>NC_040098.1:40180857-40805857 GCF_003369695.1 Bos indicus x Bos taurus | reverse complement strand
CTTAATAATATTTGTCAAATTTTGTTAAGCATCACAAATTATAAAACACAGGTTATAAATCGTAGGCAACAGCCTAACACATAAAATACACAGTCATGGCCATATTAGTTTCAAGATTCCAAAGCACACATCTCTGCCTTTGAAATAACCATTTCTGCACAGAAGTGTTCTATTATCCACTCTGCAATTCAAGTAGACATGATCTACTATGTTCAAGGCATTTGTTAAAACGTAGCCATTTAACAGACATTGATTAAGCACTGTAATATTCTTAGGTTCTGGGAATATCAAGATGAGTCAAGTGTCGATTGTAAAGGTGCTTCTGGTATAAAAAGGGGAAAGTAAAACAAACATAAATGCATAAATCGCCAAGATGGAGTGACACACGATCTACACAAGCACACAGGGGAGACATCACTACGAGACACGAGGATTCACAGAGGTCATATTTACACTTTTAAGCAGAATTAGCAAATTCGTGGGAGAGGCAGCAGCGTAGGAGGGATGGCTCAGTAAGGCACAGCTGCGTGAAGAAATGCAGGGTTGCAAGGAAAGCCATTCGCTCTGGTAGCCCCACTTCTCTCAACGTCCTCCAGCCGTTGCCATCCTCCCAGGTACCTGCTCTGTGGTTTACCGGTATGTTCTCTTCCACTTTACCCATAAAATCCTGCCGTCTTTGGTCCACTGCCCTCTCACAAGCTCTCATCTACCCTAATGATTTTCATCACCAACAAAATCTTTCCCATTAGCACCCAAGACCCATACTTCGGGGCGTCAGTTATGCACGACCTCTTTGATGGGAGTTCCACTGCGCACCTGGCTGGCCTGGTGAGATGACAACTCTTCCCTGATGTATCTCTGCAATGTTCCATTCTCTTCCTCTGACCCTTCTACTGCTCTTCCAGTGGACAGATAGCCTTATTGAGACTTCTGGTTTGGTTCCCTTGAAACCCATCCTCCTAAGAAGCAAGCAGTATCACGTGGTTCTTGTTTGGTTCTTGTCTTTCCTCTCGATTAACTGCTTCAAAGTTCTATTCCTGCTACTCTCTTAAGCTAAGCAGAGTTCAGTTTTAGGCTATCCTCTCTGTTTGCTCCACTCACTCACCTTACATCACCTCTACTCTCATCATTTATTTGAAAATTATGAGCGAATGATTCCCAAATCTGTGTCTCCAGTCCAGAGTGTCTATATAATCAGTTTTATATCTTAAAAAGTCTTCTCACACATATCTGTCAACTTCAGCAGCTTAAACTTAATGTATCTTCAACTAAATACATTATTCTATCCCCCTCCATTTGATTTCATTAGTACATATCACCACTATCTCTATCTATATTATTGATCAACTTTCTAATCTGTGCTCTGGTCTCCAAATTTTGTAGCCTTCAAATCCATCCTCCAAAAAGCCACTGGGTGATTGAACAAAAGTATAAGTGTGACCCATCAACTCAATTAATTTTGCTCTCAGACATCCATCAACAGCTTTCTTTTTTTGCTAAGGGGACAATGAGGAATGCCAGATGGGAAGAGAAAGATATTTCAGAATAAAGACTCTGAAATCTTATTCCTGTAGAGATGTCTAGCAGGAATCAGAAATATAGCACACCCCTTGTGTTAGGACAGGGTTCTAGGCTATCAAGAGCTTTTCATTGTAGACACAAAACCACGCATCCACCAATAATGCAATAAGAATAGGAGGTATAATTCCCAGGACACTCGTAACATGTTTTATTTAGTTATCTATGTTACCATGTATCTGTACCAAATAATTATATAATAGCATTACAAAAACATCAGAGTCAAGTGAATTAATTCCAAATGAATTAAAGATCAGTGTAAATCTTCAGTAACTCTTTCAAAATTGAACAGAGAAACAGGAAAAATTCAACTCTAACTCCATTTTTCTGTCTGCCCAATAGTATTTTTTCATTAACGATTTAATAATTTATGATCATTGCAGGATCTCTGGCAGATAGCACATACAGGTACAGGTATCATCATTAGTACTCAGCCACACTCTTCTGATAACACAATACTGTCTACTCCTTAATGAAAGTAGCTGTGGAAATGACCACTAGCCATCCTCAATTCCTCTTTGAGAAAAAGAGACAGAGTAGTATTTTATTCTGTGTAAAGGTTTGAGAAAGAGTGCTCTAAGACCTTTGCATCTGTATCAGCCAACTTTGAAAATGATCACGAAGAGCCAGAAGTTTCTAATAAAAGTGCAAACAAAGAAGAGGTCAAAGCAAATGCTGGACTGATTAACACACAACCTAGCTTAAGAGAACATGCAGTGCCAGTTCCAAGCAAGTCATTTTCATCTCAAGACAGTTTGGAAAATTACGACATATGAGGCAATGCTTGTCCTGAAACACCTAAAATACTGAGGTTGTTCTTAGCTGTTTTACAGAGAATCGAATTAAAATGTTCTATTGAAGTAATGAACAAAATTATTCCAAACAGCCATAAACGTACCTGGTTTCTCAGACATACAGGACACACACTTATTGTCTTCTGCATTATTAGAAACACAGCACACTGGACACTCCCAAGATCCCACGGGCCTTTTGAATTTATCTGCAAATCCTAAGGCACCAGTGGTCACAGTGCAGCTGGAGGAGGAAGCAGCCACAGTTACAGCACTTTCTGAAGCCACTGGCAACGTAAGGACTCGCTTAACACCAGTTCCCGGTTTCGGTGTTTCACAAGCTACACATTTTATCGCTTCAGGTTTATTCTGCACTAAACAGGTATCACAATCCCAAGTTCCTACAGCTGGTTTAAATTTGTCTCCGAAGCCTGCTGTCCCTGGTGTGGAAAGAGTCACTTTGCCGCTTTTACTTGGTGTCCCGGCTGCAGTCTGTTTAGCAGAATCTTTAGGTAGCAATTTTGTTGCTTGGCAGGCTACGCACTTGTTGTCTGTGACTTTGTTCTGGAGTAGACAAGTATCACACTGCCACGATGACCCAGCTTTTAAACCTTCCCCAAACCCAGTTCCACTAGAAGAAAAGCTGCTTATTGCTGGTCTTGTGTGAACTACCGGGCTTGTGGTGCCAGGCTGAGCAGCGAGAGAATCTGCCTTCGATGATGCGAAACCTACAACCAGGGGGAAGAGGGGCGTGGGAGGGGGAAAATTAGTTAATGTTTTGATTAGAATGTCTCCCTGTTTACTGTTAATAAATATTAATAACATTAATTAACATTGGGGTGGCCAGAAAGTTCATTTGGGTTTTTTTCCGTAAGACCTTACAGAAAAACCCAAAACAAACTTTTCAGCCAACTCAATAACATGATACACTTATAGCTGTTAGTAATATTATTCCTGGGAGAAAACATTTTTTACCTTAATTTCCGAATTATTACAATCCAAGAACTACTTATGAGTTTTCACCTAAGCTGTATTTCTAGTACTAATTACACAGTTAGTAACTGACAACCCAGTTAAAAGTCCACAGAAGGTGTTTTGTTTATAGTGTATCATCATCCTCTAGGAATTTTAGTTTACTATAGTTCAGCTTATTTAACTTATATGCAGAGTACATCATGAGAAACGCTGGGCTGGAAGAAGCACAAGCTGGAATCTAGATTGCCGGGAGAAGTAACAATAACCTCAGATATGCAGATGACACCACCCTTATGGCAGAAAGTGAAGAGGAACTCAAAAGCCTCTTGATGAAAGTGAAAGAAGAGAGTGAAAAAATTGGCTTAAAACTCAACGTACAGATAACTAAGATCATGCGTGGCATCTGGTCCTATCACTTCATGGGAAATAGATGGGGAAACAGTGGAAACAGTGTCAGACTTTATTTTGGGGGGCTCCAAAATCACTGCAGATGGTGGCTGCAGCCATGAAATTAAAAGACGCTTACTCCTTGGAAGGAAAGTTATGACCAACCTAGACAGCGTATTAAAAAGCAGAGACATTACTTTGCCAACAAAGGTCCATCTAGTCAAGGCTATCGTTTTTCCAGTGGTCACATATGGATGTGAGAGTTGGACTGTGAGGAAAGCTAAGAGCCGAAGAATTGATGCTTTTGAACTGTGGTGTTGGAGAAGACTCTTGAGAGTCCCTTGGACTGCAAGGAGATCCAACCAGTCCAGTCTGAAGGAGATCAGCCCTGGGATTTCTTTGGAAGGACTGATGCTGAAGCTGAAACTCCAGTACTTTGGCCACCTCATGCAAAGAGTTGACTCACTGGAAAAGACTCTGATGCTGGGAGGGACTGCGGGCAAGAGGAGAAGGGGACGACAGAGGATGAGATGGATGAATCGCATCACCGACTCGATGGACAGGAGTTTGAGTGAACTGCAGGAGTTGGTGATGGACAGGGAGGCCTGGCGTGCTGCAATTCATGGGGTCGCAAAGAGTCGGACACGACTGAGAGACTCAACTGATTGATAGTTCAGTCAATACCTAATTTATGACTTGGGGCTTCCCAGGTGGCTCTGATGGTAAAGAATCCACCTGCCAATGCAGGAGACCCAGGTTTGATCCCTGAGTCAGGAAGATCCAGGAAGGGAATGCCTAACCACTCCAGTATTCTTGCTTGGAGAATCCCATGGACAGAGGAATTTGGCAGGCTACAGTCCATGGCGTCGCAAAGGGTCAGACATGACTGAGCCACTGAACTGAACTGAAGGTATACACGTAGAATCAGGAAATAATGAGGAAAGGTTTGTGGTATCATTTAATTGATTCACTCGAGCTATACTTTATTTGGAGAAACAACCTTTCAATCCTTTTACTTTGGACCAATTAACTTTTATTCTACATACACCAAAAAAATCTCTAGACTGTAGAATCCAAGGAAAGAAAAACAGAGGGAAAGATGATACAGAAGGTTGTTAGAGGTTTTTAGTGGCACCAAGAAATAATCCAGCCTAGAGCTATTTTTACCTGAAAGACAAAGCAATTCCACATACTTCAGTTACTCCCAACAGACAACAATGTACTGTTTAATGATTAACCTGAGTCACGAAAGCTGGCAAAATTTTAACAGCAACCACTTCAAGGTGTTACAGTTTTTTCTTTTTTGGATTTTTAGTATTTCTCTCAAGAGAACATATAACTACTCCAAGTTTTTGCTTTCTGAAACAGTTTAAAAGAGGGAGTGGGCATTATGGATCCAGGCAAAGTGAAACTTCTACGATGATAGACTATAATATATGCATTTGATTCTGACTACCACTTGGTTCAACCCAGCACAGGATTCTGGAGCTCTGTCCGTAACTGCATAAAATCGTCTATACTGAGACTCCAGTAAGCAGTATACTAATCCATAAAATGGGAGCTACACCAACCCCCTCCCCCCCAATCTCTCTATATTTTGCAGCAGCCAACCTTCTTACTGAACTCCTATTCACCTATGCATGAACACACGTACTGGATAAATCTAAACTACTTCAGAGCTACTACATTATAAATCCTTTTATATTCTTATTGTATACATCCCAGTTGGAATTATGCTATCCTGATTTTCAAACTGAAAACCCATTCCTATTTGAGCACTTACTTCTATTCATCACCTTCAAATATTACCCACCAGCATTCATATCTTATTTCCTTTCCAGTACTACCCTCCCCCTGCCCCCACACACCCTGTGTGTGTTACAATTAGCAAATGTTTTCTTTCCACTTGGCTTTGTTATATACACACCACAACTGGGGAGTAATCTGAGGACAAGGTAGTTCAGTGCTCTGAGAGAGAGATATGTCCAGGTATATCATCAAGTTTATCTACTTTTTCTAATTATTGGTCCATCTCTATTAACATGCAATTCACATTTTTTTCTTCTATACTTGCTTCTTAGAGATTCCATTTTAGTGCAATTCCTAAATTCTAAAGGAATAGTTTCTAAAGTCTTTCGCCTAAAAAATTTACACCTGAACTATCACTACATTCAAAAGACAAGACACCATTTTTTAAAAGCCTGAAGTACAACAAAGTGTAACAAACGATACTGAGATGAAATCATGATTTTATAATTAAGATTTGACTATCTCAAGGGCATCTCACCAGGGCTCTTCAGAATATCTAAGACACTTCCTTCTTTCAGGGTTTTCGCCACTCTGAAAGGGCTCTCGCAATCTTCATCTTGCTTCTTCTTACAGCTTGTACTGTTCACTGCAGTGGTATCTTGAGCTGTAATTTTTGTAATTGTAAAAGATATTACGACAAGAAAAAGCAAGTTACATGCATTAGAAAGATCTTTCAATCAACTTCTTAAAAAAAGAAAAAAAATTACCATAACCCAAAGATAATGAACAACAAAGGATTGTACATCTCTCCTCCAAAAGAGTAAAAATATATTTATATAAACTATACATAACCTACAAATGAGTCAGTTATAGATCCACTATAATGGTAAGAGTCAATGAGTTCACCAGTAATTAAGAAAATCAAAACAAGTCTTACAGAGGATATGGCCACTGGGACAAGCTCAAACACTGTATGAAATACGCCTTGATTATACAGAAACTTTAAACTGATTTAAAAACAACATTCAGACTTTCCTGGTGGTACAGTGGTTAGGAATCAGCCTGCCGATGCAGGAACATGGGTTCGATTCCTTGGTCCAGGAAGATTCCACATGCCCTGGGGTAAGTAAGCCCACGAACCACACCTCCTGAAGCCTGCGCCCCCCCAGAGCCTGTGCTCCCCCAACAGAGAAGCCACCGAGACGAGAAGCAGAGAGCAGCCCCTGCTTGCCAGAACTACAGAAAGTCCATGTGCAGCAAAGAAGACCCAGGGCAGTCAAAAATAGTTTTTAGAAGTTTTTAAAATGTTTAAAGCTTTTAAAAATGATTGTTTAAGTCAGATACTTCTTCTAAAAATTCACCCTATGATGGAAAATACCTGTCAGTTATTATGCTGAAAACCTGAATGATAAATACACGATAAACTAGCTACATAAATAACAGAACACTGACACGATGGAATGCTATGCAGCCACAAAAATCATTCTCAGAACAGTTACAGGAAAGAGTAGGTTAGAAAGTCCAGAAGATTGTGCCTGTTTACATCTACAGTAATGCTGTTACTTTTTGTTTCCCAAACTTGCTAAAATGAATATATACTTAAAATAAGTATAATGTTCTTATGCTTAAAATACTCTACACTGTATGATAATCATTTTGTCAACACATTTTTAATGGGGAGTGTTTCTGTTTACAGCTGAAGTATTGTTTGAAAATTACCTGACGGTTGCATGTGTGTGTGTGTGTGTGCAGAGGAGTGAAGGTGGGAGAAACAGGACTGGTCACAAAATAGCAAAGGCTGAAGCTCAGTAAAGTGTATCTGGGGATTCAGTCTACTATTCTATTTCTGAGAATGCCTGAAATTTTCAAAAGTATAAATAACCAGGTTTTTTTAAGTTTTCACCAATTTAGTAGTAACGGGTAAAGCAGTTCAAGAAAACCTATCTACGCTTACTTCACATCATGAGCAAAAATTAATTCAAAATGGATTGATGATCAAAACAAGAGAACTAAAACCATAAAACTCTTGAAAAGAAAACCTAGGAGGTACATCTTCATGACCATGACAGTGAATTCTTAGGACACCAAAAGCAGAAGAAAAAAAACTAAACTTCACTAAAATTAGAAATCTCTGTGCATCCAAGGACATAAGAAAGTGACAAGACAATCAACTGAACAGGAAAAAAATACTTGCAAATCACATACCTGATAAAGATCTAGTATCCAGACCATACAAAAAGGCAAGTAACTCAGCAACACAAAGAGAAACCAATTTAAAAAATGGGCAAAGGACTTAAACAGACATTTCTCCCAAAAAGACATGTAAAAGGCCAAAAGCACATGAGAAGATGCTAAACACGAGTTCAAGTTTTTAAAGCACAAGGCATCCATCGTCCTTGCTTGGTCCTGCAATAAATCTTTCTCCATTAAAAAGAAAAACGAAAACTAAACACAGGCCTCAGGGAAATAAATGTAAATCAAAACCACAACGAAGCATCGCTTCATACCCACTAGGACGGCTATCATCAAAAAACGGAAAAGAATAAGCATGGTGAGAACGTGGAGAGTCCTGCTGGTGGGAATGTGAACAGGCTGGCTGCTGAGAAGTTTTATTAATTACTCAAAAAGTTAAATGTAGGACTACCATCTGACCTGTCAATTCCATTCCTAGGTACATCCTCTGAAGTACCGAAGCCAGTATTGAAACAAACACAAGTACACGTACCTTTATTAGCAACACTATTCACAACAGTCAAAAGGTGGAATGACCCAGATGTCCACCAACAAATAAACGGATAAGTTATGGTATATCAAAAGAGCGGAGCGTCATTCAGCCACAAAGGAATGATGTTAACAGTACACATTACGACACAAACAAACCTTGAAAACCTGAGAGAAGCCAGATGCACAAAGTCACACTGTATGATTCCAGAACAGGTGAATACACAGAAATAGAACATGGATTACTAGTTGCCAGCAGTCAGGGGGAACAGGAAATGGAGAAAAACTGGTTAGTGGGTACTTCCTTTCAGGAGTGATAACATGTTTTGTACTAATTAAAGGTGGTGACTGCACAACACTGTGCATGTAGTAAACACCACTGAATGTTTCCCTTTAAACGATCAACTTCATTCCTGTCATTGTTTAGTCACTAAGTCACATCTGACTCTGCAACCCCATGGACTGTATGTAGCCCGCCAGGCTCCTGTGTCCATGGGGTTTCCCAGGCAAACACCATTTCCTTCTCCAGGGAATCGTCTCAACTCAAGGATCGAACCTGTGTCTGCTGTATTGGCAGGCGGGTTCTTTACCCCTGAGCCACTAGAGAAGCCCATGATTATATCTTATCTCAATTTCACCTCAATAATAAAAATGTGCAAAAACCAAAACACCATACCTACTTCTTACAATTGTGTCAAAATGAAGAAAAATTGGCTTTTATTCATTATCACATTCTATATTCCTTTACAGTCAAAATTGAATTGCTTTTAGAATTTAAGGTAAATTTTAAGGATTTCTTCCAGTGTACTCAAAGAGATGGAAAAAGATAATGCGAAAATTAGCTCCTATCATACAGTAATTAACCATGACTTCCAATTTTCAATCAGCTTTTCAAATCAGCTTACCAAAGTGGTAAGAAACAGAGGTGTCAATGTAAGAACAATTCTATATATACTACTTAAAATACACGTCTTAAAAACTCTTGAGTAATTTCCCCACATGTAATGAAACACAAAAGTTGTTTTAACAAACTTACTCATTCAGGGATGATTAGTAAAGCATTAGTAAAAATGGAAGCATTTTAATGCCTATTCCCTCATGAAATCTGAATAGGTTTATTCCTTCTTGAATTCACAGTAACATTAAAGAAAAAAAAGTCATATGTTAAGTACACCTGAAATATACTTGTTACTTTCTCTTACACAGGGCTGTTTTAGTCAACAGAAGTTAAGACTGCAAACATACCAGTCAAATTCTTATTCTGTGCTACCTGCAGAACCTATACTCTTGTCTTCCAGACCATACAAACCAAAGATCTTCTCAGCTTAGGGGTCCTGGTTCTTTGATATTCTGATTTTTTTTTTTTTTAATCTATCTATGAGGGAAGATCTAGTTTTTTAAGATTCCCAAACTCAGAAGATAGTCAAAGAAACACTTCTGAATAAGGCAACAGCCCCATAACTGATACCTCAGCCCATAATACCCCTCTCCCACCCACACCCCCTCAACACACTGCTGTTACTGCAAGGAACCATCTCACACCCCGCCCCCCCCGAGTATAAAAATCATGCAGTGTTTTCCTATCATTCAAATTAAAATTCAATTATTTAGCATAGCACTCAAGAATCTTTAGAACTTAAAGCTACCTCTCAATCTCATGACAAATTATTTGCTATTTTCAAAGTGCATCAGGCTTTTCCTCTTGTTGTCTTGTATTTGCTGTTTGCTGGGGGAAAAGCCCTTCCTCTCAATTCTTGACCTGAGCAGTTTAGCCCAGATGATTCTTCATTCCCCAAGCACCCAATACTTGAGAGCACACATCATGACCACCACAGCAAATTCCTATGGTCTAATTATCTATTCAGATATATAATTTTTTGAGAAAGAGCCCATTTTTTTGAGAAATTATGTACTACTACTGTCTGCAGAGGCTGGTATAATCCTTATGCATAAAAATGCTTGTGAACTCAAGAGAAACCCAGAGATGGAATCCACTGTAATTACAATGTGGAACACCCTTGAATTTCCTATACTGAGATTTCATTTATAATAAACTGTCACTTTTTTGGGATTAAACTGGATAAATTTGCTATTGTGACCATCCCCTTCACAAGCTGTAACTTATTCACATTTAGGGAGCTAATTATATTCACATAAAAGCATTTACAAGAATGGCCAAAGGTAAAAGAAGTAATCTGAAATATTAACCTATTTTTATGTAAACTATTATGAGAAAAAGTATCTTACCTGAACTGCTTGTAATTGGTTCTGAAACACTACTAGGGCCAGAAAGCTCTGCTGTTTTTGCCACAGGCACACTAAATGTAAATCCAATCTGTAGAGAGAGAAGGTGTCCTTTAACTGTCCATTTAGCTGCAAACAACCCATCAAATATAAAGCTCTATTTCAAGTCAAAAAAGTATACTGGATTTCACATATTCTAAGATTCACAGTTTTTCCTATTTTAAATCTCTAAAATCAGTGTGCTTCTTATAATGAATGATGTGTCCTAGTTTAACAAGAGCATTTTAAATTTCTAAAGCATTTTTTCATTCAAAGCATTACATAAAATAATAATGTATTCCTGATGCCCACTTTCGGGTTTCTAAATGCCATTTCCTAATAAAAAGTATGAGACTTCATGGACATCGAGTAGATTTCAGGCATTTGGCAGGGAAATTACAAAATAATCTGGAACATCTAGTTGTAACAGAAAACAAGCCAAGGACACAGTAAAAAAACAGAAGGTAACATGTCTAGTCAAGGCTATGGTTCTTCCAGTGGTCATATATGGATGTAAGAGTTGGACTGTGAAGAAGGCTGAGCGCCGAAGAATTGATGCTTTTGAACTGTGGTGTTGGAGAAGACTCTTGAGAGTCCCTTGGACTGCAAGGAGATCCAACCAGTCCATTCTGAAGGAGATTAGCCCTGGTATTTCTTTGGAGGGAATGATGTGAAAGCTGAAACTCCAGTACTTTGGCCACCTCATGCGAAGAGATGACTCATTGGAAAAGACTCTGATGCTGGGAGGGATTGGGGGCAAGAGGAGAAGGGGACGACAGAGGATGAGATGGCTGGATGGCATCACTGACTCGATGGACTTGAGTCTGAGTGAACGCTGGGAGTTGGTGATAGACAGGGAGGCCTGGTGTGCTGCGATTCATGGGGTCGCAAAGAGTCAGACACGACTGAGTGACTGAACTGAACTGAACATATTTAAATGATACACATGCCAAATAGAGATGGGGCAACTAGAACATCAAACTTATGTACTATTTTTTTTTTAATATTTATGTATTTAGCTGTGCTGGGTTTCAGTTGTGCTATGTGGGATCCAGTTCTTCAACCAGGGCCCGAGCCTGGGCCCTCTGCACTGGGTGGAGGGGCCGCAGGCTGGCAGGCGGGGTCCCAGCCACTGGCCACCAAGGAAGTCTCCAACTTATATACCACTCTTACTCAAAATATTTACTATGAAGAAACAAATATATAGTGGCACATAAAACCTTCCAACTTTTCTAGATTAAAGCCAATCCAAGAGACATGCTAACTTAATGCAATATGACTTAGTTGCTAAGTCTTAATTGTAACTGGATCCGGTACCAAGAGAAACAAAACAGCAATTAAACGAGAGTCTGAGGCTGATGGGTAAATCTGAATGTGCACACTATGTTACTATTAACATCATGTTACATTTTTTGGGGTATGACAACTGTATTATGGGTATGCAAAAAGTATCTTTTTTCTTAGGGGATACAAAGAAAATTAAGGATACCAAAATATCTCCATCCTAACTTCCAAATGGTACATGAGAAGATGCATACATATATATATACACATATATTTTGTGTATAGATGTTCAAAGTTTTCTGTACATTGGAATTTTTTTGGTAAGAAAAATGGCATTTCTTACCAGCAATGGTAAATTACAGCTTAAAAATACAGTATGCCTTTGGAATCAATCAATATGCAACACTCTTTGCTTGCTACTTACAGATGACGGAGGTAGTACATCTGACTCAGTAGATTTTACAATTGGAGATGAAAATCTAAACAAGGGGCTGCCAGTGCTGTTTGGAGAGGTCACTTGTACCTGGTTTTTCAAATTATTAAAGAAATGACAGAAAAAGCTTTTTAGAAAAAGAAATTGGCAGTGAAATAGACCTTAAGCAAATTAATTACAAAGAAGCCAAAAGCATTTTTTTCCCTTTTAAATTAAAAAAAAAAATCACTTTTAATTTCTGAAAACTACTCAACATGAAACTGTTATAAGATTTGGCTTCCTCTTCAAAGAGGAATATACATGATCTTGGAGGGAGATAATTACTTAAGGGAGAAAAATAAACATCTATAAGAAATGTTCAGAAAAAGTAAGTCAGGAAAAAAGCAAACAAATTTCAGGAGCAGATTAAAGATGTTAATCCTACTTGAGAAATTTTTTAAAAAAGCAGAAATTCATTATTAACCAAAAATAAAGTATTTTCAATGGAAATATTGTTTGAAAACAGACTTACAATACATTCATAAGAATTGAAGAATGTTCCCATTACGATGTACATTTTTTTAAAAAGCCAATGCTATTTCCGTTTTTCTCAAATTTCTGAGTTGTTAATTCCCATAGTGAAAATTAAGCACTGATTTAATCAGGTTAGTTTTTTTAAAATAAAGAAAAAACAAAAAGCACCTCTATGGAACAATGGGTTTTTTTTTACCTTATTTGTTAATGATTGTGAAGGACTAATGGGTGATGGAGAGGAAGTTGTGATCACAGAAGAACTAAAATTGAAGGTAGGCAGTGAAGAACTGGTGATGGGTAGAGAGATTTTCGGTAATACTGGTACTTCCACTTCCTAAAACACAACATATTTTATAATGACAAATTTCATCTTTTGTGTCATTCTGTTGTATCAACGTTATTTTCAGCTAGAACAGATATAGTTACATGTAAATTCAGAATAAACAGGGACGAGGCAGCACTATGCAGTGTTAACAATGTAGGCTCTTGAATAAGAAAAAACTAAACAAGATTTGAATCCCAGCTGTGCCACCAGCCAGAAATGCGACTTTGTGAACCTATCTGTCCTCAGTACCAATTTCCTAGCTGGTGAAAATGAAAAAAAAAAAAAAAAAAAATTAACATATCAGAGTTGTGGTTTAAATATGAAACAAAGTCACTTTTGGTCTTGGCATGTAACATCAGCATTCTAAACATCAGTACTGATGAGTTTGGTGAACTGCTTCGG
Source organism: Bos indicus x Bos taurus (assembly GCF_003369695.1). NCBI lineage: Eukaryota > Metazoa > Chordata > Mammalia > Artiodactyla > Bovidae > Bos > Bos indicus x Bos taurus. Next base: position 40,792,416 of record NC_040098.1, on the reverse strand, counting down.
TTTTTATTTCAATGTAAGCAAAGATCTCCACTAGTCTCAAATTACCCATATTAGAACAGACAAAAATTGAGTTCCACTTCCGCTAATGGTGGAAGACCTTGTATTTAACCAATGCTCTGACAAGTAACAATTACAGATGCTTGACAATATATTAAAAACAACCATCTGAAAACATTAGAAAGCAACCAAAAGCAAGTAGATATTGGAGGGAAGAAGATACTGAGAAGAAGGGAGGAGTTTCTTGTCCTCTTTGAGTTGGTACCAGTTGGACAGTTGAAATTCAAAGAAAACTGCCAATCTGTTGATTGAGGCATTCAAAGGACAGACTAGGGTGACCACAGTAGCTAGAAAATAAGGGGAGATGAAGTGCCACAGAAGGGGAGTCCCAAGTCTGCATATAAACTCTCCAAATCTCTGGCAGAGCAAATCTGTGTAAACTACAGGTGTATAATAAAGGCACTTGGATAAAACAAAACTAAAACCTGCTCTACAGGTTCTTCAGGGTGAAGGGAAATGATACCAAATGGAGATTTAGATTTCTGGAAGAAGTGGAGAATATGTGAGTAAACTTCTCTTCCTCTTAGTTTCTTTAAAATACACATTAAGTATGTAAAGCAAAAATATATTGTGGATTTACAGCATATCTAAATGTAATATAAATGATATATAGGATAAAATACCAAGGAAAAGGCGGTGGTAAATCAAACTATAAAGTTACAAGATTCTTAAATCTTATAGGAAATGATCAATATTAACACAAAGTAGAATTTAAAGAGTTAAAGACACCATAATCCCAAGAGGACTGTGTAAATTATTAGAAGGGTCAGAGATATAAAACCAACAAATAATTAAAATGGAATGCTAAGAAATATCCAATTAACCCAAAAGAAGGAAGCTTTCAAAAAGAACAAGAGAGAAATAAAAAAATGGGGAAAATAGAAAATAAAAAAAGGTAGACCTTAATCCAACCATACCAGTAATTATGTTATTTATAAGTAAACATGCAAATTAGAAAATTAAAAAAAGGGCAAGCAAGACTCAATTACATGCTCTCTGTAAGAGATTTACTTACATTAAACATAAAGACAGATAAATAGATTGGAAGTTAATGGATGGACAAAAATTTAACTTGCAAATAGTAACCCTAAGAACGCATATTTTAGTATCAGAGTGGCTGGCTATATTAAATACCAGATAAAGTAGATTTCAAGACAAAGAATATTTCCAAAGACTTTTTTAAAGGACATTTAGTAATATTAAAAGGGGTAAATTACTGAGAGGCCACCATAGATAAGGTGTACACGCCAATGAGGGCCTCAAGATAAACAAGCAAAAACTGATATAATTAACAGGAAAAAGACAAACTCACCAAGTAAAAGCTGACAACTTTTAACTCATATCTCAACAATTTACTAGACACATACCTCCCTTCCTACTCCCCGCAAAATTCAGTAAGAACAAAGATGACGTTAGAATTATTACAGTCATCTTATCTGACACTCAACAACCACAGAATACACAATGGGCAAGACTCAAGAAGCAGACCACGAGCTGGGCTACAGCAAGTCTCAATGCATTTCACAACATTAAAATCATGACTAAACCCACTTCTAAATACTCTATGGATCATATACGAAATCCAAAAGAAAACTAGGAAAATCTTCTCACAGAAACACCACTATAAATCTTCTAGAGGAAAACACAGGAAGACTTTTTTGTAGACAGGGATAGGTTTCTTAGGATACAAACCGTAAATATAATGGGAAAATGTTTAAGTTCAGACTTCATAAAAGTTAGAACATCTGCTAATCAGAAGACACTGTTAGGAAAAGGAATAGGCAAGTCAGACAGAGAGTAAATATTTGTAAGACACGTATCTTGACAAAGTACTTGGATCTAAAATTTATAGAGTTCCTACAACTGAATAATAGTAAGACAACCCTATTTTTAAAAGACCAAAAGTTCTAAATTAACACTTCTCAAAGGAAGATATTATGGCCAATAAACACATAAACAAGAACAAAATATTAAGCAAGAGGGAAAGGCAAATTAAAATTACAATGAGACATCGTCATACACAAAGCAGAATGGCTAAAATTTAAAAGATGACAATCAACTATTGATAAAGATGTAGAGTAACAAAAGCCCCATCCATTGATGTTACAATTACTTTGGGGAAAGTAAGTCTGTCAGTTTACTTAAAAAGTTAAATATATATAACCTCAGGACTTCATGTCTACTGTTGCTGTCTACCTGAGACTATCCCAACATTATGTAAATCAGCAGTATTCCAATATAAAATGAAAAGTTTGGGGGGAAAAAACCCCACAGACTAGGCAACCAACTTGGGCAGCCACTCATTATTAGTATCTCTTTCCTCAGAAATGTGGAGACTGTAACTTGAGTGGAACAAAGCAGGGACAGACAGGTCAGGGCAGGCATCCTGGGGTGCAAAACCAGCAGTGGGCAGGAATGGAGAGGGGGTCCAGAGAAGGGAGAAGGTGATAAAGGGGCTTTGATTTTCATAAAACTCCTCACATTTAGTAAACCAGATAGTAAAAGTCAACAAATTTTTAACCCCCCTCCAAATGTCTCAAAACAGCAAAGTTATATTAAACACATACCTATCTGCAAGACAGCTAAAATTGAGCTATATAGATCAGTCTAAGCTACAGCTGAAGATCTTAGAAACTGTATCTTTAAAAACAGAAACTAAAGGGAAATAAAACTCCCAATCTGTCACCTGGTAAACACTAAACCAAGCTAATGCTTTCCTCTTATCAGGATAAACTTTTAAGAAGGTGGGGCCACACATTTTACCAAGAAATATAAAAGCTTTTCTAAAGAACTATCTAATCCTTTATGAATGAGATACTCACTTTGTTACATATACATGGGCAAGGCAAATAACTCATTTTCTAAATGTAATGAATCAAATCTACATAAAGAGTTTCAAGCAGAAAAGAAAAATTTTCTAAGTACAAAATTTTATATGCTACATGATCAACTTTATTTTTAAGATGTTGTAATGCAGTAACACATCCCCTCCCTTCCCCACACTCTAGCGCAGCAACAAGTAGAACCTAAGGGCAAAGTCTCAAGACCCGTAACTGAGCCAAGGTCCCCAGCATGATCTCAAATATCAGAACCCAACAGGCATATGGCAGAAAGCCCAAACTGCCAAAGTCAAGCTTCTGATAAGTCAGAGAGGCACAAACGCAGGACAAGATCTTATACTGGAAAAGGGGAGATTAAAAAAAAAAAAAAAAAAAGAAAAACACAGACCTCTCACTCTAAGCAAGGCTGCAAAACAAAATACCAATAGATACGAAGGAAACACACACACACAGAGCAATTTCAATCAAAACATTAATTTCACAGTCAACAGAAGACCTCCTACTTAAAAACCTAAAAACATACTCCTAATTCCTCATGGGTCAATGAGAAAGTCACAAATACAATTTCAATTAGAAAAAAAGCACAAATCAAAGTACGATATACATAACTTCAAAGATTTAGCCAGGCTGAAACTGATTTACAGAAGACTGAAATGGACCCAGATGCAACTCAATGTAGTTAGAAAATATACAGTGCAACCTAAACAGAAAAGTTAATTTAACCAATCTTCAGTGAGTCCTTATCGTTTTCAAACTTTCATGTTCAGTATACATAAAGAATTCTTCCCAGTAAAAGAAATAACCCAAAGGGGAAAAAAATGGATCAAGAGAAAATGCAAAATGGCCAAGAAACTCACAAAAAGATGTCTCCTCACCCTAGTAAAGAAGGAAATGCAAATTAAAAATCCAATGGCATATCACTTCACATTCATAACATTAATATTAAAAAGAAAAAAAAAAATCAAGTACTGGTAAAAATAAAGGAAAACCAGATCTACCTGTTATATGGAAGCATTAAACTGTAAAAGTACCCTGAAGAGCAATAAGGCAAGATGTGTATCATCCCCTACAATCCAACAATTCCATTCCCAGACAAGTAGCCTGGAGAAGTCCTACACGTGTACTGGGGGAGATGGGCATACATGCTCACACTGGCGTGTACAGGAATCAACCCAAAGGCACCTGCAGAATGGGCTGTGCTGAGTCTTCATACTGGATAAATACGTAACAGGGAAAACCTGCTATTTTTTGCAAGACTGATATATTTTACAAATAATAAGGAAAAGGCCCATGAGACAAACACATCATGTTTCAGGAATGGGCAAAACCAAACTACATAATAGTTATTTCAAGGGTCAAATAATTTCAATTGCAATAGTTTTATTTGAAAAATTACGGCTTTAGACTAGGGATACCCAAGAAATTTAAGGTATTAGATTAGGTCACAGTGAAGATGGTTTAAAAAGCCTGATAGTTTAAAACATACACACACTTTTAAGGAACTGTTTCAATGGTAGATAATTCCTATGCTGGGTCTCCCCTAACCTCATCCTTCCAAGGGACCTCCAGGTGGGTCCCTCATCACCGCATCAAAACTTTTAATAATAAACTTCAAGGTATTAAGATACTTCAAAATATATGTCAAAGAGCATAACCTTACCTCCTTCTCTTGAGGTTTAGATGCCACAACACGTGTTCTCTCTCGCCTCATCTTGCCACCTCCACCACCTACTCCAGGAGATAAACCATTGGCTGCAGACATACTGAAATTTGGATAAGAAAAGCCACTAGGCAAAGAAAAAGAAAATTAAAACAAATGAAATATTACTCTGGTCCATAACTTGTTAATTAATACTAAAAAAAAAAAAAAAGATGTCAACAATTAAGAAAATAAATGTTCAGCTGAATGTGATTTTAAAAGCTCACAGATTTCTATGTGTAGATTTCTATTTCTTTAAACTTCTTAATCTTCAAGAAGGCAGATACAAATCAAATATAGGCCTTACAAAAAATATAAAGAAGCTTCACTATAAAGATGACAATACCTTTCTTGTTGCTCTCTATTTTGTCCTGGTGTAGTATTTTTTTCATAATCAGTCTAAAAAAAAAGGAATATAACATATTTATATAGCTGCTTATTTAATTTTAACACCACCTTTTTATCTGTGAACTTTAATATTTGGTGTCAGGAATTTGACAGTTGTTTAATGAATTTTAAAATCTACAACTCATACCCTGTCACCTGAATGATGACCAAGAGTTACAGTGTGATTATACACAAACTGATAATAAGCACAACTGTCTTTTAAACAAAACTGTAGCATACAAATTTAATACACATTATCAACCACACAAATATTTTACTTATGGCCTATTAAATGTGCAATCAAATTTACACTGACGGTCCTTTTGAAATGATTCTCTGCAACTTAAAGAGTTCTTCCATCTAAAGGAATGAGGGTTCCTTGGAGAACTGGCTGATTTCAGGGCTGGGGCTGAAAACTCACAAGATGAGCCTGGGTTGTTTTATAATATTAAAAAGCAACTAAGTGCTTGAAAAATGATGTGAAATATTAAAAGGACATGAGCCGGTTCAAAGGCCAAATATGGGACAGTGAACATCAAAATAAATAATCCTAATAAAAGATTACAATCTTATCAAATTTAAGAATTCACACTGACTTAAATAAATACATAGAGAAATACATACATAGAGAAAACTTCCTACAGTAGAAAACCAACTTCATAAAGGTAGAAGAAATAGTAGAATTAGAAAACCACCATTTGGCATCTACAAATAAAAGATTCAGGCAAATATCATCAAAACTGCTAACAGTGGTGGGTAAAAAGGATATTTATACTCTTAAAGTTATCTTATTAGTTATAAAAGGTACAATACTAGCAATTTCACAGTGAAGAAATCCCATTGACACCACCTAAACTGCTGATCACAGCATCAGTGCAGGACAAACTGGCAGAAACTGCCGGATATTATGATACTGAGAAGAGTTCAGAATTTGTTCTGTGGTATTACTACCGAAAGTGCCTAACCAGAATCTGCTGCCGCTGCTGCTAAGTCGCTTTAGTCGTGTCCAACTCTGTGTGATCCCACAGACGGCAGCCCACCAGGTTCCCCCATCCCTGGGATTCTCCAGGTAAGAACACTGGAGTGGGTTGCCATTTCTTTCTCCAACCAGAATCTAATCATGAGCAAACAAACATCCTTGTACTCCTTCAGAAATATCAATGTTATGAAATACCAAAAACAAACCCCCCCAAAACCAAAAAAACTGTTCTAGACTAAAGGAGATAAAGAGATTTGACAAATTTAACACATGATCTTCCATTTTTGTTCTTTTGGGACAACTGGCATCCTAACAAAATTTGCAATTAACAGTATTGTATTGATGATAAGTTTCTTTCTGGTTTGGGTAACTTCTTCAGGTATGTGAGGGAATTTCTTGTTTGTAGAAACAGAAAAAGATAAAGGAAATGTAGTAAAATGTGGACTTCTTAAGATTTTTCATGCAAGTCCAAAATTATGTTCAAATTATTTTTTAAAGTCTGATAAAGCAAATATGACAAAATGTTAAAGACTGGTGAGTCAAGTTAAAGCAAATAGGTAAATACTGTATTGTATTATTCTCTCAATTTCAGTTTGAAATTTTTCAAGAAATTGAGTTGCCATGAAGATTCAATGAGCTTAAACCAACAAAGGCACAAATAGGAAGATGTTTTATAAATGGAAAAAGAACACACTTTAGTTAAATGACACAGGAAAACAGACAGACCCAGGACATGAGACAAAGTAGAAGACAAATGATCTGGCCTTTTCAAATACCAATGTGCCTAGCAATTCTACTCCAAGGTATAAGACCCAAGAGAAATGAATATCAATGTCCACAAAAAAACTGGCACTTGTATCAAAGTTCATTGCAATATTATTCATCACAGTGAAAAAGTGAAAAGGACCCAAATGTCCCTCAACTGATGAATGGATAAACAAAATCACTACATCTAAACAATGAAATATTATTCAGCAATAAAAAGGAACAATGTTCTGATATGAGGTGAACCTAAAAACATCATGCTAATGATGAAAATATGAAATAAGCCAAACACTAAGAACTACTTATTTTAAGATTTCATATATACGAAATGTCCAGATAAGTAAATCTAAAGAGAAAGATAAATGGCTGCCTCAGGCTGGAGGTGGAGAGGTGAGAAGTGACTACTAATGGATATGAGATGTGGGGGAGAGGACGATAAGAATGTTCTGAAACTGACTAGTGACACAGACGAACAACTGTAAATGCACTAAATCCACTGAGCTATAAACTCTAAGGTGAATAGCAAGGTATGAGAATCACATCTCAATACAGAAGCAACATAAGAATAAAAACAGTGTGGTGAGGGTAAAGATTTGAGGTCTAGAAAGACAAAACCACAAGTAATACACTTGTTTGGATACCGGCTCAAAAAAGCAGCTATAGGGAATTCCCTGGCTGTCCAGTGGTTAGGACTCAGTACTTTTACTGCCAGAGCCCCAGGGTTCAATCCCTGGTTGGGGAATTAAGATCACACAAGCTGAGCAGTGGCAAAAAAGCAGCAGCTATAAACAACATATGAACTAGATTATTAGATAATATTAGGAAGGAACTGACATTAACTTTCTTAAACATGGTAACATAGGAGATATTAGTGTATCATATAGTATACCAAAGTACTCTGGGTGAACAGTCATGATACCTGAAATTTTCAAATAGCTCAACAACGCAGACAAAACACACAAATAAAGGTAGTGTGGCAAAATTATTTAATATAAACAATGCTTGCTAGTAAACACTAATTCAGGATATGACCAAGGTGTCAACCATTAAAAGCCATACCAATTCATAATCACTAATTCACAAACTTCACGCATTATCTAGTTGCTAGACTGCAATAGTAAATAATTGTACTTTACAATGTATTCTTATTTATTTTAATCAATACTCAAAGACTAGTGAAAATAAACACATACTCACACTGTACTTTTTATCTATTCTTTGATTAGTCTTCCTTAATTCACCAGATGGAGTCAAAGATGGTTTAAAATAAACAGTTCGATTTGCTGCTATGGAAACTGGCTTTGGGATCATGAGTCTCTGAACAGGGGGGTACTGAGAGTCCACCTTAGAGAGAGGCAGAAATCAAAGACAAACTTTTATTTTCATATACCAGCCACGAATGTCTAAAAATTATTTGACAATAGCTAATATAACCGAGAGACTATGAGTACCTAGTTCTAGAGAAATACACAGTGGGTGCAAACAAACACTAAGAGGAAAAACTAAAAGTAAACGAATGTGTATTAACATTGATATTATTAATCTATGTAAGTACGAATTTATTTAGACATATACCTATATATACATATACTTTCAAAATGGTTTCACCGACTATTTTATTCTAAACTTAATGACTTCACACACATGTGACACACACAAGGAAACTTCTACAGAGCATTTTGAATACTCTAAGCTTTTACAGGATGAATCTCAAATATATGAACCAAAATTGATTTTGCCACATTTTCCCCAAATTACTATCTATATTTTCTTCACTTATAAATATTTAACTAGGCGACCCACTCCAGTACTCTTGCCTGGAGAATCCCAGGGACGGAGGAGCCTGGTAGGCTGCAGTCCATGGGGTCACTAAGAGTCGGACATGACTGAGCGACTTCACTTTCACTTTTCACTTTCATGCATTGGAGAAGGAAATGGCAGCCCACTCCAGTGTTCTTGCCTGGAGAATCCCAGGTACAGGGGAGCCTGGTGGGCTGCCATCTATGGGGTCGCACAGAGTCGGACACAACTGAAGCGACTCAGCAGCAGCAGCTATGAAAACTTTAATTGCTTAAAATGTGTGCAAATCTCTCCAAGTAAACTTTCCTCCATTGTTATTTAAAAACCAAGTCTTTACAATTTAAGTCTAATTAGTAAAGCACAGTGAAGAATTCCAAATCTTAAGATGAACTGGCTTTGTTATCGAAGAACACAAGTGTTATGTCAACGTCTTTTGGTACACTGAAACACAGCAAAACTCCAGTTGGTGTGAGATGACTATAAAGCCAAGGGCTTCTACTTTGTCCAAAGATTATAATACTATGAATACAGTCCTTTCACCCAGCAGCAGCTGTGAACAATGTTGGTTTCCAGGGCAAAGCCTCCATCTAGTCCCTAGCTCTTCCCTAAATCCTCATCACGAATGTGATCCTACAATTCAATGAGAAAGTCTATTTTGTAGACTGTTCTGATTGCAACTGTGAAACCTGAACAACAATACTGTATCCTGGCCTTTATATTTCCTAGCATTCGCTACCAAAATTTTACTGAAACTACTGTTGTCGTCATTTACTTGTTGTGTCAGACTCTTGCAACCCCATCAACTTATACTATACTCAATCACTAATAAAATTTTTGTTGATGAGAACTTCTCTTATGACATAATTTTAAAATTTTACTTCTTTTTAAACAATCTGATATAAATGAGTCACAGAAAAGCAGATAATGGCTTAACTTAATCCCATTACAGCAGCCAATAATGAATTCCCTCTTGCTTTATTACAAATGTCTGAAAGGGAAAGTCTCAGTCGAGTCCACCTCTTTGCGACCCAACGGACTATACAGTCTATGGAATTCCCCAGGGCAGAATACTGGAGTGGGTAGCTTTTCCCTTCTCCGGGATCTTCCCAACCCAGGGATCGAACCCAGATCTCCCACACTGCAGGAGGATTCTTTACCAGCTGAGCCATAAGGTAATACTAAAAACTGAGAAATAATGCTATCCCAAGAAAAAGCTCAATTAATATTTTCTTTTCTGCATCAGAACTGCAGTAAAATAATTGTCATTTACCAGTATCTTGAACACAGTTCCTACAATTAATTCAGAGATTTATGATAATTTTAATCAATTACTCCTGAGGGAACCTGGTGGTGTAATAAATGCTTTACAAGGAATTATGTGGGAATCTGCTTTCCCTTAAGGGCACTTATACATAAATATAACTGACAAAAATTATACCTCTTTAACCTTAACTATCAAGCATTTCCCACAATAAAACCCCAAACTAATTTTAACCAAATAGAATGTGATAAAAAGGTTTATCAAGATATAACTATTACATTTTTCATTAGCTCTGCTGTCTTGGCTGACTGATGGAAGAAGTAATGCAAACTGGAAATCCTATCACACATAACTGATTTGACATGTTTATGAGGAAAACTTACAAAGTAACCATGTTCAATGAGAACTTTAGTTCATTGAACTGCTAATTAAACATGTCAAGCTCTGTTCACGCCTATCTTCATTTATCAAAAGATAAGAGTTACTCATATAAAGACAGCCAGAAATATACAAAATAGTTAACTAATAAGAACCTACTGTACAGCACAGGAACTCAAGACTCTGTAACAACCTATATGGGAAAAGAACCTAAAAAAAGAGGGAATACATGTATATGCATAACTGATTCACTCTGCTGTATACCTGAAACACAATACTGTAAATCAATTATTAAAAAAAAAGACTGCCAGGATACTGAAAATGGAAATGCCAAGATATAATTAATATATAGCATCTACTACATATACAGCATGTGCTAAGGCCCTCACAAGAAACTGCAAAATCCAAGTTAAAAAAAAAAAAGTCCATTTTTTTCAAACAGGTTCCTTAATGACCATCAACTAAAGCCAATTTATGTATTTGCCAACTTAAAAATAAACATAAAACTGCCAGTACCTTAGATAAATGCTAAAGAAGGCTTACCTTTTCCCTTTTGGCCTGAAAGTCTGTGGTGGTATCCATCCCACTCCTATCAAGAGGCTAAATAAATAAAATACCATTAGAATGGACGGGAAACTGAAAAATATGGTATCACCAACATGTGAAAACGTACCTCTTTAAAGATTTAAAAGTCAACTTACAGAATTCAGAGGAGAAGAAAAAACAGATGGAATTCTTTTTGCATCCTGTTAATGTTGAAATAACGAAATTAAGATTTCTCACTAAGCTTAAATTTTGCTATATTCCTGAATCTAATTGTGATTTTAAAAACTTACCGCTAGAGGACTTGACATCTTCTCCAAGGACTGCAATATCCTCCGAGCTGTTGAACTGGTCACACCATAGGCCTGTGCACTGGGCTGCTTAGCTTTCATCTGTCTTCTGACTGGTGCCTATAATGTAAACCTTGAGTTATTTGCTGGAACTTTATACTCTAAAGCACAAATTTCAGAGAGTGAAAATAACTATGAAACAGAATTTTATGTGCAAAGTGAAAAAGAATTAACTGTTAACATCAACCTGTCTTTGGGTGGTGTCATTAAGCTCATGTTCAACTTTTTTTCTTTATGCCTTAATTGAAAATTTCAATTCTCTGAATCCTGTGAGGGGCGAGGGAGGTTTGGAGGACTCAGAGTACCTGATTTCAGGACTTACTATAAAGATATAGTAATCAAGACAAAAGAACAGTGTTGACAAAAGGATACACACACACACACACACACATCAAAAGAATAGAAAGTCCAGAAATAGAGCCACATATATGGTCAATTCATTTTCAAAAAAGCTGCAAAGACAATTCAATGGTTAAAGTACAATCTTATCAACAAACAGTACGTACGAGAAAAAATGGACATTCATTTGCTTAAAAGAATGAATCTTGATCCACACTTCATACTATACATAAAAATTTTAACTCAAAATGAATCAAAGGTCTAAATTAAAACCTAAAACTATAAAGCTTTTAAAAGAAAACAGAAGAAAATCTCTGTGACCTGGGGTTGGGTAAAAATTTCTAGACATGACACCAAAGGCATGAACCATAAAAGGAAGAAAAAAAAAAAAAACCTGATATGCTGAATGTCTTCAAAAGTAAAAACTTCTCTCGACAAGGTATTGTTAAGATAAGCCAGAGAATGGGAGAAAATACATGTAAAACATATATCTAATAAAGGACATACACCCTGAATAATGAATTCTCAAAACTCATGAATAAGAAAAAAAAAACTTATTTAAAAATGAGCAAAAGGGACAGATTAAATTGCCAAAGGGGATTAACAGGTGTACCCTTCCATATATAAAATAAGTCACAAGGATGTAATGTATACATAGGGAATATATTCAACAATATTTTAACAACTTTGTATGGCAATGGATAGTAACTGGTCTTGTGGTTATTTCATAATGTATAAAAATATCAAGCCACTATGTTGCATATCTAAAACTAATATTTCATATTGTAACTCAATAAAAAATTTAGATTTTTATTAATGGGCAACATTTGTACACGTACTTCACCCCAGGTATACTGATGGTAATAAGCACCATCATGGTCATTAGGGAAATGCAAAACCACAGTAAGTTGGAATTGTCACTACATGCCTATAAAAAATTGATGACAAGTGCTGACGGTATGGTGAGAACGCAAAGGGGTAGCACCCACTTTGGAAAACACTCCAGTGGTTTATTATAAAATTAATGTATATACCATGTGACTCAGCAATCCAACTTCTAGGAGTATACCCAAGAGAAATGAAAATTAATGTCCATAGCAGTTTTATTCACAATAGACAAAAATTAGAAATAATCTAAGCATCCTTTTACTAGTGAGTAGATAAGCAAACTGTATAACTGCAATAAAAAGGAATTAACTACTGATATATGCAAATATAGACTGATCTGCATAATGCCTAAGTGTATTATGCTAAATAGAATAAGCCACATTCAAAAAAATACACAGTGTATGATTAAATTTATGACATCCTGGGGGGAAAAAAAAAGAAAACTACAGGAAAAGAAAACAGATACTGGTTGCCAAGAGGTGGAAGTACAAAGAAGGGCTGACTACAGAGTTTCACAAGAATGTTTTGGTATGATGGAAATGTTTATTCAGTATTTTGAGTGCAGAAGTAGTTATTCAACTGTATGTGTTTAGTTAAAATACAAATACTGTGATAAGGGTAAATTCTACTATATGTTACATACACCTCAACTTTTTAAAAAAGGAATTAACTACCATACTTTCTAAAACACACACACACAAATAATGGATAAAATGTTCACTTTGGTGCAAAATAATATAGTTCCTAAATGAAAAGAACGCAATCCAGTTTTATCATTTCACCAAAGAATAAATGGACCCAAACTTTTTTTGAGTGACAATAGTTAACTTATTTTTAAAAGAAAAAAAGGTATAAGCCCCCTTCTATTCAAACCAACCTGATACGGTGTGTTCCGTAGTTTAGACTGTCTTACAGCGGCTGCTGCCCCGCCATACGTTGTTTTTCCAGGGTAAAAAGGAGAATCTCCAAGTTGACTTGTTTTAAAAATTGAAGAGTTCCCAAGTGACTGCACAGAAACATAACGATAAATTATAAGACAAGCCCTCAAAACTAATGTGGTTAAATCAAATCAAATTAGGACTCACAGGAGAAAGTGCTCCAAAGGCAGACAAGTTGAATGCTGGTTTTTTTGAGCTGGTGGCAGTGTGCTGTGAGAATGAATGAGAACGTTCAGCCTCTGGGGACCACAGAGGTGGCACCGAAGTGTTCTTTGAAACAGCTATATCTGAAATAAAAATATGCAATGCACAGTAATAACACTATAACAAGGCCTATGCTTTTATACATAGAAAATGAAAATGACAGCCAAGTTAGAAAAAAATTATCCCATGAAATTTATTTTCTACTACCAAAATTATTTACTACCAAATGCCAAGAATACCTTTATCAGAAGCTCTTGAAGAAAAACCACTGGTGGTTGAGATGTTATCATCATCATGCTGAGAGGTAGAATCTTTAATTTCCTTTACGAGGGAAAATCCAGAACTGCCGATGGGGAATGCCGAAGATGTGGAGGGCTGACAGTGTAACGCAGGAGAGTCCAACATGGAGAAATTCAAATGGCTCCGATGAAGAGAAGGCCTTGTTAATACATCTGGATAATTTGAAGCGGTACTAGTTGTTGAGGGTTCTAAAGAGAACAGCAATAACATTATTAACACTCAGTTTAGAAAAAGCAATGTACTATCAAAATAAAAGTGTTTGTTTCAAGAAAATATACTATATAATAAACATAACTTCCATTCAAAACACTGAAGCCTCCTGTGATAAGCCCAATTTAAGATATTCTTTAGCCAAACAAGGTTTTCAACTAAGTGAAATTAACTTGCCTAGCCTACTGCCAAAATACACTTTAGTGATCAAAATATACTTGTCAACAAATTTGGCAAAGTAGCAAAATACAAAATCAACATGCAAAAATCAGTTTTGTTCTATACATTAACAATGAAAAACAAGAAAATTATTCCATTAACAGTAGCATCAAAAAGAATAAAACACTTAGGAATTGACAAAGGAAGTGAAAGAACTTGCAAGATGAAAACTACAAAACATGACTGAAAGAAATTTAAGATGTAAATAAATGGAAAAACATCCCATGTTCTTAGACTGAAAGACCTAAAATTGTTAAAATGTCAATACTACCCAAAGTGATCTGCAGAGTCAATGCAATTTCTTTAAAAAACAAACAAACAAACAAAAAAAACCCAATGATCCTTTTTTGATGAAATAGAAAAATTCGTCCTAAACTTCCTATTGAATCTCAATCGACCCCTAATGACCAAAATAATCCTGAAAAAGAACAACAAGAATGGAGATGTCACACTTCCTGATTTCAAAAAATCATTACAAAACAGCAATCAAAGGCATGGTGCTGGCCTAAAGACAGACATGTAGACCAAAAGGACATAACAGAGAGCCAAGAAATAAACCCTTACACACACGGTCAAATGATCCCTGACAGAGCACCAACACCAGTCAATGGAAAGAATCGTTTCTTCAATAAATAATTTGGGGAAAACTGGATATCCACAGGCAAAAGAAGGAAACTGGACCCTTTCCTACACCATACACAAAAATAAGCACTAAATGATTAAAGATCTAAACATAAGACTCCAAAATATAAAGTTTACAGAAAAAAACAGAAAAGCTTTAAGATGCTGATCTTGGCAATGATTTCTCAGATATGACAGGCAATAAAAGAAAAAAGACATGTGGGACTGTATCAAACTAAAAAACTTTTGAGCACTAAGACATGATAATCAAGAGGGAAAAGGCAACTTAAGGAATAAAAGAAATAGAAATAAAAATAGAAAATGTTTGCAAATCATATATATGATAAGGTGTCAATATCCAGAACATATAAAGGACTCCTACAATAATAAATCAAACTATCTGATTAAAAATTGGGCAATGGATTTGACCAGACTCTTGTCCAAAAATGATACACAGTCAACAAGCATATGGAAAGATTCTCAACATTTCTAAACAGAGATATGCATATTGAAACCAGTGAGATACCACTTCACACTCCTAAGGACAGCTACTATCACAAAGAATTAAAAACAGAATTACCACACGACCCAACAACTCCACTTCTGGCTATATATCCAAAAGAACTGAGAGTCTCAAAGAGATCTGTATAACCATGTTCGTAACAGCATTATTCACAACAGCCAAAGTTGGAAGAAACCTAAGTGTCCATCAACAGATGAATGAATAATGTGGTAAATACATACAATGAATATTATTGTCGTAAAAAGGAAATAAATTCCGATACACAGAACGATGCGAATGAACTCTGAAGACATTCTGCTAAGTGAAGTGAGTCAGTCACTGAAGGAGAAATATTTACGATTCTACTCATTTGAAGTATGCAGTCAAAGTCATAGCAAAAGTACAATGGTGTTTGCCAGGGGCTGAGGGGAAGGGAATGGGAAATTAGTGTTTAATGTAATAATTTCTTACCAAGTTTGCTCAAGTTAAGGGAGAAACTGGCAGGAGCTTCAAAATTTACTGGTATTGGCACTTACACCTATTGGTATCTAAAGATTATCATATTTCAATTATCTCCACAGTCAGGATTCGTATACACATAGGCTGAAATGTTTCTTATAGCATGAAGTATTCTAATTTTGTAGTAGATCCTAAAAGTGCTTTTTACTGACCCATTCTCTCACCCCCACAGCAGTTTATCCCATGGGATGTTTTCAAGCTATTGGCAGACATCTACTCAATCTAGCATATACAGAAGCCATAGAGAAAAAGCAAGCTAGTATGATACACTTCTACTGGAAGGTATGCTGCTAACAGCAATGCCAGTTTTTCAGGTTTATATAGCTTCCTTACCCTCTAAACCAGGCCCAATAAAGGACACATTTGGGGACAGTAAGACTAAATGAGGTCATGTCATCTACAGATTCCCATCAGCCATAAAGGCTCAGTTTCCAAGAGCACACCTATGGTATCACAGCGTTAATCAGCCAGTAAATCTAAACTTCAGTCCATGGCTGACCAGCATGGTACATGCACCATTGTGGGTGTCCCCCTCAGAGGCCTGAACTCTTACTGAATCGATAAAAATCTATCCTCTACATTATTTGAGGTTCTCCTCACTGATTAATGCCATTAACCGAGTAAAAGAAATCTAGACACCTCATGGCTCACCATCATTAAAACACGCAATACAAGGAGGTGCATAAACGCAGAAAGCTGCAGACAGCAGGTATCAAAGAGGCTGCAGATTCTGTACCGTTCATTTGAAGGGTGTGCTATTTGAAGGATGTACAATATTCTCCTGGTCCAGTTACTATTAATATATGAGTTACACTGGTAATCGGTAAGCAACATGCAGGATTGTTACATCTAATTTTACACTACTTTAACAGCAAGTATGTCTAAGTTGTTTTGAGAACACACTGTCAAATTTAAGAATAATGTTTCACAGAGTAAACAAAGTGATTTATCGTTATTTATCGTTATCTAATAAGATTTATCGTTATTTATCATTATCTAATAAGATCTATATTCATCACACAGGAGAGTTATCAATTGATACTGTAGTCACACATGTGGCTGTAAGTACTGAATACTTTGAGAAAGACGGAGGCAGCCTGTCAAAAGAGATCTGCCTAGAACTTACAGATTTTAAGACAGGAGCAGGAGTCAGCTCTAAGACAAGACACAGGGAAAAATGTCACCAAGTTTCTGAAGTTAGTATCAAAAGCTGCTCACAATTTGCTTCTAAATCAGAGGAGTTCGAATGAGAAGGCGGGTGAACAGATGTGGGAACGAGGAAAACAAAGTCAGCCGTACGCTGGCTGTCCCTGAAACTGGCTAACAGGTCCGAGGGGTTTACCGTATTATCCCCCTCCTTCCTTTTGTACTTTGAAAATTTCCATAATAATTTAAATTTAGAAATTATTCACAAAGGTGTGTGTACTATGTATATATATAATAGAAAGCTACTGTGTAAACTTAATAATATAATGAATAAAATCCAAGTGGGAATGAACCTTGGCAGACCACTGCCATCATTTCAACAAAAGTACAAACACACAAACAGAAAGGAACCTCACAGCTGTACAATGAGACACTCCATTTATCTCACACCTAAACTGAATTCTTCAAGTTAGTTAATCCCCACAAGCATTAGGATGGAAAAAGCTTCAGTCACGGTAGATATATGGTGGTGCACACTACAAGTCTCTAGTCAAGAGAGAAGTTGGGGTCCCATTCGATGTCAGAAGAGAATGACATAGAAGCAGTCACCCTAGAGACCTACCAAGTAAAACCACCAGATGGTTGCTAGTAATATATTAGAAAGAGATCTTGAAAAGTACAGATATTAAAACTCTCTGCTGCTGCTGCTAAGTCGCTTCAGTCGTGTCCAACTCTGTGCGACCCCATAGACGGCAGCCCACCAGGCTCCCCCGTCCCTGGAATTCTCCAGGCAAGAACACTGGAGTGGGTTGCCATTTCCTTCCCCAATGCGTGAAAGTGAAGTTGCTCAGTCGTGTCCGACCTCAGCGACCCCATGGACTGCAGCCTTCCAAGGTCCTCCATCCATGGGATTTTCCAGGCAAGAGTACTGGAGTGGGGTGCCATTGCCTTCTCCTAAAACTCCCTAAGTTACTCTAATAAAAAAGACTAAACCAAATTGAGTATCACTAAGAAAAGTTAGATTTGCCACTTCTCCAAAATAAGAATCCCTCTTTCAGCCCATTTCACGCTCACTAGTTCTCACTAAAAGCAAATCAGGCAGGAAAATATGTTACTAAGTATACCAAAATTAATAGGTACATATTCACATCAATTATTGAGGCAAGACAAGACTTAAGTTATCAAAAAAATTGCTGTAACTGGAAATCAAAACATGCAGTGAAAGAAAACAATATATATACTGAAAAGAAATATATACTTGAGAGATAAAGTGGACCTCAAAATTTAAAACTTTTGTGCTTCAAAGGACACCATCAAGAAGCTAAAATGGGAGAAAAATGTTTGCAAATCATATATAGATAAGAGACTTATATCCAAAATATGTCAAAACCCCTTTCAATTCAATTATAAAAAGAAAAATAACCTGGTAAAAAATGGAAAAGGGGGATTTGAATAGCCCATTCCTCCAAAGATATATCACACTCATCTCACACGCTAGTAAAGTAATGCTCAAAATTCTCCAAGCCAGGCTTCAGCAATATGTGAACCGTGAACTTCCTGATGTTCAAGCTGGTTTTAGAAGAGGCAGAGGAACCAGAGATCAAATTGCCAACATCCACTGGATGATGGAAAAAGCAAGAGAGTTCCAGAAAAACGTCTATTTCTGCTTTATTGACTATGCCAAAGCCTTTCAATGTGTGGATCACAATAAACTGTGGAAAATTCTGCAAGAGATGAGCATACCAGACCACCTGATCTGCCTCTTGAGAAATTTGTATGCAGGTCAGGAAGCAACAGTTAGAACTGGACATGGAACAACAGACTGGTTCCAAATAGGAAAAGGAGTATGTCAAGGCTGTATATTGTCACCCTGTTTATTTAACTTCTATGCAGAGTACATCATGAGAAACGCTGGACTCGAAGAAACACAAGCTGGAATCAAGATTGCCGGGAGAAATATCAATAACCTGAGATATGCAGATGACACCACCCTTATGGCAGAAAGTGAGGAGGAACTCAAAAGCCTCTTGATGAAAGTGAAAGAGGAGAGTGAAAAAGTTGGCTTAAAGCTCAACATTCAGAAAACGAAGATCACGGCATCCGGTCCCAACACTTCATGGGAAATAGATGGGGAAACAGTGGAAACAGTGTCAGACTTTATTTTTCTGGGCTCCAAAATCACTGCAGATGGTGACTGCAGCCATGAAATTAAAAGACACTTACTCCTTGGAAGGAAAGTTATGACCAACCTAGACAGCATATTCAAAAGCAGAGACATTACTTTGCCAACAAAGGTCTGTCTAGTCAAGGCTATGGTTTTTCTAGTAGTCATGTATGGATATGAGAGTTGGACTGTGAAGAAAGCTCAGCGCCGAAGAATTGATGCTTTTGAACTGTGGTGTTGGAGAAGACTCTTGAGAGTCCCTTGGACTGCAAGGAGATCAACCAGTCCATTCTAAAAGAGATCAGCCCTGGGATTTCTTTGGAAGGAATTATGCTGAAGCTGAAACTCCAGTACTTTGGCCACCTCATGCGAAGAGTTGACTCACTGGAAAAGACTCTGATGCTGGGAGGGATTGGGGGCAAGAGGAGAAGGGGACGACAGAGGATGAGATGGCTGGATGGCATCACCAACTCAATGGACGTGAGTCTGGGTGAACTCCGGGAGTTGGTGATGGACAGGGAGGCCTGGCGTGCTGCAATTCATGGGGTCGCAAAGAGTCGGACACGACTGAGCAACTGATCTGATCTGATCTGAAGCACACGAAACTTATTTAACTTATATGCAGAGTACATCCTGAGAAACGCTGGACTGGAAGAAGCACAAGCTGGAATCAAGATTGCCGGGAGAAACATCAATAACCTCAGATATGCAGATGACACCCCCTTATGGCAGAAAGTGAAGAGGAACTAAAAAGCCTCTTGATGAAAGTGAAAGTGGAGAGTGAAAAAGTTGGCGTATAGCTCAACATTCAGAAAACGAAGATCATGGCATCCGGTAGCATCACTTCATGACAAATAGATGGGGAAACAGTGTCAGATTTTATTTAGGGGGGCTCCAAAATCACTGCAGATGGTCACTGCAGCCATGAAATTAAAAGACGCTTACTCCTTGGAAAGAAGTTATGACCAACCTAGATAGCATATTCAAAAGCAGAGACATTACTTTGCCAACAAAAGTCCGTCTAGTCAAGGCTATGGTTTTTCCTGTGGTCATGTATGGATGTGAGAGTTGGACTGTGAAGAAGGCTGAGTGCCGAAGAATTGATGCTTTTGAACTGTGGTGTTGGAGAAGACTCTTGAGAGTCCCTTGGACTGCAAGGAGATCCAACCAGTCCATTCTGAAGGAGATCAGCCCTGGGATTTCTTTGGAAGGAATGATGCTAAAGCTGAAACTCCAGTACTTTGGCCACCTCATGAGAAGAGTTGACTCATTGGAAAAGACTCTGATGCTGGGAGGGACTGGGGCAGGAGGAGAAGAGGATGACAGAGGATGAGATGGCTGGATAGCATCACTGACTCGATGGACGTGAGTCTGAGTGAACTCTGGGAGTTGGTGATGGACAGGGAGGCCTGGCGTGCTACGATCCATGGGGTTGCAAAGAGTCGGACACGACTGAGAGACTGAACTGAACTGAAGCACATGAAAAGATGCTCATTATTAGTGATCAGGGAGATGCAAATCAAAATCACGATGAGATACCACTTCACATCTACCAGAAGAGCTATATTTAAAAAAAAGAAGTAAAAAAGATATTGCATCCTTCACACACTACCAGGGTAAAGAAACTGCATTCTTCACACACACCAGTGGGAAGGTAAGATGGTGTAGTCATTTTAGAAAAAGTTTTTTCCTCAAAATGTTAAATTACCAGATGACCCAGCAATTCTACTCCCAGGTACCTACCCAGAAGAAAACACATCCACAAAACAACTTGCACAGGAATACTCAAAAAAGGAGTGTTCTCAATACTGCAAAAGTAGAAACCACACAAATGTTCATCAACTGGTCAATGGATAAATAAAATGTAGTTTATCCAAGCCATGAAATATTATCTGGCAATAAAAAGGAAGTTCTGATACATGCTATGACATGGATGAACCCTGAAACCATCATGTTAAGTGCAAGAAGCCAGTTATAATAGATCACATATTTTATGATTCCATCTATATCAAACATCAGTCTAGACAAATCTATAGATAAAGATTGGTGGTTGCCTGGTGCTGGAGGGGCAGGGATGGGTAGTGACTACTAATGGGTATAGGATTTCAGGGGAATGGGGTGGGGAAGGATGGTAATTAAAATGTTCTAAAATCCACTGTGAAACACTCCGTATGTACTAAAAATCACTGAACAACAACAACAGGAAAATCACTGAACTATATACTTTAAATGGGTGAACCCATTTATGTGAAGTACGTCTCAGTAGGGCTACAAAAAATACGTGAATGACAGAGTCGTATTCCCAAATATGTCACATTCATGCGTTACCTGAAGCTATTAAATATTTGCAAACCCCACAAAAATGCCTTAAGTAAATCCAAAACACATTTAAAACAGTCTAAGATTAAACAGCCCAGCTGGGCAGGCTGCAGAGGGAGGGAGCCAACTGCAGCTTCACCACACCCAAATCCAGGTGCTGGGGGGGCCTTACCACACTGCTCCCTCAGTCTCAGGACCCATTCACATTCACTCTCTTCAAAACCACTTATGAGCATACAGAGGACAGCAGATTATCTTGACCAAAATCACACGACTAACAATTGGTGGTGTGAAAATTCAAACCCAGTGTCTAACAGCAGAGCTGGCGCTCAACTGATACAGTATTTCAACCTCCCTTAATAAACAAAAAGCTGCTAAATTAAAAAGATACCAATTTGAAGGTGATCATCACCCTTCTCCAACATGGTTTCTATACTACACAATTAGATTTACCACAGCTAGGCAATATAAAAATATTTTAGATTAAGGCATGAAAACCTATCATTCAAAACAAAATATCCACATTCTATTTACCTTCTGTATTACTGCCTGTTGGCTCAGGAGTGATTCTCCCGTCATGAATGTTCGCGCTCTCATCAGAGTATATATGGTCATCTTCCCTATTTTCTGGCCACTGTGGCACCTCTCTTGTGTCTGTTGAGCAGCTACATACATCTTCGTTCTTGCTGAAATATCTCTGTAGCCATCCAGGCACAATATTCTTAACAGATTCTGTAACCCTGCTAAGAATGCCCTGTTGAAGAGGAAAACATGGAAGGCAGTTTAGAAATTTATCTTTTAAAATAAGTACCTATGTACAGAAAGCCATACCGAGCAAAATATAACTATTTCCAACAAAGTTTCCTAAATTTAGTTACTTGAGTTAACACTGACATAATGCATTTTACAAATTCTATAGACTTTACGAAATTCCTACTTTTTTCTTTCTTCTACACGCATGTATCCACGAGCCAGTAACTGCCCCAAATGGCCACATGACTCTAATCGTTAAAAAACCCCAACAGGCTTTCAACTAAACAATATACATTTTAGATTTAGTAGTAAGATATGCACTAAAATGCTATAATCCCAGACAAAAGGTAGCCATCTTGATCCCAGCATATTAAAGCAATATAAATACCTTCAACAGCTCCCTCAAGCAAATATTTCACTGTACACTCTTTAACAACAAAAATTTAGATGAATAAAAAGGCAGTAAGACAACAAATGCAACATAAAAAAATCTAAGACTTTCATTGATGGTAAAATTTTGTTATATTAAATGTTGCCTAAAAACCAAGAATTTTATTACAGTAACTTTTAAAGGGAGAAAAAGCTATGGTACAAAAACTATCAGCATTATTAATGTTCACTATAGCTTTGCTATGCGGCAGACGCTGTTCTCAGCAGTTTATACACATTATTCAATTTAATCCTCACAACAATTTTATAAAACTGCTTTTAACAGTGCCACTTGATGAATGAAGAGGAATAACGAAGTAATGTGCCCAAGGTACAAACACAACTGCTGCAGAATATCTAGCATGCACTTTGGGGTCAGTAGGCTGTACTCTGATTTACTCTGGGTAAAATAAGAATAACACCCTTTCCTACTATTACTTGATAGGAATTATAAAGAAGATCAAATGAAATAATGTGAAAGCACTTCACAATTTACTAAGTATTAACAGAAACATACACTGATAATGTCATTAGTAATGAGAAAAAAGGCTGGCAGAAACAACCTGGGGTGAGGTAGCCAGTTTCAGGCAACGGTTTTTTTCACAGAATAGGATCAGAAAGTCACAGAAGGGGAAAAATGAATCAGCAGGCACAAAAAACCAATAAAGTTAAGGTAGTATACATAAAGCTTGAAAGCAAACCCAAGACAAGGAGGACTTGAAAAATCCTGTCAATAGAAAAGATGGAAGATACCTCTGATATAGGCACTTGGACAGTATCTTCTGATTATCCGAAAAGGTGTAGGTAACGACTAGGAAATAAGCAATTATTTTTGCTCCAAAGAGACATTTTGAACAGATCTGTAAACTCTCTAGCAACACATGAAACCTACAGCCATGGAATACTATTGAAAAACACAAATTCACTGCTCCCCTTCTCTATGCTAGTGTTACAAAGTACTGGCTTTTCTGGCAAAGATTCTATACCTACTCCAAGATTCAGTATTTATAAAAACACACGTTTATTACCTTGCTATTTATATTTAAGTATTTATTTACTCCCCCATATTCCAAAATACTTGAAAGTGCTTTCAAGATGTAAATTTTCAGAAAGGCATACTTTAAAACATACGTGTCTGCTGACTGTTTGGCGGCACTGGGCCTTAGCTGTAGCTGCAGGGTCTAGTTACCACCCAGGGACTGAGCTGAGCCCCTGCACTGGCAACACGGAGGCTTTAGCCACTGGACCACCAGGCAAGCACCCAAAAGGCATACCTGATACGAAGCACTGCAGGAAAAGTTTGTATAGTATGTAAAGTAAGTCTTGCGTAGACTTCCTCTAAGGTATTTAGCTACTAAAAGTAGTTAAGAGATTCCTGTGATCTCTATTCACCTAAGGAGGCAAGTACATCACAAATTAAATTAACACCATCTTTAACCAAAGGTCACTTATGTGGCAGCATTAGGGAACCCGCCTGCCAATACAAGAGATGTTAAGAGAGGCAGGTTCGATCCCTGGGTTGGGAAGATCCCCTGGAGGGGGGCATGGCAATCCACTCCAGTATTTTTGCCTGGAGAATCTCACAGAGGGCTATACAGTCCATAGAGTCACAAAGAGTAGGACACAAATGAAGCGACTTAACACGCACACATGCGTAGGTATTGTTGAGAATAAACCAGTAAAAATTTAACAGTCAAAATAGATGTAACTGAAACTCATGAATTTTGTTTGCAGACCCTCTTTCTTAAACTAAAATGAACCAATTTATTTAACCACAGCGCAGAGCAGCTTAGTGTAAGATTACAGTGAGAGAGAGAGGAAATACTAGCAGCACGATGAAAGAAAGCACGATGTGCTTGACAGAAATAACGAAATAAGGATGCCAAAACTGACCTGGAAACACTATCGGAAGGAAATATTCCCCATGCTTCAATACCCCTCTACAGGGTAAATGATCCTAAGTCATCAAGAAAATCAAGAAAAGTTACAGTAAGCTCAGTAAACCCTAATTCTCATGGTTACCAAGATGTGGTCCCTTCACCGTTTATATCAGCATCTTCTCAGGCCGCATTCCAGCCCGACTAAATCCAGGAGGTAGGACTCACCTGTTTTAACAGACCCTCACAAGTGATTCTGGTGTACGCTATATTTTTGAGAACCACCAATCTAGTTAAAGAGATTAGGAAATTAAATACATTTCAGGAAATCACAATACAATTATCTCTACAAGAGGTGAATAAAATTATGTATACTTAAATCTTAATATTCAGTTACCTGGAACATGTATATGTGGAGCACTAGTCAGACACTAATTAAAATATATCAAAATACTATGTAACCAATCAGAAAAACAAAGCTTAGAGGAGACAGTGCTGAATACAATGTGGCTTACATAACTATTTCCTGAGCATTTCCCAACTTTAGCCATGATTTTTACCTGTACTGTTACTTAACGGTTTTCTATCTGTGTGTGTGTGTGTCAGTCGCTCAGTCACGTCCAACTCTTTGCGACCCCATGGACTGTAGCCCGCCAGGCTCCTCTGTCCATGGAATTCTCCAGCGAAGAATACTGGAGTAGGTTGCCATTTCCTTCTCCAGGGGATCTTCCCAACCCAGGGATCGAACCCAGGTCTCCAGCATTGAAGGCAGATTCTTTACTCTCTGAGCCCCTAGGAAAGCCACCAGGAAGTGTATTTCTCTTAATAAACAGCTCTTTCTACACAATAAAATCTACCAAATCACAGATTTGATTCTGTACCAGTCCTCACTTGCACTTCCCTGACACCATCTTCGATGACTGTCTCAACAAAGTGGCTCATGAGAGACTCTGGAGGTCATTAGCTATCAGAGGAGGAAGGAAAGTGAAGTCTCTCTTCCTGGGCTCTCTCTGCTCAAACACTCTATCTTTAAAACTACAGCTCCAGCCAGCCAGCCTTAGCTCCACTCCAGTTACACAGTTTCTTCCCTTTATTTGTCTAGTCCTAGTGGTGGCGGCAGCTTCCCACTACTGCTAGTCTCTGAGCATCCTGCTAGCCTCTATGTATTCCTTTAACCACCAGCATTTATCTCTGAGCAGACTCTTAAAAGAAATTTCAGCTGGAATTAACTGTTTCTTGCTGGGTCCTTAACTGATAGAGCAGTGTACTTTTGTTAAATTTGTTTTCTAATTAATATGAAAATTAAAGTCAGCCCGGTCATTGGATTCATCTTCTTTAGCAACAATACATGTGCTACATTCGGGGAAAACACATTTTTTTGGCCGTGTGTTGGTATCTCAGTTCCCAGTGAAAGTCAAAGTCGCTCAGTCCTATCCAACTATTTGTGACCCCATGGACTATACAGTCTGTGGAATTCTCCAAGCCAGAATACTGGAACGGGTAGCCTTTCCCTTCTCCAGGGGAATCTTCCCAACCCAGGGATCGAACCCAGGTCTCCCACATGGCAGGCAGAGGTTTTACTGAACCACAAGGGAAGCCCTTAGTTCCCAGACCAGGGATCAAACCTGGAGCACCAGCAGTGAAAGCACCAAGTCTTAACCAGTAGGCCACCAGGGAATTCCCCAGGAAGCACTTATTACCCAAAAGTTACATCAAACTTTTATCTCTATAAGACAGTACATAAATGGACCAGGAAAGAGGCTTATCCTGATGAATATTTTAAAATCTTATCTAACTCACAGAGGTAAAAGCGAACATTGTTTTACTTCATTCAATTAATTTAATCAATACTTATTGATCATACACTACATGTCAGGCAAGAACACGGGATAAAGCAGGGAACAAGTTCCTGCCCTCTTGGAACTTAGATTCTAAGTTAGGGAGACAAAATGTGTAACGTGTAACACACACAATATGGTGATTTGGTGCTATGGACAACAACAAAGCAGGAAAGCAAAACGGGGCAGCTGTTTTATACAGGCAAAGACCTGATAAAACGTGAGGAAGGCGCCTTGCACATTTCTAGTAGAGAAGTATTATAGACTGAGGAAGCAAAAAGTGCAAAGACTCAAATGTAGAAGTGTCCTTGGCACATGCTGTCCAAGCTTCCAGTAACTTTGTTAATAAATGTTTAATCTAATAGACTTGAAATAACTACTTAAATCCTTCAAAATTCCCCTTTGATCATTTGGTGTGTGTGTGCATGCACATGTGAGAGAGAGAGAGAATCCATGTGCAAACCTTTTGTTCCAAAACCTAAAACAGTGGTCCTCAGACTGTAAGTCTTCAGACCAGCAGCCTTGGTGTCACCTAAGATCATGTTAGAAATGGAAATCTGTTTTAACAGGCTCTTGAGGTGATTCTTATGCAAATTAAAGTTTGAAGAACACTGTACTAAAATCATCTAAAAATTCAATTGCAGGTTTCCTAGCTAAGGCCATGATAAACATAACCGTGAAAATAAGCTTAACAACAAAATTAACTATTTCTGACATTATCTCAAATGCCATGCCACTTGCATCAATTTTCAAAACTATCTACTTTATAGTATGAATTCTGAAAAATTAAACATAGGAGAGAAGTAAAACATAAAAAAGCATACTTCTCAATCTATTTTATTCCCAATTAAAGACAACTTCTGCTTTATTGACTACGCCAAAGCCTTTGACTGTGTGGATCATGACAAACTGCAGAAAATTCTTAAAGAGGTGGGAATACCAGACCACCTTAGTTGCCTCCTGAGAAATCTGTAAGCAGGTCAAGAACCAACAAACAGTTAGAACCAGAGATGGAACAACAGACTAGTTCCAAATCGGAAAAGGACTATGTCAAAGCTGTATACTGTCACCCTACTTATTTAACTTATATGCAGAGTTCATCATGAGAAATGCCAGGCTAGATGAAGCACAAGGTGGAATCAAGATTGCTGGCAGAAATATCAATAACCTCAGATATGCAGGTGACACCACCCTTATAGCAGAAAGCAAAGAGGAACTGAAGAGCTTCTTGATGAAATTGAAAGAGGAGAGTGAAAAAGCTGGCTTAAAACTCAACATTAAAAAAACTAAGATCACAGCATCTGGTCCCATAACTTCATGGCAAACAGATGCGGAAACAATGGAAACAGTGAGAGACTTTACTTTTTGGGGCTCCAAAATCACTGCAGGTGGTGACTGCAGCCATAAAAGCAAAAGACGCCTGCTCCTTGAAAGAAAAGCTATGATCAATCTAGACATCATATTAAAAAGCAGAGACAGTACTTTGCCAACAAAGGTCCATCTAGTCGAAACTATGATTTTTCCAGTAGTCACGTACAGATGTGAGAGCTGGACCATAAAGAAGGCTGAATGCTGAAGAACTGATGCTTTTGAACTATGGTGTTGGAGAAGACTCTTGAGAGTCCCTTGGACTGCAAAGAGAGCAAACCAGTCCATCCTAAAGGAGATCAGTCCTGAATATTCATTGGAAGGACTGATGCTGAAGCTTCAACACTTTGGCCAACTGATGAGAAAAACTGACACACTGTTAAAGACCCTGATGCTGGGAAAGACTGAAGGCAGAAGGGGATGACAGAAGATGAAATGGTCGGATGGCATCACCGACTCAACGGACATGAGTCTGAACAAGCTCCGGGAGCTGGTGATGGACAGGGAGGTCTGGCATGCTGCAGTCCATGGGGTCGCAGAGTCGGACACAACTGAGCGACTGAACTGAACTGAAAGACTTAACACATTTATTTATAGTAAATAATTGACTACCAGATACTAGAAGTTTAAAGAACAGCTCCTGCATTGCTGGGGGATTCTTCACTGTCTGAGCCACCAAGGAAGCCCTAAAGAACTGCTAGGGAAAAGAAATCTCCTGATCACGCAGAGAACAAGGCAAAGAGTAAGAAACCCTATCTACCGTTCAAATTTGGAGAAGCACTTTCTTGGCTGGCAATTTTTATGAATTTCAGTCACTAATAGGAGTCAGGAAAAAAAAGAAGAGCTAGAAAAAGGGAAAAATCATTTTCTTACCAAAGGTTTCTTTGATTGTATTACCAAATAAGGGCCTTCGTATTGAGATAAAAGTTATTATTTCAATAACATTTTCAAGAGTTATTTAGATAAGACGTTTCAGGTCTTTCCAGGAATGGGGTAAATCAGCTTCCGGTATGGACCCAGGAGAAAGAACGTTTTGTGATACATTCTCTCTCTCTTTTTTTGGCCATGCAGCCTGGGTTCTTAGTTCCCTGACCAGGGACCAAATCCATAACCTCTTCAGTGAAAGCTCAGAATCCTAATCACTGGACAGCCAGGGAATTCCCCGTCTTGTATATTAAATACAAACAACCTAACCTTGAGGGGGAAACAGAAGTACATGGAGTAAAGGTCTGATAAGCAGTGAATACTCAAGCCCAACTTTACCAGAGTAGCTTTCTCTCCACTTTCAGAGGCTTCATTATAACGTGATGTAGTTTTCCTAAAGAAAAGCTTCTCTGATCCTCCAAATCTAGGACCATCACTCACTCACATGCACCAACAGTGCCCTGTACTTCCCAAGTGGAGGTGAGCTGTCAAGTGGGATGGTAATGACAAATCTCTCATCTCCGCTAGAAGATCAGCTCTGTGAAGGCAGCAACAGGTCTGTACAGTGCAGATTAGCTGCTGCATGATTTTAGTTTATCTACGGATGCAATACTCAACCAACTTCTTATTCCCACATGTGATATGCTGTGGCAAGTTTCAAAAAAAAAAAAAAACATCAGTAATCCTAGAATTCAAAAAATAAATAATACATTTGCTTGGCGTAACAGTTTCAGTTTAAATATTTTCGTTGCCACGCTAATAGCCCTTCCTCCAAAAAACAATTTGTGAAACTATCCAAGAGCATGGGAAAATCAAACCATCCTCTGGAATGATAAATAACACAAAGCCAACTAAATGAAAAGAAAAGTCAAAGAAAAAAATTAATGAATGGTTTAGAAAAAGCAACAAAACAGAGTATTAAAATCTTAAAAATACTTCTTGTAGCCCCAAAGCAAAGTCTACACTAGATGATCCTAAGTAATGAAGCTGAATTCAAGGATTATAGGAGCAAAACTTTAAACCGAGACAGGTTACAACGATTGGGTTTCTCCCCCAAGAACTAAGGATTCTTCATTTGGCAAAAACAAACCACAACAAAAACCTTATCAAGATGCCACTGAGATTTAGAACAAGTACTCAATTTGGGGGCCAGAAGTTAAATTCAATTCAATACTATACCCTTATATTAAGTACATTCAATTTGTAAGGTACTGTGACTACATTAGCTTTTCGAATTACATTGAACCTGAGTTCAAGGGTTAATGAAAGAAGGCTGAGGTAGGGCCCAAGGCTCTTCTACAATCCAAACGCAGAACTCCTTTGTACTGAAAGAGAAATTCTTTGCCTATGTATCTTCTCATCAATTTGCAATCTCAGAATAAGCAGGGACACTCTCCATATCAGCACTCATAGACTTCCTTCTTCTTACATGTCCTCTGTTCCTACTAGTTTTTTTGATCTCAGTTCTATTCAACTCTTTTCTTCACATTATCCTCTATTAAACAGTAGAATTCAGATTATAAAATCTCTTCTCACATAAACTTTACTGGGTCTCTCACTATAAATATTAAACATAATCTTCAGTTTGAAGGTTCTGGGGCCCTATTCTCCCAGAAAACACTGTTGTTTTGATTTTTATCTGCTCTTTGGGCTAGATTTTGTTGAAGTTTGTCAATGACCCTTAGTTTTCTTCCAGGGGTCTGTGAACTCTCTCCGTACTCCCTCAGCTCCCATGTCCCTAGTCTTCCCTTTCCACTCTTTTTGGAAGTCTCATTTCAAACAGACTCCCTAATCAGTTTTCCCCTTGCTCCATCCACCCCAAGTGAAGAACAAGGGCTAAGAACCAAAGACTTCATGTGAGACTTGAATATCTAATTATAAAATATCTTTAACACTAAATAGTAAAAACCTAGATGCTACTCTAAGTCTTTCCGTTATTTCCAGTTTTTAATACATCCATTCTTACATTACTTACTTCAAAAATGTATCTATTAGAAAGTACTCAAATT
This sequence comes from Bos indicus x Bos taurus, assembly GCF_003369695.1. Lineage (NCBI taxonomy): Eukaryota > Metazoa > Chordata > Mammalia > Artiodactyla > Bovidae > Bos > Bos indicus x Bos taurus. Next base: position 40,761,790 of record NC_040098.1, on the reverse strand, counting down.
CTAATGCAGTAATATTGAATCTGATTCCAATAATCTGAATTTAACCCAAGCTGTTGTCACATTTTACAACCTACAGTTAAGCTTTCCCTATCCAACAAGTCTAAATCTTTCCGGCCACGTAAATGATTTCCATCCATTCTTTATACGTTTCATTTTTCTTTTCAACGTCAAGTTCAGTTCAGTTGCTCAGTCGTGTCCGACTCTTTCCGACCCCATGAACCGCAGCACACCAGGCCTCCCTGTCCATCACCAACTCCCAGAGTCCACCCAAACCCATGTCCATCGAGTCGATCATGCCATCCAACCATCTCATCCTCTGTCATCCCCTTCTCCTCCTCCTCTCAATCTTTCCCAGCATCAGGGTCTTTTCCAATGAGTCAGCTCTTTGCATCAGGTGTCAAGAGATTAAGTCAGAAAACATGAGCATACAAGTTATTCTAACCAAAAAAAAATTTTAAACTATAACTGGCCACAATTTTCAACCTCCTTTAAGGCTCTTTAACACTAATTCAGGTAGGAGAAACATGACCTGGCTTAGTTTCTTATTTTTAGAGATTCATATTACAGAAGTAGAATTAATAGATAATTAACAGTGATCTAACAAGGGCAAGAAAAGGATTCCCTACAAGACCTTCCAAACTAGCAACACGAGACCCAATAAAAGCCTAAGGCAATTTAACCCACCGTAAGTTACCCCAAAAAGATACTGTCGCTTTCCTTTCACAATCTGTTTGGAAACTGGATGTAAAAGTGTATTAAGCCACAAGCAAATGGGCAGGGAAACTGAAATATATTTAGACAGAAGCAGCATTCTATCACCCTGTTTCAAACAGTGAATACCGTAAATTGTATCTGGTGGCAAGACTTTTCAACTGGGCTTCCCAACACAGAAGAATCGTTCAAAAATATATTACAACCATGACCATAAGCTAAGTAGCTACAAGTAAAACGTTTTTGAAAATACAAGGTCATTAACATTACATCTTTCCAGTAATATTGTGTGCCTAATGAAATGGTTTTAATTAGTGACATCAGACCATTTTATTTCAAACTGATAGGTAATTGCCTCAAAGGGCTTTCCAGGAAAGAGAGACATCTGGACTTTTTTTGTCATAAGAAAAATTGGTGAGTAAATTGATAAAACTATTTCACAAGGGTTTCTCGTCGCAAACAAAATTTTCTACTATGCATTAAACAGTATGTGGATTTATTTTCCTATACACTTAAATGACTGGCATCTAAGAGGAAAATGTTAAAAACAATATATTTTTAAACAGTTTACGGCTGTTTAAAGGTTTGACCTCATCACTCAGAAAACAAGTCGTAAAATCCAATACAAGCCTATAAAAGATTGAATTTGGGTATATAAAAGAAAGATACCTCTACTAATCAGAGACTAAACATTTAAATCAAAAGGTTCTATTTAACCACAACAGTTTCCAATGAGTCCTTACTATATATGCAGGCCCAGTTCTAAGAGCTTTACTTACATTATCTAACTCAACCCCTCACAACAGATTTCCACTTTACAGATGAGTAAATTAAGCAGAGAGAACTTTCCAAGTCCTGGCAGAACAAGGATTCAAACCCAGATGCTCTGAGTGGATTACAGCACTTTTTTCTAACAACTATGTCCATTTGTTTTTGCTGACAGTATTAATTAAACATCTAGGATACAGCAAATAAAGATAAAAGTAAAAAACAACTCAGGGATTTCTGGGATGAGTTATGTATTCAATCTTTCAATATCCCTCCTTCTCAAAACTGAGAATGCTCTTCAGCCATCCAATACCAAGCAGGACAAAATATCACACAGAAGCTACCGAAACAGCAAAAACCACACAATCTTATAAACCAGTGCCAGGCAAACCATAGTCTGTGGCCCAGACTCAGTCCTCAGCCTGTGTTCATACAGGCCTCAAGCTAAGAACAATTTTCACATTTTTTAGAGTTATAAAACAAAGAACACGCAGGAACAAAACCTAAAATATTTACTATCTGGCCCTTTACAGAAGAACTTTATAGACTCCTGATCTAAGCTACTGAATACATAAAGGAGCTTTCACCTCCCTCCAAAAAAATAGCTAAATGCAGAAACTGACTTGAAGGACAAACTGCCTCTAGGAAAATAAAATGAGTGGATTCCCTTAGCTCCAAGCCAGAAGACAAAACCTCTGAAGCACATCCCCCAAACAAGGGCAAAAATAAGTAGTTCCCCTCTCACCAGGAGGTGGCAGTAGATTCTTCAAGAGGCAAGGTTCTGATTTGCCCATGGGCTCAAGCTTTTTGTGGCGGCTATTAAGAAAAGCAGCTTGACCTCTCCAGAGCTCACTTTCTGGACCTGACAATCTGCATAAAAAGGAAATGGGAAAGGAGACTGAACAGGCAACAAGACCTAACCACATACTCTTTAGGGACCTGTTCACTCCCACTAGAAGAATGATACCATTTCCTAAATGCATCTGGGCTAAGAGTTAAGGGCTAGGGAAGAAAGCAGGAGAAAATGATCAACTTAATCATTCAGTGCTGTTTTTCACATTCGCTTAAGTTACCACCCTTCAGTTAGTTAACTGACAATGAATTTTTCTCTCCACAACTTCAAGCAAGATGCCATTTTAAAGATCAGAAGTTAAAAGGAAAAAATGTAAACTTTAGATATACCTCAGCAGAGCTAAACCAGAAGTCAAAACAGGAAATTGCAAGTCAGTGGAACACATGCGAAAGTCACAGGTACTGCGTGACTACACAAGCCAGTTATCCTGACAAGCAATGGCAAAGACCCACTAACTGAGCCAGATCTCTCATTCTTTCAGTCCTCAGCTGCACAACCAAAAAACTTTGTTTTTGCCCAGAAACCAGTGGACGTTTAATCAAAATACATCAGTATAAAACATGCCATGTCATGAAGCTCCATGCTATTCATGATGACTCAGCAGCTGCTGCTAAACACAGAGGTGACAGCCTAGGATAGCTGACAGCAAGCAGGTGGTCTACAAGTTCACAGAAGTTTTGATAAGGACTAAAGAACATCCTTAAGATTTTAAAAAATCCTCAAATTAAATCTTCTTTTGTATATGCCTGGATACTTTTCTTTGGTAGTAACCGCCAATACTAACTGTTGTTGTTCAGTGGCAAGTCGTGTCCAATTCTGCAACCCCATGGACTGCAGCACGCCAGGCTCCCCTGCTCTTCACTACCTCCCGGAGTTTGCTCAAACTCAAGTCCATTGAGTCCGTGAGTCATGCTATCCAACCATATTAGCCAATACTAATAATACCTACAGAGTAGATTAAGAAACTCCCACCTTTAATCTCAATTCAATAGCTACAAATGTACTTTTTCAATTAAATGGCTGTGGCAATAAGCTGAATACTTTAGACAGGGGGAAATGATAAATTACCAAACTTTAAAATAAAACTGCACAGTCTGAAATCATATCAGCTCTAAGACAATTTGGATCACAAGTGTTATGCTGTTAAGGCATCATCTCCCTCAAATTAAGTTTTTATCCAAGTATATTTAAAAATAAGGTGTGACTTTGGCTTTTGCCACCTAGAATATAGGAGCTTCTTTCTAAACTCTGTCCAGACCATCCAATGATCTGTATTTACATTTCATTTTTTATGTAGTAACTTTCTCCTAAGGAAAGCACTCAGACATTTATTTTTTCAGAAAAACCAAAAAGCACATGTGTCAAACTTCCTCCCAACAAAAGGATTAGGTTAAAGGGCCAGGCTTGTGACCTGAATTCTAATCTTGCTCCTCACAAAGAAAATTTGAAAACCAAGCCTACCTGGGGGAACACTGGTGGGAGGTGATAGTAATGTCAAGACTTGTAACCATTAGTAGAGAGCTACCTAACATTATAAACTACAAATTTCACTATTAGGAAACTTCTCCCAAATCTTTACTTTTAAAATTCTGTTTTTAATGATACAATTTAACAACAGCACCAAACATGTTTAACTGCTAAATATTTATTATCATCCGAATAAAGCAATCTAAAAGTCTACCTTTAACAGTATGCAACAAGTTACCAGACCCTTTTGCTATACTCTTTTTTATAGGTTTAAGGCCCACACTTACTTCCTACCTCACTATCAGTGAAAAGTTTTATAAGTGACTTTTATTAGAAGGTTTTCAACATTTTCCCACTCAATCCCCCGTAACAAACAAGCAAAACTTAATTTAAGATACTTAACTTAAAGATACTTAAAGATACTTAACTTTCTCAGAATCAAATGTCTGAGGATAAACTCATATTTTTATAATTTCAAACACCCACAAGTGCACAAGGTGGTTAAATTTCAAGACCACCAACATTCCTGTAGTGTCGAAAGTACCTAAACTTCTAGAATACCCACTGCAATATTAAAATATTTTGTGCATGAGATCAGAACTGGAGTCCCGGTCAACTGTGCATAATGGCCAATTCTAGTCTCCAAAATAAAACGCGCGGGTGTGTGTGGGGAGGAGGGGGAAAAAGGTTGGACAAAAGTGGGGAGGGAAAAGTCTCGCGACGGAAAAAAAGACGTAGTGCGGAGAGGGACTTTCAAAATGCCCCAGTGCCACTAACGATATCCCGGTTGAAGAAAAAAAATAAGCCAGGACTCTTAGATCGGGGAGAGCCACGGGGAGATGGAGAATTTAAAGGATGGAGAAGAAGTTATTCCACTTTCCCTGTAACAGCGCCCCCGCCAAGCCCCAGGTAGGTAGGTACCCTGGCGGGGTGAGGATCAGAGTCCTTGGGGCAGCCCCGCTCCCCGCACGCGCTGAAACGCGGGTGACCAGAAATCTGCAGGCGTTGGGGGAAGGGGGTGGCCCTCCCAGCCACAGCTTTTTCCCTTTTCCCTTGAGGGACATGAGTAATTACCGCCCCCCCCCTCCAAGCTCGTAATCCCCGCCAAAAAAAAAAAAAAAAAAGGGCAGAAATACGGGCCCACCGTGGGCCTCGGACTTGTGTTCCCGCCCTGCGCTCCGGCCCGGGGAAAGCCCCGGGGCGGAGAGGGCCAGGGTGCGGGACGGGGGGGGTGGTGGAGAGAGGAGGCCGAGCCACACGTGTGCGCCGCAGGGCTGGCCGTCCTCAAGCCCACTTCCCGTCGCCGCCCCGGCGGCCTCGGCTCCCGCCGCCTCGCCCGGGGCCTCCCGGACGCTCCACGTGGGGCGCCAGGACCGCCCCCCCCCCCGCTCACCCCGTCGCCGCCAGCCCAGTACCCCCCCGCCCCGAGGGCCCCCCTCACACACGGCGCCGGGGCTCCCCTACCTGGTGCTGCGGTCGCCCCTGCTGGTAAGGCTTCATCGGGCCCTGGTGGCAACGCCGCGTCCGGATCTTGCCGCCGCCGCCGCCCCCTCCTCTGCCTCCGGCTCCCGAGGCCATGGCGGAGCCTCTGCGGCTTCCCCCTCCGGGGCGGGAGAGGCAGAGGCGGCCTCAGAGGACCCCCGCCCCCCGCCTTGCCTCGCCCGGCCCCAGCCCCCAAGAGTCCGCCCGCGCTGCCCTCACAGCGGGGGCCCAGGCCCACCGGGAACCGCGGGGCGGCGAGCAGAAGCGAAGAGAACGCGCGCCGGCGGCAGCGAGGTGGGGGGGGCAGGGGGGGGAGGCCACAGAGGCCCAGGAGCTGGCTCTCCGGTCCCGCAGGCTCCCGCGGACGCCCGCCTCTGTGTGTGTCACCGTCTCTATGGAGATTCCCCCCACAGAGGACAACGCGAGCGGCCCCCGGCGCTGCTCGGGCCTAACTCGGCCGCCGGCTGATGGGGATTCTTCTTCCGCACGCCCCAGCCGTGTAGCTGCCGCAGTTGAAGCCGCCGGCGCCGCCCGCCTACCCCTCCCCTTTGCGCACAGCGCCCGCCCCGCCGCTGCCGCCGTCGTCGTCGTCGCCGCCGTCGTCCCTGCAGTCGCCGCTGTTGCGTCTATTGCCGCTGCTAAGGCCGCCGCTGCGGTCGCGAGCCAGAACGCCGTCACTCGTCAGCGCCCGGCGAGCCTGCGTCATCACGCTGCGACCGGCTGATAGACGAGAAAGGGAGGCAGGAAGGAAGGAAGGGCTGTCGAGCCCGCGCTCTCGGCCGCGCGGGCCGCTGGGAAATGTAGTTAACGGGGGGAAGGCGAATTCTCGGAATGGACGCGGAAGGAGAGAGGCACGGTTTGCCGCAGAGGCACAAAGCCAGGGGGGTTCCGTTCCTTTTCCTGTGCTCGGCTATAAACGTAGACTTAGAAGACGCATTTAACACAGAAGCAGTAACCTTCTTACTCTCCTTCCTCGTGGTTGGTAAAGAGGACAGAAAGTGAGCAGATAGTTAAATCAGACAGGAGTGAACATTATCTTATAAAAAGAAAAAAACTGGTTGAAAAAAACAATGTTCATGATCTTTAAGCCTAAAGCAGAATTAGAAAAACATACAGTGTCATTAACGTTCCATTGTTACATAAGAGCTGTTGTCAAAGAACGCGAATTCTGGTTCCACCACTCTAGTTTGACCTTGGATAAGTCAAAACCTTCCTCCTCCCTATAAAATGGGAACTTTAATATCCACCTTATAGAACTGTTGTGATCATCCAAGTGGAGCACTTAGTATATTTCCTAGTATATGGGAAACGCAGTATATGAGTACAATGACTACGTACAGCCGTCAGCTCACATGAGAGGTAAAGGATATATTAGCAGTAATAAAACTGTACATATATTTGCCCCAAATAGAAGACGTATTTAGGAAAGTGAGTAAGTGAGCTAGGCTCAAACACTGAATCCACAAAGTATAGATATTTTAAGAGTTGACCGTTAAAAAGATATTGGTGATCAGGTGGTGTAGACCTTATTCAATGGACAAGACAGGGGTCCAAAGAATTCAGGTGGCATACTGGAGGACCCTTAGCTGGGCAGACAAAGCCAAGACTATAACTCAACTCTTCTGTAAGAGTTCAAACAAAGTAACCAAATGATTAGCAAGAAAATCTACTTCTGTGAAAACATAGGCTTAATGGACCATTTGGCTTCCCTGGTGGCTGACACGGTAAAGCATCTGCCTGCAATGCAGATGACCAGCGTTCAGTCCATGGGTGGGGAAGATCCCCTGGAGAAGGAAATGGCTACCCACTTCAGTATTCTTGCCTGAAGAATTTCATGGACAGGAACTGGGAGGGCTACAGTCCAAGGGGTCTCCAAGAGCCACACAGGACTATGCAGACAGATACACACTTAATTTTAAGTCTATCGCTTAGTAGCTATGTAGCCTCTGGGAAGTTATCAGTCTCCTAAGTTTCAGTTTCCTCATCTGCAAATAGAATGAATATATATAGTTCATAATAACTGCTTAGAAAGCATCTAATAGCATCCAGTTATCAGATACAAATAATTAACTGTAAGACTGTTAAACCAAACTACCATCAAACTGCATGACTCCAATCACTATATAAATCATATACGTCAAAATGTGAAGCCGAACCTACAGTACCTTGAAATTTGTAGTACCTTCCAGCACCTAAGGAACCATGCCATATCAAGCATAGGTTTACAGAACAAATGGCATCTCTGACTAAAACCACCAAGACTATAAAAACTTCCCAAACATGATGGACAAAATTAATCTACCTCCTTTTTGTGTTTCAGTGTCTTCCCCCTAAAGCACTCTCTTCCCCCTGAATCTCTTCCTCCTAAAGCACTTCATCTTTCTTCAATACAATTGTTTGTCTTCAAGATTCTTAGCTAGGAATGTGACAAGCAGAGTAAAGTAATTCATAGTAAGCTAACTTCCAGGAAAGATGTGTTCCGTTCAGTTGCTCAGTCGTGTCCGACTCTGCAACCCCATGGACTGCAGCATGCCAGGCCTCCCTGTCTATCACCAACTCCCGGAGTTTACTCAAATTCTTGTCCATTGAGTTGATGATGCCATCCAACCATTTCATCCTGTCGTCCCCTTCTCCTCCTGCCTTCAATCTTTCCCAGCATCAGGATCTTTACAAATGAGTCAGTTCTTTGCATCAGGTAGCCAAAGTATTGGAGTTTCAGCTTCAACATCAGTCCTTCCAATGAAAGATATGTACCTGAATCTTTAATTGCACTACATATATTAGAGACTGAATGTAGCCACATCCCATTTACCCTTTTCATCCTACCAAACTCAAGATTTCTAGCACAGGAGATTGGCTGGGACTCAACAATCATTCCTTTGTTCAGGGCTTGTTATTTGGTGTATGGGACAGCATTCATCAGTCAGTGACAAGCAGAGTAAAGTAATTCATAGTAAGCTAACTTCCAGGAAAGATGTGTTCAGTTCAGTTGCTCAATCATGTCCGACTCTTTGCGACCCCATGAATCACAGCACACCAGGACTCCCTGTCCATCACCAACTCCCAGAGTTCACTCAAATTCACATCCATCGAGTCGGTGATGCCATCCAGCCATCTCATCCTCTGTTTCCCCTTCTCCTCCTGCCCCCAATCCCTCCCAGCATCAGAGTCTTTTCCACTGAGCCAACTCTTCGCATGAGGTGGCCAAAGTACTGGAGTTTCAGCTTTAGCATCATTCCTTCCAAAGAAATCCCAGGGCTGATCTCTTTTAGAATGGACTGGTTGATCTCCTTGCAGTCCAAGGGACTCTCAAGAGTCTTCTCCAACACCACAGTTCAAAAGCATCAATTCTTCGGCGCTGAGCTTTCTTCACAGTCCAACTCTCATATCCATACATGACCACTAGAAAAACCATAGCCTTGACTAGACGGACCTTTGTTGGCAAAGTAATGTCTCTGCTTTTCAATATGCTCTCTAGGTTGGTCGTAACTTTTCTTCCAAGGAGTAAGCGTCTTTTAATTTCATGGCTGCAGTCACCATCTGCAGTGATTTTCGAGCCCAAAAAGATAACGTCTGACACTGTTTCCACTGTTTCCCCATCTATTTGCCATGAAGTGATGGGACCAGATGCCATGATCTTCGTTTTCTGAATGTTGAGCTTTAAGCCAACTTTTTCACTCTCCTCTTTCACTTTCATCAAGAGGCTTTTCAGTTCCTCTTCACACTCTGCCATAAGGGTGGTGTCATCTGCATATCTGAGGTTATTGATATTTCTGCCAGCAATCTTGATTCCAGCTTGTGCTTCTTCCAGCCCAGCGTTTCTCATGATGTACTCTGCATATAAGTTAAATAAGCAGGGTGACAATATACAGCCTTGATGTACTCCTTTTCCTATTTGTAACCAGTCTATTGTTCCATGTCTAGTTCTAACTGTTGCTTCCTGACCTGCATACAGATTTCTCAAGAGGCAGGTCAGGTGGTCTGGTATGCCCATCTCTTGAAGAATTTTCCATAGTTTATTGTGATCCACACAGTCAAAGGCTTTGGCATAGTCAATAAAGCAGAAATAGATGTTTTTCTGGAACTCTCTTGCTTTTTCCATGATCCAGTGGATGTTGGCAATTTGATCTCTGGTTCCTCTGCCTTTTCTAAAACCAGCTTGAACATCTGGAAGTTCACGGTTCATGTATTGCTGAAGCCTGGCTTGGAGAATTTTGAGCATTATTCTACGAGCGTGTGAGATGAGTGCAATTGTGCGGTAGTCTGAGCATTCTTTGGCATTGCCTTTCTTTGGGATTGGAATGAAAACTGACCTTTTCCAGTCCTGTGGCCACTGCTGAGTTTTCCAAATTTGCTGGCATATTGAATGCAGCACTTTCACAGCATCATCTTTCAGGATTTGAAATGGCTCAACTGGAATTCCATCACCTCCACTAGCTTTGTTCGTAGTGATGCTTTCTAAGGCCCACTTGACTTCACATTCCAGGATGTCTGGCTCTAGGTGAGTGATCATGGCATCGTGATTATCTTGGTTGTGAAGATCTTTTTTGTACAGTTCTTCTGTGTATTCTTGTCACCTCTTCTTAATATCTTGTGCTTCTGTTAGGTCCATACCATTTCTGTCCTTTATCGAGCCCATCTTTGCATGAAATGTTCCCTTGGTATCTCTAATTTTCTTAAAGAGATCTCTAGTCTTTCCCATTCTGGGTTTTCCCAAATGGTGAAGTGGTAGAGAATTCACCTGCTAATGCAGGAGACATGAGTGACATGGGTTTGATCCCTGAGTTGGGAAGATCCTCTGTAGTAGGAAATGGCAACTTGCTCCAGTATTCTTGCCTGGAAAATTCCATGGGCAGAGGAACCTGGCAGGCTACAGTTCACCAGATCCCAAAGAGTCAGACATGACTGAGCAAACACACAAACATGTGCACACAGCATTCCTATCCCAGCTCTGAAAGAAAAGGACATGCAAAGAATGGGGATAGATTCAGATAAAACTTCAGGATATAAGATTAGCAGGATTTAGGGAGATAAATCCACATTCCTCTTTAGCCTTGATCTTAATTGTTAATAACTGTTAATGATAATTGTTAATGATAAGTTTTTGAAGTTAAGCAAATGTGAGGGAACAATAATGCATTAGTCCCAGATTCAGGTAACTGAGTTATTGGCAACTTTTCCAAGATTGAGAAGGAATAAGAAACAAAAAGAAATCTGCATTTTAAACTTCCCACTGCCTGATTTTACTCAGAAATAGTATTAGCCTCAACTATGGGATGAAATAATTTCTTACACGTAATTTGAGATTCTAAGCTAACATTGTTTCTGTGCTGAAATTCAGTTTGGAATCACAAATCAACAAACCTAGAATTCTTCACATATTTTTGGTACAGAACTTATTGTTCAATTAGGAATTACTAGAAGTAGAATGAGTTATAACAAATTATTCTGATTATGAAACAAAAAACTTCCCATCTTCAAACATACAAATAATTATTGAACATATCTCTAAGAGATACTCTATGTAAATTGGGGAAAATATCAAATGTCATGGAATAATAATAGGGATTCCTGAATTCCTTCTAGCTATATTAGGATTTAAGTTTAGGGGGAAGGGAATAATTATTATTTCATACTTTCAATTAAGCAATTTCTAGAAATGATAAAATTTAATCTCTATAAAACCTATGATATTCTGTAGTTCACAGAATTCGAAGCTATCACTTGTAGATTTTGTTTTAAAGTAGCTATCTTCTTTAATCATCCTTTATTCATAACTTCTATTCTCATCAGTCTTTTGGGCTAGACAACACTGAAATGGCTCTGAGAAGTGATCTTATGTTTTGGGTTGTTTCACTGTGTGTATTTTATTAGAAACTAATTTCTCCCCTACTAGGTTTTAGACTTCAGGTTTTTTTCCCTGCTATAATCCGAACACATAGAACTGTGTTGACACAAACCAGCAACTCTACATATACTATGGCTCATTTGCCCAAAATCCGATTACGACCAATGCCAACTGTTTCCATCTTATTGTAATAAATACAAGGATGAATACAGCTAAACTACTTTCTATAACCTTCCTTAGCTTGCATACATTCTTTTTCAGTACACCATAACACGTTAATATTTCTCAAATTCATTCATTTACTCATGATAAAGCATTCATGAACATTATGAACAGATCCCTATGAAAAAGTTTTGCAGGAATTATTATCCTCTCACCTTTGCCAGCACTCTCATTTTTGTAGCCAATTTTTGTAGCCAATTTAGGAAACTACCTGCTACTTAAGCTTGGGGTTGTTTTTTTTTTTAAGATTTTTTTTTCCAGGTCAGTGGAGAATTCCACACTTTAGGAATTTCTATCTCTGATGGCCTTCACATTGACTAAAATGTTTAGCTCCTAGTACTGTCTTATTGCATAATGAGAATAGATACTTCCCAAGTGTATGATATGATAGCCATTGGAAAGACAAGACTCAAATAGCTGGCTTAGGATCATCTGGAAATTACAGGATTCCCATCATGGCATGGGGATATGAGGATATGTTGAAGGAAGGGAGTGAAGAGTACATCAACAGGGGCATTTGCCTGTGAAGGGCATTGTACAATAGACCTCCAAATCACAGAGAGAAGCCATGTTAGGAACATAGTAGAATTCAATGTGTGTGTTTCTATGAAAGATAAAGGGGGAAAAAATAACTGCTATTCATATTCAGATCAAGTGGCAGAAACTGAAACGAAATACAGAAGGATAGGAATTCCTTCTCAATTGGTTGAAAACAAAAATTAGAACAACTTTACTTTTCTTAAATCTGGATCCAGGTTTTTTCAGCCAAAACAGATGGTGTATTGGAAGAAATCTTAATTTATGACAAGCCTATTACTACGAGGGTCCCTCTCCCCCAAGAAATGTCTTTAGTTTTCCTCATAGAATATGGTATCTGTCTGCACAATTATAAATTTGCAAATAGATTGCTGACCTTTCTTTAGAGATAAGGAATATCCACCAATTATAAATGAAATACAATTTGGTCTACACCCAACGAGGATTTAAAAAACAAACAAACAAACAGCATTTCTATCTTCTTTAAACGGCAAGAAAATTTTAGCCAAAGGAGTATTTAGAAATGACAATTACAAGAAGTTAGAAAGGTATATATTTAGCCTACCTACACAAAATGTGGTATTTGCTATGACATGTATTGAAGCAATTTATTTTATTGAGAGTAATTTTAGATCTATCTCTATGATATTCCACAGATATTTCTATGTGATAATTATTACCAAGCATTTTATTAGATAGAAAAATAAAGTTAAACTAGTGGGGATTTTTTCCAAATGTATTATGATGATTATAATGAACTTCAATCTCAGAGGGAGAAACTCAAAAAAGGGGTTGGAATTCTACAAAGGTATTGGAGTTTCTGTCTGTATCTTAGGGACAGAGAGGTCACAGCATCAGGAAGATATTTAAAGATGTACATTATTATACTCTCATTAACTTACTGTGTTCTCTGGCTTTAGGGAATAAAGTAATACTTAAGACTAAACAAATTAACTAATACAATCAAATTTTGATTAACTATCTATATCACTTAATTCCAACATGCCCATTAAGATATTTTATTCTTCCTGACTGCATATGTCAATGTGTAGTAGTCTTTGGCATATATGTGTTTATGTATCTTCCATTAAAGTTGAAGCCACATTTTAAATTCATCAATACTAAATGGAAATCCAGTTTTACTGAATGAAATAACCAAATTCAGGAAGACCAGTCCCATCCTAATGTTTAAGACAGGTGATGAATCAACACAGATGAAACATACATTGACCCATAGGCCAAAAGTGAACTAGGACAAACAACTGAGATCAAGGCTAAAGAAGGATACAGACATGTATAAACAATTTATGAGCACAATCTAAACAGTAACACTTACTAAGAACCTGTAACAACCCACTCCAGTATTCTTGCCTGGATAATCCCAGGGACAGAGGAGCCTCGCCAACTGCAGTCCATGGAGTTGCAAAGAGTTGCACACAGCTAAGCACGCACACACTATGTGTTCATTTCGAATCTGAGCATTTAGTATCTATGTCCGTGCACAAAACATCAAAACAACCTCTGTCCATGTAGTACATTATACTTTATCATCTTAATGAATTCCCTTAAAATTTACTGTATTGTGCTCTTTTAACCGCTGGTACGTAACACTAATAACTTACCCCCAAATTCTACATTCTAAATTCTAAACACCTGCTACTAAATTCATCCAATACAATAAATCTAATGGCTTAGTTTAATTTTTTAAATATAATTCCTTAGTTACATTAGAAAACTGGATTCATTATTAAAGTTGCAATCCATGTAAAACTATAATGTTCGCAAAATTCAGTTTGCTCACACTGAGATCAAGCTTTTTTATTTTTAAAAAGCATTTGTAGAGGATGCTGGTATTTAATAGATTTATTAAGACCGCTTTTCAAGAACAGTCTATAGACGTCAGCCACCCCCTTCACCAGAAAGGCACAACCTCCCCATCGTAAGAGTGTCTCTGGCTACTCAGAGGCTAACAACACCGTTCCCTTGGGAGCTTGTTAGAATAAAGGATCATCCCAGGCCTGCTTAATCAGAATCTGCCTTTCAACAAGGTCACCAAGTGATTCGTACGCACAGAACATCTGAGAAGCGGCACTGTTTTAAGAATTAACCATGCTGCAGAAGTCATAAAGCCCATCTGAAATGTTAGCAGTCTGAGACTAAACATTAGATATAAAATATACTTGGGCACTTTAAAGGGCACCTTGCTAATTCCCAACTCTCCTTCTTCATTTGTACAAATTTTCTTTTAGAATTAATTCATGAAAAACAAAAGACATGGACAGAGTAAACCATCTTAAAATTCAAGAAGCTGTGAGCAAAGAGAAATTCTGAAAAATATCAGACTACTTCCTCAGAGTTGCTGTGGCTTTTCTCTTTTCCAAGCACTCACAAAACTAATTTTAAGGTAGAAATTCTAAGCGGGAATATTCTTGGTACTAGGTGGGCGTCTAATATCTAAAATGCTGTATAAAAAGTCCAGCTGCTGCTGCTGCTGCTGCTAAGTCGCTTCAGTTGTGTCCGACTCTGTGCGACCCCATAGACGGCAGCCCATCAGGCTCCCCCGTCCCTGGGATTCTCCAGGCAAGAACACTGGAGTGGGTTGCCATTTCCTTCTCCAATGCATGAAAGTGAAAAGTGAAAAGGAAGTCGCTCAGTCATGTCCGACTCTCAGTGACCCCATGGACTACAGCCTACCAGGCTCCTCCATCCATGGGATTTTCCAGGCAAGAGTACTGGGGTGCCCTTGCCTTCTCCGAAAAAGTCCAGCAACGTGGAGTAAAATTTTTATAGATGTCACTTTCCTAAACTGTCGGGACAGGAATGATGGCAGCTTTCTGCTTAACAAATCATAAAAGCAATTAAATAATTACCTACTAATAGCCTGATCTCTTACATAGGTGCTCTGAAGTCAAAACAAAAGTCAGATATAGTGTTTTCTCCAAAAATTACTTCTGGGGAAAAAAAAAACAACTAATAGTGGATTTTTAGACTAAATATTCCTTCCCTGACATTAGTCATCAAAAGTATTCTTTGCACAACATACCTACAGCTCTTAACTCTCACAACAGAGAAGGCCTAAAAAGTTGTGAAATACAAGAAACGAAAAATCATTTTTTAAAGGGCTCACACACACCTCCTCTCCTATAGGCCAAACGTAAATACATTTGTTCATAAGAACACTTATACATCAAAACATCAAGATAATGGAGTACAACCAAAGTTTCTGTGAAGAGCAGGCTGAGGAATTCCTGCTCGTCATTAGTCTCCAGCCAGCTATTTAAGTAAGAGTTGATGAACCAGCAGCTTGAAGCACATGTAGATTTTTTTTTTCCCCTCTTATTTAACATTTGGTACATTTCATCTTTACCACGAGGTGGGAAGAAATGAAATTAAGCATTTTTAATTTTCATTAGCAGCTTTTTTTCCAAAGGAAGCTAGACTGTTAGCTGAAATGAAATTCTGGATTTAGTACATTCTTACTGTCTATAATACTACCATAAGTAGCAGAGCTGGTTCAACTGACCAAACATAATGGTTAACGAGATGATTTTAAATCCAGTACCTATAATCTGCAGCCTGTCTTCAACTTATCTCACCTTGTTTGGGTTCATTATAGGGACAACAGGGTACCATGAGTCAGCACAAATGTGGTTCTTCAAAACCAAAAATCAAAAAGAACTCATCCAACATTCTCCAAAGCAAACATGAATGGAATTAGACTATTCTACATACAATATTAAATCGGCAGTATTGCCAAACAGAAGGCAACTCTGCAGCCATGGAGCAAAGCTGGTTAAACAGACCCACTCCTGGTTTGGGAAAGGTAAGGCCTACGAAGGTCTGGATTCAGAATTAGAACATCAAAGGACACCCACAGTCTCCACCGAGGCCCTCACCAAGCCAACACACAGCTTCTACCAGCCATGATGAGATCCAAGCCACAGCTTGACACTTTAGCGCTTTTTCACTTGTGTGGTCCTCACATCTTACCCTTTCTGTGAGTCAGCACGTAACTCCTAAGCACTTAGCATTGGAAGCACCTGCTTTTCGGCTCATGGCTTTCCGCTGAGGTGCTGGGATCACGTGGTCTTAGCTTTCTGCCTGCTAATGTGAGACTATAACCCCCTTTTCTTCCTGACTAGGTAGTGCCCTGCTGAATGGCAGTCACTCTGTAAACTGGTAGAGAGGACACAAATCTACAAAAAGCCACTAGGAGCAGACGGCTGGGAAGGAAAAGCCATTTTTTTCTGTTTTCCCTGCCGGCCCTGGTGCACCGGCCTCTCCTCTCTCTCATCATCGGGGCTTCACCTTTGCTACACTTCCTCAGATAACCGCTTCTTTTTCTCAAGGTTTGCTTTGAGTTTACAAACAAACCGACTTTCCCCCTTCCTTTGCTCTATCATTAACTTTGAAACAGCATTTTTAGAAAAGGTACAATAGTTCTTAAAAGCTTTCTAAGTTCAAGCTAAGGAAAACTACAGTGGCCAGTTCTACACCAGGTCGAAAGCCAAGTCAGATCCTTTGTTTAGATTTTTTTTTCAGCAGCTTTCACTGACAACTTCCTACCTGTTCCAGCAATATAGAAAAAAAAGAGGGGGGGGAATGTTTAAGGGGTGATGTAAGAGAGCAGAAGGGAGGGCTGAGGAGAGAAAGGGGAGAGCAAATTGTGAATTCTGATAGTCACGACAAGCAATTTCTGAAAACTCACCGTCAAAAGTTCTGCTAGGTCCGAGGCTGACCTGAACTCACCTTTGGTGGATTGACCCTCTTCAAATCAGTCTTCTGAATCTACATTGACTCCTCATTGACCCAAATTCAAATGCTATAAAATAAATGAAGGAGAGATGAGGGGTACCTTGCAAGAATGGTGCTTCGGATGTGTGGAGGATCACTTACTAGTGTCGTAAATAATGAAGGACTGATAAATAATACATTAGAAAGAAAAGACCCTCCGTATTGCCACATCATGGTGTCCTGAGCTCCATATCCAGAGTACCCGGTGCAAATTGGCTACATGTTTGCTAGAAGGCTGAATGCATATTCACAGAGCTTTTGCAGTT
Source organism: Bos indicus x Bos taurus (assembly GCF_003369695.1). Classification (NCBI taxonomy): domain Eukaryota; kingdom Metazoa; phylum Chordata; class Mammalia; order Artiodactyla; family Bovidae; genus Bos; species Bos indicus x Bos taurus. The sequence goes on along the minus strand of NC_040098.1, from coordinate 40,744,842 downwards.
TGTTATTTTCCTCAACCACTTTTATATGATGGAATTTTTTTCAGTGTATTTCAAAAATACTTTACAGTCTGTAAAAATAATTTATTATTATTAAAGCACCTCTAATCTCCCCTTTCTGTTTATGTCCCTGGTGGCTCAGACAATAAAGAATCCACCTGCAATGCAGGAGACCTGGGTTCCATCCCTGGGTTAGGAAGTTCCCCTGGAGGAGGGCATGGCCACCCACTCCAGTGTTCTTGCCTGGAGAATCCCATGGACAGAGGAGCCTGGCGGGCTACAGTCCATGGGGTTGCAGAGAGTCAGACACACCGAGCATCTAAGTAAGCACACATTTTTTTCCTCTCTCTTTTTAAAAAATTAATTAATTTTAATTAGAGGCTAATTACAGTATTGTGGTTTTTGCCATACACTGACATGAATCAGCCATGGGTGTACATGTGTCTTGCATCCTGAACCCCCCTCCCACCTCCCTCCCCAGCCCATCCCACAGGGTTGTCCCAGTGCACCAGCTTTGAGTGCCCTGTTTCATGCGTTGAACTTGGGCTGGTGATCTATTTCACATATGGTAATATATATGTTTCAATGCTATTCTCTCAAATCACCCCACCCTCGCCTTCTCCCACAGAGTCCAAAAGTCTGTTCTTTATATCTGTAAGCACAAATTTTTTGGCTTGTAGAATCTTAGTTCCTTGACCCGGGATCCAAGTGGGGGCCCCCAGGGGTCAAACTGGGAAGTGCAGAGTCCCAACCACTGGACCGACAGGGAGTACCCCCTCCCTTTCTTTTTAAACACAGCTTACCTCAGACCATGTACTACTTGCTGTGTCAGAGGTAAACAGAAAAAAAATCACTTCTGTGTATCAGATGAAGATAGTACTCTCCCTCAGGGATTATACCAAAATAGGGACTGTGAATGACAAGAGAAGAGTAAATAGCCTTTAAAACCAGACTTTCAGAATACCATGTGACAAATATTTACTATATTCTGAGCCATATGTTCTGCAGATAGAAACATGATGGTCATATGCTGCTGCTGAGTCACTTCAGTCGTGTCCGACTCTGTGCGACCCCAGGGACTGCAGTCCACCAGGCTCCTCCGTCCATGGGATTTTCCAGGCAAGAGTACTGGAGTGGGGTGCCATTGCCTTCTCCGTGATGGTGATATAGGTCCTGCCATTTAGGGACAAGTAGAAATGGCTATACTTTCACTTTATTTTTAAGTGTTTTGAATAAATACTTAGGCAGACAAGTTTCCCTTTGGAACTTTGTATTACATAAATGGCTGTAAGTTTACGTTCTTTATTTTAAACAATTTTTAGTCAGAAAAAAAGCTACACTTAAACCAGCATTGGATGGCATCATCGACTCAATGGACATGAGTTTGAGCAAGCTCCAGGAGTTGCTGATGGACAGGGAGGCCTGGTGCGCTGCAGTCCATGGAGTCACAAAGAATCAGACACGACTGAGCAACTGAACAACAAAACCAACATTGTCCTCACTCCCTGGGCTTGGTGGAATTGTGATCAGGACGCTGAACTAGGGAATGTGTTGAGTGCTATCCATTTATTTATTTTTAAAATTAACCATTTTATGTATTTATGGCTGCTCAGCTTCTGGGATCTTAGTTCCCATACCAGGGATGGAACCTAGCCCCGCTCCAGTGGGAGCACAAAATCCTAACCATTAGGCAACCAAGGAATTCCCCTATTCCTTTACTTAGATATAGATAAATTCTTTAGTTTAACAGACAAGGGTAAAAGAAAATACTATAAAGTGTAACCTGTAGACAGATACTGAGGTTGCAATGGGACAAACTGTGTGACTGAACAATTGCAATATCCAAGTAGGATATTCCAGAGGGGAGGCAGAGACCAAGGAATGTGATTCAAAGTTTCCTACACTCTTACTTAGACTTCCCTGGTGGCTCAGTGGTAAAGAATCCACCTGCCAATGCAGGAGACATGAGTTCAATCCCTGGGTCAGGGAAGAGCCCCTGGAGAAGGAGATGGCAACCCACTCCAGTACTCTTGCCTGGGGAATCCCATGGACAGAGAGCCTATCGGGCTACCGTCCATAGGGTTGCAAAGAGTCAGACACCACTTAGCGACTAAACGGCAACACACTCATTATTTAGTAACTAAGTGCGTGAAATCATAGCACTGAGGTGAATCCAGGGCCATGCACCTCACTGCGTGCTCTACGTGGATTCTTTTTCATCCTTAAAGCGTCCTGTAGGGAGTCGGCTAAAAGAGGCAGGGTAAAGTACTTCAGTAAAAGTCATATACTTGGTAGTTGACAAGATGGGTTCTGAACTCAGGTCTGACTGATTTCAAAACCTACATTCCTTTCTTTAATCCAGGCAGCATTCTAGAACTTCCCACAGCCAATGGGCAGGTGCAGGGACTGAAGCCTGAGATGTTTACGGAAGCTGCTCAGCCCACTGACATTCCTGCCTCTTCTCACCAGGGTTTGTCCAGCTGCTGCTTCTCAGCCAGGGCCTTGGCAGGGCTCCTGGAGTGAAGTGAGAGCTGGGCTAACCAGGTCAGGGGGACAGTGGCAGATGTCTTAGTGCGCCCCCTCACCTGTGAGTTCCCTTCTTTGTAGGGTTCCCAGACAACCTAGAAGATGCCCAGATAAATATGAATTTTAGAACAGCAATGAATAACTTTTTTTAGTGTAAGAATGTCCCAGTCGTGCAAATATTGGATGGGACAACTTCTTTGCTAAATCTGGCCACCCTGTTTTTGACCCTATTTGAAAGTCTTGAGTTAGAAAGAGTTGCATGCATGCTGGAGTGACTTACAACTCTACTTACAACTCTAAAGATTACAACAGGCGATCTTCAGCTTAGAATTCCGGTTTATGGACTGGAATTGTAGGAAACTCTACAACACATCATACCTGCCCAATACCTACCCAGGATGTTCAGTGGTTTATCACGGATGCTGCTGTTGTTCATGTGATTAGCTTCTGGTGCAGCAGATATGTCTTGACATGAGCGTGTCCGTGACTCAGGTATTCGAGACATGTAAATTCCTATTTCTTTAACTCAACAGGATTCTGTTCCAAAACCCCATTTTTTTAGAGGTAGCACAAACATAAACTCTCAAGTCAGGTCTCAACACACTGCCGTTTCCTAGAGTTGCTCCTAGGGTACATGTCCTGCTGTAGGGGTGGGGCACCTGATTCTTGATGTCCTCTGGGCCTGCAAATTGCTGCCAAGGCACCTTGCCTTCCTGGCCTTCTGCCCTCTTTGCTCTCCTTCCTACTGGGCTGAGATGCATAGGGTCACCCATCCCTCTCCAGGGTCTCCCTGCACTTCAGGGCATCTGCTTTGGGGAGTGAAGCCTGATGCTCTTTGCCATCACATCCTACTATCTCAGGTTTGCCTTCTCCCCAGGGATCTTCCCCTAGGGAAGGGCACATCTTTTCTCTGGAGGACTCCAGGCATTCGTGTCCTCTTGTTTCCCTTCCACCCTCTGAACACCCTCTGCCTAGACCATCTTTTTCTGGGCATGGCCCATCCTCTAGCTCTCAATATGTTTCCTGTGTATTCGATTCCCCTAAGGATCTTAGGTTTTTGGAAGACATTGGAAGGTTATTCCTTTTCACCCTTACTTATTACCACCACCATGCCAACAATGAATACAAAAGATTTTGCTTGGAAGGGAGAGAGAGGATAAGGCTAGAACAGAGGCAAGTATTTTAACCAATTGACTTTAAACATCCTCAGACCCCATTCCTCCTTTTTCCTCCCCCTAAGTCAGATCTTAAGAATTAGATCCTGATTTGTTTGGACACAAACTTTGCTTTTCCACGGGAGTCCCCAAATATGGCATCAGTATCAGATGGGAAGCATTTAAAACATGGACTGTCAGGATCCCACCCAGACACATAGCATCTCTAGGGTTGAATCTAGGAAGGTGTATTTTTTAAAACTCTGGACATTTTTCTTACATGCTCAGTTACTCTTGTCCACTGGCCTGCTTCTGGGAACAACTCCCCTTTTTTCCCCCACATCTGCCTTCTTTCCCTTTGTTTCTTATCCCTGGTGTGGCAACTTCCAGTTAAAGATTCCTTGCATAAAACCAAGATCCAGTGTGGAGTTCTGTATCCATCTTTCATAGAGAAGATAACCTAGAGGGCAAGAGGATGTTCAAGAGTCTTATCTCCTCTTATTTATCTCTTTTCCCAGTTTTCTCATCCTTCAGTGTCCTGTCCATGTTCCAAGAAGGGAATCTTAGTCTAACCCACCAAATAGGACCGTCCAACAACATGCTTCCATCCATCTCAAATGCAAAACTTATAGGGGCAGAATAAAGGGGAAAAGTAGATGATTAAATAGTTAATCCCACTAGGGGATTGTAGGTAGAAAAAACATGGGAGACCCCTGTAACTAATAATTACTCAAGAGAGCAGTTTTGCTTAACCACAAAACCAAGCAGGCTTGCCTAGCAACAAAACCATGCAACAGAAGCACAGGACTTGCCCCCAAACAATAAAACCCTGGTGACATGAGACCCACAACTCCCCAGTGAGCTCAGTAAGTTAATGACCCCTAGGATATACTGTCTAGGGATGTTGTGTGTTGTTGTTTAGTTGCTAAGTCGTGTCTGACTCTCTTGCAACCCCCTGGTCTTATAGGGTCACAGACTCCTCTGTCCATGGGATTTCCCAGGCAAGAATACTGGAGTGGGTTACCATTTCCTTCTCCAGGGAATCTTCCTGACACGGGGATCAAACCCGCATCTCCTACATTGGCAGGCGGATTCTTTACCACTGAGCCACCAGGGAAGCCCAGGACATGCTGCCTGCACACACGAAAAGCAGTAATTTGTGGATCTAGCTTGCCCCTGAAGGGACAAGAAAACTCCCCTGCTCAACCTGGAGGAGGAACTGATGATGGAAGCATGATGTCTACTCAAAAAAAAAGAAGGAAGTTCTTCTCCCCCTTCCCACATTTTTTATTGTAAAACTGTAGCCCGGTAAGTTCTTGGGACACAGCATTTCTCACCCACCCACCTGTCAGCCTCACAAACGTCCTATTCTAATAAATCACTTCTTATCTACCGCTTTGCTCTTGCTGAATTCTTCTCTGCGCTGAGACATAAAGGACTGTGGTACCAGAGCTCTTTGGAGCCTGGTTTCAAAACTATTTCCCAGAGACCTAGATGCTGCTTGGTTCTTAGGAAGAATCATCAGCAGATCTAAGCATCCCAGTTTTTCACAGCTTGGGGATACTTCCAGAAGAAAGGCTTATACGATTAAGATGTATTCCCAACACATGTAAATTACAAAGGAAGGTTCTTAAAAAATTGCTTGTATTGATTTGTTTAAATTATTGTTAAACATTGTTAATTTATTTGGAGAAACCAGTTCACCTTTCTAAAAAGTGAATATGGCTAGGTAGGACATGTCAGGTTGGCAATGTCATTGGCCTATTTTTTTCTACAGTGAGATTAGGAGTACTGAGCTAAGTTGGGGCTCTTATAGGATTACATCCTAGGGAGTGATAATAGATACACTAACTGAAAATCGTTCACAAGTAATGATGGGAAGCACTCACTCCCTGGGATGGTAGTTAATATTTGTAAAAGTCAGCTATGCTTATTGACTTGATTCAACAAAAAGTCATGTACTGTTACTATGACAGCAGAATATCACTCCACATTAAATAACAGGACAAAGGTTCTGAAAAAGGAGGAGGGTGGGCAGACTGAGCAGAAGCAGAGAAGTGAATGTAGTCTAAGCAGATACCCATGATTCCTTTTTCTTGGGAAAGTAAGTTTACACTGAATATCTTATCCCAGGTTTAAATTATTGAGAAATGTATCCTTCCCTTTAATGTTGATTAAGCAGAGCCTTCCCTGGTGGTCCAGTGGCTCAGACTCCACGCTCCCAAGGCAGAGGGCTCAGATTCAAACACTGATCTGGGAACTAGATCCCACAGACCACAACTAAAGACCCCACACGTCACATCTAAGACCTGGCACAGCCAAATAAATAAATTAATTAAAATAAGTAAAAGAGATTAAGAAATGACAGAAAAACACAACTATTGTATGATTTCAATTATCAGTGGAATCTAAAAAATAAATGAATTAACAAAATAGAAACAGAGTTATGTATAATAGAGAACAGTCAGTAGTCCCTGGAGGGGAGGGAGGAGAGGGGAATAGAAAAATAGGACAAGGAGATGAGGAGGGACAAACTTCCAGTTGCAAAATAAGTGAGTCCTTGGTATGAAATGTGCAGTATGTGGAATACGGTCATTCCCCAGAGGATGAGATGGCTAGATAGCATCACCAACTCAATGGAGATGAATTTGAGCAAACTCCTGGAGACAGTGGAGGACAGAGGAGCCTGGCATGCTACAGTCTACGGGGTTGTGAAGAGTCAGACATGACTTAGTGACTGAACAACAACATCTTTGTATGGTGACATATTGTAACCAGAGTTATGGTGGTGAACATTTTGAAATATCTAGAAAAAAATCACTGTGTTGTGTAACAGGAAATAATGTAGTGTTGTAGGTCAATTATACTTCAAAAACAAATACATATACAAACTCAAAGGGATCAGATTTGTGGTTACTAGAGGTGGGGATAGGAGTATGGAGAGAGGGGGAATTGGATGCAGGTGGTCAAGACACCTCAAACTTCCAGTTACAAGATACATAAGGCCTAGGGATATAATGTACAACATGATATATATAGATAACACTGCAGGTGGCGCTAGTGGTAAAGAACCACCCCCTGCCATTTCAGGTTAGACATAAGAGATGCTCTAGCATCCCTGGGTCGGGAAGATCCCCTGGAGGAGGGCACAGCAACCCACTCCAGTATTTCTTGCCTGGAAAGTCCCGTTGACAGAGGAGCCTGGTGGGCTGCAGTCCATGAGGTCGCACAGAGTTGGACACAACTGAAGTGACTTAGCACACACGTTATATAAGACGGTTGTTAAGAGGATAAATCCTAAGACTTGTCATCACACACACACACTTTTTTCTGTTTCTTAACTTTTGTATCTATATGAGATGATGGGTGTTCACTAAACTTTCTGTGATAATCCTTCATGATTTTAGTCAAATCATGGTGTACACTTTAAATTTACACAGTGCCAGGTATCACTCACATCTTGATAAAATTGGAAGAAAAAAAGTCAATTAAGCAGCAGTATCTGTTCAAAGCTGATTGATCAGGAAATATTATAACAGATACTGTCTACGGAGCACACTGCTAGATGCTGTAAATAAAGGAAGCTAGCTTTCCTGCACAGAGTATCCAATTCTTTCCTAAAAAGTCGACACAGACATGGAATTAGGAACGAAAGAAATCAGACCTCACAGGTTGAAACCAACCATCAAGTTTTGCTTAAGCCAGTCGCACAAGTGGACTTTCTTCAACTTTGTAAGTGTCCGTTGTACTGGGGCTTTATTGTTTACAGAAATGAAGATCCGTGCTTCCTGGGGGTGGAGAGTGGCCCTGGCTGGTGACAGCTGTTATCTCCAGTGGGAGTTGGGAGGAAGAGGGCCACTTGCTGCTCCTTGATGAGCTCTGGACCTGCTCTGGGGACTTGGCTTGGATGGACCTAATCTCCAGGGAGACTTCATCAGCAAGTCTTGCCAACAAGTGCACTCTTTCTCTCAATACTTGCGTTGTTTTATGTATTTACACCGTAGATATATAAACTTCGCTCTCTGTGATGGCTTGCCAGATTTTGAAGCATTTTTTCCACTCTGTTATTTATTCATATGTTTTTTTTTAATTGTGTTTCATTATAGGAAACTGAGATCCACACTGGTTAGGCTATATACTTGAGGTCACAACTTTGTGACTTAGTAACAGGATGGATGGAGAAGGCAATGGCACCCCACTCCAGCACTCTTGCCTGGAAAATCCCATGGACGGAGGAGCCTGGTGGGCCATAGTCCATGGGATCGCTAAGAGTCGGACACGACTGAGCGACTTCCCTTTCACTTTCACTTTCATGCATTGGAGAAGGAAATGGCAACCCACTCCGGTGTTCTTGCCTGGAGAATCCCAGGGACGGGGGAGCCTGGTGGGCTGCCGTCTATGGGGTCGCGCAGAGTCGGACAGGACTGAAGCGACTTAGCGGCAGCAGTAGCAGCAGCAGCAACAGGATGGATATCTCCTGACTCAAATTCCAGTGAGTTTTACACTATTTGGGATATGTTCTTACTTTGTTTTCATTGAGTAATTAAAAAAATCTTACTATTCCTTTTTTATAAAATTTAATTGGAGAATACTTTACAGTATTGTGATGGTTTTTGCCATACACCAATATGATTTGAGAGAATAGCACTGAAATATATACATTGCTGTTTCTTCTTAACGTTCATCTCTTATTTCTCATCAGTGCAACAGAGGATTAACAGAACTGGTAAGTTTAACACTTGTGCAGTCCATAGGGTTGCAAAGAGTCAGACATGACTGGGCAACTGAAAGAACGAACAAATATTGTGATTATGGGTTTATTTAGATTTACTCTTACCATCTTGTTTTGTTAATTATCTACCCTGTTTTTTTCTATGTTGCTTTTCCCTTCCTTTCTTGCCTATTAATGGATTAATGGCTTTGTTGTTTCTGCCTATCCTCCCATCTGTTGGTGGGAAAGCTGTAACATTTCCTTCCTTCCATTTTAACACAGATCATATGAAATCGATCGGTCTTTCCTTTTCCAGGACATATAAGCATTATAGAATGCTTTCACTCTAATCACTCCTCTCAAATGTTGACCATATCTTTATCCCACATCATTTTCACACTTCCACACAAGTTTTGTTCTGTTGATGCTTTGTTTTTCCTTTTGTTTTCTAGCCATACCACGCAGCTTGTGGGATCTTTGTTTCCTGACCAGGGATCACACCTGGGCCTCCTACAGGGGAAGCCGGAATCCTAACACTAGACGACCAGGGAAGTCCTGGCTGATGCTTCTTTAGATTTAACCATGTATCAGCCAGTTTCTTTGCTCATCACTTTCTTAGCTTTTATTCCTTCCTTCCGGTTTAATTTTCTTCTTCTTGAAGTACTTCCTTTAATCGACTTTCAGTGGGATTGTCTATAGGTGGTAAATTCTGTGTCTCGGCCTAAAATGTTATTATTTGCCCTTGTTCTTGAATTATTAACAAACCAGAAACTGAAGCACAGATTGACTTTCTCTCAGAATTTTGAAGCTATTCCACTGCTCTCTTCATGAAAGAGCATGAGTCTTGGAGATCTAGTTAAGCATGGTTCAGATAGTTAAACACAGCACAGGGGCCCCGGAGCAAGGGTATGACCAGTGAGCAGTAGACCTGAAAATGTGTTTGGGGTCAGGTCAGACAAGATTAACCTAAATCCACAGAAAGATCTGGGCTTTTTTTGGGGGGGCAGTTGTCCCCCACTGAGAATATAACTCACCTCTTGAAGTGAAGTATTAGTCATTCAGTCGTGTCTGATTTTTTGCAACCCCATGGACTGTAGCCCACCAGGCTCCTCTGCCCATGGAATTCTCCAGACAAGAATACTGGAGTGGTTAGCCATGCCCTCCTTCAGGGGATCTTCCCAACCCAGAGATCGAACCCAGGTCTCCTGCACTGCAAGCAGATTCTTTACCATCTGAGCCACCAGGGAAGTCCAGAGCTGGGCTTTGACATCAAACAGACACCAGGTCTGGAGCTGCCATTCACCTGCTGTCTGACCTTGAGTGATTTTAAACTAGAATAAGCTTGATTATGTCAAGTTTTGTAATTTGTTGGTTTTTTATTTCTTGATGAATGATCCAACCTATCCCTTTACAGAATCATCAGGATGTCCCAACCTTTAGTTAAGAGCTCTGTTTCATTTCCTTAGAGACTGGAGATCACCAATGATGGTGGTACAGACGGCAAAGTCTCTGACTAGGAGAAAGGAGGAATGCCACACCACCTGTAGGTTTCCATTTTCCGCTGGAAAGTCAGAAAACTGGGAGTCAAATATATCAGGGCAACCACTATACCAGGATTTGGGGACTGACAGCCTGATTATGACCATCTAGCTGGATCTGAAGCTCACACAGCTCCATCATTTTCTGGCCCTTATGATCTTGACAAATCCTTAACCTAAGATTATGTTTTTCATCTACAAAATAGGGAGTGATGACAGTATCTACCTCACAGTGTTGTTGACATGATTTCAGGAGACACTACATACATAGTTCTTTATGCTCAGTAATGATGCAATGGGGATGTTTGTTAATATTAAACAGAGGTATCATTTTGCCTACAAATCATGGTGCCCTCTGGTTCTCCACTGTCTGTCAGTGCCATGCCTTCCTTCACAGAGTGGTGGGTGGTATCCTGAACACAGCTTGGCTTTCAGACCTCACCTAGGTATATAAGTAACCTTGAGAGCCGAGTTTCACTGAATGAGGAAAGAGTTGTTTTAATTCCAAGAGCCTTCCTTTACATATTCAAACCTAGGTGGTCTGAGCATTTTGTTATGAGTTAGAGTGTAGAGAGAATGGCTCTGTGGTATAAAGGCGGTTCCTGTGAGACCGGAAGGGAAGGAGAAAGGAGGAATTAAGAAAGGGGACGTGAGAAGAGACAGAGACAATTAAATGTTGAGAGCACTGTGGGGATGCCTCTTGGTCTGTGAGAAGAAACCCAGTCCGCCAAGCCTTCGGGATAAGACATTAGGAAAACCAGTAGACGTTAGGACAGCATGAGAGGGAGTTTGAGACTGGTGAGGCTGACGTCTGCTTCTCCCCGTTGGTGCCCTCCCAGCCTTGCCTTGGATGGAGGGAAGTGATGGGCTCCAGAAAGCACCCCGCTGGTCCTTCTTGCGGCACAGGTGGTTTCTGAAAGACACCACGAGTAATGCAGAAGCATTAAGTCGCTGTGAGCATCCAGGGCTCACCTGCCATGCATGGACATGGCACAGGAGTGCCAGGGCAGGGGCTGTGTGGTGGACAGCCCAGCCCCTGGAGCAGGGAGAGCTGAGCCTCACATGTTCCAGGGCCAGGCCAGCGGGGGAAGCAGGCCAGTAGAGAACATTTGCCAGGCTTCCTGCGAACAACCATCCTGCACAAAGTCTCTTAGAGGACAGACCATCGCTGACAACAGCGGTGGATGAAGACAGAAATCTGTGCCCCAAAATTAAAATAAAAGCACTCTTCAGCTGGGGTATGGTGGCCCAGATGGTAAAGAATCTTCCTGCAACGCGGGAGACCTGGGTTTGATCCCTGGGTTGGGAAGATTCCCTGGAGGAGGGCATGGCATACCCACTCCAGTATTCTTGCCTGGAGAATTCCATGGGCAGAGAAGCTTGGCAGGTCACAGAATCAGACACTACTGAGCAGCACACGTGCGCGTGTATACACACACACACACACACACACACACACCTGGGGCCAGCAGGAGGCAGCAGAGGGCAGCAGATTACAGGCACCTCTCCTGGCACCCGGGCACGACCGAAGCGACTTAGCAGCAGCAGCAGACCCTTCTGGGGACTGGAAAGCAGGGTCCGGGGACAGAGAGAAGGAGAAACAGCCCTAAAGCAGTGTTTGACCCTACTCTAATTTTAAACTGGAGAGGGACATGGCAAACCACTTGTTTTCTTGCCTGAAAAAAAACCCCATGGACAGAGGAGCTGGTGGGCTACATACAGTTCATGGGGTCACAGAGTCAGACACAACTTAGCACACGATTTTAAACAGGAAGAAACCACGCAGCATTCCTTTTCTACATATCTGGACCACTTTTTGTTCACCTTCTTTTACTTTTCTAAACTGTTTTTTCTTTAAATGATTTTTAAAAGTCCCTTTATTTAAAAGTTGTTTCCCCCCAACTCCCCCCACCCCTCCCCGTCATCCTCTTTTGGACTTAAAGTTTTATTTTATAAGCTTCAAGAGCCTTGAACCAACCCCTTTGCATATTTCCAAACATTTGGATACGTGTGACATTTTCATAGTAAAATAATCTTACCTTTCTCAGTATCTTCACTGAAAAAAAAAAAAAAATCCTAGATTCATTCCTAGATTCTTTTGCTGGCAGTTTGATTTCTAAAGCTGCTGTTGCTGCTGCTGCTACTGCTAAGTCGCATCAGTCGTGTCCGACTCTGTGCAACCCCATAGACTGCAGCCCACCAGGCTCCTCTGTCCCTGGGATTCTCCAGGCAAGAACAACAAGGAAATGGCAACAAGTGGGTTGCCATTTCCTTCTCCAGTGCATGAAAGTGAAAAGTGAAAGTGAAGTCGCTCAGTCGTGTCCCACTCTTAGCGACCTCATGGACTGTAGCCTACCAGGCTCCTCCGTCCATGGGATTTCCCAGGCAGGAGTGCTGGAGTGGGGTGCCATTGCCTTCTCCGTTCTAAAGCTAATCACTAATACTGCTTGCTTTCATAAGTAATGTATTTGAATTTCCCAAGATTCATTTTCTATTTTGAGCAAAGCCATCAAATGTATTCATTGTTCCTCTAATGAAGCAAATCTGAAAAGAATCAAAGGTGAAAATATAACTATAAATTAATAGTTATATTAATTTATATATAAACTATATATTAATATTATAATTACTATAACTATAAATTAATATTAATTAAGCATAATTAATAGTTCCTGATCATTTGCCAGGAACTATCTACCAGAAACATTGGTGCAGTATGATTACTGGCTATAACAGATATATTCAGATAATTCTAGTATTTTCCCTTTTTATTCCATGTGACCTCACTGTTTATAAATGAGCTGGATTCCCACATTCAGTTATAGGTTCTAGTTAGCTTCGCTTTGGCCCCATGGTCTCAGCCATATAACTCCAAACAAATTATGGCCATTTTAAAATATGCCTACAAATTCTTAGACGTTCTCTTTTCAAAAGGGAGTCTGGGAATTCTCTGGTAGTCCAGTGGTTAGGACTCCATGCTTTCACGGCGGTGGGACACGGGTTCTATCTCTGGTCGGGGAACTAAGATCCCATAAGCTACACAGTGCAGCCAAAAAAAAAAGATGGAAAGACATGAAACAGCCCACCTCCCTACCCTGGATTCCTGACTCATTTAAAACGAATAGAACATGGTATGATTGACAAAAGATGACGTCTGAGGCTCTGTGGCTTGTGTTGGTGGGGAAGCCACCATTGCACCATGTGATCAGGACACTCAAACAGCCCAGAGAGGCCTGTGCGGTGAGGAAGACCAGCTCACAGGCTGCGTGACTGGATCACCAGAAAAGTGGGTCCTGCCAGCTCCAGTCGAGCCTTCGGATAACTGCGGCTCTGGCTGACATGTTGACGGCAACCTCACGAGCAGGCAGAGGCAGAACCACTTACAAGTGCCACGCCTGAATTCTAGACCTGCAGAAATCGTGAGATAATAAATTTTTATTGTTTTAAGCTGCTGAGTTTAAGGGTAATTCATTTTGCACTAGACGTTAATGCACTGGCTTTCTCACAAATATACACCAATACATATAGAAGAACTGGAAAAAATATTGGTAATTTGGGATGCTCATACCGTTATTAAGATGGCCTTGGATACAAGTACTACTGAGGTTAGATCTGAAATCATTCTCGGTGAACTGCTCTCTTCTTGGGTGTTGCTGTGGCTAAGTACTTTAACTCCAGTGTTTCTAAGTAGCTTGGATTACTTGTGGTTAACCATACACTTGGTAAAGATGATGCTGATTCAACAAGTGTAACTAATCAGTCACGTGAAGGTGGGGCTTTTGGCTCAGATTCATTCTCCAAGGACCTTCAGTCAAAGAAAATTACATCTACTCTGCTGGGACAGTTCCCCAAACACATGCTAGATTAAGACAAGACAAACAATAACAAACCTAAGAACATCTCTATATGGTTTGCTTCAGGTATGCAAAGTTGTTATAAACACCAACGTTCTCTGGGTTTAAAACGTAAACAGTTACAAGTGTTTTAGGTATCATGCAAGGGTCAAGTTGGTCTGTGCGACTCTAATTCTAAACCAAACTGGACTCCCCCCCCAACCGCCCTTAAAGTTGATCTTCTTCCTCAGACTCCAGTTCTAACTTACCTTTTGTTGTGTGTGAAACATTTATTGTTCTATTAATCAGCATCTCAATGTCTTCTTCACAAATAGGGTTCCACGATTTGAGAGTTCCTTTCTCGGAAAGGCCACCTGGCGATGAGATACCCACAGTAATAAGCTCCAAGATGGTGGCTGTGACTGGCTGGGCTCAGATTCGAGACTGAGCCATCCCAAGCATCTTCTTGAGCTCCAGTCTTAGAACTGAACACAATGATCCAGGCACCCCTCACAAAAGGGAGAATAACTTGTCTTTCCAAAAAATACACAGAGGTGAGTGTGTGCCTGAGAACATCAGGAAGATGAAGACTAAGTTTTATTTCAACCTAAATTAACTCAGTGTCTGCAAAAAAAAAAAAAAGACTATTACGTGGCACTCAAGCCTACAATTAATTATATTTCCCCTCAGCTCAGGGGATTAGAAACAAAGGATGAGCAGGTTGATTAGAAGATTTTAGGATTTTTCCACTCCTGTTAGCTCCAGTTCATACTGTATTAAAGGGCAGAAGTTGCCTCCTGGCATTTTCATGGTATCTTCCACATTCCAGGTCCCCCCGCCAGCAGGATGCTGTCCACCCCCAGCTGTCTGGGCATGAGAATAGACTGCCTTTCCTCCAGGTTAGGAGAAACCCTGAGACAAACTGCTATACATTACAGACTGACTTCCTGTTTGCTTTTTAATTCAGGAAGTAGGCTCAATATTACAGAAAGACATTTGTGCTAGGGCAGTAAGTTCAAGGCTTAATACAGAAATCTCTGTGTGGCTTGTACTGGTAGCATCCTTTTCTACTTTTATCTCTTGGTCTAGAAAAAAAAGCAAGAACTTTTACTCCATTACGTCTTCTTTTAAGACTTTTCAAACGTACGTGACCAGGAAGCTTTACTTTTAAAAAATAAAGAGTAACCATGTAATTAGTTGCCTTCCCCCTCCGCCACACACAGTTCTAAAGCTGAATATTATCATTTTCAAAATAAGTATTGGCTAGAAAAGGTAATTTTTAGAAGACCGTATCTAGCCCTTAGCTACCCTAAAGGTACTTTTTTCTTTATGAACAGGTTTTCTTCCCACAAGTTGGTGCCTTAGAAACACAAAGCTAAATTTTTGCTATGATATGTGTGTCCAAACAATGATAAACATATGCAATGACAGCAGTGTACTTTGGAAATGAACTGGTAAACACAGGCCTACATTTAACTATCCAGTACATCTTAAAACCAGTGTGCCATCCCATAGCCAATGAGAAATGACAATGCCCATGACCAAATACCACTTATCTCATACTAGTAAAGGCAGTTGTGACAATTTGCTTCTTTTGTCTTAAACTGTATTTGTGGTTGTCATGATTTAAACATTAAACAGCTGCTTCCCTCCCCCAACTCCCATTCTATAAAATGAAAATAATTTGAATTTTCTTCCCCATCTACTTTCTTCTGGAAATCTACAAAAGTCATGCTCTGTCCAGAACAGGCTAGAACTAGTTCCTGATCACATCAGAAAGGCTCTTGTGAATGGAAGTTTTTCTGAAAGGATTCTGGAAAACCATTTTTAGATAACTGCTTTCCAGGGCGGCAGGCCCTGCTCCTTTCTCTAAAGAAGTGCTGGAGCGTCGGGACCTCGTGTAACCCACCTTGGCCTGTCTGCCACAGTGGCTCCTTACTAATGTTGGTCAGTTCCGACCTGGGACTCTCGCCACAGCCCTCCTGCTCTCTCCTCCCTTCGGAGGCTTGTCCCTCAACGCCACATCATCAGACAGAGCACCAGGAGATGCTGCTGGAAGCGTGGGTTGATTCCTGGCTTTGCCACTTGCCCCTGTCACCAATCGTTGTACTTCTGTTTTCCTTTCGTCCAACACTTAATAACAGCAGAACCCATGGCATCCGCTGCTGTGAGGATTAAGCAAGATAAACATCAAAAGGTGGGAATAGTGCCTAGTACATAGTAAACCCTCAATGAATGTTTGCTGTTACTATTATTTAAGCCACAGGGACTTGCATACAAACAAATTTGGAAAATTGATCTGAAACTAGTGGCAGTGTTATTAAAGACAAACAATGGATGTTTTAAAATCAGAATTAGACAGTCTGTATTCTAAAACACACACACGCACACACAATCTGTACCAATTAAATACAATAAAGTTGAAAGGGGATATAAATTACAGTCTTTCTCTTTTTAAACAGTCAATAGGAAAATACTACAGTCAGCTCACTATACACAAAAATCATGAACAGCAGCTTCGCATTAAAATCTCCAATATCTTACTCATTCACGGATGCTACGAACTTCAAGGGAAAAGGTACAGCAGGCTGTACGCCCTCGCTCGCTCCCACGACACATTTATTGCTGTACATCTGGACCAACTGTACAAGCATCTACACAATAGGTACAGAGAGTACTTTTGTAAAAACTTCCACACACATAATTCTTCAGAGTCTCCACCGGTAAAAGAATTTTACCGATGAAGACACACAGCAGGGCCATCTGTCTTCAACCATCTCCTGCGAACACTGTGAAGCGGGCACCTGTGGACTTCACAGCTCCTGTCATCCCTTTAGCGTCTTCCAGAAATGAAATAAAACTACGGCAGAACCACACCACAACAAAAACCTACCAACCCCAAACAAAACCACAAAGAGACGAAAACCCCCCCAACCCCACTCTTGGTTTGTCCCTGTGTTTTCTGTAATACTGCTGTCTGCATCCCACCTGCCTGGCTGGGCTGAGGGACAGGGAAGACTGGGATCAGAGCCCCAGTCACTGTCAATGGTTCCCGGACCACATCAAGTCAGCAGGCGGCGGACCAGGTGGAAGACCAAAGAACGGAGCCGTGAGATTTTTCAGTGTGCTTAGGAAACACGACAGAGAACGGCAGCACGTGGCCTGGGAGCCACAGGGCATATGGCACCGAACTTGCAGTCAAACACGTATGTACACATAAAACAAGAGTGGACAGCAAAAACATTCAGTCTTAGCTAAGTTCTTTGGTTATAAAGAACGGCATTCTGTAACCCCTGCTGCAGAGAGGGATTTGCAACCTCATTCTCAGGCAAGACCATCTCTTTCAT
Organism: Bos indicus x Bos taurus; assembly: GCF_003369695.1. NCBI lineage: Eukaryota > Metazoa > Chordata > Mammalia > Artiodactyla > Bovidae > Bos > Bos indicus x Bos taurus. The sequence goes on along the minus strand of NC_040098.1, from coordinate 40,727,736 downwards.
CTGCTTGTGTTCTGAGAGATCGCCCGAGCTGCTTTGTAAGAAAGTCCAGTACCTTACGATTTTCTACAAACTACTTTTATCCATTTCAGTGTGTAGTCCTGTCTCTCCAGACATACTATAGATATACATTTCATATACATAATATATATTATTTATAAAAAAAAAATTAGAGCATTGACTCCAGATTCTACAGTAAGAACTGATTAAAATTGTACAAGAATAAAGTCTGGTTGACTCTGTGGAGGTTTCTACACCGTGGGGGTGTGTAGTGAGTGCAAACAAAAATACTGTCACTTTGTGAAGCCAGGATTTTCGGTTCTCTGGAAGGAAGCAGAGGCTGCCGAGTCGCCCGAGTGACCAAGTGCCGCTTCTCCCGGCTCGGGAGGGGAGAGGGGAGGAGGTGGCCCCGGAAGCCGCGGCTTCTCTGTGCTGGTGTGAGGTCCGGCTGAGCTGCAGCGTGCTTGATAGATGGGCTGGTGCTCTGGGAGGCGACCGGAGCAGAGATGCTGTGGCCTTCGGAGGAAGTGCTCACTGCCTCTCACCGAGCAGTGCCGCTCCCCTGGAACGCAAAGGCGGGTGAGTGCAAGCTCCCGTCCCCACCTGCCCTCCCCACCCACGGGGACCACCCCCCATGAGGGGCTCTTCCTAGAGGAAACCACAGGATCCAGTTTACTGTGGAATCCAGTTCTGGAGCTTACACTGTACCAGAAGACTCAAGCTCCAAGGTGAAACTTCTAGGAAAAGTAATGACCGCAAGACCCAAAGTGAGAGTGAAAAACACGTCACTCCTGGGTCCACACTTGAAGTCAGACCAGGGTGAGCACAAAAGTCAACCTGAGGACTTCAACAGTCCTCAGGTTTTAACACAGTTAAAACTGTGTTTTAATGAGAAACAACTGATTAAAACCAAAATAATGAAAATACTAAAGCAATTAAAAAAAAAAGATAAAACTCACCATAGTTCCAACAGTACCCTGATGCAATAACTATTTTTGTAAATTTCACTTTTAAACCAAGACCTTTGACAGGGGACCTTTGACAGGGACACGCTATTCTGGAGCAGAATTCAGGCACTGCTCCCATTACTGGCTTCTAAATAATCGAGGCAACAAAACAAGAAATGGGGGGTGAGAGGGGTGCAGTCCCCTTCCGTCTTCTCTGGGCCATGCCTCAAACAGTGCGGCCCTCAGACAGCCTACCCCATTTTCCTCCAGCAGAGGGTTTGTGAAAAGCTTATCCCTCCCCCAACCTGGTACTGAAGCACAATCTGAGGTGTGCAGGGCAGCCACAAATGGGAATCTGTATTTGTTTTTTTTTGCTGCTGTTATAATTTTATTCACACGTTTATTTTTGGCTGTGCTGGGTCTCCGTTGCTGTGTGGGCTTTTCCCGAGTTGCCGCAGGTGAGAGTCACCCTCCAGTCGTGGCGTCTGGGCTTCCCGTGGTGGTGGCTTCTCTCCTCGCAGAGCACGGGCTCTAGCACACTTGGGCTGCAGCGCTCTTGGCTCCTGGGCTCTAGAGCACAGGCTCAATAGTTGTGACACACGAGCTTAGCTGCCCCGCGGCATGTGGCATCTTTCCGGGCCAGGAATCAAACCCGTGACCCCTGCACTGGCAGGTGGACTCTCTACCACTAAGTCACCAGGGAATACTTAGTCGCACAGTCACGTCCAACTCTCTGTAATCCCGTGGACGGTAGCCTGCCCGGCTCCTCTGTCCATGGAACTCTCCAGGCAAGGATACTAGAGTGGGTTGCCATTCTCTTCTCCGGAGGATCTTCCCGACCCAGGGATTGAACCTGGGTCTCCTGCATTGCAGGCAGATTCTTTACCAACGGAGCCACCAGGGAAGACCCTGGGAATCTGTATTTTTAAGAAGTATCTTTTCCCTACAACCCCCAGTGGGTCTATTGTGCATTTAGGTTTGAGAAGCACTGTTCCAGACTGAAAAATTAACCCCCGGACCACATTCTTCCTGGACTTCTTGGAAAAAGGACTGAAAAGCTGATGTACCAGCAAAGCAGATTCTGCTTTCAGTGTAAAAGGAAGCTGAAGACTTTGAAACAAATGAATGTTTACCTTGTTAGAAAAGTAATGAGTGACTTTATGCTTATGTTGGGCAAAGAAGTCTTTTTTGAGTTGTAAAAGAGAGCACTCTTGGGTATTTGCAGTTTATTTATGAATACGCTATATATTTGACCACATACTGAAATTTTAAGGGCTAATTCGGAAAACTTGGCGGGGGGGCAGGGAATAGCACCAAACTGGGTTGTTTTGCTTCCTCCACAAAACAGAGAGACTGAAGGGCATCCCGATCATCTTTGCCTTCACCAGCGCCATTGTAGTTCTGTCAGCTCTTTGCTTTGTTAAGCCTGGTGCTCCCATACCCTTTACACAGCTGTGGCTGGGGTCTGGGACCAAAATGATAGTCCTCAGAAGCACATCACCTCTTATTTGCGTAATTCACTGGTTTCCTTGGGAATATTAGCAAGACCCCATTTTTTTTGTTCCACTATTAAAACCAGCCTGGGTAACTTCCAAAGCCCAAACTTTAATTTCTCAGGGAACCCATCTCTGTTTCTCCAACGCATTTCTTATCCAATGGGCACCAAATGTCTATATTCTATCAAATCTGTGAGGCATACCTTCCCCCTGCCTGCGCTTTATAACTCTGAAACTCCTGATATGATTTTAATTGGAAGTATTTTTTTTCTTAATGATACATAAAATAATGGTGTATCTTGGGACTTCCCTGGCAGTCCAGTGGTTTAAGACTCTGTACTTCCAGTGCAGGGGGCGTGGGTTCGATCCCTGGTTGGGAAACTAAGATACCACATGTCTCACGGTTTAGCAAAAAAAAAAAAAAGTGTACCTAATAAAAGAAATCACTGGTTTGATGAAATCTACCATATTTCATATCAGAATCCTTTGAGATAGCCAGGAATTAAACATCTCAGGGAATGAATATGAGATCAATCCTTATCCATGTGAATGCTTAATTCAACAGGAACCTATATGCCAGGTAAAAAAGCCATGGGTCCTATGTAAGTCATAGTTCTTCTCTGAAACTAAGAAAGTAGACTTACAGACTTGTTCCCCCATAGCCAGCTAGCTGGGCAGCATGTAAGCATGGTCCAAGAGGGCTCATCTACCCTGTCAGAAACACCTGGATGAATCTCTCCTATTAAGTCACTGTGAGGAAGGGCCTCTGGGGGTTGGGGCATAGTTAGCGGTCATCACTGATACCACCAAACCCAAAGGACCACCCCTGGAATTTATCACCTGGTCATTCTCTGCCGAGGAACACAGCTGGCCAGGGTCCTGTGGCCCATGTGAGAAACTCCTACTGTCCGCTGTATTTGGTAGGTTCCTCCTACTTGAAAGTTCTCCAGCAGAAGAATCCGTCAAACCATCAAAATCTTTCCCATCTGACACACCCATAAACTCTGTGAAAGAGTGATCCTCGAGGATGTTTGTGGTGTGTTCCACGGTCACCTCCCTGGGGCAGAATTCCCTGGCCGGCTGGCCGTTTTTGCTGGAGCAGGCATCCTGCTCTGAACACGAGCTGGTCCTACAGAGGGTTCTGGAGTTTTTCTCCGGGATACTGGGGGACAATGGGCTCCCTTTGGCTAAGGCACTGTTTTCCTTGAGTGGCACCACGGTCATCTTATCCTTTCCCAAGCCTCTTTCTAGTTCTGTCAACTCTTTGTTTGAAGATGGTCTGAAATCCTGCCCAAGGGACGGTCCGGGATGCTCGCTGGAATCTGTGTCCTTCGTTGGAAGGGCCAACTGATCTGAGCTGTCACTGGAAGGGACCACCATGTCGGACAGGGTGGCGTTGGAGGCACTGTGGGAAAAGTAGCCGCTGGTGATGCTGCTGGTGGTGGGGCTGCGGGACACCTCCTTCTCTAGGACCTTTGAGTTCGTCAGATCGCCTTTAGAAGAAAACCACTCTCTGTTCTCCAAGCTGGCATTGTAAACGCTGAAGTCAGCGAACTCCACAGGTACATAAGGCTGTGAACTTATCAGCTTCCGGCTGAGACCTTCTAGATCATTTTCCTCCTCCTCAGAGTCCTATAAAAACAAACCAAAAGTCAGCCATGAGCTCCTTATAGCGACTGGATGGTTGAGACAAGTTTTAAATACTTTAGTGTTAAAGACACTTGCCTTCACAGGTTTAGGATTTTTTCTTTTTCCTTCCTGAGTTTGGTTAAATCCCATCACCTATTTGTGGACACAGGTACCTTATCCTCAGAGATCTATGAGCATGAAACTCTTACCATTCAGGATGAAGGAGATTTATTTCTTTGGTGCTCACTCAATGCTGATAATTAGAAACCTTTCCTGCTTTAAGGGCAAGGATGGAAGGAAGTGCAGTGGACTTCTGATTAGTTTCTCATGATTAGTTTCCAGTTGGAGGTTTTCCCTTTTCTAATTAAATGAGCAGAGGGACTGCCAGAGGCAGGGAAGAGCTGCTGTTTTATTCTTACAATCCTCACCTTGGGGAACAACATACAGAAAAATAAGATGATTTGCAAATGGTTTCTAGGCTATATTATGAGAAGGAAAAGCAGGAAATAAAGACCCCCACGATAGCAAAAGGGCAAAGAACACAATTTCAACAGCCATTCTCAGTATACCACCAAACACCGTAAGTCTATAAAATACTAAATCTGACAGTGACTGTTTTCCAGGGTTTTTGAGAAGCAGGGATAGAGCCTTTGACTACAAGATGAGGAAGACAGTAAGAATTATATGAAAATCTCCTTTGTCAAACAGCTTTAGGATTCTGTTCATAAAGGTTGGTAAATACGCAAGAGTAGGTATTATCAACTTCCAGTCTCTCTTCCCAAGTGAACGATTCTTTTATATTAGGTGGAAAACAATGTAGAACACTTTTCAAATAAAAAATAATATTCCTATCTCATTGTTGTTCAGTCGCTAAGTCGTGTCCAACTCTTTGCGACCCCATGGACTGCATGCAGCATGTCAGGCTTCCCTCTCCTCTACTATCTCCCAGAGTTTGCTCAAGTTCACATCCATTGAGTCAGTGATGCCATCTAACCATCTCCTCCTCTGTCGCCATCTTCTCCTTTTGTCTATTACTATTTAGTCATTTCTAACTAACCTTATAAACATCTGGTGACACAGCAAGTATTCCTTTTCTCTTCTAAAATGTGACTTTCGTTCAACAAATATTCATTAAGCATCCTCTCTGTGCCAGTTGTTGTCCTAAGAACCAGGAATACCAATGCTGAGCGAAGACAGGTATGGCCCCTGCCCTTGGGGAGTTACAGCAGTGGGCCCTTGCTCTTAGGACGCCCCTGGACACTGCTGGGTGGATGACATTCCACTCAGTATAACAACAGGGTGACTGTAAAGACCTGAAAACATTACCCTTATTCATTTCAAGAGAGCGAAGAGGTTGGGGAGAGAGAAGGATGGGGAGGGGAGGAAGAACACACTCCACAGATACGGCAGATGGAATTCACAAATGAACATAAATTTCATCCACTGAATTTCACAGCAACATTCCCTATCTCACAAGATGCTAAATACCTAAAAAATAGCTTACTGTGTTTTAATGCTTCTTAGATTTTAAAACAGCCTGAATATAAATGATTTAAAAGTATCACTAGTCTTCATTCCTTGGCTGTTAATCAGAGGTGACTATTACGTATCAGTGATAAAATTCCAGAAATTAGCAAACCAAATTTTTGGCAATACTAACCTTGCTATCTTATTTTTAACTACATTTTAATTGAGTATTAACAGCACTGTTTCAATGGGGGGTGGGGTAGAGCGTTCTGTCCCTGGGGGCTAGGGGGAAACGTTTGTAAAAAAGGGCACAAATTGGACAGAACTGTCTGAATCTGTACCTTTCGCTCTATTTTCTAGATTCTCTACTTGACTTGATTCCCAGATGGCTCAGTGGTAAAGAATCTGCCTGTCAATGCAGGAGACACAAGGGATGAGGGTTCTATTGCTGTGTTGGGAAGATCTTCTGGGGTAGGAAATGGCAACTCACTCCAGTATTCTTGCCTGGAAAATCCCACGGACAGAGGAGCCTGGAGGGCTACAGTCCATGGGGCCACAAAGAGTCGGACATGACTGAGCAACTGAGCTCACACACTACTAAACTTGTTCAGATTCCAAATTGGATTTCAAGTGTTTGTTTCTCTTATAATTCCTTCTAATTGAAGCTGGCAAAGAAGTGTAATCCCCAAGCCCAAGAGTACATGATGCAATTGATTACTAAAAAGTTAGTTGTTGCAATGAAAACCAAATTTGAAGATGAGAATTGAATAATCTGGGTCCCTTTTTATGCTTGAAGCTATTTCTTCTGAACGATGAGGAAAGGTCAACCTAAAATATAACTTTGCTGAGTGAAATATTCAATCACAAATTTAATGTGTGGAAGTAGGTATACATATATTAAAATCAGAAAGATAAACGATTTAGAACAACCTTAGTAAGACTGAAGGGTCTACAAAAACAAACAGGGATCAGGACAAAGTTAGGCACTGGGGGTGGGGTTGGGAGTTGGGGAGTGACCTAAAGAGAAAGGCTAAAGGAATAGGAACACCTAGTTCCAGAAAAAATACAAGTGAGTAGAGATTAATAATTTTCAACATGTAAAAGGAGACGGAAAGTTTATGAAGTTATGGCTTCCAAGGAGAAAAGAGGACATAAGTGGCTTAAACTGCATTTTAAAGGAATTGGGTTAGACAGACTTTTTTTTGGCAGTATCTCTTCACTCTGTATATTTTATTAAATTTTAAATGGAAGCATAGTTGATTTTGGGCTTCCCTGGTGGCTCAGAGGTTAAAGCATCTGCCTCCAATGCAGGAGGCCGGGGTTCGATCCCTGGGTCGGGAAGATCCCCTGGAGAAGAAAATGGTAACCCACTCCAGTATTCTTGCCTGGAGAATCCCACGGACAGAGAAGCCTGGTAGGCTACAATCCACAGGGTTGCAAAGAGTCGGACACGACTGAGCGACCTCACTTTCACTTTCATAGTTGATTTACAATGTTGTAGTTTCTGTTGTACAACAGAGTGAATCGGTTATACATACATACATACACACATATATATATACACACACATTCTTTTTTATATTCTTTTCTATGATAGGTTATCACAAGGTACTGAATATATTCCCTGTGCTATATAGTAGGACTTTGTTGCTTATCCATTTTACATATTAGAAACATTTTATGCCAGATATATTATTTATCATTTTGCCTTAAAGGAGACTAAACTAAGCACCTCCCTACTATGTCCTGAGGACAGAGTGAAAACTCATCCTAAAAGTAGGACACTTCTCTATGGCTACAATGTTCGTGATTTGATTTTTTGAGATTCAGTTTGTGCAGCTGATATTTACCTCTAGACAAAACACCTTGATTTTAAGGAGGGATCAAAACTCACATCAAAGCAGGGACCTTCTGTAAGGACCTTCCCCGATTAAAGTCATTTTCACTCCCATTCTCATCGGATATCCATCAGAGAGATGGTCTCTGTTTTCAGAAAGACTCCATCCACCAAGGGGCCCTAGTACTTCTGTCCATGGTACTAAAGGAAGGGTGGACCCTTTGAAGAAACAGCAGCAGCAGGGCGATGAAACTGCCCTGTGACGGGAGCCCCGGGAGTCACTGGGGTCAGCCCCATTCTAATGATGGACGGGGCTTTTGTTCACATGTTCTCGTTTCCTGTGAGACCTTGGGCGAATCACTCAACAAGTCTCGCGTTTCTTCCTCTGTAAGAGGAGAGACCAAAGCCATACACTGTCTGTGCAGGACCCAGGAGAGGGAGAGTTGACTTTGTGCTCTTCTGTCTGCTTCGTGACTTTAAAACAGAGACTGCCAAGGCCCACTGTTACTTTATCTTAGTCATGGAAGACACAGAGTGCATGTGTCTATCTTCCCAGGCTGATGAGACAACAAAACATTGCTTGAAGAATCAAGCACGGCTATATTTACTGTATTTTATGTGAAAGGAAAGGTTACTTTGGTAATTGGATGGGCTGAAAAATAAAAGGAACAATGTCCTGACGTTGCTTCTCAAACATGATTTCAAACTCCTTTGATCAGAATGAACCACTGATTTGCTCTCTACTTTTCCAACAGTGGAAAAGGAAAGAAAGTAAATAGGAACTCAGGAAGGAAGCAGTTTATATCCACTGATAAGAGGAGAAATAAAATGAAAGCTTCCCAAAGAAAGCAAGTAGTACCCTTAAAATCTACTGAAACACCCCGGAAGAGCTGCTATCTGAAATAAATTAAACGGTTCAATAGTTTCAGAGATGAAAAGTGTGTGGTGAGCCAGATTTCTAAGAAAGTACATGCAAGTCTCTCAAGTAAGACCCCAGCAAGAAAAATGGCTCCACTGAACCCTGATTAGTAGGTTTCATGGTGTGTCTGATCACAGAGAATCTAACTGCTGATCAGAACTTCTTGGATCAAGAAAATCTGGTTCTATCCTACTCTCTGTTAGCTAACAGTTCTGAGATGGGTTTTATTTTAAAATAATAAAAGGAAAGTGAAGAAAATAACTACGAAGCAAATTGTGAACTGTGAGACTATCTGCAGGGCAGCCCGGAAGGGCCATCCAGCAATTTCTTGATGGTGTGTTCTACCAAAACGTATGGTTCAAATAGGTTACAACATAGTACCCATGCACCATACAGATGGGTGCCATGTCAACAAACAGATAGTCAGCCAGCCAGAGAACTGAAGGAGTAACAAAATTAGACCCTGGTTCCTTTAACCTGGGCCCTCCCAGGTGGCACAGTGGTAAAGAATCCACCTGCCAATGCAGGAGATGCAGGTTTGATCCCTCGGTCGGGAACATCCCCTGGAGAAGGAAATGGCAACCTGCTGCAGTATTCTTGCCTGGAGAATCCCATGGGCAGAGAAACCTGTTGGGTTACAGTCTATGGCATTGCAAAGAGTCAGACACAACTGAGTGACTAAGCACACACACACACACACACTCTTTGGCCCATGCTGCTACTGCTGCTGCTAAGTTGCTTCAGTCGTGTCCGACTCTGTGCAACCCCATAGACAGCAGCCCACCAGGCTCCCCCGTCCCTGGGATTCTCCAGGCAAGAACACTGGAGTGGGTTGCCATTTCCTTCTCCAGTGCATGAAAGTGAAAAGTCAAAGTGAAGTCATTCAGTCGTGTCCGACTCTTAGCGATCCCATGGACTACGGCCTACCAGGCTCCTCCGCCCATGGGATTTTCCAGGCAAGAGTGCTGGAGTGGGGTGCCATTGCCTTCTCCTTGGCCCATGCTGCAGCCCTTATCAATTAAGCAGGGGGAAGTCAAGTGCGTGACTGGAGAGCTCACTAACATCAGGGGAGACAAGGAGCAGCTGTCGGCGTGCATGCTCTTCTCCAGCAGGGATTAGGGAGGGGAAGAGAGAGAGAGATGGAATGGGACAATGGTGCCTTTTCTTCTTTCCTCAATGGACATGCGGAATGAGCAGCTCATTTCTCATGATCCCCGAGCGCTCCAAGCATGCAGGAGCCTGGCTTGCTGCACATCCAGGGGGAGGTTCTAGTTACCATCACACCATGTGCATCAGCAGCATTTTCTAGAATCTAGAGGTTCAAACAAAAGACCCCACGCTGATGACACTCTGGAATGAATCTGACATGGCATAGCCAGGGAAGGCCAGGGCCCACCCTGCAGAGCCGATCACATGCAGATGAGAGCAGCAAGCAGACCCCTCCTGCTCCAAGCTGCCTCCCGTTTTCAAAGCCTGGGAAACCACAGGAGAATGAAAGCTGAGACACAGAATCTGAGAATTCTCCCCAGGCCCCAGAACATACACTTCCGTTTTTAAATTAAGGTAGCGTTTATGATCTCCAGTGCCTCGTATGTAGTGTTTTAAAAAAACATTTCTCAAATTTGAAATGTGAAAACCGAGCGCTAGGGAATGAGGTTTTTCAGGTAGAGTTTCAACCTACCCGTGGTAAAAACAGAGACGCCATCCTGAAAGCAAGACTGACACCAACAGAGCTGGAATCTATTTTGCCAGCAAAGGTAAAGAGGCTACCTGAGAGGTCCAGATGATGGGGATGGCCAGCGATGGATGGCGGAGCAGCTACAAACTACAGGATAATCTTGGCAACAGCATCAGGCAACACAAGAAAAGCTACCGCACACCCACACCTAAATGCACGATTACTTACTCCAAGTAAGTGCAATTCCTCAAGGTAGATTAACTTCAGAATCTGGGCAACGTGTACAGGCTCATTAGAAAGATTCAATATTAGTTCAAGTTATTGTTACACATTTGAAAGACTAGAATCATTAAAGGTGCCTTTTTCTTTCTAAGCAAATTTATACTAAGCAAAATAATAATAAATCAGTAAATGGAACACAGAAAAATCACAGGTCACGGCCACATTCATGCAAAATTTCATTACTGATGGTCACATGTGTAAGAAGAAGAAAAAAAAAAAAAGCCAAGACTCAATACATCTCTTAATTTCTTCTAAAGTATTTGGATGATTGTCTGTGAAAGGGCCTTAAACCCACCACCAGGCAATAGGACAGAAATGGTTCCAGGACTTACAATCTTCTTCTCACGTTTGCTATTGAGTTCTACTGGCATGCTGCTGCCATTGCTTCCCGAGGGCACAATGCAGCCAGGATTATGTGCCTGAGATGGAGACATGCTCTGCAAAGGTTAAGACACACAGATGCATCACACAGGAGACGGCGATGGCCGAGATACACCTTAAGTACGTACGTGCATGTTAGAAAAGCAACGCAAACCCTTGTATTACGTGTGAGTAGTGCAGCCAACAGCTCTGCAGGCTTGAGGTCAGCTACTGATGAAATCTCCCAAGACTACACAGATTCTATGCAAACAGTGTAACTGGATTTATCACATTAAAAAAAAAGCCTTTTCTATAGGCAAAACACCGAGGGAACACCTCTTTCTCATTTGAAATACTCTGAAAAAAGCTATAAGCACAAGGAAAATAATAGCAATAACAACAAACAAGAAATTCTACCATGACCCTGTGTGCTTGAGAAAGAGGTTATTTATTCCTGAACAGGATCCATGGAGCGATAACCCATACATGCCAACCTGTGGCATCTGACTGTGTTAATGCAAAGCGTTACTTCTGCAGGGCACAGCGTGTCCATTCTATTGTACACGGTACAGACAAGTCAAGCATTTACCTCCTGGCTTAGAAGAGGCCTTGCTTCAAGCGCTATCCTTTTCTTATGCTCCTCTTTTACAGGCATTAGGGGCTTGAAAAACTTTGGTGGCTGAGGAGAGAATGCTTTGAAAGGGCTGACTGTTAAGGCATGAGGATTCTCTGATGTACAACCTGGGGAAGACAAAAGGCACGGGTTTACAGGCACAGAGCACTTTAACCAACCCACAGGGAGCGAGGCAGGGACGGAGCCAGAAGGAATATCTGGCGGAACAAAAGAATTAATGTGTGAATGCAGTTGACCTTGAACATCGCGGGTCTGAACTGCTTGGGTCCACTCACACATGGATTTTTTTTCATTAAATGTACAGTCGGCCCTCAACAGCCTCAGGGTTTTGCCTCCAAGGATTACGGAGGACTGACTATGGGACTTGTATGCAGGGGCTCCGGGAACCAGTGGCCCTCAGATACCGAGTGATGGCTATATTTGGTCGAGCATTAAAACAGGTCGGCAAGAATGGAGATGTATCTACAAAGTTAAAAAGAATCGTCATAGGCCTGGACAGCAGCAAAAAAATCAGAAACCAAATTTTCTACCTTCTTGTCAAGATCCAGCTTGAGCATCACTTCACAGACCAATTTCAACTCACGCTGATTTTCTATTTCTCTGAATTCTCAGAGCCCGTATTATCTGTAAATGCATTTTGGCACTTTCTGATTTACTGGCTTATTTTCTACATATCTCATTTTCACAGCTGGATTTTAAGATCTTGGCATCTTTTGGTTTCTGTCCCTGCATAAGGCAAGGAGAGGCTCAATCTTAACTCAGTGACTGAATACTTTAAAGTTCTCTCGCAAGCCACTGTTCCCTCAAGCCACCCTGCCCCATGTGACTAAGGAAGGACAAATCCTCGTTTCTTGCTTTTACTCATTTTTTACTTTTTGGGGCCTCTACTTCTCCTTCTATATTTTTCTCTTCAATTCACTGGTACAAAGGAACATAGTAGGTAAAATATAAGGTGTAGGTAAGGTAATAGAGCGGACTGACAAATTCTAAGAATGCTATTCCTTTCAGGGCACTAGGAAATTACATATTTAGGCAATAATGTTGTCACTGACCAAATTCATTTCTGGTATCATTTTTTAAATTTCCTTAGGAGTCAGAGACATGTTCTCTTAAAAACGTACTTTGATTTGAGCACAAAACCATGATGGAAGTGGACATGCTTTTGGTAAAGAATGAAATCTAACCATAATGTAATAATAAGATTTGTATGTGTCTCAAAACTGATTTCAAAATCAGGAAATGATACATGAAATGTGACTTGAAAACTATAAGTGCTACACAAAAAGCCTATTATTAATTGGATGATATAATGGATACAAAGAAAAGAAAATCAAATAAGTGAGCAGGATATGTTCTATCCAAGAAGACACTTTTGGATCATCTAGCAAACTAGAATTTCAGCTTTCTGTCTTATTAAAGCCATCTAGAAAAGAACCTTACCCCCCGCCCCACGCCTTTCCTAAGAAATTATAAACAGGTAACACAGAAAAAAATCTCACCACTACCTTCTTTACTCCTTCGAGGTGAATCCCTAGGCAAAGTTCCATAACACGATACATCCTGGTAACTCGGGCTGTAGTCAGACATGTCTAACTGGTTCTCTGGCCAACCCTACAAGGTATAAACACGGGTTAACTGTAATTACGTTCCTCTAAAATGAGAAAAGAAGCCTGATTGGAGTTTTTTCCTATTTCTTTTTATGGCAGTATGTGCTCTTCTTTTTTTAAATTATAAAATAGATCTAACATGTAGAAAAGTACTGAATGATATGACAAGTGCTATCGTAACCAAGTGAAGAAATGTTGATAGTTTATTCTATTTGTTCAGGATTTAATAAAATCATTACAGATTTAGTGAAATCCTCTTTTGGACCCCTACAGGGCTCATTAAAGCTCCACTTTTATAAATCTGTTATGTACCCAAGATGACCAGATAATTTAAAGATCAACCTACAACACCTGAGAGTGAAACAGTTCCACTGATAATTTTTCTAGGTGGCAGGCATAAGCTTGGATTGCCCCAGGCAAATTAGGTGGTATGGTTACTCTGTATATACTTGATATGTAAAACTTCCAAGCTGGCAAAGACATTGGTATACTAAAGGGGGAAACCTCCTTTTTATCATATACACTTAGCTAATCTCACTTCAGCTTCTCAGGAAATGTCATCTCTAAGGACTAGATTTTAAAATGCTTGAAGGCATAATCTGTTTTGATATTTTCTGAATCTATAGTCCCCAAAATAATAATTTACATATAAATAAGATAATGCTGTACAATATCCTTAATTTCAAGTTCCTAATTTTCCCCATTTGAAATAATTTTGATTTTGCTATGGTGGATGTAGTCATTTAGAGTTAGATCCATAAACACATATTTATTTGATTATGTATGCAATGATCCTGATATGGAACATATCATGCTAAGTAACACTGTAATCCTCAGAGTGCATAGCAATTTCACATCAAGTACTTGAACTTGGAAATGGACACGTGGAGACAATGATCTGCATCAGGTTAAGGTGGGAAGTTCAGAGATTTAAAAAACACCAAGATAACCTAAATTTCCAGACTTAGATCCCATTAATAACCTGGCCATGCCCACAGGCACATACCTTATCATCATCGTCAAAGCCAGAAAGGTCTGGTCGACTGGAAGAGACCTGTAAGAGATGAATGGTTTCATCAGTGTGGTTTATACATTTAACATAACTAACAAATAAAATATCACACATACAGTTGAAGGTTGTATGACCTTCTCCTTCCCCTCATTCTTTCTCCTAATATTTATTATTTCCTTATTTATTTGAATTTATCATAATTGTGCTGTAATATTTATCATTACCTTTTAAAAAGTATTCAGATTTTCTTTTTCTAACTTAAAATTTTTTATCCATAAATATTTCTCTATGACTCTCTAGAAGATAAGGAATTCCTATTCTCTTTGTGAAACCATAATACCATTATTGCATCTCAAAAGATTCAGCAATTCCTAAATAGTATCAGATATCCCAGTAGTGGTTAAATGTCTATAAACACTATCAGAGCTAATTCTGAGTCAGGATCAAAGCATACCATCCACTGCAACTGGATGATATACATCATAAGTCTTTCTTAATTTATGAGTTTTCCTTTTTTACCCCCTAATAATAGCTATAGTGCTCTCATTTTTTCTACCATCTAGCATTCTGCAATACAAATGAAATAACAGGAAAATTAGGGCTAAAGATGGAGAAGGAAATGGCAACCCACTCCAGTGTTCTTGCCTAGAGAATCCCATGGACAGAGGAGCCTGGTGGGCTGCTGTCCATAGGGTTGCACAGAGTCGGACATGACTGAAGTGACTTAGCATCCATGCATGCGTTGGAGAAGGAAATGGCAACCCAATCTAATATTCTTGCATGGAGAACCCCAGGAACAGAGGAGTCAGGTGGGCTGCTGTCTATGGGGTCGCACAGAGTCGGACATGACTGAAGCTACTTAGCAGAAGCAGCAGGGCTAAGGAACTCCTTCTTTAACTGCATCCCTCAAGTACTGGTATATGTATCATTGGTTTTTTTTTTATCATTCAGTTCTAAATACATCCTAATTTCCATTATGATCTCTTCTTTGATGCCTAAATTAATTAGAAACTGTGTCCCCCCCACCCCTGCAATTTGTAACTTTATGAGTCTCATCATTAAAAGAACTGAAATGTGGTCAGAAAAAGTGATCTGTTTGAAAGTGACTATAGGGATTTGCTTTTCGGACTACTGTAAGGCAAGTTTCATGAATGTTCACCAAGGGGACTTCCCTGGAGGTCCAGTGGTTAAGACTCCACGCTGCCAATGCAAGGGCACAGGTTCAATCACTCATCAAGAAACTAAGATCCTACACGTCACGCAGGATCAAAAAATATTAAATAAATGTTCATCGTGTTTGTAACCATTATCTGGCAATTCTTGAGAATGGGAAAGCAAATCAGTTTTCCTTGAGAGGATCTGTCTTTCACTCTCTGCTGCTTCGAGAAGGAGGCTACTTTGAAGTGGTCCACGCACTCCTCTGTCCTTTCTTCCTACGACGGTGCCACCTTCCACTAGACACAGTGTCTGTCAACTGGGTTTCCTCGCTGAAATGATTTGTTGAGGAAGGTCATCAACATGAACAGCAGGCACCACGGGAGGGTCTACATGGAGGTGCCTGGCGCCCTATCACACCGACAGTGAGATCCCTGGGGCAGCTAGAAGCAGGTACAGGAACAGTGGAGAGCAGTACTCAGAAGCGCTGGCACGGGACCTCTGACCCCACCATCTTTAAACCAACATTTAGTGCACATCCCAAGAAACTTCTTCCAAGGACATGCACTCTATGTGGAGAAATTTGCAAGATTCCACTAAAAGCTTGGGGCTTCCCTGGTGGTTCAGATGGTAAAGAATCTGCCTGAAATGTGGAAAAGCCAGGTTGGATCCCTGGCTTGGGAAGATCCCCTGCAGGAGGGAATGGCAATCCACTCCAGTATTCTTGCCTAGAGAATTCCCATGGACAGAGGAGCCTGGTGGGCTACAGTCCATGGGGTCACAGAAGAGTCGGATACAACTGAGCAACTAACGCAGACACATACACACCACACTCTAAAAGCTCAGTCCTGTTACCTGTAATAGCTTTTGGGCAACATACACACATACGAAGCTCAGTCCTGTTACTTGTAATGGCCCTCTGGTGGGCATCTCCAGAACAGAAGAACAGGCTTGGCACCCTGGGAGGCCCACACCTGAGCCAAATGTAAATCTCCCTGCCGACACACCCTGACCTGGTTCCCCTGACACGCCACACCCCAAACCCTGAGATGAGTCACTGGGACGACAGCCCCGCCACGGGTGAGCTCACATTGTGAACGTTGGGCGTGCTGAGGCTTCGCCGTAGGTGCCGAGCTTTGGTGGAAAGTGCTTCTTTGACCGTCACCGCCTGCAAATTTGAAAATGACATTGATTTTTCTTCCTCCCATGACAAAAGGAATATATGTTTATTGTGAAAGATTTCAAAAGTATAGAAATAAATGTCATTTCAAGCCTATATTACCAGCCCTACCCACCCTGTATTTACAAAACTGGAATCTTATTGTTTTCACTAATTTTTTTTTTTTTTGCTTAATTTATGAAAAATATTTTTCATAAATAAAACCAGGAAGACTGATGAACTAAAGGTATTTTATGTTGTAGCTTTACATATAGGTGCGTAGAGGAAACACGGATGAAATACCACTAACTATATATGTTACTTGTGAAACTACAATCAACTTTCATGCTGCTTGTGTTTCACTCTGCCACAGTTTGGGTGGGACTTCCACTAAAGGAAGATTTTTCTGAGAGATGCCAATCTTGATCCTCTTTTTGCTCAAAGCACCCTTTTCATAACTTCTACTGCCTCTATCGGGTGACACCTCCTCTGGAGTTTCATGACCTAGTGGATTATTTTCACCTGGCAATATCTTGCCACAGAGGTTAACCTTGGTCCAAACACTAGGGAGAGAGAGAGAATGTGGTTAAGGATGTGGACTTCAGAGTCAAGCGTCCTGGGTTTATATCTGACTTTGTACCGATTCTTAGCTGGGTGCCCTTGGGCGAGGTGGCTCACAGCTGTCAGCCTCAATTTTCTCATTTACAAATGGAAATGATGACAGCATTTACCTTGCAGGGTTACTTATTTATTTTTAGAATTTCTTTATGGTACAGTCACATAATATACAACATACTACCTTACCCATATTTAACTGCACAGTTCAGCGGCACAAAGGACATTCCCATTGCTGTGCAACTCCCCCCATCATCCATCTTGAAGATGAAATAATGGGGCTTCCCTAGGAGGGTTCAGTAAAATGCACTCGTCTGAATTTGTGTCACTCTTTTGTCAAAGTAACTATTTTGTCTAATGAGATGGCTACTCAAGTCTTCCTTCTCTCATGGGTTGAGAGAGAAGGTGTGTTGGTAAGTAAGTTCATCTTTATCCATTTGGGGTGAAGGCTGGTGATCTGTCAGATGGTACAGAATCTGCCTGCAATACAGGAGACCAGGGTTCGATCCCTGGGTTGGGAAGGTCCCCTGGAGGAGGGCATGGCAACCCACTCCAGTATTCTTGTCTGGAGAATCCCACGGACAGAGGAGCCTGGTGGGCTACAGTCCACGGGGTTGCAAAGAGTTGGACAGGACTGAGCAACTAGCACCATCAGTTTTCACTTGCTGGTGATCTCACCCTCCCGTCCAGACCCTGCAGTTACTTGCCTGCCGGAGTCGTTCCAGGCTCAGAATGTTCTCCACCTGCAGCACGCCCCGCGTGTACTTCTCGATGTACGTCTCCCCATCCGACGTGCCTTCATTCTCACTCCTTGCAGCCATGAGAGCCAGCGTCTCCCGGTCCTCAATCTCCTCTGTTGCCTAAGGAGACAAGCAGACACTTACTGTTAGGTGAACAATATTTCTCTCAAAACTGTGGCGAGAAAATGGTTTAAAAGTTTTGAGACCTAACTCCTTCTCCAATACTCAGATTCTGACATTTCAAAAAAGTAATATGTGCTTTTACCTTTGGTATGTTGGATACTATTTCATAGGTTACACCACAGGAATAAAATATATTCTTCAGTGATATTCTCCTCTTCAAACTCTGGGTGAAACTCTGGTAGAAAAGGAAAGTTGAATTAAGCAATGTGGAAAATACAAGCTATTTAGTATTATATAAATTACATAAAAAAACCAATGACTATATTTTTGATACATATACACTACACAATAAAACAGAAGAACACTGAATGGAAAAATCTTTGTCCTCAATCCTGAAGGACAGTAACATCCAGCTATTAAATCTGGGGATTAGATGACAGAATCTGCAGTCCAGCCAGGGCTTTCTGTGGTTGCTTCTCTTTACCGTGTGTGTATTTAGTCGCTCAGTTGTGTCCGACTCTTTGCGACCCCATGGACTTTAGCCCGCCAGGCTCTTCTGTCTATGGGATTCTCTAGGCAAGAATACTGAAGTGGGTTACCAATTCCTACTCCAGGGGATCTTCCCCACCCAGGGATGGACCCCAGGTCTTTTGTGTCTCCTATACTGGCAGGCCAATTCTTTACCACTGAGCCACCTGGGAAGCCCAGGTTATACATTAACATACTATACATCATCATGATATATAATTAACATTGCCTATCAACAAATTTTACCACTGTTTAAAAAAAAACCTGAAAGTGATTTTTACGCTGTACATTTTCTTCAAGAAAAGAGATTCCTAGCTTTTACTCCAGGGGAAAAAGTCCAGGGGAAAAAGTACATTTGGAAAAGTTTCTTAGGAGAAATCTGGGATTCACTGCTTCTCTTTCCCATCCCATCTGCTATCTTTCTTCTTGATGCTGTCAGGGTTTAATCAGTCCATCCTGGCAGCATCAGAAGTCAGCTCAGAGCATCTGTTCTGCTGACAGTGCCTCTGAGATGAGATCCAGGGAGGCGTTAGGAGACGGACTTGCATGCAGCCTGCCTTTGTCCTGGTTTTGTCATTAACCTGCTTAAGCCAGGCACTTAACCTTTTTCAAACAGAGAAATATCATAAGTTCACTGCCTCCTAGGATTATGGGTCTCAAACTGGTCAAGGTGGAAGAGTTCTTTGCTGGATGGCATTTAGTTCTGCTATCCTCAGACCCTGTCATCTTAGATAAATGAGAATCAGATTATAACCTGGTAGCGACTTGCACGGCCACTGAATTAACACCCCAAACACCACTTTGTGATAGCAAGGAGCAAGAAACTTAGTGCTCATACAAAGGTGGCGCTAGTGGTAAAGTGAAGTGACAGTCGCTCCGTCGTGTCCGACTCTTTGTGACCCCATGGACTATACAGTCCATGGAATTCTCCAGCTCAGAATACTGGAGTAGGTAGCCTTTCCCTTCTCCAGGGGATCTTCCCAACCCAGGGATCAAACCCAGGTCTCCCACATTGCAGGCGGATTCTTTACCAGCTGAGCCAACAGGGAATCTCAAGAATACTGGAGCGTAGCCTTTCCCTTCTCCAGCAGATCTTCCCGACCCAGGAATCGAACCAGGGCCTCCTGCACTGCAGGCGGATTCTTTACCAGCTGAGCCAACAGGGAATCTCAAGAATACTGGAGCGTAGCCTTTCCCTTCTCCAGCAGATCTTCCCAACCCAGAAATCCAACCAGGGCCTCCTGCACTGCAGGCGGATTCTTTACCAGCTGAACTACCAGGGAGCTGTCAGTAAAGAATCTGCCTGCAATGCAGGAGACGTAAGAGATGCTGCTCCATCCCTGGGCCAGGAAGATCCCCTGGAAGAGGAAATGGCAACCCCCTCCAGTAATTCTTGCCTGGAAAATCCCATGGGCAGAGGAGCCTGGCAGGCTACAGTCTGTAGGGTCACTAAGAGTCAGACACGACTGAGCGACTTCACTTTCACGCATTGGAGAAGGAAATGGCAACCCGCTCCAGTGTTCTTGCCTGGAGAATCCCATGGGCAGGGGAGCCTGGCGGGCTACAGTCCATGGGCTTGCAGAGTTGGACACGATTGAGCGACTAAACAACAACACGCAACGGCAGAATCAGGCCCTGTGATACCTGTTTGTTGTAAATGTTGGCTGCAATCCGTTTTCGTAAGACCAGCTCCATAGCGGCCGGGTGGCTGAGCTGGACTGTGGTCTTCACTATCAGGTAGATCCTCTCATTCTGCGGGGTGACCCTGTTCAAGTGAACGGAATCATGCACCGAGGAGTCCCAGGAGGCTGTGGCTGAAACCTAGGGACCCAGGAAGGAGGGGGACATGGAAATAAAACAGCTCAGCTGTAGCAGTTTTACATCTTGAGCTAGAAAACCACACACAACTCTATTGAATCACAGATGCTTTCCCTCACCTTTTGGATAACACATATATTCTATTTTTTAAAGTTCCCCGTCCACTTCTCCAAAAGCCCAGACCACAGCAGCTTAATGGGCAGACAGGCCCACAGGCATGTGCATTAATCTGAAGCCCTTTAAGAGACTCTTTAAGGCCCATTACCTCCTCGTCACTGTGCTTTATGATGGGCAGGTAGAAAAACTGGCTGCCGTGCTCCTTGGGGAGGATAGAGTTCACGCCTGATGCGTGGGGGCCCACGAGCTGCTCATTGGCACTGAGGTCATCCGCTGACGAAGTCCAGGGAACAGATACAAAAGTGGGGGAAAGATCAGATTTCTTTTAAGCAAGCACCCCAAAATTTTAAATATGCTTTTTACTGATGAAGTTTATAGGTAATGCTATTTATTTTTTTCATCCCTTATTCTGCAGTTAAAACAGTGATTCCAGTGCCCACAACAGTTTCTATCTTTTACAGAAATAACTGTGGGAGCCAAAAGGGTGTCTTTGAGACTCTTCTATAAAATGGACTGAATATATACCATATGTAGTCCCGGAAACAAACATTTTTACTACGTAAACATACCTTACAATTGTACTGCTTTCTGATGTCAATTCCTCTCATAACCTAGTGTTAAGTTTATGGTCCTACTTATGTAATTTACACTAAATTAGAGATTTGTTGGAGAAGGAAATGGCAACCCACTCCAGTACTCTTGCCTGGAAAATCCCATGGATGGAGGAGCCTGGTAGGCTGCAGTCCATGGGGTTGCTAAGAGTTGGACACGACTGACCAACTTCACTTTGACTTTTCACTTTCATGCATTGGAGGGGGAAATGGCAACCCACTCCAGTGTTCTTGCCTGGAGAATCCTAGGGACGGGGGAGCCTGGTGGGCTGCCGTCTATGGGGTCACACAGAGTCAGACACGACTGAAGCGACTTAGCAGCATCAGCAGCAGAGATTTGTTTGGTTAAATTACCAACTTAGCAATAAAGTTCTATGCATTTGGGAGAACTTTGACGGCCATCCTCTCCAATGCCCTACCCAGTGTAGGATTCACTCTTTACAGATCTCTGGATACAGTTATTCAGCCTTTCCTTGTATAATGGGGAACCTCCAGTAATGGGGAACTCACTGCTTCGTGAAGTAACAGTCTACTTCTAGGCTTTTAAAAAAATTGCCCGCATTTTTTTTAAAAGAGACAAAGCCAACCTCCCACGTCTTCATCGGTTACTGGTCTTCCCTCCAGAAGAGAGGTTCTTAGGCTGTGCTTTGAGAATCCCAAGGGCCCTGCAGAAGGGCCTGCCTATCCCTAAACTCAGCAGCTCCACTCTCATATTCCACACGTGGGGTTCCATTCACGAGTTCATATTGAAAATAGATTTTGCAGCTAAAACACATTGAAAACACTTGTCCCAGGTTCACCCAGGTTCAATCTAGATGCTATAATAACGGACAGCCCTTCATGTAGGGTTACAAATCATCACGGTCTAGGAACACCACCATTGGCGGTGGGGAGCAAAGGGAACCAGTCAGAAATGCAGATTCCAGAGCACCGGCAACATAGAAGGATTCAGAACTGTAAGGGTGATGACTTTCTCATGTAATTTCCATGTCTGTTACTGTTTCCCAGCAATAACTCAACTGCAGTTTTTGTATGCAGCTCTCAATCTCTCGAGTGTTCTTTTTCGAAGAATACATTTCTACATCTGTCTTTCAGTGATTCTATATGTCATGGTTTTATACATTTGGTTGTTACCTCGATAAGGCATGTGAGTGATCAGACAAGTCATTTAAGGGCTAAAGTGCTGTGGGTTTGACTAGATTGCAAACCTCATTCAGGGTGACAAGCCTCGGAACAATAGGTGTCTACTTACCGTTCAAATCAAGGAAGAGAACCGGTATGTGGGTTTCCATTCCAGGTGGTGGGATCCTAAATTTAATAACAATATTTCATCATAACAAAATATGGGTTTTGCCCCTTGTTAAATAACTAAACATCACAGAGGCAGGGAAGCAGAAGAGAATCATTGTGGAGACAGATACAGCTCTTACAAATGAAACCTTCTCACAATTCTTATCATCCTTATTTAACACAAATCATGGGATTTGTGTGATTTCTATAGAGAACTACCAGTTATATGAATTACATGTAATTAATTGAAACAAAGATTATTTTGTCTTTCTGAGAATAATTCTAGTGATGGAAAGAAGAGAAGTCACTATTTTGGAGGTGGTACAGAAAGCTGGATTGATTTGCCTAGCTTCTTTTGAGCATCAGGACTGATAGAAAATCAGTGCTTAAGTGTTGACTCTATGCTAGTGACCAAACTAAATAGGCATGAAGACAAAAAAGAAGACATTTCTGCCCTTTTCAAGTATGCTCAAGAAGCACCCTTCTTTTAAGTCAAGATATGAGAATTTCTTGACTGCAGTCGTGAAATTACAAGGCACTTGCTCCTTGGAAGAAAAGCTAAGACAAACCTAGACAGTGTATTAAAAAGCAGAGACACTACTTTGTTGACAAAGGTCCATCTAATCAAAGCTATGGTTGTTCTAGTAATCATGTACGGATATGAGAGCTGGACCATAAAGAAGGCTGAGTGCTGAAGAACTGATGCTTTTGAACTGTGGTGTTGGAGAAGACTCTTGAGAGTCCCTTGGACTACAAGGAGATCCAACCAGTCTATCCTAAAGGAAATCAGTCCCAAATATTCATTGGAAGGACTGATGCTTAAGCTGAAGCTCCAATACTTTGGCCACCTAGTGTGAAGAACTGACTCATTAGAAAAGACCCTGCTGATGGGAAAGATTGAAGGAGGAGGAGAAGGGGATGACAGAGGCTGAGATTGGATAGCATCACCAACTCAATGGACATGAGTTTGAGCAAGCTCCAGGAGATGGTGAAGGACAGGGAAGCCTGGTGTGCTGCAGTCCATAGGGTCACAAAGAGTCGGACATGACTGAGCGACTGAACAACAATGAGAATTTCTGGAGATCAGGAAGTTGTGTCCGAGGTGCTCATTCCGGGGAACCGAGGAGCATGGTATCTGATTCCTGGCCAGTGATAACTGATCTCTGGCTTCCTGAGAGAGGACAGTGGTTGCAGCAGGCAAGGACAAGAGGGACGGGAGCACTGGGGCTGGGCGGCCCTTCCCTGGGCAGCTTGTAGTACTTAACATTTTCTGTGACAATCTCAGCAGGTCACTCGCCTGACCTGCCCCAGGCCACCACAGGAGAGGGGTCTCACCAGTCGGCAGGCGCCCCGGGGATCCCGCTGCCCGGCGCAGGCACCAGCACAGCGTTCCTCTCCTCCGTCAGCCCCACCCACTGCTCCACCAGCCGGGCTTCCCGCTCCACGTCATCCTCCGTCTTCTCTGCGGGCAAAACAGGGGCATGAGCACCAAGGGGGAGGAGAGACGATTTCTAAATTTAAATCGGTTTGCACTGGGTGGTATCCAGGAGTGGCTTAACCATCCGTGATGTCCTCCCCCGCAAAAAAAAGGATCTGAGGCTCTGAAGTTTAAGCCTGAGCAGCTCATGGGGGCTAGAACACCGGACTAGCAGAGCCTAAGCTAGGAAGAATGGAAAGAGCAGTGGAACAGGAATGAGAAGACTCGGGTTTTTTTAAGAGTTCTGTCATTTGGGAAAGTTATTCCACAGATGGGTCTTCATTTCCTACTTTGTCAAATAGGGATCCTACAAGTCATGTAGATATCATGCACCTGTCAGAAGGATCCAGTGCAATAATGGAGAGGGCACTGCTTTACGAAACCACACGTCATTTTACAGAGGATTAAACATGGTCTCCTGCACTCTGCAAAATGAACTTATTCTCCTTCATACTTGTAATGCAAGGGATTTTATTTGATCTATTTTGCAATCCTCTTAGCCTAATTTAACTCTGGAGTGAGTTTGTTTTTTAAAGATATGTTGAAGTTCTAACTCCCAGCACTTTATCATTTTTTGAAAAAATTAATTTATCTATATTTGGCTGTGATGCGCCTTCATTGCTGTGCTCGGGCTTTCTCTAGTTGCAGTGCGCAGGCTTCTCATGCAGTGGCTTCTCTTGGTGCAGAGCATACGCTCTAGGGAGCTCGGGTTTCAGTCCTTGCAGCTCCTGGGCTTTAGGGCACAGACTCAGTAGCTGTGGTGCACAGGCTTAGCTGCTCCATGGTATGTGGGATCTTCCCAGGCCAGGGACTGAACTGGCATCCCCTGCATTGGTAGGCAGACTCTTAACCACTGGACCACCAGGGAAATCCAAAGTGGGCTTTCATTAGCAGGCTGAGCGCATACAAAAACTGACACCAAGCTGTTTTACGGAGAGATGATTTTCGCTGCGTTCTGTGTGAAGTGGACTCACATTCAAGGACATGTCCTTTGGTGGAGAATCAACCACACTGAGTGAAGCACACAATCTGGATGAGAAACTGGCGTTTTAAGAGCACATTTCTGCTCTAGAATCCGAATGGCTGTTGCCGTTGGAAGCAAATGGAATCCTGGAGGTTGGGTAGTGGTAAGCAGAGCTGCAGAGCTGACTTCTGGCTACCCTCAACAAGCTGAGCACATGGTTTCCGACCAGTGGTAGCCGAGGCCCACCTGCCACGTGTCGTGGGTTCAAAAGTGACCCTTTCACTGCAGTTCTAGGATCTGGGCCTGGAATACCTCATATGGACATGTTGATATTGATGGCATTTGCATTCATCAAAATGAAAACTGAATTTAACATTTAATGTCATAGTCCACTCAAGTAATGAAACTTACTACTTTCAAATTTAAGGCCTGTTTAAACCAACCTTGCACAACAACAATTCACTAATATCTATAATTGTAACAGGGTCAAAAATCTGAGATACTGTTGTGTAGCTAAGGGAGGAAAACAGCCTACCCCCACTATCCAACGGAAAGGCAACTCCCAGCCAAGAGTTACATCTCATGTACCTTTTTTGTTGCTGACTTTTTTAATCTGTTCGTCTAGGTATTCTCGCCGTTTAATGAGGGCATCCGACCACCTCTCTCTCACGCAGTTTAAGTCTTCTTCCTGGCATCAGGAAGGGAAAACATTTTCCTGTAAAGTGCACAGATAACTCTTTCTTTTTTTTTTAACAAAAGGTATTTCAATTGATTAGGAATCTTTTCATTAGGAAAGGCCATTAAACGTTGCCGTGTGATTAATATGCAAGAAAGCACAGAAGCCTTAGGAACCCTGCATGCTGATTGAGGATCCTGATTTTCAGAAAATCAGAGCCCCTGGACTTCCGAAAGGATAATTATACTTAAAAGCAAGAGAAGCTCCAACTATACCAGCTGTTATACAATATGTGCATCTATGTATTTAAGTTGTAGCTGTTTGTTTGAAGAGGTTTGTGATTCTAAGAGGAAGGGCACCAGAAACAGACCCCCAGTTTCAAAACAGCAAATGGAGAATCACATTTTCACCATTCATAGCTCAATGGCTTGGGTAACATGTATTTTCTGAAAGGCAGAGAATAGATCAGCGGAGAACCTCTCGCACTTGCTGCAAAGATCTTACCTCTAACTGCTACCATGAGGCTAACCAAAAATGCCCCATGCAAAAAGCCAACATGCAGTCAGCCATGCTGAGAAATCCCGGAAGCGGATGCTGGACCTGACTGTGAACCACGGGGCAGGAAGTGCACAGCCAGCCACGGGACGTTAGTTAATGGCGTTGCTAGATTCAAGGGGAGACTGGTATTTACCCTAAGATTTGTTTTTACTTGTTTGTTTTCTTTCTCAGTAAAGCTACGAGGCAGGAAAGACACCTACCAACCCTATTCAGAAGGCTTTGACTGCCTAATTCCAGTCTAACCCATAAGATGGTCCATTAAGAGCAGACACCTGAGGACTTCTGAGGTGTCCCCTATGACGGATCCACACTTTACTTAGAGGAAGGCACACCAGAAAACATGCTCTTGACATTTATGTAGAGAATCAGTACAGAGACTGGGAACCAACCCAGAAAGCTTCATCTTGGTTCGTCACCTTGACCATTACTGTAATCCCACATTCCACTGACTGCAGGATGGTCAGCGCTACTTCACCTGTGCACTTTTTCCTCTAGATTTCCAGAAAGATTTAAGGCTGAGAGGTAAGTTCTCCAGGTTATGAATAACTAAGTTTGGCTTTACAGAAAGAAGAAAACTGGCTAAACAAAACCATGTGCTTAAAATGTCTCCAGTTTTTCTGTCTGGCAAAAATCTTTAAAAATCAAATCGCATGTTAGAACAATGTAACTCGCTCGGATGTAAGGTGCTAACTGCAGGTTCACATAGGAAACACAGGTCTATTTAAAGATTATGGATGGATAACTACAGTTCTTAAGATCAATTTAATACAGAGATTGTGGTCTTGTTTAGAAAGGCTTTACAAGCTAGCAGTTCGAGATGGCATGGCAAAATGAACTATCTGCAGATACATTGTGAACTGATGGGGAAATCTGTAGAAACAGGACTGTGTCCCTGATTACGCTGAAAGCAAATCAAAAGCGAGTGAAAACGGCATATTCTTGCTCTATGGCCCTTCCTCCTCCCTGCCCTCGGCTTTGCGGATGCTGGCAATTAGCAGCAGCTGTGCCCCATGCCACAGGATTGACAGCAACAGTAATACCTGATAACTATCCATATCATCACCATCCTCATCATCTCTCTGGTAGGAAAAAAATAAACACAAAGGACATGCATTTTGGTTCTCAAACAGCACACAAGGAAAACAGGTCTCTAAGGTTAACACACACATTACAAAGGACAGCACACACGAACAGCATCGGCATAATAAACATTGAACTGAATCTCAAAAACTGGATTTCATTCACTTGCCTATAGTTAACTTAGCGAATTTAAGATTCTACTTTTTTTTCTTTCATCGAGAAAGCAGTCATTTAAAAATAGGAACGGTCTTAGATTCTCTTAGCTGGGGAGAGGAACCAACCCCACTGGGTCAAGACTTACCCCACTGTTATGCAAAGTTGCTATTAGTTTCTGGGTGAGCTGTCAATTGAGATTTAGAGTGGGCAAAGTTAGAAAGGACTTTGGAGAGTTTCTTGCTCAGTCTCTTGGTTTTAGCTGTGAGGCAGCTGAGGCCTGAAGGATGAAATGATTGAACCCAAGGCTCACACGGAGAGTGGCAGGGGTCAGGACTGAGGCCAGGTCTGTGCCCTTGACCTGGCACCACACCTCAGTTACTGTGACATGATCCCAGGGGAAAAACCACTGGGAAGCTAAGACTCCACGTACAGTCAGTGCTCTGTATCCACAAGTCCCCCATCTGTAGATTCAACCAACCACAGAAGCTTCCTCATACAGAGGGCGGAATGTACCGGGCCATTTTATGTAAGAGACTTGAGCATTCTCGGACTCTCATATCCAAAGCAGGGTTCTGGAATCAATGCCCCTGGATACCAAGGGAAGACTGGAGAGAT
The DNA here is from genome assembly GCF_003369695.1 of Bos indicus x Bos taurus. Classification (NCBI taxonomy): domain Eukaryota; kingdom Metazoa; phylum Chordata; class Mammalia; order Artiodactyla; family Bovidae; genus Bos; species Bos indicus x Bos taurus. The sequence goes on along the minus strand of NC_040098.1, from coordinate 40,700,189 downwards.
TCTGTATACTAAACTGCTACAGTAAGAGTTTATGACTACGTGGGGCTACCCTGGTGGCTCAGATGGTATAAAGAATCTGCCTGCAATGCAGGAGACCCAGGTTGGATCCCAGGTGGGGAAGATCCCCTGGAGAAGGAAATGGCAACCCACTCCAGTGTTCTTGTCTGGAGAATTCCATGGACAGAGGAGCCTGGCAGGCTACAGTCCACGGGGTCGCAAAGAGTTGGACAGGAGTGAGCAACTGTTACTCACTCATGGTAAGAGCACAGCCCACGATTTTGGATACACAGCTCTATCATCCACCACTGTAGGACAGACCAGTATTCATGTATCAGTCAGGTGAGAAAACCCAAAACTGTCTAGACCCATGACAACACTTTACAATAACTACATAAAATAAGCATTTTTGGCAAAAACATTTGCCAAACAAAATGATTGTGTTGAAAATAAAAGGGTTTTAGTTGAGACGATTTTCCTTAGAAACAAGAATAAGGAGAGAAAAGGAATTCGCTGGTGGTTCAGTGGTTGGGACTCTTGGGCTCTCACTGCTGAGGGCCTGGGTTTGATCTTGGGTCAGGGAACTAACATCCCAGAAGCTACGAGGCCAAAAAATAGAGAAAGAAACAAAAATAAAGAAATCCCCATTTGTAGAGAATATCCATCTCTATGGAAGCAGGTTCTACTTAAAATGAAACATCCTTCTTTCATTTTTCTGGGGTTATTAGAGGGTTAATGTTAAAAAGGAAGTGGAGTGGCCTGGTCATATAAAAGACTATTTTTTCCAAGCACTTTAAAAAATATGATTACACTGTTTTCATATTGAAGTATACTTCAAAATATACTGCTTTTCAAAAGTGCTTTAAAAAATACTGTTAAAATTATTCTCTGTGTAGACTTTAAAATAAACTTCAGCTTTAGTTTAGTAACCATCATTTTCATTTGGATAACTAACTTATTAAATGCAAGCGCAATACTGAAATAACTTTCCTCGAATTAATTCCCCATACTAATGAATAAAGTACAAACAGCCCTAATTTATCATTATTTCTTAGACCAAGGAGATACTTTTATTCGCTGAAAACCAGCTTGAGCTTTCATGATGTAGAACTATTGTGAAATCAGCTTTTTCTGGACTGGCTCCAGCTATCACATCAAAATAATTCTAATGTCTTATTCCACCAACAAAAACAGTACTGGACATGACCTGAAGCATGGTGCAAAGAAAAACAAAAGCTTTAAAACTGTCACGGCTTAAATTTGCATGGCAGGTACTATATTCTTTGAGGTTTTAACTCAAGGGGTATAGCTGCTCTAAAAAGTGCAAATAATCAACCCTTATAGTGTCCCTTTGGGCTCCCCTTGTGGCTCAGCTAGTAAAGAATCTGCCTGCAATTCGGGAGACCTGGGTTTGATCCCTGGGTTGGGAAGATCCCCTGGAGAAGGGAAAGGCTACCCACTCCAGTATTCTGGCCTGGAGAATTTCATGGACTGTACAGTCCGTGGGGTCGCAAATAGTCAGACACGACTGAGCCGACTTTCACTTTCACAGTGTTCCTCAAATGAGAATAATCAATCAGTTAACAATATCCATCAGTTAATGATCCATGTCTGTAGTCATGGTTCAGGACACACAGATTCAAGGTTTTATCTAAGATCAGAGATTCATTAAGCCACAAAATCTTATGGCAGAAAGGGACCTCAGAGAATTATCATAGTTTTGGAGGAAAAGAAAAGGGAACTCAAAAAATATATATATATATATATATTTTTTTTTTTAATATTTATCTATTCGGCTGCATTGGGTCTTAGTTGTAGCACGTGGGATCTTGGTTGCATCATATGGGATCTTCCGTTGCAGAACGAAGGCATGTGGGATCTTGGTTCACCGACCAGGGACCAAAACCCGTGTCCCCTGCGTTGTAAGGCAGATTCTTAACCAGTCAACCACCAGGGAAGTCCCAAAACTCAAAGTTTAAATGACTCGGTTAAATCAAACAAAACTAGGTATCCTCACTCCAAGTCTGAGCTCTTTCTACCAGGTCCTGTAGCTGCCCTCAAAGTTAATGGCCAAGCGAGGGAGAGCCTATTAATAACATCTACTTCACACACAGGGAAAAGTCTGGTGGAGAAGCCTCCCAGAAACAATAGACTCCAGCCTCACAGCTCCATTTACACTCTTCCCAGGCTTTGAGTCTGAGGCAGTTTTGGCCTGGGCTGAAACTCACAACTCACAAAGTTGTGCCTTCCTTTTGGCCGAACAGTCCAAGTCAGTGTCCTTTTTAGCTTTCAGGAAGAAGCCAAAAGGAAACTGCGGGAAGATGAATCATTCTCAGGATAGTCTGGGCTTCTGCCCAGACTCTATAGAGAAACTTTTTCTCCCCATCATGACACGGAGCATGTTGCCTTCACCTGTGGCAGTGAGGGAACCAGGATTCAACGATCTGATTCTTCCAAGTCTCTAAGTTGCTGTTGTTGAGTTGCTAAGTCGTGTCTGACTTTACGACCCCATGGACTGCAGCCTGCCAGGCTCCTCTGTCCATGGAATTCTCTAGGCAAGAATACTGGAGTGGATTGCCATTTCCTTCTCCAGGGGATCTTCCCCAACCAGGGATGGAACCCGGGTCTTCTGCATTGGCAGGTGGATTCTTTACCACTGAGCCATCGGGGAAGCTTTTCTCTAATTATAATTGATAGCAAGCCAGGGACTCAGTGAAGCACGTGAGTTCTTTCAGGCCCCTGGGGACAAGTCCCTGATCTCAAAGTTTATTGTGATTGGCAAATGTGATGAACTCTTAGATGGTTCCACCTTTTAATTAAAAAAAAAAAAAAAACAAGATTTAGCAAAAGGAGATTTAATGAACATAAACGATCATGAAGACAACGTTCAATTTAAAAAAAAGGAAAGCTTTCAGAGAGCTTGTTAATTATGACAGCATCTGGGGGCAATTTTATATTAATAAAAGTGGAATCAGGCCAAAGCCAGCAATGTCACATACCCAACATAATTTGGGCCTGATGTAAAATAAAACCTGCCTAAAATAAACAAGCACAATAACGTCAATGTGTTTTTATAAATAAAATTATTACTACGCAGCACTAAGCCAATATGGTATTTTAAACCTAGTAAAAAGGCAACGGATGGACATATGAATGGGGTGGGGGTGGGACAGATACATGGTTACAGATACAAAGAGCTTGGTTATATTCCTAAAGAGGACTACCTTAGTTCTGTATTAACCAATCTTTGTTAAACTCTGCTTCAAACCTGTTGGTCTCACCTGGTAACTGTCCAGCCCTCTCTGGAGCTTGGTTGACCTGGCAGTGATGCAGCCGATGGAGATGGACAAAATGGCTTCAACCATGAGTGGCAGTGTCCCGGAATGCTGGACAGGCTTCACTGTGACTTGGACTCTCCGGGAATGACCCTGCAGAGGCGGGGGTGGGATGTGGAAATGGGTGCCAGGAATGGGAACCGGGAGGGACAGGCGAAGAGGATAAAGGAAAGGGGGAAGAATGAGGGAACAGACAGGCAAAGAACTAGAGTGCTCCAGAAACTGTGAGAAGGGGACAGGGAGAAAGCATGAAGCAAGCTGAGGCAGACCGAGTACCTGTCTGAGCTGAAGGACGCCGCCTGTGTTGACGTCCTTGGCCTGGTGAAGCTCCACGGCGGCGTACTCCCCCAGCTCGTTCAGCTCCAGGATGGAGATCCACATCTCTATTCTGCGAGTAACTTCATTCCACCTGCAGAAACACGTCCCAGCAAACAACCAAGTCATTATTCTTTTAACATTTATTTATTCTTATTTATTTGACTTTGTTGGGTCTTAGCTGCAGCATGCGTGTGTGCTCAGTCGCGTCCAACTCTTTGCAACCCCGTGGATTGTATTGGCTGCCAGTCTCCTCTGCCCATGGGATGATCCTGGCAAGAATACTGGAGTATGTTGCCATTTCCTCTTCCAGGGGATCTTCCTGACCCAGGGATCAAACCTGCACCTGCTGCATTGGCAGCTGAATTCTTTACCAGGGCACCACCTGGGAAGCTCCTTAGTTGCAGCACCTGGGCTCAGTAGTTGCACAGGGTCTCTACTTGTGGCTCATGGGCTTAGTCGCCTCTCAACATGGTGGAGTCTTACTTCCCCGACTCTGGATTGAATCCATATCCTCTGCACTGGAAGATGGATTCTTAACCACCGGACCCTCAGGAAAGTCACATCCATGACATTATTAACCAAAGACATTATTAGCAATAGGAAGAAGCCCCTAGTCACTGAGCATTTATTATGTGTAAGGCACTGAGCTATGTGTATCACAGGTTATTTTCCTATTTAGCTCTCAGAACAACCTCGTATGGTATAGGTTCTTTTTATTTGATTGAGGTATGACACAGTGAACTGTCTAGCTCTCAAGTGTAGAGCTGTATGAGTCGTGACAAATGCACGCATCTGTGCCCCTTGTCTGGCCATGACCACGGCAGGCTTGCTCAGGCCCCTTCCCACTCAATTCCCACACCATTCGCACTAGCTGTATAACCTCAGATTCGTTTTATCTGCTCAAGAACTTCATATAAATGGAATCATGCAGTAGTGTGCTCCTCTAGCTCTGGCTTCTCTGATTCAGTACAATGTTTGTGAAATTCGTCCAAATGGGTAAGAGTGGGACACAGTCCTTTTCCTTTTTTTTGTTGAGTAATATTCTATTGTGCAACTACTAACACAGTTCATCATTCTCACACTGAAGGACATCTGGGTTGTTTACAGTTTGGGGGACATTATGAATAGAACTGCCATAAACATTTATGTACCAGGCTGCTTATGGACTTACATTTTCATTTTTCTTGGGTAAATACCTAGAAGGACGATTGCTGGGTCATGGGAGAGGCAAAGAATCAACTTTAAAAGAAGATACCCTCCTGTTTTCTTCTATAAGCTATATAGTTTTATCTTTTACATTTAAAGTCGTGCTCCATCTCCAATTAAGTTTTGTGGAATCATGTGAATTAAGATCAAGGTTGTTTTTTCCCAAGTAGGTACCCAGATGTTTCAGCCTCGTTGAAATGATGTTCCTTTGCCTTTTGAATTTTCCCAAAACCTGGTAGTTCCTTTCATTATTCCCATTTCACAAAGCAGGAAATAGGCTCACAGAGTCCTAATTCTCAACCGCTGTCCAAGCGCAAGCCTTGACCCCGCGCCTGAAGCCCTCAGCCAAGCACACACCTGTCATGCAGCGTTCTCGTCTTAGCATGAAGGGAATCGACTTCCCAGATGGAGCTGCCGTTCCCGGTACACCGGTGGCCCCACACTTCGATGGCCAGTGCTCCATCTGAAATGAACTCCAGGAATTCTTCCGTTACGTTGACCACGTAATCCTGGGATAAGTAGGGAAAGGGAACAGGACAGGAATTATGCAGAAAGGAATCTGTGAAATTTCCTTGTTACCTTTCACTTTAGAGTATGTAAGCTTGATCCCAACCTTAAACCCATCACTGCTGCTGCTGGACAGAAAATGGCAAAGAAACCAGCATATTAGATGGGAAGGGATACCCGAGATAACTGAATTGAGTTCCTTTCTTTAATACAAGAGGACACTGAGGAAAGTAGCCGCCCCATATTACACGGCTTGCTGTTGCAGAGCTGAACCTATCCTCCCTTCCTTGTGGTTCGGTCTCTTTTCCCCAGACCACTCCGACTTTCAGCTGGAACAGACCAATCAGCACAGCAAAAAAAAAAAGGAATTTATGATTGTTCCTTGCTATGGCTTAGGAGACTAAAAACAGAATTAAATTTTATATGATTATCTCCACCAATCTGCACTCTTGCTCTTAAACGCTCCCACTCCAACTTTTCAAGAAATGTTTGTTTATTTATGTCAGCGCTCGGGCTTCTCACTGTGGTGGTTCTTCTTGCTGTAGAGCACAGGTTCTAGAGTGCACAAGCTTCTGTAGTTGTGGCTCCCACATTCCGGAACACAGGCTCAGTAGTTCTGGCGCACTGGCTTAGTTGCTCCTCGGCATGTGGGATCTTCCTGGCTCAGGGATTGAACCCGTGTCTCCTACACTGGCAGGTGGGTTCTTTACCACTGAGCCACCAGGGAGGCCCCGCCCACTCCAATTTTTCACAAAGAGATGAGTGAAGAGATAGACACTGAATGGACGGAGCAGTAGAGCAAATCACCCAGAACAAAGCAGCAGGCAAGGAACCACTTTCATTTCCTTCCCATTAGCAGGAAAGGGAAGGAAATGGAAGGGCTGTGCTGTGCTGAATTGGTTTAACATTATACTACCTAACTTTTTATTTTATTTGGAGACCAGTGCAGTTCAGTTGCTCAGTCTTGTATGACTCTTTGCAACCCCATGGACTGCAGCATGCCAGGCTTCCCTGTCCACCAACTCCCAGAGCTGACTCAAACTCATGTCCATCAAGTTGCTGATGCCATCCAACCATCTCATCCTCTGTTGTCCCCTTCTCCTCCTGCCTTCAATCTTTCCCAGCATCAAGGTCTTTTCTAATGAGTCAGATCTTCCCATCAGTTAGCCAAAGTATTGGAGCTTCAGCATCAGTCCTTCCAATGAATATTCAGGACTGATTTCCTTCAGGATTGACTGGTTTGATCTCCCTACAGTCCAAGGGACTCTCAAGAGTCTTCTCCAACACCACAGTTCAAAAGTATCAATTTTTCATCACTCAGCTTTATGGTCCAACTCTCACATTCATACATGACTACTGGAAAAACCATAGCTTAACTAGATGGGCCTTTGTCAGCAAAGTAATGTCTCTGCTTTTTAATATCCTATCTAGGTTGGTCATAGCTTTTCTCCCAAGGAGCAAATATCTTTTAATTTCAAGGCTGCAGTCACCATCTGCAGTGATTTTGGAGCCCAAGAAAATAAAGTCTGTCACTGTTTCCATTGTTTCCGCATCTATTTGCCATGAAGTGATGGGACCAGAAGCCATGATCTTCGTTTTTTGATTGTTGAGTTTTAAGCCAGCTTTTTCACTCTCCTCTTTCACTTTCAAGAGGAGTTCCTTTTTGCTTTCTGCCATAAGGGTGGTGTCATTTGCATGTCTGAGATTATTGTATTTCTCCCAGCAATCTTGATTCTAGCTTGTGTTTCATCCAGCCCAGCATTTCACATGATGTACTCTCCATATAAGTTAAATAAGCAGGGTGACAATATACAGCCTTGAGGTACTCCTTTCCCAATTTGGAACCAGTCCGTTGTTTCATTTCTGGTTCTAACTGTTATTTCTTGACCTGCATACAGATTTCTCAGGAGGCAGGTCAGGTGGTCTGGTATTCCCGTCTCTGGAGGAATTTTCCACAATTTGTTGTGATCCACACAGTCAAAGGCTTTGGCATAGTCAATAAAACAGATGTTTTTCTCGAATTCTCTTGCTTTTTCTATGATCCAGCGGATGTTGGCAATTTGATCTCTGGCTCCTCTGCCTTTTCTAAAGCCAGCTTGAACATCTGGAAGTTCTCTGTTCAGGTACTGTTGAAGCCTAGCTTGGAGAATTTTGAGCATTACTTTGCTAGAATATGAGATGAGTGCAATTGTGTGGTAGTTTGAACATTCTTTGGCATTTGCCTTTCTTTGGGATCGGAATATTTGAAGATAGAGCCAGAATTTTAAAATGAAAATAAATGTAATGACCAATTAGGACAAACTGCACATTTTAGGGGTGAAAAAAAACTCCAGGTCACATAGTGAGTCCAAGGCCTCTGATACTAGTACTTATTAAGCCAGTTTTTAACTAGGATGTATCTTAAATCCAGGTTTCACCCTTCTAAAGGAGCAACTTTTTGGCTGTAAAGAAATATGAGGAATATTTAAAAGAATATTCAGAAAACAACAACAAAAGATTAATAAAGAATTAACAAATAGACTTGGTAAACACAGCTTAAAAAAAGTGGGCTACTTGTTTTCATAAAAATAATGACTTGACAACTGATGAATTTATTTACAGGGCAGCAATGGAGAAACAGACATAGAGAACAGACTTATGGACACGGGGAGAGGGGAGAAGAGGGTGAAACATATGGGTAGAGTAACATGGAAACTTACACTACCATATGTAAAATAGAGAGTAGGAATTGCTGTAGGTCTCAGGGTACTCAAACAGGGGCTCTGTATCAACCTAGAGGGGTGGGATGGGGAGGGAGATGGGAGCGAAGTTCAAGAGGGAGGGGACATATGTACACCTGTGGTTGATTCCTGCTGAGGTGTGACAGAAAACTACAAAATTCTGTAAAGCAATTATCCTTCAATTAAATAAATATACTAAAAAAGGCACACACGAAAAATAATGACTTAATAGACTTTACATATGTGAAATTTTACAAGTGGTGATATGGATGTGTTTTCTAAGTGTAGAACCAGAAAAAACGGACACAAATTTGAAAAAAAAGTAATCTCGAGAATCTATTACAAATTGTCCATGGAATATAATTGTAATATATATAGTGGAACTGTATGTAAAAAATAAAGTACACTTGGAGGTTAAAAAGCCTAATAAACGTGTTATGTTTCATAATGGGGAAAACCTCTAAGTTACAAGTAGACTTCTGAACTGAGTCCCGGCCGGCAGCCTCCCAAGTAGTTCATTTTGGAATGGCATTTGTACCTGACAGTGGGAGAAGGTCACGGTGTACTGGGCGTCCTTGGACTGTGGGGAAGGCACCTCAGGATCCACGACAGGGGCGGCCACCGTGGGCTCACACTGGTCCCAGAACGTGTATTGACAGAAGACGAAATTTGAGAGGTTTAAGGGCAGCCCAGTTGCTTCTTTAATTTTTACCTGAAGAGGAAAAAACAAACCAACCACAAATATAACTCACATAAAGAGAACAAACTATGCATGCTTTTCACAGGGATGAAATAAATCAGGCATCCATTTGACATCTGAAATATTCTTGCCTGGGAGATTCCATGGACAGAGGAGCCTGATGGGCCACAGTCCATGGGGTCGAAAAGAGTCGGACATGACTGAGTACACATGCATACAAGAGCATCTGTAATGAAATCTGTACCACAGTTTTGTAACTACAGTATATGAGCACAGCGACAAATGCACACATCGTTCTCAAACTTTCCTAATGACCGAGTTTCAGATACAGCTGCAACCTTTACTAGAAAAGCATGAAGCACTAAACAATATACACTCCTTGCAGCTCACATACATAGAAACTTTCAAAACTTCACACAACTGCCATCATAAAGTGTGCTGTACTTCTGGAAAAAGTACTATCCATCACCATGTTTGCTGTCAGAAAGTTTAACTTGTGCCATGTTTTATGCAGGGGCTTCCCTCATAGCTCAGTTGGGAAAGAATCTGCCTGCAATGCAGGAGGCCCCAGTTCGATTCCTGGGTCAGGAAGATCCGCTGGAGAAGGGATAGGCTACCCACTCCAGTATTTCCAGGCTTCCCTGGTGGCTCAGCTGGTAAAGAATCCGCCTGCAATGTGGGAGACCTGGGTTCAATTCCTAGGTTGGGAAGATCCCCTGAAGAAGGGAAAGGCTACCCATTCCAGGATTCTGGCCTAGAGAATGCCATGGGCTGTATAGTCCATGGGTCGCAAAGAGTCGGACACGACCGAGCGATTTTCACTCACTCACTCACTCATGTTATATGAAAAATGCCCAAGATGTTCCATCAAATTGTTTTGAATGGAAAAGGTCACTCATCCGAGCCTCCGCAGCCCCGCCCTCTCACCCGGCATGTCAGCTTCTTGACTCGGTGAATGATTTCCCCGGTGCTGTCTACGACTTCAAGACTTCCGCTTTCACTGGAGTTCTCCGAGGAGTCGTCCTCCGCCATGCGCTCCGGGACAGCGCCTGTCACTCGCATCACTTCCACGTGGAGACGCCCTGCAACCTGGGCCAAGGAGCCAGAGCACCGTGGGGTTAAAAGGCAGCCTGTGGACAAAACCAACCTGAGACGGAAAGCGTGCAACCATAACCCAAGTGAGCAGCTCCACTGGGACTACCAGGCCGCCTCCAGCAACAGGAAACTTCCAGAGCTAGTCCACTCCATCACCTGCTCTGTAATCACCGGGCTTTACTTGGAGCGAAATCTGCCTCCTGGAATCATCTTCATTCTTACCCTTCTTCTACAGGACAGTTCATGAACAGCACAAAGGCAGCCAACACATGCTACTTGGTGTCATCTATTTCCCTTATTCATATTCATTCATATTATTATTTATTCATATCACTCATATATATTCATTCACATACTCATCTGATCAAATACCTGGCATCGTGGGGAACACCAAGATAAAGACACAGGCTCTGCTATCTGGATGTTCACAGTCAAAAGAGGAGACAGCGAATTAAAAACCCAGGAACAACAGTATAGATTAACTGCTCTAACAGAGGTATGTGTGGGTTGTCACAAGATGAATGTATCCACTCGACAAATATTTACGGAGAAGTGACTAGGATGCCAGGGAAGGACTAAGCACTGCGTTTACAACAGCAAACCAGTCAGGCCACTGGGCTCATACAGCCTCTATTCTCTTGGGAGCAGAGAATGTGAACAGACCTCACACGGTGGCCAGAAGCAGGGTCAGGGGTGAGACCTACTCCAGGAGGGAGGACAATTACAAAGCCACTAAGTTATAAGGAAACAGTTCCTTTAAGATGGTTTTTCTAAAAAAAAGGGGTGGGTGGGTGGGGTTTTAGGTCTCCAGAATATCTTAGTGGTTCTCTGCATCATTGAGAGTTTAGCAGCGTCTCTCCTGTAACTTGTGGCACAGAACTGAAATTAACAGGAGGAATGACCCCAACCTTCGCAGACTTGGAGGGCGGTAATCAATCAGGTTTATCTTGGATACCGCACTTTAAGGCTGTAACGACAAGTTGTGAAAGGGATACACGCGCTGGGGGTGCTGCTGTCATCTTAAACAGTGAGGCTCATTCTCAAAGATAGCTCAGAGCACCTTCTGCAGAGCCACCGGCCCTGGCACCCAGGCCCTGTGAAAAATTAGTTGATGGCATTTGACATGTGAGACAAATGTGGAGGAAGGAATACGAGAAAGGGAATAAAGGAAATATGAGAAATCAGTTAGAAGATGGTACTTCTTAAGCTTTTTACTCCTAATGTTTTTTGAGAACCTAATACATTTTTAGTAAAATTTTAGGGGTATCAATGGAACACTCAAAGCCCACCATGGACCCTAGCTAGCTTAAGTAACCCTGACTAGGGACTCAGCTACTAGGTCTCTTTGAAATTGGAGTTGTGCCCATTTTTAACATGGGAAAAAGTAAGTTAGCTCACTAGTCTCCCACACCATAGTGTTCACAGGGGGGGTTACACATGTGGGAATATGAGACATGTATTTACACATCACAGCTGGGAACCTAGGGTTTATTTTCTGGGTTCACTTCAGGCAGAGTGGAGCCCTATACTCAGCCTGCTCTAAGAACCACCATGAACCATATGTAAACTACATAGTCAGAGGGAATTTGCTATATGATGCAGAGAGCTCAAACTGGTGCTCTGTGACAACTTAGAGGGGTGGGATGGGGTGGGAGGAAGGTTCAAGAGGGAGGGGACATATGTTTACCTAAAGCTGATTCATGTCGATGTATGGTAGAAACCAATACAATATTGTACAATTATCCTCCAATTAAAAACAAATTTTAAAAGTAAAATAAAAATGTAACTTAAAAAAAAAGAATCATGAAAAACAACTTAGTATTTCCAAATTTGCATGTTATTTAAGAACAAATTACTTTTAAATTTAGTAGCATCATGAAATATTGATGCTACTAAATTTAAAATGAAGACATTCGTTGATGAACTGGGTAATAAAAAAAAATGTTTGAACTTGAACATTTTCTGAAATGTTTCAGGCTGACATAAGGCCAATATAATGAAATAACTGATATACGAGAGGCATTTTTTTTTAAGAGGTGGTAACAATGGGATGGTTAAGCTTGTTTGCTTTGAATATTTCAGATTTCAAAATAATCCCCTCAAGTTACATCTTATAAGGGCTTCCCTTGTGGCTCAGATGGTAAAGAATCTGCCTGCAATGCAGGAGACCTGGGTTCAGTCCCTGGGTTGGGAAGATGCCCTGGAGAAGGGAACGGCTACCCACTCCAGTATTCTAGTCTGGAGAATTCCATGGACAGAGAAGCCTGGCAGTCTATACAGTCCATGGGGTCGCAAAGAGCTGGACATGACTGAGCGACTTTCACTTTAACTTTTATATTTTGTAAAGACCACTTAGGGGCCAGGAAGGAGCTAAAGGGTATTATGGAGGTAAGAGATTAAAAGAGAAATCAATGGGGGGCACAGAGCCGAATCTGGTTTCCAAAAGATTTCTAACTTGATTAAAACAAAGAAAATCCTGTGAACCACAAACAAAAAACATGTTCTAATAATCTTTTAAAGCCATGAATTAATGTTGATAGTTCCTATTCATATTAGTAGGGAAAAAAGAACGTGATCCTGAGGCTTCACCCTAGTTTCTGGATGTAAATCAAGAACATAACTTAAATCGAGTGAAAACAACAAAACCCACACTTGGGCCATGGTCATTTTCTCCCAGCCTGGCTTGTCCTTACCTCCCCCTGCTGGCTGATGATAGGAACTGCATATTGAAGCTTCACATCACAGAAGAGACACTCCAGGAACACATTCGCCACGCCAATCAGGTTGTGATTCTCTTGGGCTTCATAGAAAGGGTCACCTCGTTTCCCGCAGAGTCGCTTTGCCTGAGTGGCAGGACAGGTTGGGGGATTGGGGGTAGGGGGTGAGTAGGAAAAGAAAACATCAATCTAATACTATTTAAAACCAGCAATTTTGAAATGTTTCAAAAAGAAAGCATTTATCCACATTGGTTAAAAGTAAAATCAGAATCATGTCATACAAATAAATCAAAACTAGCACACGGGAGGGGCTTGTTAGGGCGATAACTGATGAAAAGGCTGGAAAGCCCTTCTATCAGTTATAGCCCTACCTACCACACACCCCACCCCAACCCTCCCCGTCTTCCCTGGCACACCCTACCCCACATGGTTCTACTCCCTGAGCTCTTCTTCATTTCCTTCGTTGAGTCCTTTTTTCCATTACTAGTGTACGAACAATGGACCACGCTCTCTAAAATTATTCTTAGCATGTACCCAGCCATGAATACCGCTAGGACAGCATGAGCATATGCTAATGAACACAAAACCCATGCTGACCCATCTAAGCTGATTTTTAACACCACTGACAAAACAGCACAAATTCACTTTGTTCCACTTCATTTCACTTGAAATGTACTAAAGATGCAGAAGGTGCTAGGTGTTCTCTTCACGTAGTTCCTATCTGTGTGAGGATCACATATTTTATGACCCATCCAACTGATTTCACTTTACATTTCTAATATAAATGTCCCCAGCATCACTGCAGATATTCAGTGATGCACATGTGTGTGTTCTGACAACTGTGTGTTAGTCACTCAGTTGTGTCTGACTCTCTGTGACCCCGTGGACTATAGCCCCCAGGTTCCCCCGTCTGTGAAATTCTCCAGACAAGAACAGTGGAGTGGGTTGCCATTTCCTTCTCCAATGCATGAAAGTGAAAAGTGAAAGTGAAGTCGCTTAGTCGTGCCTGACTCTTAGCAACCCCATGGACTGCAGCCTACAGGCTCCTCCGTCCACGGGATTTTCCAGGCAAGAGTACTGGAGTGGGGTGCCATTGCCTTCTCCAGTTCTGATGGTTAAGTTACTCATATTCTGTCCTTTTAATGCAACCAAACTCCTTGACATTTTGTCCCTTTTACCTCAGGAATCTTTTCTTTCCATTCTTGATAAAGGTCTCTCATATCAATTAATTTATTCTCCAGCTTCTCAATGGTCCACACTTGGGTGCTCTTTCCTTTCCTCCTCACTTGAATAGCTGGCTCACTCACTATTGCTCCTCTCTGTAGAATATAGAAAACAAAAACAAAAAAACAAACACAGCAAATCTCGTTACAACGTTTTTGGACTGCTGAAGCAATGTGCGTTATCACCAAGTACAAAGTTTAAAAAAGACACATAATGTGTACAAAGAAAGATGAAATCTACCATATACGGAATATTCTAGTTTATTTTCAATCTTCTTTGTAGGGACGTGCATGCACGTTTTATTTTTAATCACACTTAGAACCAAGCAAAAATACAAATTTCCCATCCCAATTCTTTCTCCACAGTTAACCTTTTTGTGTGGTTAAATATTCTTCAGAAACATAATGTTTAATAGCAACAAAGTGATCTGTTATGGGGATGTATCACTCATTTGACTAATTAGTCTACTGCCCAACATCATGGCTGTTTCAAATGTTTGCTGTTACAAAGGTAACTATGATAAGCATCCTTGTACTAAAGCACATAAACCTTTACAAACACTTCTGTAAGTATGGATTTACAGTAAATTTCGCAAAGGAGAACTACTTGGTCAAAAGACTGAAATGCAAGAAGGCTGATGAGATACCCTCTGACTCATTTCTCACTCACTTGTCGGAGGGAAAAATGAATGGAGAAAAAATTACTTTTCAAGGTTTCTCCCTAAAGAAAAAAATCTTGAAGTTTACTGATGGAAACTTCCAAGTGGCTGCAAAGAATCCTTCTGTGTATATAAAACAAGGATCATAGGAGTTTTCCTTTCTTGTCTCTCTCTCAGAATTGTACTATTATAAGATATTTACACATCCCCCATTTTCAGGAGGCATTTATATGAGAGAGAAAAGCAAGAGGAGTTAGTTATATCCATTTCTGGTTTCAGTGTTTTCTTATTTATTTCTGGCTGCAGCTCGTAGCTTGTGGGATCTTAGTTTCCCAACTAGGGCGTGGACCCTGGACCACAGCAGTGCAAGTGCAGAGTCCTAACCACTGGACCACCAGGGAATTCCCAAGTTGCAATGTGTTAAAGAAAGCATTTAAACTAGCAACTCTTTCAGCCCTCCAGATTCTCATATTCTGATCATATATACCCAAAGAGGTTTCTAGACGGGGTCTTTAAAAGAACAAACCCTCCGGCTCACGTCAGGGTCTCTTCACAGATGTTCTGCGGATGTCAGGGTGATGTTCTACCTCTCAGAAGCTACTGCTGTGCCTCTTGCCCTCCTCCTCTTTGAGAGCATTCTTACCTTCCTGTTGGCACTGAGGTTCGCAGCAGGGATCTGCAGAGTCACCTGGTAGTCGGTGAGCTTGCTCATCTCCTCGGCTAAGAAGTTTGCCTCTCTCACCAGGGTGTTGGCTTTCACCAGCTGCTCCCGAAGTTTTGCCAGACTTTGGCGAAAGAGTTCGTCCCTGTGAGCAACAGAGAAGGAAATGAGAGCATCTGGAGGAAAACTGCAATCCCGTTTTCCAAGTGAGTCATATTATTAGAAAGTAGTAAGAATCTCCTCTCAGACAATTATCTGTCAACCTATTTTTGGCAACTCACCTCTTATCCTCCCCTCTTCCCACCAGGGTTCCATGGGCTATCCACTGGTAACCAGGGATGAGGAGCAAAGGTGCGGGTAACTTAACTTCAAACCATGTTTTAAATCATATAATATTTGACAAAGAATAGATTTTGATATGAAAATGCAAAATAAAAGCCCATAAAGCATTCCTTTAGGAAAAAGAAATCATTATGACTTTTGTAAGCTTTGTAGTAGAGGAGCTCTAGCATAAGGAGAAGTGTTTTATGTGATTTCTTCATTTGGTAGATGTGAGAAGTAGGTACTTTCGGGGCAGCAGCAGTTTGCTTTTCAACTCTAAATGAGTGCTTCTTGATAAATATGTCTCTAACATCCTGACTGAGGAGGCAATGGCACCCCACTCCAGTACTCTTGCCTGGAAAATCCCATGGATGGAGGAGCCTGGTAGGCTGCAGTCTGTGGGGTCACTAAGAGTCGGACACGACTGAGCGACTTCACTTTCCCTTTTCACTTTCATGCATTGGAGAAGGAAATGGCAATCCACTCCAGTGTTCTTGCCTGGAGAATCCCAGGGATGGCGGAGCCTGGTGGGCTGCCGTCTATGGAGTCACAGAGTCGGACACGACTGAAGTGACACAGCAGCAGCAACATCCTGACTAGATCCAAACCCTATTCCATGTTTTCCCAGAGCCACATCTTTTGCCTCAGTAGTCTTTGTCATGTAGCTCAGCTGGTAAAGAATCCGCCTGCAATGCGGGAGACCTCGGTTCGATTCCTGGGACGGGAAGATCCACTGGAGATGGGATAGGCTACCCACTCCAGTATTCTTGGGCTTCCCTGGTGGCTCAGCTGGTAAAGAATCTACCTGCAATGCGGGAGACCTGGATTTGATCCCTGGGTTGGGAAGATCCCCTGGAGAAGGGAACAGCTACCCACTTCAGTATTCTGGCCTGGAGAATTCCACGGTCTATTCCATGGGGTCACAAAGAGCTGGACACGACTGAGTGACTTTCACTTTCAGTCTTTGTCATAGTTTCAGTTTTTCACTTATTTGTATAATTATTTGACTAATAACATCCATCTCCCCTATGAAGCTGTAAGCGCCCCTAGGGCAGGGACCATGTCTTTTTTTTTTGCTTGTCACTACACCTAATTCCTGGCCAAGTACATGGCCCATCATAGAATATGCAAAAATTACCCACTGAATGAAAGAAAGAGTAGAGCTGACCCTTGAACAACATGGGTTTGAACTGCACAGGTCTGCTTAGATGTGGAATTTTTTCTTTATGATCCACGGTTGGTTGAATCTGTGGATGTGGAATGTAGATATCAAGGACCAACTGCAAAGTTACACTCGGATTTTCTGCGGCATGGAGTGTCGACACGCAATAAATGCTTAAGAAATGTCCAGTGCTATTATTATTACAACAGAGGAGTTATTAATGGACTGTCAACAAAGCCTGGCCTTTACATTTACTGAATGCATGACTGAAAGGGTATTTCGATTGATTGAAATAATATTTCCCATGACTTGGTGCTGTTGGGATCATAAAAAAGCACCATTCCTAGACTGTGGCAAGAACACAACAGAGCTTTGTAACAATTTACTATCTTTACTGTTGTTACCATTTCCTCCACTACTGCCTCAGTTCTGATACAAATATTTTAAAGTTGTAAATTTAAAAAATTCACAGATTTCTTAACATTAAAACTGCATTTAAATTGACTCCAAAGTAAGAGAAATAAAAGAACAAGAAACGCTTTTTATGCTTTGAGTGAGTGAAAGTCGCTCAGTCATGTCCAATTCTTTGGGACCCCATGGACTGTAGCCCGCCAGGCTCCTCTGTCCATGGATTTCTCAGGCAAGAATACTGGAGTGGGTTGCCATTTCCTTCTCCAGAGGATCTTCTGGACCCAGGGATCAAACCCGCGTCTTCTGCATTGCAGGCGGATTCTTTACCGTCAAAGACACCAGGGAAGCCTGCTTTTATGCTTTAGAACTATTCAATTGTCTTTACTTCAAAACGAAACAGTGATATTCTAACTTGGCACCATTTTCACTGAAGGGTAAGAGGGCAGGTGTAATCTTTAACAACTGACGTCACAGTAAACATACTTGAAAGTGAAAAAGTGAAGTCTCTCAGTCATGTCCGACTCTTTCGGACCCCATGGACTGTAGCCTGCCGGGCTCCTCCATCCATGGGATTTTCCAGGCAAGAAGACTGGAGTGGGGTGCCATTTCCTTCTCCAGGGGAACCTTCCTTGAAAGACAAGGCAACCGCTAACAATTCAGACATGGAAGTAAGATTTCCCTCTTTGCTAGGTTTGTCCCCCGTTGACGTGCCTTACAATGGCCTCCCCTGAGGCCCCGAGGCCTTGCGCCAGGCCCCCGGGTCCCCTTCCTACCTCTCCTCGGCCCACTGGGTCACCTTCTGCTGCGCCGTCTGGCTGCTGTAGGCCAGGCGGTCGGGGCCGCTGATCTGGGGCTGCCTCTCCGGGGACAGCTGCTGGCGGAGCTGCTCCAGCTCCCGCTCGTACATGAGTCGCTGCTCCTCGAGGGCGCTTCGCTTTTCTTCCAGGTACTGTTTCTCCAAGACCTGCACCACGTTCTGAACTGGGTCTGGCAAGCCAAGAGACAAGGCAAGGGGCTCTTCAGCGGTGGCTCAGACCGGCAGCGCCCCCCACCCCCAGCGAGGCTTCTAACGAGGACCGTCTCCTCCCCCAGATGGAGCCTTTCAGTGCTCTTGTCTGGGAGCGGCCGGCCGGGCCCAGTCAGGTGGAATGCTCTCCATTTCCTTTTTCAGGTGGAATTCTCTCCATTTCCTTTTTCTTAACATTTCAGATTAAACACGTTGTATGGAAACATTCCTCACATCTACTATTACGTTCTTCAATTTGATGAGCTCGCCCTGATGTGTAGAAAGGTGGCTCAACTACAAAAAGAAGAGGGTAGAGGAAAAAGGGATGGTATTCTATCCACCGAGAAGAAAGACTCAATGAAATCTAAGGTGATTTCAAAGACAGAGCCACACAAGATTTTGATTTTATGTCGTCACTTTTTAGGTGCATTTAGTGTTGGTTTTAGTTGACAAAGGGTTTATAGTTACCATTGACAAAGTGTTTATAGTTCTGATGTGGCTAAAAATTTGTTTCTCCTGAATTTCTCTAATGTGGGAGGAAACCTACAGATTACAGCATCTGTTTGAAAATATGAATTGAGTATATGGTCTGCCAATTTCTCAGGTGTTAATAGCCAAGAAAGCAATTCACTTACAAAAACAAAAGTCTACTTCTGCTTTTTTGCTTTTGCAGATTGAGAGATGACCAACATACATGTGGGTGAACAAGTATTAGAAATACTAATAGATCTTGTTTAAAGGGGCCCTGACTATGACTAGCGGTGGTTATGGTGTAGGTAGGACTCAATCCTAAAGAGTTAATTGGCTGTCCCGGGACATTAGCTTGGTAACGGCCAATGACCTGGATGCAGTGCACAAAGTTTAAGGAAAGCACAGACCATGCGTACAAAAGAGAAAACTATGACACATGTAAGTGAGGAGGCCATAATGGGGAAACAGTATGTTAGACAATCTGGATGATAAACGAAGAAATTTACCATAACAGTAAATATTTCCTTGAAGTACATAAGACCTAGGAGATTTACTTGTATTCTCAGACTAGCCTGCGATTTACACACTTGCCTATTATTCAGCGCAGTGTCCTATTTCTACAAATTGACTCTCATTTTAATTTCTGGACTAAGAGAAGGAAATTAAGAGGAATCTTCACATCACCTGATGATGGATACTGACTGACTAGACCAGAAGACCCTATCAATTTGTGAAATAAGCATTCATATTTTACTAGTTTTCTATATGAGAAGGGGGGGTGGGGAAACAGTACTTTAACTTAAAAAAGAATGAAAGAATACAAAACAGAGTAAAAGTAATTTTAAAAATCACTAGATATACACAGTATAGGTGAGCTGTTTTAATAAAAATGATGACCACAACAGCAATAATAATTCTACTATCTGTTGGCTTATGTCTCAGGGTAGAGGCCCTATATGCTTTTCATGCATCATCTCACGAAAGCCTTGCAACAAAGCTAGGGGTGGGCAGCATTCCCATTTTAAAGAGGAGACAACTGGAGCTCAGAAAAGTTAAGTGGCCAACCCAAGATGGCACAGCTAATAAGCAAAGCAACAGAGCCGGGTTTTGAACTCAGACCAGAGTTAATTATCTGGGGTAGGAAACAAACTTAGTAATAAATTATACTCTTACCTCCAATGTTTTCCTCAGAATTAGTACTCTGCTAAAGAACAGATGTTTAAAAAAGACTGTTCTTTGCTGATGTAAAATTCTAAAATTCATTTCTTTTTTCAAAGAAGAATACTTTTCTTCATAGAGTCCTGACATAAGAGTCCCTGAAATGCATCACCTGAAAGGCCAGTGGAAAATGGACTCCAAAAAAAAACCCTTCTTACACAAAGACAGACCATGGCTGGGCAAGACCTCTCCCACAGTGAAAACTGATAAACTCCAAAGGATGAGAACTTCTGATACAGCCTTAGAGCCTCTGGAAGAAAAATTGTAAATAATATAGTAATGTTTTTTGAGAAAGTTTTAAAAAATTTTACATTTAAGGGCTAGAGAAGTTCTCTCAGAATTTTATATATATATATTTCTCAAACAGTGATATATATATATATTTTCTATTTAGGCTCTAGGTGTCAAAAAGAAAGGACAGGGTCCTCACCATCCATTTACAGGGCCCTAAAATAACCTCAGATATGCAGATGACACCACCCTTATGGCAGAAAGTGAAGAGGAACTCAAAAGCCTCTTGATGAAAGTGAAAGTGGAGAGTGAAAAAGTTGGCTTAAAGCTCAACATTCAGAAAACAAAGATCATGGCATCCGGTCCCATCACTTCATGGCAAATAGATGGGGAAACAGTGTCAGACTTTATTTTTTGGGGCTCCAAAATCACTGCAGATGGTGACTGCAGCCATGAAATTAAAAGACGCTTACTCCTTGGAAGGAAAGTTATGACCAACCTAGATAGCATATTCAAAAGCAGAGACATTACTTTGCCAACAAAGGTCCGTCTAGTCAAGGCTATGGTTTTTCCTGTGGTCATGTATGGATGTGAGAGTTGGACTGTGAAGAAGGCTGAGCGCCAAAGAATTGATGTTTTTGAACTGTGGTGTTGGAGAAGACTCTTGAGAGTACCCTGGACTGCAAGGAGATCCAACCAGTCCATTCTGAAGGAGATCAGCGCTGGGATTTCTTTGGAAGGAATGATGCTGAAGCTGAAACTCCAGTACTTTGGCCACCTCATGTGAAGAGCTGACTCACTGGAAAAGACTCTGATGCTGGGAGGGATTGGGGGCAGGAGGAGAAGGAGACGACAGAGGATGAGATGGCTGGATGGCATCACTGACTCGATGGACGTGAGTCTGAGTGAACTCTGGGAGTTGGTGATGGACAGGGAGGCCTGGCATGCCGCGATTCATGGGGTCACAAAGAGTCGGACACGACTGAGCGACTGAACTGAACTTGGTGTGTATGAACCTTTTTTCAGAGAAAGAAAACTGGAAAACACACGATTTTTTTTTTTACAAAATCATAGTCTAGGGCTTTGGCTAAAAGACACTGAATAAGATGTTTAATTCTTATTTCTACTTGCTGGTCAATGGTGTGTGGAAACACACATATCCCAAGTGGCTGAGGAGGGAGTTCCACGCCAACACACAGGTGATGCGACTGGCCATGACACAGCACCCCTACTGCTCACCAGGCCTTCTCAGAAGCCACAGAACAACACACAGATGTGCCAGAGAGCAACTCCAAGCATCCTTCCCCTCACCTGCCATGGACCAGCCCGGAAAGCCCTGCTCGGGGACTCCAGATGTAGCCGGCATACATAGAACCCAGGAGAGGTACAGAGGCTGAGGTTTCTTTTTCCCTCTGATCCCAACACAAGTCTGGAAACACTTTTCTCTGGATAACATTTTCTTTCCGAATTAATTGACCTGTTTTAAGCCTTTCTCAGTATACAGCATATTCTTTTTATTTTGGCCACACATGACGGCTTGTGGGGTCTCAGTTGCCCGACCAGGGATTGAACCCAGGTCCTTGGAGGTAAAAGCATAGAACCCTAACTGCTGGGAATTTCCTGTACAGCATATTCTTTTTTGTTTGTTTGTTTTTAAATTCAAACTTTTTATTTTGTATTGGGGTATAGTCAATTAACAATGTTGTGACAGTTTCAGGTAAACAGCAAAGGGACTCAGCCATGTCTGTACATGTATCTGTTCTCCCTATATCGCATACTCGTAAAAAGATCATTCCAATCAGCATGTCAGTCTGACTCTGTGATATGGGCCAGGACAGAAACCAAAGATGCTCTGGCCTGTTCTCAAATCACCAGTCCACTGTCAAGAGTGTTAACAGTTTCCTTCATTTCCTTATCACTTTGTTCCTCTTGAATGAACTGTTTTAAAACTCAGTGAGCCTGGAGCCTCAGGCCAAGAAACCAAAGGGGTAAGTGTTTTAGGAGAGAAAGGACCTCTTTTCCTTTGGGCATAGCATGCTCCCTTCTTCCTTACTTTATTCTCTGCCTGGTACATAACTATGCAATCAGCGCAAACTTGTTTGTCCCGTGTATGGGAAAGAGAGAGGGTGATGGTGTAAAGGTTGAAGGGCATTTACGTGACCCAGAGGAAAGTGAAAGTGAAAGTCACTCAGCTGTGTCCGACCCTTTGCGACCCCATGGTCTATACAGCCCATGGAATTCTCCAGGTCAGAAGACTGGAGTGGGTAGCCTTTTCCTTCTCCAGGGGATCTTCCCAACCCAGAGATCGAACCCAGGTCTCCCACATTGCAGGCGGATTCTTTACCAGCTGAGCCATAAGGGAAGCCTCAGGACCCAGAAAATTAAAAAAAAGAAAAAAAAGTGACCCAGAGAATTAGAATTAATTCGTATCAAGATGCCTAAGGCACTGAATCAAAGGGCAGAATAGATCCTTTGAGGGAAAAAGGAACCTTTGAATTCCAGATGGAATAAGCTCTGGGACCGTTCAGCAGACCCTCAGTTCTTCTTTACTTTAGAGCTGCCACTGACTCTGTGAAAACAGTTGTTGTCGAGAAAAACATATTATGGTCTAAAAATACTAGGTTTGCTTTTACTCTTAATTCAAATGAACTGGGTTTTAGACCATTAATTATTCTAGAGATTTGAAGATACGCTATTTTAGTTTATCACTGAGATAATGCAGGTGACTATTTACCCAGGAGTACCATATCCTGAACTCCTGTGCTGTCAACAGAAATAAAAATACTAGAGACACTTCTTGCTGTTGGATACATGAAGAAAAGAACAGCCACCAGGTTCTAACCATTGGGAAGGCCATGGAATTTGGAAACGGGGAGGAAGCGGTCATAACTGAAAAGGGAACATTGCTCCAACAAGAATTCAGAGCACCTCTGCCAGGCAGAAGACTGCGGTGTCTTCCCCGTCATGTTAGATCTGGCCAAAGCATGAAGCACAAGCACCAACCAGCAGCCCTGCTAAAAACCAGTCAAGCTCCTTCAAGCTAAAGCCAATCAGTTAAAACCTTTATCCCAGTGTTTGTGGAGGAGCTTCGTCTGAAACCACATGAGAGGGAAGAGAATCTTCAAATAGGACCACCAAGGGGATGACCACCAGGCAGACAGGCTTATGATCGGGAAGCCACCTAAGCAGTAGAGGTGAAGAGTATGAATTCTGCCCGGCCGCCAGCATTTCAGCATCGTATCAGAGCACGTCGATGTGCCCTACAGGGGAGCTTCACTTAGCAAGGGGAGTGGGTAAAGCAGAGTGACGGGGAAATATTGCTTTTAAATGAATGAAATCAACACTAGAGATCAAAGTCTGATCTAGAATACAAATGGATACTTACGTTAACACCACGAGCCAGGCCACTGATGACCAACTGCTCTGCCTAAGAAGACTGGAGGGATTAACAAATACTACACACTCACTGGTTATCCAGGGGGGATCGTGTGTGTGTGTGTGTGTGTGTGTGTGTGTGTGTAAATATATAAATAAATATATGATAAGCAGGTAGTGATTGGAGAAATTAGAAATGTGTGCCATGGGATGGTAGATGATTAAATGGATATCACTTAGATGCTTCGCAGAGTTGGAGAACAGAGACACCCAGAAGCCTGTAAATGCATCGAAAGCAAGAAGCTCTCTTCTAACGGGCGTTCCTTCACCTGGAGTTTGGAACTGCACTCTCCTGTCACACCCTGCACCTACTGGGGCTTCCAAACAACCGCTCAGAGGAGACTTGCTGCTCAGGCATGTTGTTAACCGACCCACTAATGTGATCCTGTCTGAGCATGAAATGTCTGTCGGGACTCCTCCCAACTTGGCGAGCAAGTGGCAGAATGGGCTGGAGCTTGGGTCCCAGCTGTGGTCCTCCCTGTGCTGCGCTGTCAGGAGCCCCCGTAGTTAATCTTAATCTCTAATCTTTTTTTCTTTTTAAAATGTTTGGCCACAGCATGGCACGTGGGATCTTAGTTCCCCAGCCAGGGATTGAACCTGTGCCCTCTGCACCAGAAGGAAGAGTCTTAACCATTGTCATGGAAATCCCTTAATCCCTAATCTTAATGATGCTCTTTTCTGTTGTTCTATACTCTACATAGTAATACATCACACTTGTTTTTTCATCTGGCCTTTTCTTGACACTTCATTTTTATAATTAAAAAGAGAGGTCCTTGAAGGGAAAAATCCAGAAATAAACAAAAAAGGTCAAAAGCTTTATTCCTGCAACAGAATACCCAATTTGATATGCCAGAAATCTGACAATTCTCTAGTCATGCTCAAATTCCTCTTGGAGTCATTTAAAGAGGAGAGAGAGAAAGTAACTGTTTAGGGTCTCACCATTGCTATTCAGCGTTTTCATGATAACCTCCATCTGCGCAAATTCGTAGTTATAGTCTGGTTCTGAGGACGCTTCACTGGCCGCGTCCAGGTCGTGCTCCGGCGGGCCTGTCTCTTTCTCAAAGTCTTTCAACCAATCTCGCCGTTTCCTCTTGGGCAAATTAATCCTGTGGGGTTTTTGACCATTAGAGAAAATCAGTGTGTTTCACACTCAGGTAACAGAAAAGACATGTCAGTGAACATAATTGTGAGCACAAGGTGCTTACCTGAAGAAGTGGTTGTTTCCCCACAGGATTCGGTCCCCATGCCACAGCTGGGTGGTGCTGCACACGAGGGTGCCATTGACACAGGACCTGGGGGACACGACGTGGGGGGATGTGTCAGCTCAACAGTAAAGAGCAGAAAACGCCGACCCAGGGGCTCAAGAGGTAAGCGGGGGAGCTCTCTCTAATAGACATAAAGGGCCATGCAGTGTCCTTTATTATCTAAAATAATAATTATTTTAAATAAGGATCACTGCTGAATGATCCTTCTAAAAACTCAGTTTCTCATTCTCACTAGCCATGTGTCAATTCTCAAGAGCCCCACCTCAATGTGTGTGCACGCCTGCTCAGTTGCTAAGTCGTGTTCAACTATTTGCGACCCCACGGCCTGTAGCCCCGCCAGGCTCCTCTGTCCGTGGGATTTCCCAGGCGAGGATAATGGAGTGGGTTGCCAGTTCCTACTCCAGGGGATCTTCCTGACTCAGGGACTGAATCTGTGTCTGCTGCATTGGCGGGTGGATTCTTTACAGCTGAGCCACCAGGAAAGCCCACACCACCTCGATAGTGGTGGTGAGACCTACCAAAATGGTCTCAGCAGACAGAGAACCTTTCCACGGTCTCACAAAGTTCTACTGAGCAGTGTTATTCTAGAATAAAACTAAAAACGGTTCCAGAGTAAATCAGAGAGAAATATAATAATATTTACTTCTTTTACTTATTACTTCTGTGATCATCTGCATCTTTAGATACACTATTCTAGGTGCTCGCTTATACACACACATACACACACACATATCATGCTCTTACTACAATAATATAAAAAAGAAAAAGTTATGGAAACTGGTTTGGCAATGTACCCAAGCCAAGAAATTAGCATAGAAGTAATTTCCACTTGGACACATGCCAGGGGTACATGGAGGAAGCAAATATAAAATCTCTTCGCAGGAAATTATGTAGCCTCATCCAGGCCACAAGACTCCTACAAACCGCTGAAGAGGAACAAATCTAAAAAATCACGAACTGCTTTAGGAAGCAAAGTTATCAGCAGATACAACAAACAGTTGGACTGAAGCCCCAACAACATCAAAGAAGAGCATTTCCAAATAAAGGCAATGAAATAAGTAAAAATAAAATTACTAAAGCATATAATGGAGTAAAAACAAAATTCTACCAATAGAGACCAGGCATATCTTAAAAAAGACTTCTTAGACTTCTACAAGTGAAAAACAGAGACACAGATTAACACTCAATAGACTGTAGTTAAGCAGCAGGTAAGACATGCGAAGAGAGACCTGCGGAAGATTCAGGGAAATAATGACTATCCCTTCACCTCACCTCCTTCTCTTGCTATGTCTCCAATCCCATTCCCATCTTCACAATCAAGATTCTCCACCCACTTCCTCACCTCCTAGTCTTCCTTGTTTACTTTCCTTCCATACCCACAACTGCCTGGTACCCAAACATCCACGGGCTGTTAATGTCTTCCTAACTGCTATGTCCCACAGAAGCTCTTTAGCTTCTATACTGACCTCTTCTTTAAATGTTCTCTTTTCTTGGATTCCATCATTGTACCTTGCCTATCTGACTCCCTGTCTCAGCCCCCTTCATGGATTATCTTCAGATCATCCCATAGACATTGGTTTAACGCTTCCACTATTCATTCTAGATCCACTTTCAAAACAGGCAACACATAACACCCAGCTGTGTATCTTTAGTGTAGGGTGTACAGTGCTAAATCCAACGTGCACCTGGAAATCTTCACACCGATATCCCAAGGACAGCTCAAACTCAAAATATCCCAAACTGAACTCATTACTACTCATTACCTATCATCCTGCAAGCCTCTTCCTCCTCTAATATACCTTTTCTTGATTTAGTAGCACCACTATTTACCTCATTTCTAAGACAGAAACTTAATAGTGCTGACTTCTTTTCCTTTACTGAGTTCCTATGCTGTCTCTGAGCATATCACTAAATCTTGCCAACTCTTACATAATTCTAAAATATATTTTGTTCTTCACTTCTTTTGCTACTGTGCATTCCCATGACAAGAGCATATTCTAAGTCCTGCAAACCCCACATACTTTTATAGTGATCATATTTGCAGGTTATAAAGATCACTTTAGAAGGAGCGCTTAGCTTCCTGTAAAATAACTGTTGTTTCTATACATCCTCCCCCACTAGGCTTTGAGTCACTATTCTTGGACATTCCCAGCACAGAGCCTAGAGCAAGTATACTGAATGAATGAACCACTGGCCTCAGGTCATAGGAAAGGAGGAGACTGAGCATGGTGGGAACGGAAGAAAAGTAGGGTAAAAAGACTTGGAGGTAAAATCAGGTACGAGGAAATCTCCTGAATAAGATCATTTTCAGATATAGAGTTGAAAGAGAAAGTGATTAAATTGTCACGTTGTGTGTGTGTGTGTGTGTGTGTGCATGTGTATATACACACGTAATTTTGTCAATTAAAAAAGTAGGAAAAAAACTCCAGAGCTTCTAATGGAGGGGTATAGCACAAAGTTCAATTTTATTTGAACTTGGAATAAATAAAAATTAAGGACTAGTATCACCTTATCATTAAATATGTTAACAATATATCACTTTAACATAAGACCTACAGATTTCATGAATCACGCATGTTGATGGTTTCAGTCTCAGGTTTTCATCACTTGGAAATGTATACGGCTGATATTAACAGAGTAATTTGACAAGAATGTCGTTTTCTTCATAAAAACGTATGTTCTGAATTATAATGCTGTGCGTTAATGAATATTGTTTTAAGACTTCATTTTATACATGCTTATAAAATAATGGAAGACATCATTTAGTAGAAAATAAAAAGTAAATATATTACCCTGTCAATTCTCAAATTTTTACATATTATAGCTTAGCTTAGGAATTCTTCATATAATGGGGTTATCTGATTTTAACTGCTTTTCATATAATGCATTATATGGGTAACAACTAACTTTATTCAATATTTATGTGTGTCAGGCACTGAGGGAAGTGATTTGTATGTTTTGTCTACCATTAGCCTAGGAGTCGGACACGACTGAGCGACTTCACTTTCACTTTTCACTTTCATGCATTGGAGAGGGAAATGGCAACCCACTCCAGTGTTCTTGCCTGGAGAATCCCAGGGACGGGGGTGCCTGGTGGGCTGCTGTCTATGGGGTCACACAGTCGGACACGACTGAAGTGACTTAGCAGCAGTAGCAGCCTTATTTATCACATGAGGGAATTGAAGATTAGATAAAAGAGGTATCTTATCTAAGATCACCCAGCTAGTAAAGGCAGAATCAGCCACGCCGAAGCTGGTGCTCTAAATTTTGCTTACACAGCTCTCTATAAGCAGAAAGCAAAAGCTACTGTGGCCTTAACTTTGATAACTGAACAAACAGAAAGGGGCAGTCTACTCCTGAAAATGAGGCACTTAAGCTATGTTAAGGTACTTTTATTTTTTTGTTCTTCTCTACCATCTCTTTATTTTTATTATTTTAAAATTAATTTTTATTGGAGTCTAGGGCTTCCCAGGTGGCTCAGCAGTAAAGAACCTGCCTGCCAATGCAGGAGACACAAGTTTAATCCCTGAGTCTGGAAGATCCCCTGGAGAAGGAAGTGGCAACCGAATACTCCAGTATTCTTGCCTGGAAAACTCCATGGACAGAGGCGCCTGGTGGGCTACAGTCTATGGGGTTTAAGGAGCTGGACAGGACTTAGCTACTCAATGACGACAATAGTTGCTTTACAATGTTCTGTTGGTTTCTGCTGTATGGCAAGGTAAATCAGCCATGTGGATACATATATCCCCTCTTCCTTGGACTGCCTTCCCATGTAGGTCCTCACAGAGCATTTAAGTAGAGCTCCCTGAGCTACGCGGTAGGCTCTCATTAGTTATCTATACGGTACTTTTCTTACCGTGCATTTTCTTTTGGAGTGAGGCTGACCTCTCCATCAGAGCCAATGTCGATCTCACAGTGCTCAGGCTGAATTCCTATCCCAAAGAGCTGGATGTCCTGAGAGGTGTCGGCACCTACCCTGGTGTGGTCCTGGTAACAGATTGTTCAAGACAGAAACACCTACACTTGCAGGTAACTCAGTAAAAGTTTATCACAGTCAATTTGAATAACCCAACAGACCACGGATAACAACATTAGGTGAACCAGACAGGAGATGCGAGATCTGGTGCATTGTAGGTCAAAAGCTTACCTTAACACTCTAAATTTAAAACATGTTTAAACACTATAGAAAAAAATACAAAACAAAACCCTAATCAACAGTGATTAGCTAATATTTTGGAACATAAAGAAGTCAGATTTGACAATAGAAAATCTTGAGCTCCAATTTTAACTTGATGACTGTTTATGTGACCATGGCCAAGCCATTTCATTCTAAGCCTGTCCCCCTCTCCTCCCGCAAAACCAAAACAGTATTATTATGATCTAATGAATAGGATTCTTTCTCAAGAATCACTTGAATTAACAGTGAAAGTCTTTGAGAAAAGCTATATAAATTCAAGAAACACTGAAAATAGTTTCATGGAGAATCATATTTTCAACTTTTAAAATGATAAACAAAAGTTGAGTTGCTAATACTAAATTACAGAGTATTCATGCCTGTGGGTTATACAGTGTACATGTTAGCATGATTCTTAAGTACTTCAAAACTCAGACATGTGAGGACTGTGATTCCTGCTGGTTGAGCCCAGTGTGCAGCCCCTTTGCCTGTTCTGTTGCTCTAAAAGTCATGCAGTCTCTGTGACAATAAAAAGACTTCCCTGTTCAACAGAGAAAGCGCAGTGCATGGTCTTTCAAAATCAAGAATTCAGAAACAATCCCTTACCGCTTCATCCTTTCCTAAATGAACAGATCTTAAGTCTGTGAGCGGACTCTCAGTAAGTCAGGGGCTATTTATGTCATATTTGTTTCTGGAAAAAGTAGAATAACAAGGATTCTAGAAGACTGAGGCTCCTTTCTTCACTTCAAGTTTATTCTCCACTGCATTCTGCATATTCACGAGGCAGCTCAGAATCCCTAACGAAGGAGTTTGACAACCGCTGCAGTGACTGCTGCAGTATGGTCAGTGACGACCTTGAGGCCACAGGGCCAAACCCCAAAGCACACACCCATCTCCACACCTGAGGGTGATCATGGGACCAAGAGTTACTTCCTAAGGACGCAGGTTTAGAAGGGATGGATATGGAAGAATCCTAGGGAAAAACCCTAGCTGTGTAATTTCCCATCATAGTCTGCTTTAGGCTTGTGCTGACCTCAAGATCCCCTTAGGATTACTCAGACGCATAATGGTGACTCTCCAGAGCTTCTCAGAATCCTGTCGCCATAGCCAGAGATCACCCTGACACCCCTGGTGGCTCCCCCTGCCCCTCTGAAATCAGCCCAGCTAGGCAGCCCCAGTATAATATTGGTTGGTCCAGAAGTTTGTCGGGGGTCTTTCCATAACATCTTATGGAAAAGATGTTTGGCCAACCCAAACTTTTTGGCTGACGCAATACAAAACAGCTAGTTCTCGCTCAGTGGTAACTCGACTGAACTACCATTCCTCTTACTTTTAATGAGAGCTAAGCTGGATACAAAAAGCAAGATCATGGGGACAGGTACCCAGACCCAAGTGGGATCGTACATGAAGGAATCAGGATGGCGGCTATCTGCTCATATACTTCTTACCTTTAAATAATAAACCAGAAGTTCGTTGAGAGCAGGGTCTGCATTCAGGTTGACCAAGTAGCACTTGTCATCTCCTACTTTGATACCAGAAGTCTCCAGGGAGATCCCCATGCTTTCAAGTTGCCGCTGCCTCTCCTGTGCAGAGACACACAAAAGCAGGAAAGCTCTGTGTGTTGCTCGAGTCAGGAGATGTACCAATGGAAAGTCACTATTTCTGGGGACAACGCCAGTGAAACAACACATTCTACTCAGCTCAACCAAGTTTCTGAGCGTCTAAGACATGTGACATCTTGTGTCAGTGTCACAGGAGCACCAGGGGTGAACCAGGTACCGGCCCGCCCTTAAGGGGCTTCCAGTCCAGTGGAGGGGATGAGACCACAGGGCTAGAGATGAAAGAGGAGAGCCCCGAGCCTCTGAAGAGGAACACCGTGCTGTGGGACTTCAAAGGACGGAGATTGCGATGGGTTAAGAGTCCAGGAAAGGCTTCAGGAAGAGAATACATTTGAGATGGTTCTTGAGGCACAAGAAGAATTTCAAGAGGAAGAAACGGAGGAGTTGCAAGGTAAGGGCAGAGGGAAGTACGGTGAGGACTCAGGATGCGGTGGATGAACGCAGGTGTCAAGAACCCCTAGTCCAAGGACCCCACGTATAACACAGGGAGCGCTGCTCAATGTTATGGGCAGTCTGGAGAGGAGGGGAGTTGGGGGAAAATGGATACGTGTATAAGTATGGCTGAGTTGCTCTGCTGTGCACCCAAAACTGTCACGACATTGTTAATCGGCTAGACTTCAATGTAAAATAAAAAGTTAAAAAAAGAAAAGAATCCCTAGTCAATGTGGGAAAGTAGTGGGAGATGGGGCTGGAAGAGCAGGCCTCTCCTTTTTGCAGAGGGCCTTGAATTCATTCGGGCTTCCCTGGTGGCTCAGAGGTTAAAGCGTCTGCCTCTAATCCGGGAGACCTGGGTTCGATCCCTGGGTCAGGAAGATCCCCTGGAGAAGGCAATGGCAACCCACCCCAGTATTCTTGCCTGGAGAATCCCATGGACGGAGGAGCCTGGTGGGCTACAGTCCATGGGGTCACAAAGAGTCGGACACCACTGAACGACTTAACTTTCACTTTCACTTTGAATTCATTCAAGTTATTCATGAAATGTTTTTTGTGTTAGGTACTAACCTAGGGCTGGGAATACAAGAGCAAACAAAACATAGTTACTTCTTTCACCAAAAATTATATTCTAGTGGAAGGACACAGACCATAACAAAATAGACAGGTAAAATACAGAATTTCCTAAGGTGATATGTGCTATGAAGAAAAATAAAGCCAAGTAGGAGTTACAGAAAGTTAGGTGTGTGCTTGTGATATCTAAAAAAACATATAAGCAGAAGGCTGGCCCAGGTTCCAGTTACTGATTTCCAGCTACCTGATTGGGATGGTTCAATACTTACAAGTGGTCAGTGAGATGAAAATGTCATAAAATGCACAGTGTAGAATTCACATCTCATGCATACAGACACTCACACATGTGTGCATGCTCAGTCCTTGCTTTTTATCTCAAATAAATTTCATAACAGCATTTTCTAATGAGCCAAAGAATCAAACACATTGAAAAGCCTATGATGTGCTGCTGCTGCTAAGTCACTTCAGTTGTGTCTGACTCTGTGTGACCCCATAGACCGCAGCCCACCAGGCTCCCCCGTCCCTGGGATTCTCCAGGCAAGAACACTGGAGTGGGTTGCCATTTCCCTCTCCAATGCATGAAAGTGAAAAGTGAAAGTGAAGTCGCTCAGTCGTGTCGGACTCTTCACAACCCCATGGACTGCAGCCCACCAGGCTCCTCCATCCATGGGATTTTCCAGGCAAGAGTACTATTATAAATTCTCTGCCAATGCTTTGCCAGGTGATCTGAAATCACAGATTTTTGTTTAAAATGTGAAAAGCAGGACACATTAAAGATGATTCCTATACCATGCCTGCACAAATTTTGAACTCTCTTCTAGCAAACACAGGGACCAAGTAGTAATTGATACAAGACAATGAAGTCAGTGTCTAAAAATGGATTTTTGTAGGCTCTAGTTCAGTAGAAAAAGCTCCTTAAGGCTTTTTTTTTTTTTTTCCTGGCTGTCTTTTTTTTTTTTCTGGCTGTCTCGGGTCTTAGTTACAGCGTGCAGGATTTTCAATTGCAGCACGCAGGGTCTAGTTCCCTGACCAGGAATTGAATCCGTGTTCCTGCATTGGGAGCACAGAGTCTTACTCAACGGACCACTAGTGAAATCCCCTTAGGATTCTTTGAGGATGACAAGTCGTTTTACAGAAAAGATGGCAAATGAAGAAGAATCACTGTAGCACAGGGAACGATACTCGATATCCTGTGTGATAAGCCATAATGGAAAAAAAAATTTTTTTAAAGAATGTCTATATGTGTATAACTGAGTCACTTTGCTATATGGCACAACACTCTATGTCAACTGTACTTCCCAAAAAAAAAAAAAATCACGGTATTTTAGGCCCGGGTTATTAAGCTACCTGTGCAATTTCTTCTGTTTTCCTGAGCTTCTCTTCCCAAGTCACTGTTAGCTCTTTTATCAGCTTTTCAGACTCTTCCAGCTTCTCTTTCAGTTCAGGGGCCTTCATAGCCTTTAAAATGAAAGCAGAGATATCTGATTTTCTCATTTGTTCCAGCATTATGTACAAGACAATCCCTTATTGTCCTTCTTAAGAGGTTATCAACTGTCTGTTGGAAGCAATTAAGCCACACTCTGTCAGGGGGGTTTTTAGATCTTTATTAATCAAATGATGTGAAAGAATAAATGGCTGCTCTTCTTAAAGCCAGAAAAAAGGAATTCCAGTACCCTGAATTAAAGTGATATAAATCGTCCCAGAGTAATTTTATCCATCATACTTAAATTTCACATTTAAAGACCTCAAAAATGCTAAAGTTCACCTTCAAAATAGCAAAGTATGAGAACAAATTACTTGACTAGATTTGTTTTTCAATAAAACAAAGACCAACACACATCACTAATAAACACATCCCAGTTATATTAACCTACCAGCAAAGGTAGAGACTCTTCTCAACCATTTTAAAATTTGAGTCTGGGCCATTTGAACTACTTTTCTTACTGATGGTAATAAACTTAGCATGCTTATTACTCACTTGGAAATAGGACATCTGGTTAAAAAGGCAGTAATTTCCCTCTGAGTTTGCTCAGTGAGAATAATTAAGAGGTCTAAATATAGACATGCAGCTTAAGAAATCTCAGGGGGCCTTTCCTTGGCCCCCATATGTTTTTATGACACTCTGTAGTAACATGAAACATGAGGCTCTGCAAAGGATAACCCTACAAACAAGAAAGATGGCAGAACTCGGACTGGAAGCTGAAGTGGCAATGATGTGGGTCTGGCTGAGGATGTTGTTAACTGTGTCTCACTGTGTTAACAGAACCTGAGAGTGACATTCAGTGCTGGGTCCAAGGGGACACACATGAAAATTCTATGTGAAGTCTAAGCATCAAAGAATTGATGCTTTTGAACTGTGGTGCTGGAGAAGACTCTTGAGAGTCCCTTGGACAGCAGGGAGATCAAATCAGTCAATCCTAAAGGAAATCAACCCGAATATTCACTGGAAGGACTCATGCTGAAGCTGAAGCTCCAGTACTTTGGCCACTTGATGCAAAGAGCCGACTCATTAGAAAAGATCCTGATGCTGGGGAAAGATTGAAGGCAGGAGGAGCCAGGGACAACAAAGGATGAGATGGTTGGATGGCATCACTGACTCAATGGATGTGAGTTTAAGCAAACTCCAGGAGATAGTGAAGGACAGGGAAGCCTGGCATGCCACAGTCCATGGAGTTGCAAAGAGTCAAACACGACTGAGCTATGACGTGAACCTGCTGTGGTTCCTCTGGTCTACCCCTTTGGCCAGGCACTGTTCTGGCTACCAGGCCTGGATTACAGGGTCACAGCAGAAATGCAGATTCAGAGACAGGAGGGAGGACAGAGATGATCCACCTACAGACAAACTCCAGAGTCATCACGCTCCTCCGAGGAACGACTCTCATCACAGTTTATCAGCATTTTAATTTTCCAAGTGTTCTACCACCCTGCTTGGCATCAATGAAAAACAAATTAAGCTTGAGGCACTCAGTGATGATTAGAATGATAATAAAAAAGAGCACCATTTATTGAGCACTTCGCATGGGCAACCCATTGTGCTAAGTGCTTTCCAGTATCGCTGTTGTACTAGGGATAAACACAATTAATAAAACATGCTTCCTGCACTTGAGGAACCGGTGGCCCAGAAGAGGAGAAAGACATGTAAGCAAACAGTTACAATGCAGCTCCATGATCAGCAGTAGGTAGAATCTTCAGGTCCCTAGCTCTGACCTCCCTTTGTTTGTGGGGTCAGAAGACAGCAGTAGGAAGGAAGGTGAACTCAGAAGCCTGGGGTACATACCCGAGTCCTGGCAGGCAGAAGCATGTAACCGAAGTTGAGGCACTTGGCCCCCATCTAGTGCAGTGAGACAGTGCCTCCCCTGGCAACAGCTATTGGGAAGTGGGTATGATTATGAAGTCTGGGTAAAGCCAAGGAAAGATGGTAACAATGTAAATGTGATTTGGTTCCCTGTCAGGAGCTGATACAAATGAACCAAATACAAAATGAATTACTCCTAATGCTAATTATTCTTGACTACCTTGTCTGCCCGACTTAATAACGAGATGATACAGAGCTAACCTCTCTGAAAATGGCAAGGCCACGTGGAAGTTGTCATCTACAATGTTAATCAAAGCAGCATCTTTGGGTCTTAGGATTTCACACTGGAAGAGTGTGAAGGGCCAACTGACTGCCTGAAACAGTCAGGCAGTGGCAGCAAGTCTCTTAACTGTCTGCTTCCTCGACTGTCAGTGCCTGGGATGCAGCCTTGCATTTCATGTTCGTTGTCCTCCCCATGCTTAGCACGGAGAAGATGCTCATCGGCTCAGCACTGCTGAAGGACATGAGGGGAGCTGAACTGCGAGCGAGCTCATCTTCAACACTCAGATACCAGGAGCCAGGGAGCCGGATCACAGGGAGTGCTGGGCTCACCATACCTCAGCCTGTGAGAGCTGCTCCCTCAGTTTCTCCACCTCTTCCCGCAGTTCCCGGATGACCTTCGCGTTGGGATCCTCATTCACGACGGCATGGTTAACGATCCTTTTGGCCCGATCTGCGTATCTCAGCGTGGAGAGGGTCTCTTCGTAGTTGTCTGCTGCTGGGCTAATGGTGGCGATCATGGAGGTCTGGCTGTTGCCCCCCAGATTGTCCTGCAACATATTTCAAATAGCATCTTAGAAACAGGGCCTGTTCCAGGCACAACGCAAGAGGGAAGTGGCAAATGTGTGCAGATGACCTTCTCTGTGAAAAGAACCTGATGTGGAAACGGGCTTGTATTTCACAAAAAATTTTGTGACAAGAGAACGGTGATCTCTCTCTATTCACATCAAAGCACAATGCCTGTCAAACAGCCTTACAATGGAAAAATGGCAATGGGAATGAGTCTTTGTCCTTGCGTGTTTAGGGATCATAGTAACACTACTGTCAGAAGTTCGCTGTGTTGTCTTTGGTTAGCTTTGCACACATCTCTCAGCTGTCACCACTGAAACAGCCAATTTCTAGTTGGAAAAGAACACGAGAGCAATAAATTACCTTAAGCAGCCAAGTGAGGACTGAGTCGCGATAAGGCACAAATTTGTTTTTACCCTTGCCAGCTGCCTGGTCAGCCAGCGA
This sequence comes from Bos indicus x Bos taurus, assembly GCF_003369695.1. Classification (NCBI taxonomy): domain Eukaryota; kingdom Metazoa; phylum Chordata; class Mammalia; order Artiodactyla; family Bovidae; genus Bos; species Bos indicus x Bos taurus. Next base: position 40,664,145 of record NC_040098.1, on the reverse strand, counting down.
TGAGATAACCAACCCCAAGGTTGTAAGTGATCTGCCAAGAGAAAAAGAAAAAAATTAGTTTTATGGAGAATTTATTTTGTTTATATAATAATCCTTCCAGGTACTAAGTATAAAATTATGCAAAACAGTAAGTCCTTAAAGTTGATCTCATCAAGTCTTCATTCGTGGAGAAGCTGAGAAAATGAAAAACAAAAAGTAACTCCTTTAGTTTAAAAGAATGAATTTAGAATCCCTGTAGAATCTATTTTGTTCAAGAGACAGGAGTTGTGAAACATTTCAGAACCTGGAAACATACATTTAAAAGATTCCTCAAGAGAATTATAATTTACTCTGAATATTATGTTTAAAGTCTCAACCATCTGCTCTTTTGAGTCTAACCAGGACTACTCTGGCCTCTGATTTTCTAGGAGTAACCACGTAACTTGTAAAGCATACTTCCATCACAGGTTACAAGGTATATCCTGTTCATCTGCTTAAAGCTGGCAAGCTTTTTTCAATGTGGAGTTACCACAGTTTAACAAAAACAAAGAACCACCCAAACAGAATCCTGGAAGCCTTCCCAGGCCTACTGAGTCACAACCAGTTAAAGGTATCTCCAGGCGATTCACGTGCACATTAAATTTTGAGAAGCGCTGGCTGAACAATACCCAAAGTGATACATACATTCAGCTGCCAGACCTATGAGTCTCAAAATGGTGCTGGGACCAGCAGCATAACATGACCTGAGACCTTGTTAGAAACACACTATCTCCAGACCCATGCAGACTGAGTCAGGAAACTGAGCTTCAACAAGCCTTCCAGAAGATTCTAATGCAAGTAGAGTCTGAGAACCACTGGTGTAGGCTAATGAACTTCCCTTGGTGGAAGTGAAAGTGTTAGTCACTCAGTTGTGTCCAACTCTGTGACCCCATGGACTGTAGCCCACCATGCTCCTCTATCCATGGGCTTCTCCAGGCAAGAATACTGGATTGGGTTGCTGTGCCCTCCTCCAGGGGATCTTCCTGACCCAGGGCTCAAACCCACCTCTCTTATGTCTCCTGCATTGGCAGGCAGGTTCTCTACCACCTGCGCCACCTGGGAACCTCCACTGGTGGTTAATACATATTCTCTGTACTTGGAAAAAAGATCACCATGGAAACAACAGATTGTGGTGTTGAAGAATGAAGGACAGCCTCATATCATAGTTAAGTATTAACTGTTCTTTTAAAAGAAATCAACTGGACTCCAAGTTTAGCAGCCAGAAAAGATCAGTCTCAGGACATCTCTCGGGACTGCTAGGAAGGTAACATGATACCACAAAGACAAAAGGTTTTGTAAATGATGAAAAAATTAAATGCTATTACTTATTTATAAAAACCAGGAAGATCAGCAGGCGACTAGAGGTTAGCAAGTGAACGACAACACAGCTTTCTTCCTAACGTTAACAGTAGATTTCCATTAAATAAGCTGAAGGGAGTAAAACTGTATTTCCCACAAAATAACATTCCCCAAAGGTGAGTCACTGGAGAAGTCACTGAAATACAAAGCAATGCAGAAAATGAGCCAGAATTTTAATAACTAACAGCCGTTACTGCTAAGTGACATAAAGATGTACATCATAATTGACAAATTTAACAGTTAAACAAATCCACCCCAAGAGAAACAAAAACATATGTCCATACAAAAACTTGCATAAGAATTTCATAGCAGTGATAGTCACAACAGCCAAAAGTGTGGAACCAGCTCAAATGTCCACTGAATAATGAAGGGAAGAATAAAATGCGATATGTCCTTGCAGTGGAGTAGTATTCAGCTGTATGAGAGGAATGACGTTCTGACACGTGCGATAACATGAAGAACCTTGAAAATGTAAGAGAAAGAAGCCAAACAAAAAAAGCCACTGTCCTGGGTTATACAGTGCTCCCCACCATCCAATTCATGTCCAGCAGAGCCTCAGGTGTGTCCTCTTTTGAAAATAAGGTCCTTGCATAGTTATTGGGTTAGCCAGAAAGTTCATTCAATTAGTGACTACGTTGTTAAATAAAGTTCTTGGTGAAAATGTCTTTTACTTTTCTTAAAGCTGAATGAGGAACTTCCCTAGTAGTACAGTGGATGAGAATCTGCCTGCCAATGCAGGGGACATGGGTTCAATCCCTGGTCCAGGAAGGGAGGTCCCCAACCAATGGCTAATAATTTTAAGAAAGAAAAATGTGCATGACCTATATGAAATAGAGGAAAAAAGAGTTCAATATAAGGCAAAAACATGTTTCTGGCTAGATAAAGAATATAGGGCATTTTTCACATTTTGCAACTATTGAAATGGAATTCTCATTTGGAAGCAATCCTTTGGACTATCCTGATTTTTAATACCCAAATGCAGCAGAAATTACTTTAATTCATACCATCCATAAAGAGCTCAGTGACTCAAGAGTCAATATCAGCAACTCTGAGGTTAACAGTGGTCCTACAGCTCTATATAACTGAACAAGTTTATATATAAGCTCTATATAACTATACAAGCCAACAAAGGTCCATCTAGTTAAAGTTATGATTTTTTCCAGTAGTCATGTATGGATGTGAGAGTTGGACTATAAAGAAAGCTGAGCGCCGAAGAATTGATGCTTTTGAACTGTGGTGTTGGAGAAGACTCTTGAGAGTCCCTTGGACTGCAAGGAGATCCAACCAGTCCATCCTAAAGGAGATCAGTCCTGAATATTCATTAGAAGGACTGATGCTGAAGCTGAAACTCCAATACTTTGGCCACCTGATGCGAAGAACTGACTCATTGGAAAAGACCCTGATGCTGGGAAAGATGGAAGGCAGGAGGCAAAGGGGATGACAGAGGATGAGATAATTGGATGGGATCACCGACTCAATGGACGTGAGTTTGAGCAAACTTTGGCAGTTGATGATGGACAGGGAAGCCTGGCGTGCTACAATCCATGAGGTCGAAAAGAGTCGGACACAACTGAGCAACTGAACTGACAGCTCTATATAACTTGCTCAGTTAGAGAAGCTTATCACTCACAGAGGCCACACTCTTTACCTAATAGTGCGGACATCCTCAAAACAAGAACTTAATCTAAACCTATTATGCTCTCCTTGGAACAAAAAGAAATAAGCTGCAGAGTGAGTGGGACTCAGTGATGACTGAGAGGTCACCAGATCACCAGTGACAAGGGGTCCGTGCCAACACTCCCTACCAAGTCTCACCTAGAAGCAGTGATCTAGGGGCTTCTAGAATCCTAAACACCATTTGAAAGTTCAATGTCTGAAAGTTGAACACCAGGCTTATATATTTTAATGGGAATTTTACTTCCAGGGATCTTAAAATATAACAAAATCACTAATTATGGATCCTGGTAGTTCTGTCGTCTTAACCTGGAGGCAAATGAACAGCTCACAGATATCAGAATGGGTGGGAGTTCCTTGGTCAATTTTAGGGGCTGAAAAGGAATCTTTCTAATTCTAGCAGATCACTGTTCCTTTTCTGAACTTGCTGGAGGTACAGATGGTGTGTGTGCGTGCGTGCTTAATTGCTTCAGTCATATCTGATCCTGTGCTACCCCATGGACTACAGTCCGCCAGGCTCCTCTGTCCATGGGATTCTCCAGGCAAGAATACTGGAGTGGGTTCCCATTCCCTCCCGCAGGGGATCATCCTGCCCCAGGGACTGAACCGGCATCTCTTATGTCTCCTGCATTGAGTGGCGGATTCTTTACCACTAGTGCCACCTGGGAAGCCTGGAGATAGTGAGGAAGCTCCTAATCGGTAAATCTCTCACCATAAATTCTTGGCCATGGTGCTGGGGAGGAGAAGGGAGAGGGGCTGGCTGAGAACAAGGAAGACTTAAGCCAGGAGATGACATCTATAAACAACTATCTATAAAAAGGGAGAATTCGGGACCAAAAAGAAAGTAAATAAAACTTAGGTGGATCAAAAGCAAAATAAAGTAACTCACTGAAAAAAAATTGTCATATTCCAACTTTTTTTTTTTGCTTTTCTTTTGTCTAGTCAAAGCTATGGTTTTTCCAGTAGTCATGTATGGATGTGAGAGTTGGACTATAAAGAAAGCCGAGTGCTGAAGAACTGATGCTCTTGAACTGTGGTGTTGGAGAAGAGTTTTGAGAGTCCCTTGGACTGCAAGGAGATCCAACCAGTCCATCCTAAAGGAAATCAGTCCTGAATATTCATTGGAAGGACTGATGCTGAAGCTGAAACTCCAGTACTTTAGCCACCTGATGCAAAGAACTGACTCATTGGAAAAGACCCTGATGCTGGGAAAGACTGAAGGCGGGAGAAGAAGGGGATGACAGAGGACGAGATGGTTGAATGGCATCACCGACTCAACGGACAAGAGTTTGAGCAAGCTCTGGAAGCTGGTGATGGACAGGGAAGCCTGGCATGCTGCAGTCCATGGGGTCGCAAAGAGTTGGGCACGACTGAGCGACCGAACTGAACTGATACCTTCCTTAAACCTAGTTCCCTTGAAACTCTAACCATCAGATTCCTTCCCATAGGAGTAGATATGATGTGACGTGAGTTACCTGTATTGTCTAGGATGGATTTCAAATTTATTTTACCATGTTTCCAGTTACTTTTTTCTAAGATCCTAAGTGTAGTACTTATGAAAGTTTATCAGAGCCAGGTGTGTATTTCTCTTTCTATAGATTGTGACCACCTCAGGAGCAGAGATGACTGTGCCTTGCTTAAAACATGCACGCATTCAATATTTGCCAAATTACAGGGAATCTAGAATACACAGAAGAACAGAACATGAACCTCTTTCTACAAAGGACTAATTCAATGATGGTTTTGGTACACACTGTGGCTATTGGCCCAATACTCATTTTCCCTTTTCTCACTTGCTAATGGACACTTGAATATGCTGGGAAGCACACGTCAAGCTAAGAACTCTACAGAGTCCTCTGCAGCTTGGAGAAGCCATGAAACACAGTTCTGGCCAATGAGATGCAGAGAGGGAGACATTTGTGGGAGGGGCTTCTAAGCAAGTTATGGTTCTCTGGATAAAAAAGCACATATTCAGCTTATAGAAGCTAGAGGTCCTTCCCCATCTTGTTTGGAACAAAGATGTGGATATGATGCCTAAAATAGTAGAGCTGCCTTGGGGTCAGGAGAACCACATGAACACACACTAAGGTTAGTACAGCTGTGTGCCTGATGGCATTTCTCAGGTGCTGGACCAACCTCTGGACTTCTTTTTAAGTAAGAAGGATGAACTTGTCACTTGGTTGTCACTGGAGTGGTTTCAGTTGCCTGCTGCTGCTAAGTCGCTTCAGTCATGTCCGATTCTGTGCAACCCCATAGATGGCAGCCTACCAGGCTCCTCTGTCCCTGGGATTCTCCAGGCAAGAATACTGGAGTGGGTTGCCATTTCCTTCTCCAATGCGTGAAAAATGAAGTCACTCAGTCATCTCCAACTCTTAGCGACCCCATGGACTGTAGCCCACCAGGCTCCTCTGTCCCTGGGATTCTCCAGGCAAGAGTACTGGAGTGGGGTGCCATTTCCTTCTCCTTCTGTTGCTGACAGCAGAAGGCAATCCTTGGCTTTTACAGAATCAGTTGAAAGGTGATCAAGTTAGTGGCACTGAGTTTAGCACTCCTCCCCAAAAAGTCCCCCCTCCTTACGGGAAAGGAGAAATGCAAAATGTGGCAAATTACAGGGAAAGGACAGCACCGCCATATGACAGGACAGGAAAGAAAACAGTGATATCTACAGTATAGGCCTCACTTCCACTCACCGCTGTTATCCAGTGACTGATTAAATCATTAAATCCAATGTTCACCCAATGAGTGTCATTCCCAGTCTCATTTCCATTCCAATGATTGTGCTGTAATTCAAAAGCCTGTCCTAACATTTCCAAAAACAGGTTCTTTTGTACATCTGTTCTGGACACATTAAAATGTTATACCTAGAATTCTGACATCAAGTAAAATCAAGAATGAGAGAGTTATATGAGATTCATTGCAGGTTCTCAGAGCGTTTAGCACTGGGAATCTCCAAAGGAAGATTTGTTGTTGTTTTTTAAATATTTAAAAAATTTATTTATTTATTTATTTACTTTTGGCTGTGCTGGGTCTTCACTGCTGGTCGGGCTCTTCTCTAGTTTCGGAGAGTGGGAGCTACCCTCTAACTGTGGCATGTGGGCTTCTCATTACCGCGGCTTCTCCTGTTGTGGAGTACGGGCTCCAGGGAGGGTGAGCTCAGTAGCTGTGGCTCACTCAAGAGCTTAGTTGCCCCACAGCATATGGGATCTTCTAAGACAAAGGAGCAAACTCATGTCTCCTGCATCGGCAGGCAGATTCTTTACCACAGAGCCACCAGGGAAGCCCTGAAATATTTTTTAATTTATTTGGCCATGCTGAGTCTTAACTGTGGCATGTGGGATCTTCAGTTGCAGCATGTGGGATCTAGTTCCCTGACCAGGGGTCGAACCCGTGCCCCCCGCATTGGGAACATAGAGTATTAGCCACTGGACCACCAGGGAAGTCCCTCTGAAGGAAGGTTTTATGAGTAATCTTTCTCCAAATTATTTATCTAGGGGTCATTTTCTCCCTAGAGCCACCTGAGGAACTAGTATTTCACAAGAATTCTTTGAGAGAGCCTAAAGGGACAATGACACATTGCCCCAAAGATGTGGCTGCTACCTTCCCAGGAGCAGATTTTTGCTGTGTCGTTTATGGGTCTCTTTGTGTTAAGATATGTGGATATCTTTCTTCACATACGGGGACCATTCAAGGTACAAGTGGTAAATTAACAAGTACCACCACCTGCCCTTGAATAATGGACAGAAGACAGGCCACTTTTACTCTTCCAAGATACAAGCTCATGTCGAGTTATGCAGACAAAACCCACTGACATGAGGCTTCCGAGAAGAAATCAACAAGCGTCGTGGAGGGTACTCAAGAAGAAAAAAAGGAGGACGGGGTCACATGAAACATTAGAAATACTGTACTTAAAATTTATGACAATATAAATTATAAGACAGAATCCTAGGGATAACATATATTAATATCCCTCGAACAAGTATTCAGTAGAACCCATTTTTTAGAAATGTCTGGTATATACTCTATTAACTGCAGTAACTGAAATAGAAAAAAGGCTGGGAAAGATACTCATGAGATGAATACTATTGGCATTTAAAGGTTGGCTGTTGCTGGGGATCTTTGGTGACATCCCTTGGGGTATGAGAGTGTCCCATGATATACGTGAATTCTCAGAGAAGCTGAACCAGCCAGGCTCCAGCAACAGGGAAAGACTTCGTCCTTCCACCCTCAGTAAAAGGGCGAACAGCAGACGGAGTCCCAGGTGTGTCCTCTGCGAAGACGGTCTCCAGACGACCCCTCCTCCCCAGCCCTGAACAGGCCACGGTGGAGCAGCCACACAGTGCCTTGGCGCTCCACGTGAAGGAATAACGTGCGCTGTTAAGCTCTTAAGAGCTTAAGGAGAGATGGAGCTCTTAAATCCACAGCCCATTAAGCAGACACTAATGTCTGTGTGAAGTCCCCGCCAGGTCTGCTTAAGAGGATTATTTGTGTTTCATCCAAAGAAACCCCAATAGGCGGCCGAGAGAAAGCTCAGGAAACATGTCAGAGAGTTCCTTCATTTTAGCCCTCCACTGGGCACTGACGTTAAGGCTTAGAAAGCCATTTGTGGAACTAATGGGCAGCAGTTTTGATACATGATTTATTTTCGTTACTAGGACACACTTACAGAGTCCTACGGGTAGGCCTGTTCTAAGTGGGCGACAAGTCGTCACTAATTGAATCCCCACAACAGCCCTAATCAGAGTGTTTTCTCATCCACATTTTACAGGTGAGGAAACTGAGGCACAAAAGGGTCACACCCTTAGTTTCTGTAACTAAGAAACTCCCGTGTCTCCTCTGGGAAGCCTCCCAAATCTTCCAGCTGTGTTGTCATTCATGACCCCACCACACCTTGTGTGTAAGTTTTATGCACTTAATGTATTAATATCACTCCCTCCTCCTCCTCCACTCTGCCACCAAAGATCTCCTTCCCCACCAGACCTTGAACTTCCCGAGGCCAGGGTCTCATCTTAGTCACCCCTTTCTTCTTATCCTCAAACAGTGTTTGACACTTATTTGCTAGACGGAGCAAAACAGTACAGGTCCATTTATCTCTTATCTGATAGCCTTAGGGCCACGTTTGTTTAGAAATTCAGAATGTTTTTGGATTTTAGGAAGTTCAATGCATACACTTTTACATATGACCACCAGGGGGATCTGGGACAGCAGCCCACAGTAAAATCCATGAACATTTCTACAGCTAAACATATGAATGGCCACATTAAATAAGTAAATAAAGACCATATGTGAAGATAAAGACCTCATCCGAATTCAGATGAGGGTTCACCAACAAGTGAACTACAAAGGAAACAGGAAAAGCATTTGGCTTTCAGAGCACTTTGGCTTCCCTGGTGGCGCAGATGGTAGTCTGCCTGCAGTGGGAGAGACTGGGGTTCGATCCCTGGGTCAGGAAGATCCCCTGGAGAAGGACATGGCAATCTACTGCAGTATTCTTCCCTGGAGAATTCCATGGACAGAGGAGCCTGGTGGGCTACAGTCCATGGGGTCACAAACAGTCAGACACGACTGAGTGACTTCACTATGGATTTTGGAACTGCAGGTAAAGGCCTGTGGGCCCCTCTTTCTATGAAGATCTCTAAGACAGCTGTGCAGACCTCATGGCAAGGTCATACTGTGAGATGTCCCATTAAACCGGTGACCATGTGGAGAGCTGGAGGACACCTGGTAGAGACCTGGATCCGTGGTGGGCGCCTGGCATACACGGACCCACTCAGGGACCCGAGAGAGACAGGTGGGGGGTGAAAACAGCCCTGGACTGAGCTTCAAGGGAAAGGGTTCAGACGCAGCTCCACTCCCTTCGAGCCAGTTATTTTAGGAAAAGCACAAGACCAACTTGGCAGATACCCACGGGCTGGTAAATGTGTCTTAAAAAAAAAACAGTTTCATGCTTCAGTGCTGGGGGATGTAGCACTTCTAATGTGCCTTTTGGTTTTTCAGATAAAGTATTAATAACTTACTGTATCTCAACCTATGTGTTCCTCTTCGAGAGCAGTGATGATGCTATAACAAATAATCACAGGGGTAGTGGCTCAAAACCACACAAATCGTCTTATAGTTCTGAAGGCTGGAAGTCCAGAATGGGTTTCTCTGGGCTAAAGGTTTCCTTGCCTTTTCCAGCTTCCATGGGTGCCCCCATCTCTTGGCTCATGGCCCCTCCCTCCATCCGCATGTGAGCAGTGAGCTATGAGGTTTTTCTCACCCCATGTCACTCTGACACTGGTTCTCTGACCTCCTTTCACTTGTAAGGAGCTCTGTGATTACAACAGATCCACTCATCTCACATGCTAGCAAAGTAATGCTGAAAATTCTCCAAGCCAGGCTTCAACAGTATGTGTACGGAGAACTTCCAGATGTTCAAGCTGGACTTAGAAAAGGCAGGGGAACCAGAGATCAAATTGCCAACATCTGTTGGTTCATCGAAAAAGCAAGAGAGTTACAGAAAAACATATACTTCTTCTTCACTGACTATGCTAAAGCCTTTGACTGTGTGGATCATAACAAATTGTGGAAAATTCTTAAAGACATGGGAATACCAGACCACCTTACTTGCCTCCTGGGAAATCTGTATGCAGGTCAAGAAGCAACAGTTAGAACCAGATACGGAACAACGGACTGGTTCCAAATTGGGAAAAGCAGTATGTCAAGGCTGTACATTGTCACCCTGCTTATTTAACTTACATGGAGAGTACATCATGTGAAATGCTGGGCTGGATGAAGCACAAGCTGGAATCAAGATTTCTGGGAGAAATATCAATAACCTCAGATATGCAGATAACACCACCCTTATGGCAGAAAGGGAAGAAGAACTAAAGAGCCTCTTGATGAAAGTGAAAGAGAAGAGTGAAATGGCTGGCTTAAAACTCAACATTAAAAAAACTAAGATCATGGCATCTGGTCCCATCACTTCATGGCAAATAGGTGGGGAAGCAATGGAAACAGTGAGAGATTTATTTTCTTGGGCTTCAAAATCACTGCAGATGATGACCGCAGCCATGAAATTAAAAGATGCTTGCTCCTTGAAAGAACAGCTATGACCAACCTAGACAGCATATTCAAAAGCAGAGACATTACTTTGCCAACATAGGTCCGTCTAGTCAAAGCCATGCATTTTTCAGTAGTCATGTATGAATGCGAGAGCTGGACCATAAAGAAAGCTGAGCACTGAAAAGGTGCTTTTGAACTGTGGTGTTGGAGAAGACTCTTGAGAGTCCCTTGGACTGCAAGGAGATCCCACCAGTCAATCCTAAAGGAAATAAACCCTGAATATTCATTGGAAGGACTGATGCTGAAGCTGAAGCTCTAGTACTCTGGCCACCTGCTGCTAAGAATTGACTCAGTGGAAAAGACCCTGATGCTGGGAAAGATTGAAGCGGGGAGAAGGGGATGACAGAGGATGAGATGGTTGGATGGAATCAATGACTCAATGGACCTGATTTTGAGCAAGCTCTGGGAGTAGGTGATGGACAGGGAGGCCTGGTGTGCTGCAGTCCATGGGGTCACAAAGAGTCGGACAGAGCTGAGCAACTGAACTGAACTGCACTGAACTGACCCAAATAATCTTCTCATTGCAACATCTTTAACTTAATGACACCTGCAAAATCCCTTTGTGAGGTAATGTATGCACGGTTTTGGGAATTAGGACTTGGATGTATTTGGGGGGCAAGGAGGCAATATTCTGTCAACAGCAAAGTTCCTCTTGCATCCCAACATCTAATGTTCCAGACACATAGTAGAGGCCTACTCAGCTTTTATTCATATTATATAAATGTATATTTCCAACCATGAGTTTCCTCATCTTTAAACAGAGATATAAATACATATAATGAACCTCACATGAAATAATGCATATGAAAGTGTCCACAAACTAAAAAGAACCCTAAAAATGTAGGTATCTCACAGACTAGTAGTAAGGAATACATACATCCATTTGTGAAAGAGCCACATAAAGAAAGACAGCAGGATGCTAAGAGAAATCCATTCAATTTATTAAGTCATAATGGAAAAGAGCTAGTAGCTGGAATATCTAAATCATGTTATGTGTGGCCTTGAGGTAGTCCAGTTTGAGACACTATACAATTTAGTGTCCAAATTGGGGGTGGGGGGGGGCACTATTAATATTTCCTCTGGGACAAATATATCAATCAGGACTCTTCCAGGCCAACACAACACTTGGGCAGCTGAGTGTGTGAGCCTTGGCTCTGGAGCCAAATTAGCTACAACCAAGTCTAAGATCCACGCTTGGAGCCCTGTGACCTTCGATGTATTACTTAACAGCTCTCTGCCTTGGTTTCCTCGTCTGTAAAATGGTGACATGAGGCTCAGGTGAATTATTACATACAGAGTACACAGTACAGTGCCTAGAATCCAGTAAGAGGTCAATGGAGTTGGTGATCCTTACTCGTCAAGGCCAGCCGTACTCTAAGTTTCCACGAATTCAGAGAACTCTCAGCGTGTTTCCCCAGGCGCAGCCACGGGCAAAGAGCTGGCGTGGCTGAGCGCCAGTAAACAAACCTCCAGGCGGGGTGACAATCTTTTCTTTGGTGCCTGCTTCCTCACACCCCCATCTCTGTTTCTCCATCCTGGTGCCTGCTCTCATTTCTTTATTTTTTTCTGTATTTTTAAAACTTTTAATTTTATATTGGAGTATAGCCGATGAACAATGCTGTGAGAGTTTCAGGTGGAGAGCAAAGGGACTCAGCCACACCTACACCCGTATCCATTCTTCCCTAAGCTCCCCTCCCATCCAGGCTGGCACAGAACACTGAGCAGAGTTCCCTGTCTTGCACCTTTTTTAGAATGCAGAGCTGTATGCCAGTCTGGGCTCCTACAATGCTTTGTCATGCAGCAGAGCAAAATCCTTTGTTATCAGAGCAAGAGACAGAATGACTGGGAGTTGGCCCCCTCAAGCAGCAGCCTGTGCAGTGAGCACAGCTACGTCCATTTGATAGAGGGGGTGATATTTCACCACTACTTTTGCAAACTTCTGTGAGATTATAATGTGTTAGTGCCATTTTGCAATGCAAGCTGCACAAAGATGTTCCTGAATCTATTACCTCTTGTCGCCTTCTGTCCTAAACAAAACCTCAAGTTATTTCTTTTTCATTAATTTTTTCTTGGAGTATAGCTGCTTTACAATGTCGTGCCAGTATCTGCTGTACGGCAAAGTGAATCAGCTACACGGTATACATATAAACCCCAACTTATTATGTCTCAAAAGAAACATACAAGTACAAACCATGTTTCTTTCTCCTGAACCTGAAATAATGATTATGCTGTTTACACAAGCTATAAAAATAATAGCTAGAGCCATTAATATTTCTTCAGTGCATACTATGTGTCAGGCTTGTTCTAAGCACATTCCGGGCATTTAATCCCCAACAACTCAATGAAGCAGATACTGTTATTGTCCTCATTATACAGATGAGAAAAATGAAGCACACAGAGGTACATTCACTCGCCCAGGATACATATGTGTCTAGTAAGTGGAGGAGAGGCAGGAATGAACCCAGGCAGTCCTGCTCAAGTACACACCCCTAAAAGGGCAAACTCCGCTCCCTCTCATGCTGGGGAAGACAGACGTCTCTGGCTTATCAGGGGCATCCTTGGGTAGCACGTCCCAAAGAACCAGTCCACCTTCCGATGCAGGGGACGTGGGTTCGATCCCTGGCCGGGGGAACTAAGATGCTACATGCTACAACTAAGACCAATGCAAACAAATAAATAATTAAAAAAAAATAAAAAGCAAATCCTTCATCTGCGCCTTTGCTGTATCTTCCAGGTGGAAAACCTTCACCTCCTTGTCCACTGGGCCAGCTCCTACACACCTTGTACCCCTCCGCTCTCCTTCAGCCTTCACCACATCCCTGGGCACGCTACAGGCACTCAAGCCAACTAATGAGATTTCAGGATGGCAGTTACTCTATAACTGTTACTTTTGGGGGGAAGTTATTGTTTTTGTTGTTTAGTTGCTAAGTCGTGTCCAACTCTTTTGGAATCCCACGGACTGTAGCCCACCAGGTTCCTCTGTCCATGGGATTTCCCAGGCAAGAATACTGGAGTGGGTTGCCATTTCCTTCTTCAGGGGATTTTCCCAATCCAGGGATTGAACCTGCATCTCCTGCATTGGCAGGTGGATTCTTTTACCACTGAGCCACCAAGAGAAGACAAGTATTAGCCTTATGAAGGGATTTGAAGTAGATTTTCTCTTTAGAATAAGCTCCTAGAGTTAGATCTAAGATATGATTTGATATAAAACTGTGACTTGCATTGACCTAAGAGAAATTACATTATACAATGATATTCTGAGCGTTTGTATGGACAATGTTGGAGCCCGGCTGCCTCGTGCTGTTTCACTTAAATAAACCTCATGCATCTCAACAGAGGCAGGCTGATGTTTTTCTTTAACCCAGTTCAGTAAAGCTACACACTCTGAATCACCTGTGATCAGAGCCATCTGACCCCTGATAAGGGGACCAGTTGCCCAGACACACAGGAAGCTGGTGGGATGCTGGGGTTTACCGTGGGAATCGCACAGGCCCCTTACTTGTTAATGTTGCTGCCTTCTTTCAGGCGCTCTCCCGCAGCTCCAGTTTTAGACACTCTCTCGCTGCCCGCCAGGTCCACCAAGCTCACCTTGCTCACCTTCTCCCCTGAGTTCTAGTTGTGGGAGACGAGAGAGAAACAACAGACACACGTGAGTGCAGAAACCACACAGACACCTGTGTAGATGTCAGCACCACCACTGAAGCCATCTTGCTTTAAGGAGGCAAACTTGAGAAGATCTTAAATGGTAAGAAGAGTTCTTTGGACTAGCAGCTTTAGGGTAAAAATTAAAGTTGGTGTGGCAGCCTGGGATTCTGTTCTATAGCTGGATAGCAAGTGCATTGGCCTTTTCAGAATATATTCAGAAAGCTTTTATGCGTCTATGAGTACATTCCAAGACGTGAGGATTCCTGCACATTCAGGTCAAATATCTCACTTTTTTTTTTAAAGGCTATCTTTAGGCTGAATGTCGTGGTTTCCTCTTTCATATTCTTTAATGACTGTGAGGTAAACCCAGCTGTTTCTAGGGGAATTTCACTATGGAAAGATACATATTAAAGTGGTATGGTGAAAGCATCATGTCTTTAGAGAGTTTATACAAGGATTCCAGATTTTTAACCTTATATATAAAGTTGTTGCTTTGTTTAGTCGCTGAGTCTGACCCTTTTGCGACCCCATGGACTACAGCCCACCAGGCTCCTCTGTCCATGGGATTTCCCAGGCAAGAATACTCGAGTGGGTTGCCATTTCTTTCTCCAGGACCTCCTCGACCCAGGGATCGAACCCACATCTCCTGCATTGGCAGGTGGGTTCCTTACCAAAGAGCCATCAGGGAAGCCCTACATATATAAAGTAAGACCTAACAAATTACATGATGTAAGCAGAGTAGCTGCTCTAGTAACCAGAAGAGCTGGCTTAACGTTCTTGGGAACCGAATCCAACCATGGAGCAGTTCACCCAGGCAGATACTGTGAGTCCCTTCACCGTCACCCAAAGTTCTACCCGATGGCTCACCCCAGACTGCAGGTCGTACAGCGTCTGCGTGATGACGATGTTGAACACTGCATGGGAGCGGCTGCTTTCTTCATTCATGTTGGTCGCAGCTACCGTCCGAGATTTGTTTCCCTCAGACATCAATGACTCAATGTCCTAGAGGCAGGCACAAGAAAAATATTATGAGCGAAAAGCCCCTCAGAACAGCGTCCTGCCCACCCGTGGATGTACTCATTATGATGCATTCCATCACGACCCTTGCATGTAAACCTCCCACCTCTCTTCCACAGAGCCCAGCTCAAACTCCCACTCCCTCAGCGCTTTCTAGTGGATGAAATGTTTCACCCATTCCTTCCAAACCGCAACTGTCTTCTTCTCTGTTGAGTACCTATTTTTCCCTCTGCAAGTTCCTGAGGAGAAAAGAGCTAACATTTACTGTGCTCAGATACTCAATAGCAATGATGACTTTATTTTATTCTGACTCTCTCGCACAGCTCTCTCCTGTATGATTAGTAACCTCCCTTCTCCAACAAGGGGCTTCCCTGGTGGTTCAGATGGTAAAGAATCTGCCTGCAATGCAGGAGTCTTGGGTTCAGTCCCTGGGTTGGGAAGATCCCTTAGAGAAGGGAACGGCAACCCACTCCAGTATTCTTGCCTGGAGAATCTCATGATCAGAGGAGGCTGGCGGGCTACAGTCCATGGGGCTGCAAGCAGCTGGACATGACTGCATGACTAACATTTTCACTCAGTGAATTTCCAATGCCATGGCTCTCCCGGGACAGGGAATTTTCCTTATTCAACTCTATACAACTTGCTTGAGAACACCCGGAACCTAGGACTCTTAAACAATGTTTGACGAATATTACAAAAGAAGTATTTACCTGATTATACACATAGGACACTGAAGTTCATGGAAGTCAAATAACTCTTCCCACATCTAATAAGAGGCGGTTGTTTGCTTTTTAGTTGCTAAGTCATGTCTGACTCTTTTGTGATCCTATGGACTGTAGCCCACCAGGCTTCTCAGTCCATACGATTTCCCAGGTAAGAATACTGGAGTGGGTTGCCATTTCCTTCTCCAGGGGATCTTCCTGACCCAGGGATGGAACCCACATCTTCTGCTTGGCAGGCGGATCCTTTACCACTGAGCCACTTGGAGAGCCCAATAAGAGGCAGAACTGGATACAAATCACGGATGTCCCAGCTCTTACTAATAAGTGACAGGAGGAAACGGTCACTGCCCCCAGTGACGCTGAGCCAGGCACCTAAGCAAAGGGCTGACTTTGCACTTTCCCGCCAGAGGCGTCTTTGTTGATTTCCGGATCTCACTGATGACGGAGTGATAACTGCCCTTTATTTCTGATTTAAGCAGTACTAAAACTATCTACATTTAAATGGCTGAAGAGAGTTACCTCGTAGATTAATTTTAGTTCTACTGAGTCTGAAGTGATGTAGGGACAATTAACACAGAGATGGTGCTTCTAAGTAGATGGATGTGTTTACTCATTTATTTATCGGCATTCTTTGGTAACAGATAGTGCTTTCTTTTATGGGATTCCCAAAGCAATGACAATAAAAATACAGACAAAATATCAAGCCAATATGTGAGAAAGCACAGAAGTCAAGAAGTAGGAAAAAGAAACAGATCAGTCAACAGAGGGAGATCAATTCAGAAAAACAGAAGAATCAGAAGAGTGAAAAGTAATGCAAACTACGATTGGAGACACTGTCAAAGAGAAAGGGTTGAAATAACTACCAAATAGTGTTTACATCTGTCCAGAAGGACATCACTGGCAACCTCAGGGAGAAGAGTTTCAATAGAGTGTTATTCATGAAAATATTCAGCAACCTCAGGATGCTGGGCCTCCTGGCAACACTGCAAACCCTTCAAAACCAAGCGGCTTGAAGAGACTGTGATTAAAAGCCTTTATTTTCTGTTTGGGGTGGTTGATACTGGGTTTCTGAGACCATGAATTGTAATAATATGCTATAAAGCATTCACATAAAAATATATTGAACATGATCTATACACTTCAATTTACTGTCAGCTTTTAATGTCTTTTTTTTTTTTTTTAATGACACTTACCTCAAAACTAGTGACAGCCAGTTGGGATAAACCATCTACATATGGTCCCAAAACTTTATGCTCTCGAACTTTAAGAGACTGTCTACTCCTTCAAGAGAAAAGAAAAAGGAATGAATGAATCATACCCAACCTGCAGCTTTTCTCTCTAAAAAAAAGTACTTGCAAAAGTACTCAGAAATTAAGATTGCAATTTCAAAAGAATTTTTCTTTTAATGATCAAAAACTATTCTAAAAGCTACTTTACTTGGATTAGCAAAACAGCATGCCTTATGAGGAGTGTCTTTTATACTCTGATTTCTATTTAAAGTAACATACTATTTTAAAAATTCTATCTCTACTCCCAAACTAAACAACCAGCACACAGAATACTAGGTTAGCCTGACTTGTTTTAGTAGATGAACTTTAATTTCACAGGGAGTGGGGAGAGGGGAGCAAAGCAAAGAACAAACAGAAATGAATTTAACCTTCAGGCTGTTTTATAAGTAAGCATATTCTCAATAAGTAATGTCTCACAGTTTTAAGCAAGAATTGAACAATATTAAAATGTTTTGCTTTTAAGTTACCCTTTCATATTAGGAGCATTGATTTATGCTGATCTGTGCTGACCATTTTATACAAAAAGTGATGTTACAGGATAGCAGTTGTTTGTAGTTACTGATATTTATCCTATATTGAGAACTGGCTCTGCTGGTCAAGATTTAGGACTCTTGAATTTTTAAATGGCAAACCTGGTTTGGGACCCACTTGAAGAGCTTATCAATAGACAACTGAGATGAAAAGTAAAACTATATAATATATTTTATGGCCATATTGCATTATGTCACATATTTCATGGCATCAGATACTGATCACTTTTTCAAATCAAGAGTCAATGCCTAGCATCACTCAAGTGTGGAAAGAAGAAACTGACAATGAGCACATCCCTAAATCTAGGCCTTGCTCCCTAAAAATTTCTCAATCTTAATCTCACAACTCCATAAAGCAGGTTTTACTAACTTTATTTTAAGCTTGAAGAATGCAATATGACAATGAGCAATTCTGTTGTATTCAAAACAAGGGCAGACCAAGTGCACAATTTCAAGAGAGCCGCCTAGCTGCCCATGCCTCCAGAACCTGGCTCACTCTGTTCGCATAATCAGAGATCATCGCTATTCGTGGGCAAGAAAAAGTAAATCAAGCACAATATTAAGTCCTTCTGATGGTGTCTAACATTTGGGATTCTTGTACACCACTGGGGGGAGTGTAAATTGGTACAACTATTTTGGGGAACAGTTTTGCAAAACCAAGGCTGAAGGTTCCACAGCTTGTGACCCACAATTCCACTCCTGGATGCATTCCCTAGAAACTCCTGCATTTGCACACCAGGAGGAATGTACAGGAATGCTCAGAGAAGGACAGTTGTGGTAAAAAATGGAAACCACAGGAACAAGAGGAGATAGAATAAATAAATTATGGTATCTCATACAATGGAATACCAAAGAGCAGTAAAAATTAATGAATTACTACTTCATACATCAGAACAAACAAATCATTGAGGGGGAACGTAGCAAGTCATCAAAAGACACATGTATTATGAAGCCATGTACAGGTAAAAACTGTGCAAAATTATGCATAGACTCTTAAAGAGAAGGAAGATAATGAGCAACATAAAAACATTCCATTTATTAAGCCAAATGGTAAGCAGAACAGTCATTTATTATTCTTTATATCTTACATGTATTATAAATGTTCTTTCATATGCACTACACAGTTATTAGCTAAAAGTAAAAACATTTCTGATGACTGGGTCACTTCCTTGCCATCCATAATTTTTATCTTATACCTCTGATTATACCCTTGATTATACAGCTGCTGAATGCATTTTTAAAATACTTTTAATAACATGAGAAAGCATTCATCATATTATATAAAAAATTCAGGCTACTGAATTGTATTCAGAGAAGAACCTCAACACACACACTACATACCTACTCCATAGATCTGAGACACCAAAATGCATAAAGTGTTAACAGCAGTTATTTTTGAGTGATGGGATTATAGGCCATTTTTATTTCTTCTTACACTTTACCTACTTTCTAAATTTTATATATATTATTCTTAAATCAATAAAAATTTTAATTAAAAGGTAAATGGCCCTTTCCTTCCTCTATGAATCAAACTCATCTGGTTTTTATCACCTAGCTTTTAAAAAATACAGATGCCTGGGTTTCCTCCTGGGTCTACTGAATCATCAGCCCTAAGGGAGGGGCTCAGGCCAGTATTGCATTAAAAAGCCTCCGAGTGATCCCAATGTACATTCCCAGAAGAGAATGGCTTGTCTAGGCCAGGTCGCTCAAAACCTTCAACCGCTTTACCTCCAATTAGAGCAGATGGAAAGACCACTGTGTCATTCTTAACTCAACAAATAAATATGACTAAACCATATTGGCAAAAATACCAAAACAGTATCAACAGTCATCTAAATGGCATAGGTAAGCAACTTTATACATGAGCGTAGGATAAACTATGAATCCTGGGTATACCGACAGGCTTTAAGAAGCTGATGATCTCTCAGTAAACGAACTGAAACGGGAGTGGTGACCGAGGGCTTCAAACACATAAATTCACTTGCAACTTTAACTTCAGGATCATTTAGAACTACTACCCCCATTACAAGGTTCATGTCAACCACTAACTTACCCTTTGGGGTCTAACAGGTCCCGGACTTTCTCATTATAAATTTCCATATAGGATACTTCCACTTTAAATGTCTGTGACTCATTCTGCTCCAGAGAGATCCTTTGAAATAAAGCACAGCAGAGCCTTGGGATGAGGCCTCGCTGCTCAGCATTGCCCATCATGGAGAAGGATTTTCCTGAGCCTGAAGAAAGGTGAGCAGAAAGAGAGGAGGATGGAAGAGGAGGCGACGTGTAACGCTTCAAACATACAAGTGTGTCCTACACATCGGCCAAGGTCACACAGCAGAAGCAGACAATCTGGCCCCCAGAGCCAGGCCCTCGGACACCAGAGTTACTATTCTTTCTATTACGCTCCTGACTGCCAGTCTGACTTTTACTGTGAGACCCGGAGGGTACCTCCTTTACAGATGGATGCGTACTAATGGAAGCACTACCAATATGTAATCCTTAAAAGTCTATATAGTAAAAAGGAACTACAGTATAGTAGAGGGAACTCTGTTTGAGATTATGTAACAGCCTAAACATGTATAACAATCATTTGGCTGGACACCTGAAACTAACACTGTTAATCAACTATACTCCAATATATGACAGAAAGTTTTTAAAAAGTGCATAAATAGTCAACTATACATCAAGTAACATTAACATATTTGACCCACAAAATATTTCACACTTTTGAAAGTGCTTTGCTATATATTCTCCTTGATGTCCCCATGACATGACAATACACAGTATTGTTATCATTTAATTAACTTATTCCAACTTTATAGTTGAAATAATGGGTGGCTCACAGTGTAATTTCTGAACTACTAGTCTAGTTTTGTTTAATAACCTATCATCACTTCTATATCCTGGTGAAGTCCTCCGTATAGGATGATAGATACTAAGAGTTTTTCTACAGTTTTTCACTATAACATTTGTACTAAGAAACTGGTAATTATTTTCCTAGCTCAAATACAGGTTAAAACTATAATTTAGGAAAATGACACTTAATAGTTTGAAACTAGCATGCTAACACTTAAATTACTTCATTCCACAACTGTTGAACCTTCAAAAAGATTACTTTTGATCATTTAATTCAGCTAAACCTGTGAAGTCA
The DNA here is from genome assembly GCF_003369695.1 of Bos indicus x Bos taurus. Taxonomy (NCBI): domain Eukaryota; kingdom Metazoa; phylum Chordata; class Mammalia; order Artiodactyla; family Bovidae; genus Bos; species Bos indicus x Bos taurus. Next base: position 40,643,639 of record NC_040098.1, on the reverse strand, counting down.
GAAGCATTTTCCTACAGCTTCCCAAAGTGTTTTCTATTTCTATGTTTTAAGAAATGCACATTTAATATCACTGACTGTAAAGAAAAGCAGCTACTTACCTGTCTGTCCATATGCAAAAATGCAAGCATTATACCCCTGAAAGGCTTTTTCAAGAATTCCTTCCCCAAGGCACTTGAAAACCACTTCTTGACCTAAAAAAACAAAAATAAAAAGACTGATTTTTCTTGACATATTTGTGTTAGTAACTGAGCCCCCGTCACTAATAACATGCTCTCAATCCAAAAAAGATGTTGAGTGTATTACATACCTACTATGTGCAGGGCTGTGGATTGAGAGCATAATGAATGCAATTTTATTATTTATTCTTCTACACCATAACCCAGTACCTGGGACAATTTATCATTCTACCCGCTGCTTCCCTCTAAGACATTTCTCTTAAGTTTCCTATCCATTGTCTGTGGGTCATATGGAAGCATCATTTGAATTTGGTTTAGTTCCTTTTCCTGAGTTAGTATGAAAGTGTCATTCAATATAAACTGCCTTGTCTCCCCACCTGGATTCTGAGCTTCTGATGAGCAGGAACCATGTCGCCCACATCTCGGTATGTGTGTGCCCCTCTGCACCTAGAGTGGTGCTAAGTACATGCCACGTGCTGAGAAACCGTTCATCGCTGGTAGAGGGGGTGTGCTGAGCACAGATAACCCACATGTGTTCCCATGGGGGTTAGGGAACAAGTTCTCATCTGTGAGTCTTTCTACAGCTCACTGCGACTCCTAGGGGTGTTCTGTCGTGGACTATTTATGTCACGTAGTGCCCAGGTGAAGAGTAAAGGTGTGAAAATCTTTTTAAAACATTTAATGAGGCATTTACCGCCTTTTAAAATTGATGTCTTTCTAACATGCAATCCCCACCATCAAGAGAATTAAAGTGATTTTCTCCTTCCTCTATGCAGAAATTACTGGTTGAAGTACCTCTTTCCTCTACTGGAGCCCCTGACTGATGTCAGTCCATAATCTGTTTATCTCTGTAATCCTAGTGCCTAGTATGAAATGCTTAATAAATGTTTGTCCAGAGAATTAGTCAGTTTAATCTTTTTATCCAAATGACAATTCCTTTTACATTTGGAAATAATGCAATATAACATAAGCTCTTGAGTGTATGTTTTTCTTTCATGCATCTGATTTTAGCAGTTTCATTGTGTTATGACATATCACAGCTGCAGAATGGGACTCAAATTAAAAGTGTAAACATGAAACAATATTTTCAATCATCAGGCTGGCAAAAAAAAAAACACGCAACACATGACAATATCCAATATAGCTGAACTGAAGAAATAGGTATTTTCATCAACTGTTGATGGGAGAATGAATGAATGCAGCCATTCTAAGGAAAACCTCACAGTACCAAGAAAAAGGAATATGTCCTCGCTCTCTGGCCCACTATGGGGCATCTGCCCTAGAGACCCAATCCCCAAGAGACCCCAGTAAAAGGATGTTCACACAGCATTATTTATAATACTGAAAGTTGGAATCAAGTTAAACGCCAATTAGTAAGGGAGTAGTAGATGCATAAAATGTATTTTATATGATGGAATATTTAAACACACCATCTTAAAAAAACAAGCAAAACAAATCTATGTGTTTAAGCAATGCTATGGCACCCCACTCCAGTACTCTTGCCTGGAAAATCCCATGGACAGAGGAGCCTGGTGGGCTGCAGTCCATGGGGTTGCAAAGAGTCGGACACGACTGAAGTGACTTAAAAGCAGCAGCAGCAGCAGCAGCAGAATTCAAAAACATTGTTGAGTTTTTTAAAAAGTTGTGTTCAGACTGTACATATAATGTAAAAATTTATGTCCAATAGTATGTATATGTGTTCTCTATGTGTGCTAAAGTTAAAGAAAAAATTGGATCAGAAGAAAATATACCAAATTTATATAAACTTATTTCTCAACTTCTGACTTCTACCAAAGAGGCATTTAAAACATGTTGGTAGAATATGTGGATTTTTTTTTTTTTAGAAGCCTATAACTGTAAGGGGCTTCCTAAAAATAAGGGTTAGGAAGACTACCCGAAGACTATGTGTATGCGCATATACACAAATACATGGAGAAGAATAAAGGACTGTCAAAATTCTTATCCACTAAAGACACATTTCCAAAATTGCCTTTATGTTATAGTTAAGTTTAAGAATCTTGTGCTCATTAAGAAAATATCTGGAAACTGGAGCCTATTATACAGAGTGAAGTAAGTCAGAAAGAAAAACACCAATACAGTATATTAATGCATATATATGGAATTTAGAAAGATGGTAATGATGATCCTATATGCGAGACAGCAAAAGAGACACAGATATAAAGAACAGACTTTTGGACTCTGGGAGGGTGGGATGATTTGAGAGAATAGCATTGAAACATGTATATTACCATATGTGAAATAGATCACCAGTCCAAGTTTGACGCATGAAACGGCACTCAAAGCCGGTGCACTGGAACAATGCTGAGGGATGGGATGGGAGGGAGGTGGGAGGGGGGTTCAGGATGGGGGACACATGTACACCCATGGCTGTTCATGTCAATGTATGCCAAAAACCACTACAATATTGTAACATAATTAGCCTCCAATTAAAATAATTTTTTAAAAAAGAAAATATCTTACCCACCCTGTTGCCAATCTTTCATATCCATTGATTTTTTTTTCTCATATATTTCCTCAAAGGACTTTCCCTATTCCACGTGTATTCCCAAGGCCCATGCCAAAACAGGCTTAAATCTGGACCTGAGCCCTGTAGTGCAGAATTACATACACCCCTGTTGCGTAGGGGAACGAAACACAGCTTCTGCTCAGGCCTGTGCGACCTGATGGTGGTTCCTAGCCAGGACCCAAGTGCCATCGAAAGCCTTCAAAAAGCACCGCTTTCTTGGCACAAACAGATGAATGGAGCAATCTCATTTGATCTTCCACACTGGTTAACCAGCCCCCAGGAAGGGAGTGGGGTGAGGGTGGGGACAAGATACTTTAAGACTTGGCTGGATCAAATATCCTGACCATAATTCATGATTTTGACTCATATTTAGTAACTTGAAAAAAAAAAAGCAAGAACTTGACTCAATGAAAAGGACTTAACTGCAGAGAAGCACTGTGGTCAAAGAGCTTTTACTCTGGTTTCACGGAGTTTGAAGTCATTAACTTATCAAGGATTTATATCTGTTCTTTTATCAGGGAGTGAGATGGAATACTTTCTGGTTTCTGCTCTGATGCTGAGTAGGCTGGAATTATGAGGGATTATTTTCTCAATGTTTTTTTTCAAGGCCAGGTCACGAGGTTTCATTTACCTTGGTAGGAAAGGCCTTTTTAAACCAAAGATCATTAACAGAAAGAAAGAAAAAAAAAACCCACTCAAGAATGAATGCTATATATAGAGCTATATGAAATAGGTTTATGATGAATCAATTGATAACAACAACTCAGGGTATGTAAACTCAAGTTGCAGTAAAAATAACAAATGATAAAAGAATGTTCCAGGTAAAAATACAAGAATAAATTTCAGCTTGACCTATTTCTAAATTATTGCAAATATTAAACAGTATATGAATTAACCTATTTAACCTGTATTATTGTTGCTATTTAGTTGCTAAGTTGTCTGACTGTCAGCCAGGCTCCTCTGTCCATGGGATTTCACAGGCAAGAATACTGGAGTGGGTTGCCATTTTCTTCTCCAGGGGGAAGAGGTCTTCCCCACCAAGGGATTGAATTCGTCTCCTGCTTAGCAGGTGGATTCTTTACCACTGAGCCACCAGGGAAACCCACTAAACCTACATACCTTTATTATTTATGTTAAGAAAAATTAATCTTTTTGTCAACTGCTCTGTTTGCAGTACAATTTACATATTCTATCTATATCGCTGAATCTGTGCAATACCCAGATGAGGTAGGTACGGACCGTGATCAATAAGGAGATAAGGGGGCCACTAAGAAAGTGTAAGTCATTTGCCCCAGACATGGCCACCAGAGAGAGGCAGACCTGGGTCTATGGGTGGTGACTCCCAGTGGACTGAGGCCCATCCATCATCAGTGACTCAGGCTGCATGACACTGGAAATCAGTTACTCCCATCTCTGGTTTCCATGGTAATTTTTTTTTTAAACAAACTCTCAAAACCCATTACACTCCAGTACCTTTTCCCCCACATCTTTCTAGACCACTGAATTGTGAGCTCCTTTGAAAACAAGAGCTGTGGCATCTTAGCAGAGTACCTGGCACATGTATGCACTCTTAATTACGGAATTGTCCCTGGTGACATTGCTGTTCTCAGATTAATGTGCATTTTTTTTTCAGAGAAAACTTTTATTTAAATACATTATAAACATAGCATGAGTAGATCGTATATGGAAGCTGAAAAGCTTTCAGTGCTACCCAGATCCTTCATCGTCTGTCTAATGTGTATTTAAATGGGGGCCCCTTTCCTTGTTAGTGATGGCAAAGGTTTCAAAATACTGTTTGTTGAACTTAAAAACGTTAATTGTAGGATTTACACTTTGGTCAAAATACAGCTGTTTCTGAAATTCCAATGAGCCCCAAAGACCACAATAGTCTTTGTTGAACAAGGTGCTAGGGTGTGAACACACATGTTAACATCATCTGTAACTACTAATTGAATAATTTTGATAAAAATTACAGATACTACTGACACCCACATTACCTCCTAGTCATTAAAACAAAATCTATGTGACTGAAAAAAAATAAGTCTTTTTGATGTCCACTAAATGTATACGTAAGTTTTCCAAGAAGTCAAGGTCTTTTAGCTAAGTACTTAGTTACATTTGACAGACAGAATGCAATTCAGACTTACTGTATTTAATAAAGTTTTGGTTATAACTAGGAAAGGAAAAAAAACTGGAAACACAAAATGGAATATGAAAAAGTGGAAAACAATTATACTCTGTTTCTGAAAAGAATCTTTCTTCTTTCTGTCTTTAAATAGCTACCCCAAAGCACAATTTATAAAAGGGTAAATACAAAGAACCATATTGTAAAGTCCATGGATTTTTACAAATCTAAGCAAGGCTGGATTCTAGCGAGACCAGAATCCATTTTATCACTATGGCTTCATGTCTCAAGGGAAATTTACTCTTAAGACAAGAAATAATGAACACTTTCCCTGTTCTACAAAAATACATCAACATTACATTTTTTAATAGCCCCGCTTAGTTTCCACTGTATGCATTACTGATGCAGTTTCCTATTAGAGATACTCAGATTGTCTTCTTTTTCTTTTTTTCTGCAATATTTATCCTTACATATTTATCTATGTACACTTTTCTATTAACTCTACTAGGCAAAACTCCAAAAACATTGAATTACTAACTCCTCTAGCAATGCAAGAGTCTTTCTTTCTACAACTTCAACAATTCTATTATCATTCTTCCTGATTTTGATTAACAGAAAAAGCAAGCTCCTTGCTTTGTTACATTAAAATCTTCCTTTCCTTAGTTTATTGTCCATTTGTATTTGCTCTTCAGTAAAATGACTGAGTCCTAGGTTTACTTGTATAAATCAATTGGTTTAGTAACTGGTTAAGCATTCATTCAAAAATGCCCATCATATATTAAGGATGCTAGCCTTTGGTCTGTCACATGCTGTACATATTTCTCCCAGGCTGTCATTTACCTTTCGGTCTTATGCTGTTCTTTGTCATACAAAAGCTTTTGGTCTTTCACATTCAAATCTCTTATCTTTTCCTTTATGATTTTCGTTTATGGTATACATTACACTTTCAAAATCCTTCTGGATTATCATTACCCCAAATTACATAGCTATTCACGCATCTCTTCTTCTAGTCTTATTTTGGTTTTTCCAGTTTTATTTCCAAACTTGAATGCTGCTTATTAGCTGTGTAACCTTGGGCAAGATCTCCTTTATTAATAAAACAGGAATAATACTTGTTCTCTTACTGAATTGCTGGTGTGATTTAATAAGGCAGTACAGTAAAGCACTTAGCAGAGTGTCTGGCCATTGTAAGTCTAGAATATATTTTAGCTAATATCCATAATTAATATCATCTCTTAAATTTTTAACCAACTAAAACTAATTTTGGTATAAAGATGGAGGTACTCATCTAATTATTTTTCCTTAAATAGCTCCTCCATCTTTGCAACAAATCTGTGAGACAATCCAATCCCATTTTAAAGATAAAAGACACTTATTCTTAGGAAAAAAAATTAAAGGAATCATTTGTTGCTATTTCTCTAGCGCCTCTAGGGGTCCCACTTTCAAAGTTTTATGATGGTTTACTCACATGTGAGAGAAAAAAAGGAGCATGTGAACAAGTGTGTGTGTGTTCCGGGTCATAATGAGAAGAGGAAGAAGAAACAGTATCATTAATTATTCGGAGCTGTATATGCCAACCCAAGTTGTCCAGCGGAGGAAAGATATTTACCATTTTTTAATAACATTAAGATTTCTCAGAAAGGTTCAGGGGAAAAAGCAACTTAATAAATCATATCAATAAACTAAACAGAAATATTCTCTACAGAGCTCCCCTTATTTTTTTTTTTTTTATTCTGGTGCCTTTGTAGCTCTATGAATCCCTGGCTGGAGTTATACTTAATCAATTCTTTGGTTTGGTGACCTTCAATCACCACTGGTACAATAAACAATCATTTAAAAAAAGCCAACACTGTCTCCCAAAGCCTAAAAATTCCATGTAGGTGCCACACGCTCTTCTGCCCTCCTCAGCATAATCAGTTTTCCATGATACAGGAACAATGGCTACACTTTACTCTGTGATGGACAGAGAATATTAACCATCAAAGACCATTACACAGTCGAGTAAAGAGAGTTTGGTTTATCCAAAAGACTGAAGGTGTTTGTTTTTACTTTGTTCCTTTTTAAACACAGGAATCCCTTTTTTTTCAGTACAGGAAAAAGTAACTTGTCCACTGCTTTTAGAAGCTTAGTTAACGAACAAAAAAAGAAAAAAAAAAAAAAAAAGGAGCTCATTATGCTGGATGGTGGGAATCGGGGAATCCATAAAAGATGCTCTACTCCCACCCTTAATGTTTCCTGACTCCAGTTCACAAATGGAATGAAGTGCCCTTGTCTAGGAGAATGAATGTCAGCCCAGAAGGGAAAAGCCAGAAGTCCTGATGGAAGCAGAAGGATCTATGAGAATTTCTTTCTGTCCCAGACAAACCACACCTAGGCACAACTTGGTCCAACCCAAGAGCCTGTGGCTTTTCCGCAGGATCCCTGCCCAACAGGAGACAGCCACTCTACCGATGCCAGCTCCACGTGCCAGGTGCGGGGAGTCCACAGGGCAAACGTGATCTCACTTGTTCAGAACCATGACCAAGATGCCAATTTCCTCTGTGGGGCTTATGATTAGACGCCTATAACCGTGTGGACAAGTCTTAAAACACAGGCATGCCCACAGCAACCCACAACACGATGTCAGAACGGTAGAGAGGGTTCCTGATCGGAATTTCTGCAAGCCAAGCCACAGAAGACCTGACCCACCCAGCCCTGAGTCACACATGGTACAGACCTCTGCAATGCTAACACCCTGAGTCTCCACACTTGTACATAGCCTGTCCCTCCTGGGAACAGCAGCAATGGCCTCAGAGCTACCAGGCATGTGCACTGGGAGCTGAGGAAACAAGGGAATTCTCTCTATAGCACGGCCCTGATACTGAAGTACAGAGGAAGAGAAGCCAGGGGTGGGAGGGAAAGTGCATACCATACATACACCAACTCTTCACAGTGGCTATGCTCTAGGAAAGGTGAGAACAAAATAAGAGGGCATAACTTGGGACTTCCTAGTGGTCCAGTGGGTAAGACTCTGAACTTCCAATGCAAGGGACATGTGTTCGATCCCTGGTCAGGGAGCTAAGGTTTCACAGGCCAGGCGGCGTGGCCAAAAAAACCCCCCGAAACTCAAAAAGGGCATGTGCATGCGTGCTTAGTCACTTCAGTCGTGTCTAACTCTTTTGCAACCTCATAGACTGTAACCCACGAGGCTCCTCTGTCCGTGGGGTTCTCCAGGCAAGAATATCAGAATGGGTTTCCCTTTCCTTTTCCAGGGGATCTTCCCCACTCAGGGATTGAACCCGCATCTCCTGAGTCTCCCGCATTGCAGGTGGATTCTTTACCACTGAGCTACCGGGAAAGCCCCGAAGAGGGCACAATCTTGTCTCATTCACAATCTGCATGAATCAAGCCAGCCTCACACACATCAGGGCTGACCAAAGCACTCAGTCTGGAGATCCAGGGCTGGACACGACATAAACACAGAATATTTCTAAAGTAGTGACCTGGAAGAGCAGTCAGAGTTTTAACACCATTTTATCACTTTAAACAGAACCTCCAGTCTTTCTTCTTTCTCCCATCTCTTTTCTCACTGGAGTTAGAGTGAAAAAATAAAATACATATATTTATGACCTGGAATTCCTGGGCTTGTGCGTTTGGGACGGTGTTTTTCCACTCCTAACCGAGGCTGACAGCCCTAGCGACTGTGACGAGTCTGGACTTGGCAGGTGGCACGGCTCCCAAGCCAAGCACCTGGACAGGGCGAGAGCCGTCAGACTCCACACACAAACCCGAAGGAGCGAGGGTTACGTTTCAGTAAATCTCTCCCTCAATTAGCACAACTCTCAGAAACGGTCACAGGTAGAGGCCTTAAACCTGGTTTACATTAAATGACCCCAAACTACAGACTTTAGACAGAAGAGCTAGGGCTTTCAAGGCTTGACTCGGTGACACGAGATTTAAGTTTTAGTCAACTATAGAGGGTTGCCCTCGAGGGGCTGGGTAAGAACCAGGCCCCTGAGAACCTAGGCCTGGAGCGTAAAGGTCGGCGCGGGCCGTTTTCCACAGTGGCCTCTGGGAGCGGCCAGCCCCGCAGTCCGCAGCAGCCTTCCTCACAGCACGGCCTGGGTGACTCACCCAGACAGACGTGCCCAGCCCAGCGACAGCACTGGGGCCCGTCACCAGCTGGCAGTGAACTTCAGCGCCTTTTTCTGTCTCCTGATAAAGTGGCTGAGTCATGGGGGGGAGGAGGGTCAGGCGTCAGGGCCTCAGAGGAAAGACCTGTGAGGCCCGCGCAGAAAACGCATTTGGAGTCATTTTCAGGAGGGTGCTTTCACATTCAACAGCTGCTGAAAAAGTCACTGTGTTTCACCTCCACCTGTCCGATGGTTTGCCACAGTCTCTGACACAGAGGCAGGCCTGACTCAGTATCTCTTCTGGACTGTGGGGTGCACGGAACTGACAACACTTGAGGGGAGGGGAGAAGAAAGCCAAACCAAACACAGGCAATCAGGATTCCAGAGAACTTCCGACAGGAGGGAGAAGGCGAACAGTATTATTCCTGGCTAGATGCCAAGCCAGAGCACTTCAACAGTATGATTTCCTAAGCACAGCCTCCTGCTGGGATGAGAGAAAAGAGAGGAGGGCCCAGGACTGCGGCAGAATCCATAAAGTCCTCACGCCTACTTGTCATGGACCCAAATCCACCTTTACCACTGCTTTCAGCTCTCCTACCAGTGGCAGGGCCTCTCTGAACCTCAGTTTTCTCTTTTGTAAAATGGGGCCAATATCAGATTCTACTGATTGGGCATTTTGACAATTAAATGATCTCCTGCAGGTAAAGGAATGAGCGCAGTGCTGGGAACCTAGTGCTCAGGATTCTATTGTCTATTGTTGTTATTATTATCCACCCCATGAACGTACTCAACTAAGTTAAGCAATGTCTCTGGGTGCCAAGAAATAACTCTAGGGCAGGGTTCCCCAACCTCCAGGATCTAATGCCTAATGATGTGAAGTGGAGCTGATGTAACAATAATAGAAATAAAGCACACAATAAACGTAGTGTGCTTGAATCATCCCGAACTCCCCGCCCAGTCCATGGAGAAATTGTCTTCCACGAAACCAATCCCTAGTGTCAAAAAGCTTGGGGACCGAGGCCCTAAGGAATGTGTATGCGTGCTCAGTTGCTCAGTCATGTCTGACTCTTTGCGACTCCATGAACTATTGCCCACCAGGCTCCTCTGTCCATGGAATTATCCAGGCAGGAAAACTGGAGTGGGTTGCCATTTTCTCCTCCAAGGGATCTTCCCCACCCAGGGATCGAACCCACATCTCCTGCATTGCAGGTGGATTCTTTACCTCTGAGCCACCAGGGAAGCCCCAAGGAATAGATGTGGACAAAGAAAGGAAAGTGGAAGAAGGTAGGGCTGGGTGGGATTAAAAAATCTGGGAGTAGAGATGAGAAAAAAGAATACACATATACTCTTTTAAAAAATTTAACAGTATCAGCCTCGCCTACTCCAAAAAATTTTTCTTAACTGACTTTCACCTACCCAATTTTCTGAATTAACAAACATTCTCTCTTCCCCAGTAAAATACACTGGGGCATGCCCGCTGCATACTAAATCATCCAGCTGGAAGACGACTCTCTAGACTCCCAGCAGATGAGTTATGTTCTTACAAAGGGTCAGTTGTGTTTGCTCCTAGACTGGCTTATATCAGTTGCACTTCTCCACAATTACACAATTAACACACGCCAAAAGGGAGTTGCTAGTTTTAAGAAAACAAAGTTGGATGTTTAGGGACAACTTGATAAAGGTGAGTCACTAAAAGAACTGTCAAATCGGGAATGGGTGAGAATTTGGAAAAGACAAAGAAAAATCTAGAAGGATTCTACAGATTGTTTTATAAACATCTTTTTAAGATGGCATGCTCCACTTCCAGTGACTCTCTAACTTTTCACATCGTCAAGTACTATTGCTTCTCATAATCACAGGGAAAACTTCCACAGTTTTGACAAACTGAACAGCTAACAATTATTGAGTATTAATTCTATGCAAGGTACTTGCTGAGGGTTTACATACACGTGAAGATTTTTTAAAAAAGAATACCATATGCTAAAATGAATATTTTGGAACTCTGCTTAAATTTGGCAAAACTAATACAATTATGTAAAGTTTAAAAATAAAATAAAATAAAATTTTAAAAAAAAATTAAAAAAAAAAAAACTCTTAAAAAAATTGGTTTTATTTCGGCTACTGTCACTTTTTAGAATGTAAATTTTGATGCACAGTTAAATAATATAAAACAGAAATCGTTTCTACCTCTGAGCACATAAACTTTCCCATCAAGAGAACAGACTCAGACATGGCTACTCTCCCCACAGAGATTGCCCATGGCTAGGGGGCACTCAGCCGGCCCCTCATGGTACAAAGAAACATTAGCAGAACAAGAATCAGATGAAAAACATTTGTCCTGAATTGCAGGGTATTACAAAAACTGAAAACACAGGCTTCAGCAAATCTGAGCAACATACCATATGGTGAGAACTGTTATACAATTTCTAAGTCAACAGTTTAGACTCTCAGGTCAGGAAACGTTCATGTCCACATAGATTGCCCAGAAATGCCATCACAGACCAATTTCTATTTGGTATGAAGATTTATAGAAAAACAGGTTTATGAAAAATACTCTCCTAATAGGAAGAAAAGTAAAACCAAGGTTACTGGAAGTCATTGATATTTACCAACCTGACACATTTTAGGCACATGATAAAAAATTTGTTGGTTTATGGCCAAGAAGTCCTTAAATGAAATTAGCAGTGATTTAAACATTTACAAAGACCTATTATCTGTTATGGTGCTCTAAAGTTTCACTATAACAACCTTTTTCTTATTACTGAAAATAATGGAGAAGTAATGGTTTTCTTAATAATGGGCCTTCAGCAGGATCACTTGACTTATACCGACTTTTTAATCCCAAGTGTGGATCTATGTTTATGTATATATATTTATGGGCTTGGGAAGGGGAGGAGAAATGGGTTTATGTAGAAATGCCATGTTTTGAAAGACTAATTCTGCAGGTTACTTGTTTTTTTTTAAGCCCTGTCACAAAGGTTTTTGCTGAAAGATTCAGAACAATGCACAGACAAGTATTATTATGACTCACTAACCAAAAGGTAGTAATAAGCGATAATATAATTAAAATGTGCAATGTCTCAAAGCATGATTCAATGCCATTCAAACGGCTTAACAAACAAGCCTTTGATTTGCCTCTGAAATGTCCACTGCAACAGCTGTGCAGCCAGCATAAAATGTCTGATTCATGTTTAATCCGAGAGCTGGAGGAGATCTGAGACCATTCTAGGCCATAGATCCTCCCTCTCCAGATGAAGAAACAGACACTCCCGAAGTTTAGCAGTTTGTGGCAAAACCAGGTCTCATAGATACCAGCACGTACAATGCATTTTCTCTCCAAAGGACTGATGCTACTATCCTTACTACTGCTACAGCGAGACAGTGATGGCGATGATGGTAAGTATTAAGTGACCTTTTCCTATGGTTTAAGGTACTTTACATGAACAGGTCATTCAGTTCTCAAATCAACCTATGCGAGCAGGATTAATATAATTATGTAACCTAAGAGGAAACAGAACTCGCCTGACCTGACACAGATAAAAAGGTGCTGGAGGCGGGATTGGAACCCAGGCAGTTTGATTTAAAAGCCCACATGTTTCCACCTCTCCACCCAACCCAGCGCTGTGCCCTTAAACCTACTACAGAATTACGGATTTCTACATCAGCCTGAGAGTGGAAGCTCTTGCTTGCGGTAGTAGCCTTTAATAAATAGAGTAACATAAAACATAACTTAGAATTGAACATTGACACACCCCATGAAATCAAGAGCCTCCCTTTGCTCTTTCAGTCCAGGCACTCATCTCGCTCCCTCCCACCTCCTCTCTGCCCTCTGAGTTTTGAGAGCTGCCTCAAGAGCTCTGATTCAGTATCAATGATGCCATTCTTTATTGAGCCTGACAAATAGGTCGGTTTCAGGAACTATGTGCTTCCCTTTCTCCGTTTCCTCTATGCCTGATCAGAGAATGAATGCTTCTATCTTAATGTTTCCATTCACAATTAAGATGGAATCACGTTTTTTTTTTTTTTTTAAACTAAAGAGAAAAGAAATCAAACTATAATTCAATATAAAATAAAACGACTATATGGCGGAAACCAATACGATATTGTAAAGCAAGATCTTCCAATTAAAAATAAATAAATTAAAAAAATAAATATTGAATTAAAAAAAAGTAAATCAAATTAGTACAGAAACCACTCAACTAATCTACTAGCAATATATTTACTAGGCAGATTATTTGCAATAAGTGCCAAAAAACCTGAGGGAGTGGTGAGCAAGAATTTTACTGCCGAGGTGGTCACAGCATTTGTACTGTTCAGGAGTGTCTAAAGAATAAGAAACTTTCTCCCCACACTTTGTAAATAGATGCTACTCTATCAATCAAGAAAATCTTGTTTCAGGCTAATTGGAACATGGAATTTACGGTGATCATGCAAAGATTTAGTAAAGTTTAGGCTATCAGTATGTTTAGAAAGCATTTTTATCTCTTTATATATTCATCAACATACTATATGTAGTGAAAAGCTACAGAAATCTTGACTTTCACATTTGAATTTTATCATCTGTACTTAATAAAGTTATTTCCAGTAGGAAAAAGGTTTACATTCAGAGGCATAAGTGATACATTGCAGAACACCAGGATGGTCTCTATGGGCAGTTAATGGAGGATATGATTGTAGAGATGTAGAAAAGGAAGAGAAAAACAATCTTCCTAAAACATTCTATTAACCACATCACTCCAACAGCCTCTTTTTTTTTTTTAATGGTTCTTAGCCTAGCTTTTTAAAATTTCCTGTTATCTGGCTTCACTCAACATGTACAAGGAAGTCTCTCACTGATTCCCCATAAGATGCATCTTCCGCTTGGACCAGTGTTACACACCATGCTCACTTCCACTTCTGCACCCTCACTTATGAAAAAGCCAAATGAAGTATTTATGGGCACCTTCCACTGGTCAGCTCATGCAGTTACCTACTGAAGCCTTATAACAACATCTAAGTACTATCATTGACATGCTTCCCACTTTACAGAAAAGAAACTATAGCTCAGAGAGATTAAATTGTCTAAGAGAATCAAAGCAAGCGTCCTGAGACTTAGACCAGAGTGGACTTCAGAGTCCACATGCTGTCCCTGACACCATACGCTTCCTCTCGTCTGGATGCCCTCCACACTGTACATGTGCTCAGTCCTGCCCGACTCTTTGTGACCCCATGGACTGCAGCCTGCCAGCCTCCTCTGTCCATGGAATTCTCCAGGCAAGAATGCTGGAGTGGGTGGCCATTTCCTCCTCCAGGGGCTCTTCCCCACCCAGGGATCGAACTCACATCTCCTGCATCTCCTGCACTGGCAGGTGGATTCTTTACTACTGAGCCACCTGGGAAGCCTGCCTTCCATACTGCCCTTTGGTTAAATCTATGCTAAACTTTTATGTCCAGTTACAGTCCCATTTCCTTTATGATTTCTTCCCAGGCAACTTCAGTCTTTCCAGATTTTTGCCTCTCCTTGGGTTTTCTATAGTACTTATAAACCTGTAAAAATTTGAGCTTAAATACTATCTCCAAATGTTTACTGTTGTTTGTTTGCATTCTTTTGCTTTCCAACTTAGGTTTTAATTTCTCAAGGGCTTCCTTGGCTGCACACACAGTAGGGGTTTAATGAATATTTAAGGAACTATTCTGATTCTTTCTGGCTTCCTGGGTTAAATAAGAAGAACAATCACACCGGGATGGAGCACAGAATGGATGGTAGGGAGACAGGGAGCAGCGGGTAGGGAAGGTAGATGGGGTTATATATTAATAATAAAGGACCTTAAATGTCATCCAAGGAGTATAGATTTTATCTATAAGTGATGAGGAGTCCTCTAAAGTATTTGAGAATTTCGTAAGATTTTTAATCCAGGGAGCTATATCTGACTACATCCGGAATAATATCAATTGAACAGAATGAGAGACTGTGCTTTGTATAGCCATAGCATTTGTCCTCATTTGTTTCTGTCACAGTATGAAGTGTTTTTTTAAAATCCAAAAGCACACATCCAGAATACTCTTGCCTGGAAAATCCCATGGATGGAGGAGCCTGTTAGGCTGCAGTTCATGGGGTCACGAAGAGTCGGACACGACTGAACCACTTCACTTTCACTTTTCACTTTCATGCATTGGAGAAGGCAATGGCAACCCACTCCAGTGTTCTTGCCTGGAGAATCCCAGGGACGGGGGAGCCTGGTGGGCTGCCGTCTATGGGGTCGCACAGAGTTGCAAACGACTGAAGTGACTTAGCAGCAGAATGAAAATACACACAGTGCTAACAGTCAAGGCAGACTCTGTAGAATATATTATCTAGCATCCCGAAGGACTAATAAAAAGACAAATTAATTACAGCCAACATTAAAAATTATCTATTCACATTAATAAAATACATTGCTGAAGTTGTAGGAATGATGTTTGGAAAGAAGGCTTATTTACTCAATGAGAGCCCCAGAAGGAATTTTCCAACTTCAAGATTAACTTTTGCAAAAGCTATATATCAAATAATTTCTCAGCAGATTTTCTTTATGCGGCAAGGAAAAGGTTATCAAGAAACAAAATTTCCTACAAGCAGATGACTTCCTTTGCCTTCTAATCTTTTAAGATCTACAGCCTCTCCATCATCCTCTTGCCCTTTTGTTCAGTAAATGGAAAAATAATTCAACTGAGATTCTTTTTTTTGAATATTTATGCATGTATGTATGTATTTAGCTGCACAGGTCTTAGTCATGTGGACTCTTAGTTACGGCATGTGGGATCTAGTTTCCTGACCAGGGATGGAACCTGGGCCCCCTGCATTGGGAGCTTGGAGTCTTAGCCACTGGACCACCAGGGAAGTCCCAGCTGAGAGTCTCATAAGTAAGGAGAAAATACTCATTAAGATGATATATTTAAGAAAAGGGGTCACAGTCAGAAGGAGAGGAATGAAGACCTCCTCCACTAAAACAAGCGCTTCCCTCTTGAGCTTACTTAAACTCCTAGGAAAAGTGAAGATTCACCTGTGATCACAAATAATAAAATTATTAATAGCAGTCATTTGTATTTAATGAAGTAGGGATAAAATGCCCCAAAAGGAAGGAACAGTAGCAAAATGTGGGGCCAGGAGGCCATGTTTCCCTGAAGAAAGAAGAGCTTTAGTTCACATCACCACTGACTACCCTAGAACACTCAGGACGTGAGAGGGTCCTGAAAACCAACAGCATCTGTCGTTGCTTGTTTACATGAGCAGAGCATCCTCTACAAGTCAGAGGTGAGGGAAGACAGGACACATTAACCTCCTTTTCGTGTGATAACCGCAACACAGCTTAAGGTGGTTCCCCGTCATCTCCAATCCTTGGAACACCTCTAAAGATACGTCATACCCCCTTCACAGGTGAAGAACCTGAAGCTTAGGAGCTTGGGGGCAGAGAGGGGGAACCTGTCTGCAGTTTCTTAGCAAGTACGTGGCTGAGCCAGATCCTGAAACCAAATCTTACTGGCTTCAAAGCCCACATGCTAGAATTGGAAAGAATGAGTGCAAATTTTATGGAAAAAACAGAACTCTGGAATAATTAAAGAAAACAGACGTAATGTAAGAAGAGGCCAGAGGCCCAACATCAAGTGGAGAGAGACAATCAACTTACCAGCATATTTTGTAGTGTTGGATTCATCCATGGACCAAAAGCAATAATCAAATGCAAATACCTGGATGAAAGAACAGAATATTAAACTTAAAAACTTATTAACTTCCATGAGTAAATCAGACTGAAAAACAATTCACTGATGAGGATGCCTGCTTCTGTCTGATTTAAAAGAAAAAACAAAAACCAGAAGTATGACTATTAATTCTGAAGTTTCCTTCAGACTAAATTGGCTATTTTCTTGTATTACAAATACAAGGTTATTTTCTTGTATTAGAGTAAATTATATATGAAAATTGCTACTTACTCCACATTCAAACAAGCAGACCTCTTAGCCAAAATATTTTAAATTATACTTTTAGTGAGAAAAGACAATGGCTTCTCTCCCAAGTCTGCAGTTTCAGCAGATGCTGAAATGGTGGCCCAGGTAGACCTTCCATGGCTTCACAAGAAATACTAAAGTGACCAACTTTCACTGAAATCAGTCCCACCTAACTTTCCATGACCTTATCATTTCTAGCATAGTTAAAGGTTTGTCAAAACTTTCCACATTCCCAGAAATCTTAAGACTCCTAATTCTGGGCCAAGTATTGTTAATATATCAATTCGCTCTTGCACACTTTAGCTTTTTGTACAGTTATGGAATGCCTACTATGTACTAGGAATGGTTAATGCCGCTTTATCAGTTCAGTCCAGTCGCTCAGTCGTGTCCAACTCTTTGTGACCCTATGGACTGCAGCACTCCAGGCTTCCCTGCTCCATACGGACACACCACTAACCACTGTTTTCCATGCATACGACCACCACTCATGTTTCAGCCATCTTTACCACATGCACAGGGCCATGCTCCCCAAAGTACGCACCAAGGGATGGCAGTTTCCTGAGACAGTCCGTGAAATAAGGATTATACCACGTTGGAAATGGTGCATATTTTACCCTGTTTAAGGTTTTCTATGCAATTCTCAACATTAAAGGTGCTGAAAAGTCTTCAGCAAGTAAACCCATTTTTTAAAAATTCATTTTTATTGGAGTATAGTTGCTTTACCATGCTGTGTTTCTACTGTACAGCAAAATGAATCAGCCATACATATATGGAGACATATATGGGGATATATATGGGGACATATATCCCCTCCCTTCTGGACTGTCCTTCCCATTCAGGTCACCACAGCACATTAGGTAGAATTTCCTGTTCCATACAGTACGTTCTCATTAGTTATCTATTTTTCAGATAGTATCGACAGTGTATATGTATTAAATATCAATCCTGACCTCCCAATTCTTCCCACCTCCCCTTTCCCCCTTGGTATCCATACATAAACCCATTTGGTTGTGTAACTTTATTTCTCCAATTTCTTTTGATGAGGAGACCTTTCTTGTTGTTTAGTCGCTAAGTCATGTCCAACTGTTTGCGACCCGTGGCCTATAGCCTGCCAGGCTCCTCTGTCCATGGGATTTCCCAGGCAAGAATACTGGAGTGGGTTGCCATTTCCTTGTCCAGGGGATCTTTCTGACCCAAGGATTGAACCTGTGTCTCCTGCTTGGCAGGCAGATTCTTTACCACTGAGCCACCTGGGAAGCCCAGCGACCCTTTCTGGAGTAACACCCAGTACCATGCCCTGAAGCTACTGTTTCTCAGCATCACCATCCTATTCCTCAAGCTAACTGACTCAGGGGACTCAGCATCTGTTTTCTTGGCTCCTTGTCCCAGCCTTCCCTGCTCCCCCATGCAACGCCAATAGTAAAATGCAATCCTCCTGTGGACAGAGACTCTTGAACATTTAACCATTTCCAAGGTATTGTAAGCACTGGGCAGTCAGAAACAAACACTCTGACCCGGGCCTAGAAACTGGCCCTAAGGGAACTTTCCAGCCTAAGTCTCCCAACAGCCACATGCTTCAGCTGAAGTTGTCCATACCTTGGAGTTACTAGTACAATTCCACCTGTCATTTGCTTCGTTTCCACCCTTCAAAATGCTCCACACTCCTTAAGGCCCGTGCCAATATATTTTTCATCCAGGAAGCATTCTTTGGTTAAACCCAAAGGGATCAGCTTTCTCTTCTCTGAACTCTCACGATACTGTTAAATCCTATTTTTGTGACTCCTATCACAATTATTTTTTCACTTACCCTGTATATGATCTGTGCATAGGTTTTACCTCTACTGCTAGACAAAGGTAGCATAGGAACCGTACCTAATTCTTATTTGTATCATGCAGTGTCCACAGTAGTTGCTTTATAATTATCTATTAAATGATTACTGGCATTGAGACCTTGGAAGAAAGCAGGTACCTTCCACATCACCAAAAGACAATGTTACACTCTGAATATTTTCAGCACCACCTGTACTTCAGTGCTTTTAAATGGATTCAGGTCCACACACAACTTATATCATCAACCTCAAATCCAAATTCAATTTTGTTATGTATACAAACATTCACTCTGGTCTCAGAATAACCAAGGTTAAAATGAACAGCTATGAAACAACAGTTCCAGCCAACAGAGTGTGAAATATTTACTGCATTCTAGGGCTCTTCCAAAGACTTGAGAGACCACACAGGCATAATCCAGTTAATCTTCCTGCCTCAAGGCAGGACAGAATTTCAACACTTCTCCTGAGAGATGAAGATCTGTCTTGTTTTTAAACATTTCCAGAAAAGGAGATTCCACAACCTCCCTTTGATGGCATCTTTATAACACTTAACTTTCAATTCCAGGGTATTTTCCTTTCCTTTTGACTTAAGTCAACTCTCCTGGCTTTAAACAGCCAACAGAGGCTCCTGTCCAATTTTTAGGTACTGTTTCCCTCTAGACTCCAATGAATTCCTCTTAGTAGCTGCTACATACAGTGAAATCATAATTTATCTCCTGTATGTTAATTTTTCATACCTTCCAGAAACTTACGGGTAACAGTTTGCTATTGTGCATATAAGATTAGAAAGCTAAGATCTATATTCACAGTAATGTCACTTGAAATAAAATGAAATCCACTCAAAAACTGGGGGTCTACCCTTAATTCTGTGCCAACTTTCATTTCTAACAAACTAGTTAATAGTCTAAAGTTGGTTTTGATCATAAAAAGGAAGATGAAATTTTCATTTTAGGCACTTGCCCCCACTCCCAAATTCAGACAAATGTTAAAAGCGTTTTCTCAAAGGGCTCTGATAGTACTGGCAGACACACTTGTTCTTTGCCTGCCAAATACTGGCCTCTCCCTGAACTGAATTATGTCTCAAATTTCAAAACCTGTGATCACAAGCATTTTAGAATAGGCACGCCTCAAGCCAGTCATGGAGTATGGGTTATGATTTTACTCAACATTTATCATAAGAAAGTTAAGCCCAGAAATCTGAAGGATTTTCCTAAAAACTCAAAGCAACTGGAAAGATTTTTGCTGTCATTTTTTTCTTTAAGAAAGGCTGCCAGTGATTTCCCCGCCAATCCTTCTTTGAAATTTCAGAGCACTCTCCATCGCCCACGGCACTAGTTCACATGCAGTCCTGTTCCATGGCTTAGTTCTTCTTGTGTGGGTCTCAGCTCCACTTAAAGGCAAACCTGGCGGGGGCAGGGGCTTTGTCTTAGGCTGGTGTCTGGGTCATATCTCATACAGAGCAGTCACTGTACGTAATACTTTCTCAATAAATAAACATAATACCAGGAGAAGAAGTTGAAATGCAGACAAGAACATGGAATGGACATGAGGAACTCTTAGGAAAAAGTAGAAGTTCAAACTGCAAGACAGATTTTTAAATGTTTCATTACTTTCAGATGCAGTTTTTCAGGGAACTTGTGGCCTTTAATGGTCAAATAGAGATTCGGTCACTAGATGAGTCCTCTCCGGCATCATCATTCCAGGGTTCACGAGCATAAACTAGTATGACCACATCAAGTATAATTATTTGTTGTGAGAATAGCTATTTGGTATGACTTACGAAAATAGTGTGTAAAAGTTTAAAATAATTTATCTAAGGTAGCATGATCATTTCCCCTGCAATCTTGTTGCTGCTAAGTCACTTCAGTCGTGTCTGATTCTGTGCGACCCCATAGACGGCAGCCCACCAGGCTCCCCCGTCCCCGGGATTCTCCAGGCAAGAACACTGGAGTGAGTTGCCATTTCCTTCTCCAATGCATGAAAGTGAAAAGTGAAAGTGAAGTCGCTCAGTCGGGTCCGACTCTTCGAGACCCCATGGACTGCAGCCCACCAGGCTCCTCCATCCATGGGATTTTCCAGGCAAGAGTACTGGAGTGGGGTGCCGTTAGTACTATAAATAAACTAGTGTTCACAAACAATTATCTTTCTTTTCCTGGCTTAAAAAAATTATTTAACTTAATCACAAAGGTTTGTAACAAAAGAGGACATGGTTTTCTTAGGTCTTAAAGAAATTTTGATTTTCTCATACAGAAATCATTGACATTTCCAGTTGCCAATGGGAAGGGAGAGTTAGGGAGTTTGGGATGGTCATGTACAACTGCTATATTTAAAAGAGATAACCAACAAGGTTCTACTGTATAGCAAAAGGAACTCTGCTCAATGTTATGTGGCAGCCTGGATGTGAGAGGGATCTAGAGGAGAATGGACAGATACGCACATATGGCTGAGTCCCTTCACTGTTCACCCGAAACTATCACAAGGTGATTAATCGACTATACCCCAAAACAAAATAAAAAGTTCAAAACAAAATCATTGACATTTCAAAAGAGATAACTAAACTATTTTCCTGAGAGCCATTCTTTGGAAACTAACCACTTCAAATAAAAAGGAAATACATCATTTTTTCTGAAGTCAGCACATTATACTAGAGAAAAATATTTATTCAAGACTTCTAACTAATTTCACTAGAATTCCTAAATCTTTATTTTACCTATTCATTATGAAGTCACTGGTATCTTGAGTATAGGAGATGGGGGACTTTTTAATGCATACAACTGACCCCCCCCAAAAAATCAAATCTGTATAAACCAAGTATAATTTTCATATTTCACCAATGCCAATCAACATTGTTAACTCTTTTGTAAAGCAACCCACATTTTCCAAGAGCCTTCAACTAGAAAAAGAACCAAAGGTACAGATGCTCCCCAGTTGTTTTTAAAATCTGAAAACCACTGTCTTCACTGTTTTCAATGAAATGCAACTCCACCTGCTTGGAATCCCACTCCCTCCTCTTAGTTTCCAGCTTGTAAAACTCAGACCAGCATTTAATTCCCTGAAGCTTGATGGACACATTGGTCCCACCTTCAGCACACTCCTAAAAATGTTCACTTTGCATCTCTGTGAACCACTGAACATCCTGTAAAGGGATCACAAGCTGTTTTCAATAAGGCAGATGTGTTGGGTGATACACACTCTGAGGCAAAGGTGCCTTAGGATGCAGAGGCAGGATGCACCGCAGAGAAACTCCATTCTTATTGAGAAGTCTCATTTCACTGGCAGGTCAGCAAAATTCAAGTTGCCATTTTAAAAAAAAGAAAAAAAGCACCTTTTATGTTCCTTGAAGAAAGAGAGAGCCATCAGGGTTCTAAGAAATGTGACCTGTAATCATTTTTCTGATCCATAAATACCAAATGTAAAGGTACTTTCAACTGCATACCTCTTTCTACTTGCACACTTTCACTAATTGCACACTTTCTCCAATTATAAAACAGTTGATCCAGAAAGCATTCTGGCTAATTGCCACTGCTCGCGGTTTGAGGTACTACAGGGAACTCAGAGACACATTAGGCATGTGTTTCTGTCCTTTAGTCGCTTTTGGTCTAGTTATAGAGACAAAACAAAAGAATTCTTGAAAATTAAAAAGCATGTTTTTTTCCCCAAAATAATTTTTGTACTTTTCAACTCCTCTCTAGGCAGAAAGTGATTAACCCAATACTTTTCTCAAGATAATTTAATTTTAGGGAAAGAAACACCTCCAAACATACACATCAATTTTTTGCAAAATGCATCAAAGCATACTCCCTTTCTAATTTCTCCTTATTAAATTATTTCAGCATCATCTCAAATGTCACTCCCTTATGAACCTTTCTTAAGGACACTACTTCTTCTTACTCTGAATTTCATACCTCTCTGGCCAGATTGTATGGGTTAACATGTATAAGAGAGTTCCTTTTTTCTTCTACATTACTAATTCTGAGAGGTCAAGACCTTGGTTTTCCTAATGATTTTATTGCCCACAATTCCACCAAACAAAAATACTCTGAGAATTTACTTTTTAAAGCAACTTCACAGTGAATGGCCATTCACTTAAAAATGATCTCGTAAATCTGTGTTGTCACACATGACAGCTGCTTAAATAAAACAGGCCACACCAGTGAGTAGGGTAGTAGATTACCCAACAGTACTTGGTTGAAGGCTGTTTCCACTCGACTGTGAAAGTGACAAGACCAATGTCACCCTACAGACATGATCTGTGTGTTTACTGGATTCCCACTCATTTCCCAAAAGACAGGAGCAAGTTCCCCTATTCACTTACAGATTATGTCAAGAGTCAGGCATCTCTCCAGCTCTGAGATGTTCCACCAATGCCCAAGAAATCTTCCGGGTGGATGAGCACAGTGGGAAGTCCAGGGGGAAAAAGGAGAAGAGAAAACATGGAAGTCTAAGAAAATCTCCCCTCTGATAACCCCTTGGCTCTCTTCACCCTCTGGCCATTCTTCAAGACCTGCCCAAAGGTCACCTCCTCCAGTGCGTCCTCAACTTCCCTCCTCTGCGCTCTTTCACTCAATAGCTTCACCTCTCAAATACACAGTCCACCGAAGTAAGCACACATTTTATACTAAATGACGGCTGTGGGCATTTAAGCAAAGTGTCTACCAATACAATGCATGGTGCACAGTAAAACTCAGTCTACGGCAGCTACTGCTATCCGTTTTGACAGTCTCTACAGACGGACTCCTCTCCCAGTTAACAGAACAGCACAGTTTCCATTTACAGAGTGTTTATTATGTAGCAGGCACCATCCTAAGCGTGTTACTTTCTCATCAAGCTTGGAGGTTTCCTCAGCCAGGGACTGTGCTAATTCATTTCTTTAATCCTTACAGGCACAGACACAGTAGATAGGTGCTCTGTATTTGCTGAGTCAAATAAAGAAAGAAAAATGAAAAGGCAAAGAAGGTTCGTACGACCATGAGAAGAGAGCTGCTATAGTTCACCAAGTTCCTCGTCAAAAGGATCAACACAAGCCTCACTGTGTACTTCCTAGCCCCCAAGTCCAGAATGAAAAGGGCTTCCCACAGAGGGAAAAAAGTCCACTCTATGTGGGCTGGCTGGGCTTTGCACGAAGGAGTGTGTCTCCCTGTGCTCACACGATCCTGCCATCCTCCTCTCTGGGTACAATTCACCCACTGTTCACATCTGCAGACTGAGCTGCTTGCTACTCACAGCTTGTTCTGACTCTGGAACTGCACCTGAGATCTCTCCACAAATCCCATTTCTCCGGTTTTATAAATATCGGCGAGCCCATGTCCTGTTGGGGGTTACTTCAACTCTGTTCATTTGAAAGAGTACAGTGACTACGAGAGACGTGGTGTGCCAAATGTGTTCACGTGTCAGCACACTGGTGGAGAACTGAAGCAGACCAAAAAGAATTAAAGCCCTGCATTCATGCCATGTCGAAATGAAGATGTTTAGCGTGATCTGTTTTCCACCACTTACAATGCTGTACATGTTTAATCTTCCTCACCATACTGTGAGTTCCAGAGAGCAGGAACCACTAGTTAAAGTGCCTCTTGAGCCCCACAAATTCTTCACACTGTACCTTCCACAAATGTTCTCAATTATAGGCATCTAATAAATGACATTTGAATGAATACAGTAAAAATGCCTCCTAGGAAAAAACGCAGTGGGGTAGGGCTCTGCTGCCATTCAATTCATGCAGCTGCAACACTCATGGGCTCAGATATAAAGGCAGAAATGTAAGGGGTGACAGCAGAGTGGCTGCATTTAACAGGGTAAGAGAAACAGCAAAAACCTCAGGATGGATGCTAAAAAGAAGTTCCACATTCAGCTATATGTTTGGTCTGAAACAGAAATATGATCCAAGCTACAAATGTAATTTAAATTGCGTCTGTAGGCACACTCAAAAGTCAAGAGATAAAACAATTTAAATAATGTTTTTATTTAACCTAATACACTTGTTAAAATATTTACTTTTTTCCTCATACTAAGTCTTTGATGTCTGCTGTGTATTTTTACACTCACAAAAATCTCAGTTTTGACCAGCCACATAGCACATGTTCAAATGCTGCGTGTGGCTAAGTGGCTGCTGTATTGGACAGAACGGGTCTACAACTCACCTCATTTCAGGCCACCACTCAGTTTTCAGAAATGCACAAAGTGAATGATGAAAATGATGGAGGTCACAGACTGTAAAATGAGTCTGAATGAAACTGCACTTCAGATGGCATAAGCTGTATAGAGTGATTTCTCCCTCCTTATTTCCGAGCCTTTTTCGGTAAAGTCAGGTTTTTTGGCATGGCAGTATGACCCATTAAAGGATACTGCCTCCAAAAAGTAACAATTTTATTTTGTTATGCTGTCATTTTCTCCTGTTCAAGATTTTGCCAACAAACTTATGTAATTAGAAGAGGGATTAAACACCCTTAAATTCAATAGTTCTTAACAGGGCTTGTAAATAAAAAACAGGAAGATCCCCTGGAGAAGGGCATGGCAACCCACTCCAGTATTCTTGCCTGGAGAATCCCACGGATAGAGAAGTCTGACGGGATATAGCCCATGGGGTCACACAGAGTCAGACACAACTGAGCTACTAAGACTTTCACTTTAAAGTGAGTTTAATTAGTAAGATCAAATTGTTCAATGACTCTTACACTAACTTATGGAGATCTTAAAATGATGATCATGGCTTTAAAAATGAGCAAACGGTGTAAAGAAGAATGTGATTGTAAACAAAGTGATCTTGCAGATATTTACTTTTGCTTCAGACTCTTCCTTCTTACTCTTTCCTGCTTTTTTCACTTCCATAAAACCCAAAAAACAGAAAAACCGCTTTACAAGCACATGGTGTAACAGACAGCAGCAGCAACCAGAAGGCCTAGAATTGCAGCCCAAAGCTCTCTCACTGGATGGCCTGGGCCGATCACTCCTTAAGCCTCCATCTCCTTAATCTCAGACTCTGAATGGGCTCAGTTCAGACATTTCTTCCAGCTCCAAAGTGCTCACTTGGCACATGGACAGTTCTCAACAAATACTGAAGGGTGAAGAAGAAAACAGAAAAGGGAGGAAGAATTCATTTGTTTTCCTCTGCCTGTGTTTCAGTGTAGCTCCCTGGGAAAGTAAGATACTTGCGCCAGAGATGACAGAGGCATGAAAAGGAAGTGTCCGAGAACATGCCTGACGTTCTGAGGGCCGTCAGGGAGACTGGAACTGGGCTTCTAAAGGCAAAGCTCCCGTGACCGGGACATTTTCCTGGTTTCCATCAACAGAGCGTGCATAACACATATCCAGACAGAGATCTTCACACACACACACTAAGGAAAAACACACCTATCTCAACTCTGAAAATTCTGAGACAAAGGCTCTTTATTTTAAACCAATGAGGAGGCATAAAGCAGGTGTCTCTATGTTTGTCTAAAAGCTTATTTTTCTTTTTAAGGGAAGTAGAACATGCTCTAATAAACATTGCATGATATGCTACGGGGGAAAGGATTAAATGGTATGCGCTAGGCCCATGCTGAAATAAATGTTTCTCTACTCTGGAGGACAAATTTACAAAATGTAACACCAAAAAGAAAATCCAAATAAATAGTACAAAACAATTTACACAAGGATACATTTGTGGAAATTTCTCTATTCTACACGCACGTGCAATATGAAAAAAATGTTCAATCTTACTCTCAAGTTCAACCAGAAGAATGTTTTTTCCTTGTCCTAATACAACACTAGAAAAAATAACTTTTAAGAACAGAAGAAACACAATTCGGCGAGAACTAGTTTAAGTGTCCGCGGTGTCGCCATGAGCAGCAGCACCACAAGGTACTTGGTTTCTCTTCTGAGTTTTCACTGGCTCTTCCCCTTCCAGTCCCGAAAACAGGATGGGTCCCTGCTCACCCCTATTTTCTCACGTCTTCTATCCTACTTAATCCTTTCTTCCTTGACCACATAATCAATAGCTCTTCCTTTACCTCCTACCTCCTTCCCATCAGGATGTACCCGACCTTTCCAGGGCAGACTACAAACTGTGAGTTACCTGCTAGGCGTCTCTCAGATGCTTTGCCATCATTTCTAATTCAATTCACTCTAAAACTGTACTCTTTCACTTTGCCTTGCACCAAACAGGTCTTTCTTCAGTTCCTGCTGAATTTTCAGTTACTCGGCTTCAAATTCCAGATCCATCTCTGCCTCCTCTTGTGGCACCATCTTCTCCCACATGCTATCAGCATTCAAGTCCTGGATACTTCAGTTCTGCAATGTTTTGATCATTCTTCCCTTCCTCTTTTCTCATGGCACCACACCAATGAAGGCCCTCATTATCTCTCATTTTATTGAAAAAGAGGTAATGAATTTTCTTCATTCCTGGCTCGTTTTATTGAATATCATCCTTTTCCCACCCACTGACCAAACCCAATTTATTTTATGCTCTGCTTTCAGATTAACCTGAAAGGGAGTTTGAATCAGGCCACTGCTTTGTTCAAAACAGAGACACGGAATGTATCGAGATGCAATCCTGGTATCAAGGTCCTCCACAGCGGGATTTGGTTTCAACCTCCTCCTTTTTTTTTTTTTTTGGCCATGTCACACAGCTTGTGGGATCTTAGTTCCCTGACCAGGGATCGAAATCATGCCCTTGGCAGTGAAAGCTCAGAGTCCTAACCAGTGGACCGTCAGAGAAGCTCCTCAACCTCCTAGATGTGTCCCCCAGGATTCCCTTCCATGGACCAGCAGTCCAACTCTATGCTATGTCATTCTCTGAATACAGTTGATATTTTCTCCATCTCTTGGCACATCTGCCTACAACCCAATGGTCAACTATATCTGAGATGCTAATAAAAAAGTATTGTGCATTTTCAACTAAGTATATCCCTAAATATCTAATGTTTTTGAAGCTACTGTAAATGATTGGGTTCCTGTTGATTTTTATTTTCTAATTGCTCATGCTATTTTAAAGAGGTACAATTTGTATTTTGACCTTTTTCCTGCCACCCTGCCACCGCTAAGTTCTAGAAGCTTATTCAGAGATTCGTTAATGTTTATCAAATATATGACCTTACTGTCTACAAAAAAATATGCTTTTGCTTCCTCCATTCTGATCTGAATTTCTTTTTCTTGCTTAATTACACTGGCTAAGAAGCCCAGTCTATGCTGAAGAGAAGTGGCTACTCCTCACCTATTTCGCATCTTGGATGGAAAGGGTCCCGTCTTTCACTGTAAATATGACGACACCTGTGTATGTTTAATGCGTGCCCATTACCATCTTGAGGAGGTTTCTGTCTACTAAAACCTGCTGCAAGTTTATGACATAAACAAGTGTTGAACTTTGTCAAATGCTTTCCACATAGCCTTTTCTATTTTATTCTGTGAATACGAAGTACATCTTTTTTTTCATAATTAATAGTTTATTTTTTAAAGCAGTTTTAGGTTTACAGAAAAACTGATCAGCTAGTGCAAAGAGTTGCCATATACCCCCTCTTCACAAACATCCCCTCAGCAGTTTCTGTCATTACTAATAACTTGTATTAGTTATGCTATATTTATTATAATCAATAAACCAATATCAATACATTATTAAGACCTAAATTCCATACATCAAGGTTCACTCTTTTGAGCTATACAGTCCTATGAGTTTTGATAATTGCATAATGTCATATATCTACCTTTAGAGTAGCATACAGAACAATTTCACTGCTCTAAAAATCCTGTACTTTACCTATTTATTCATCTCTCCTCTCCTCTCACTCCTCCTGGCAACCACTGATTTTGCCCCTCTTTCTCTGAAGGCATCCAAGTTTGCATTAAACTTTAATTTGGATTTAAAGTGGATCTGGCATATTGTAAGTGCTGAATTAAAGACAGCTATTATTAATAGAAACAATGAAAATAGCATAGCATTCTAAGAGTACAGTTCCAAAGATAGATAAAAAGACTGCAAGACTTCTTTCCGGTATAACAGTTGGGTAGGAACAATGATAACTCAACCAAATATTCCAAGAGACACCCCCTCCTTTCTCCTAATCACACCTCTACCTTAGAATATTTTTAAGTAAAATGCGCAAAATCCTCACACATAATACAAACAGAAAATACAATAGGGAGGTGATTATTATTTACCATCATCATTAGGCATAATTTCAATAATCGTCCGAATGCAGACTACAGGAAAAGGCAGATAGTCCTCAGGAAAACACAAATTAATGTCATGACAAGAAAATCCAAATTGCTGGTGAGATTTGTAAGGTCCAATGGGCACTTTCCCTCTGGGGACAGGCCACAGAAGAGGATCAGGATTACGACCCAGCCGGGCATTTGGGTCTCCTTGAGAATGGAACTAGGACAGAGTGTTTCCTCTGGCTCAGTTCAGTTCAGTTCAGTCACTCAGTCGTGTCCGACTCTGTGAGACCCTATGGACTGCAGCACGCCAGGCCTCCCTGTCCATTGCCAACTCCCAGAGTTCACTCAAACTCAAGTCCATTGAGTTGGTGATGTCATCCAACCATCTCATCCTGTCACCCGCTTCTCCTCCTGCCCTCAATCTTTCCCAGCATCAGGGTCTTTACTAAGAGTCAGTTCTTCACATCAGGTGGCCAAAGTACGGGAGTTTCAGCTTCCACATCAGTCCTTCCAACAAATATTCAGGACTGATCTTCAGGACGGACTGGTGGGATCTCCTTGCTGTCCAAGGGACTCTCAAGAGCCTTCTCCAACACCACAGTTCAAAAGCATCAATTCTTTGGCACTCAGCTTTCATTATAGTCTAACTCTCACACCCATACATGACTATGGGAAAAAACCATAGCTTTGACTAGATGGACCTTAGTTGGCAAAGTAATGTCTCTGCTTTTCAATATGATGTCTAAGTTGGTCATACCTTTTTTCCAAGGAGCAAGCGTCTTTTAATTTCATGGCTGCAGCCACCATCTGCAGTGATTTTGGAGCCCCTCAAAATAAAATCTGTCACTGTTTCCATTGTTTCCCCACCTATTCTCTGGCTTAGTCTTTAGCAAAGTGGTTCTGTCCACCAGTGAAGGGAACACATAATTTAGCTAAACTGGAACCTTCTTTCTGCTAAACTGGTGAAGTGTCCTTCTGGTACAACAGGTTTTTCTTTTTTTTCTTCATTCATTCAACAGTCATTGTGTAGATGCTATGTAAAGGTTCAAGTATAGGTTTTTAATATTTTGCCTGGTCTTAGCTGTCAGTTCTGCAGAAGTCAGAACAGGACTTTCCATCCTGGGTCTGACAGATAGTTTCCTCTTGATTTTATATTACACTATGCACATGTTCTGTACTCCAACCCCATTAGAATGCTAGGATCTGGTCTGATTCATGCAGCACTTGGCCCCTGCCCAGAATATTTGTTAAATGAAACCAAAATGTCTTCTTTGATGCTTTTACTAATTATGCATGTCAAAATCTCATTGTCTGAATAAATTAAAGTTCATGCTTATATAGTCATCATTAAAAATATGTTTCCCATTTGCTTTCAATATTCAAAGTTTCTGCATGAAAAGACCTTATCTTAGCATCTTTTTAAAAACTTTCAGTTTGTTATGTCATTTATTTGAATTTAAGATGATCTTCATACTTTCTAGATGTGCCTTATGGCATGCGCGCACACACACACACGCGCGCACATATGTGCATGTGTGTGTGTGTGTGTGTGCACATGCGTGTATATATATATTTACATTTAATGTCATTCATTTTATCTTGGAAATTTCATGACACTTCATAGGAACTATTAATAGAATACCTAGTGAACGCACAAAACTTTTATATACCAGGTAGAAGGTAATGCCAACCCACTCCAGTGCTCTTGCCTGGAAAATCCCATGGATGGAGGAGCCTGGTAGGCTGCAGTCCATGGGGTCACGAAGAGTCGGACACAACAGAGCGACTTCACTTTCACTTTTCACTTTCATGCATTGGAGAAGGAAATGGCAACCCGCTCCAGTATTCTTGTCTGGAGAATCCCAGGGATGGGGGAGCCTGGTGGGCTGCCATCTCTGGGGTCGCAGAGTCGGACACGACTGAGGCGACTTAGCAGCTGCAGCAGCAGCAGCAGAAAGTAACCAGAACATTTCTGTATGTAAAGCAATTAGTGATTTTTTTAAAATGTGGTTTTGTGCCTCTTTTTCATTTCACTGCTTCTCCTGCATTAAGTAACCCTATGTGGAACTGCTCAGGATTTTAGTGCCTTTTTCTGTAAGGAGAGAATTAAATACATCACAAGGTTGGCTGTCTGTTCTGAAACCTTTAGGAACCAACAGCAAGGGAACAAAGAGCTACTTAAGGGGAGCTCACATCTTTCTGAGTAGCAGAGACATTTTTGGTTATACTTTTCCACATCAATAGGGGCTTCCCTGGTGGCTCTAGTGGTAAAGCACCCGCCTGTTAATGCAAGAGATGAGGGTTCAATCCCTGGGTTGGAAAAATCCCCTGGAGTAGGAAATGGCAATCCTTCAGCATTCTTGCCTGGGAAATCCCATGACAGAGGAGCCTGGAGGGCTACAGTCCAAGGGGTCGCAAAAGACTCAGAAATGACTGAGCACATACCACGTCAATGATTGCTCAGGAATAACCTTCTAATCCCTCAGATTTGGCCAGGATGCGAGTGCTTATATTTCTAAACATCATACACTGCCTCTTTCTTAAAAGATTTCATATTATTTGTTCAATGCATGGCTTCCTTACTGGAGATGGAACTCTTAATGCCAAGGACAATTGCTATACTGCTATCAATAAACATAAAGGATAACATTTAGCATTTTAGGGAGGTCTCAATACTCCAAAAGCCAAGTTAGATTTTCCTTCATAATCCCAGAGATAAGTAAGTCTAATCTATCCTGTATTTCTTCCCCTTACCTGTGTCTTAGATTCTGACTATATAATATATGTGGGTGTAGCCTGACTTGATCCCATCTCAAAAACCAAACCAGCATCACTGATCAGAGGCTGGTTGCATTTCTCCTTCCTTTTGATAACCAATAAAATACTCACCGGTAATAAAAATCAGCCTTCACTCATTCAAGAGTTGATCATTCAGATGATGTCGTGCTTCTCATTGTCTTCTTTTTCTACCTACTCTTTAATTCTTAGGCTTCTCACTGGCACACATGCCAATGAAGGCTGGCCGGAGCATGGGGGCTAGCTCTAATTAGCGGACTTTGCAATTGGCTAGAAACTCCAAAGGGCCACATAAAGTTGGCAGACATCTGAAACTCCAAAAGTTTGGAGAATTTTTCTGATGATATCAATGATTCTTAGTAGGACACAGAAAAGATAGTTTGTCCAGTCAATAACCCAGTTACCAATCTACCATGATGTTACCATATTTGTCTTCCCATGTTCTAGGTGGTGATATTATATAGTTCTGCATTACTCTATGAAGGCTTCCTTCATAGCTCAGTTGGTAAAGAATCTGCCTGCAATGCAGGAGACTCCGGTTTGATTCCTGGGTTGGGAAGATCCGCTGGAGAAGGGATAGGTTACCCACTCCAGTATTTTTGAGTTTCCCTTGTGGCTCAGCTGGTAAAGAATTCACCTGCAACGCAGGAGACCTGGGTTCAATCCCTGGGTTAGGAAGATTTCCCTTGGAGAAGGGAAAGGCTACCCACTCCAGTATTCTGGCCTGGAGAAGTCCATGGACTGTAGTCCATGGGGTGGCAAAGAGTCGGACACAACTGAGCAACTTTCACTTTCACTCTCCATTACCCTATCCGTGAATTATTGTTATTATCATGTTATTTCCTCTCTCTGGGCCTCATGTCATCATCAACAAAATATAAACAACAGCCAGATGGGTTTGTTCTGAAAACCCACGCATTAGTTCCAAAGATGAAATAATGTATTAAAGTGCTTTATAAGATGTAGAGGCCCAACATTACCAACATTAACTGTTCATGGTTTACGTTTTACATTAGAATGCTGAACCGTCTTCTCAAAAGCAGAGGTGTTTCAGAGGGGTCACTGTGATAGATGAAATTCGAAATTTTGGCACACGTGGCCAGCATGCACACCAAATTCTGTGTAGGTGCTTACCTTGGGAGGTTTCCTGAATGATGGAAACAAAAAATTTCAGCAGCAGAAGTAGAGGGTTGTCCACACAGCAGCGATATATCAGGAGGAAGCAATGAAAGAAAAAAAAAAAACAAGGCAAACTCAGTATCTTGATTACATGATCTAATATATGCTCTACTTCACAAAGATCAGAAGCAAAATTTACTCCACTGCCTGAAGCAATAAACTCTTATAGTTGCTCAAAAACACAGTGTGGGCATAAGAAGTTTCTTCCTTGGCTTAATAGAATCTATCCAGTCATTCAGAGGTATTTTTAATGATTATAAAGTAGCCAACAAAAAGAGCATCAGAAAAAAAGAAAAAGAAAGAAAGAAACATGCTGCAATCATATTGCTTGTGGTTAAATACTTCAAAATCAATTTTCATATTTGAATTTTTTAATTGACACATATATATATATTTCCTTTGAAAAATAATATGGGATTTCTCCCCCACTTAGAAAGCATTGTTTAGATGACAATTTTCACATATTTCAACCCTGAGTATAAATTTAAAAGCAAATTGCATCCTTATCATCAACCACACATGAATTTTTTTATCATTCAATTTTGCATTAAAAAAAAAACTCTGCATCCAGTAACATCTCTGAAAAGGAAATAGTTTTCAAAGTAACAAACCATTAGACTAACTTCCTCGGTAAATGTTTTGATTGTGTACAAAGTTAAGGAGCTGAACTATGATTTATATGGTATGTAATCCTATCACAGGGGTTTGGCCTTCTGGATGTGGTTATTCTTAACCAGTCTCTAATACCGATTCAGAAACTCCAAAATGATTGTTAAAAAGAAATGGGGGGTTTTTCCTGTGGCTTTAATCTTTCTTCATAGGGAACAGAACCATGAGAATTTTTTTTTTAAAAAAAGGATTTTCCTGGGCAGAGGGCATGGGAACTCAAGGTATAGGCACGAACAGCTCGGTGCCCTCTCTCCATCACTGTGTTCAACTGCGATCAAGACTGCCGGCAGAAACATAAATAACCTCAGAAATGCAGATGACACCACCCTTAAGGCAGAAAGCAGAGAAGAACTAAAGAGCCTCTTGATGAAAGTGAAACAGGAGAGTGAAAAAGTTGGCCTAAAACTCAACATTCAGAAAACTAAGATCATGGCATCTGGTCCCGTCACTTCATGATAAATAGATGGGACAACAGTGGAAACAGTGACAGCCTTTATTTTGGGGGGCTCCAAAATCACTGCAGATAGTGACTGCAGCCATAAAATTAAAAGACACTTGCCCCATTGGAAGAAAAGTTATAACAAACCTAGACAGCATATTAAAAAGCTGAGACATTACTTTGCCAACAAAGGTCGGTCTAGTCAAAGCTATGGTTTTTCCAGTAGTTGTGTATGGATGTGAGAGTTGGACTATAGATAAAGTCTAAGTGCCGAAGAATTGATGCTTTAGAACTGTGGTGTTGGAGAAGACTCTTGAGACTCCCTTGGACTGCAAGGAGATCCAACCAGTCCATCCTAAAGGAAATCAGTCCTAAATATTCATTGAAAGGACTGATGCTGAAGCTGAAATTCTAATACTTTGGCCACCTGATGAGAAGAGTTGACTCATGAGAAAAGACCCTGATGCTGGGACAGATTGAGGGCAGGAGGAGAAGGCAATGACAGAGGATGAGATGGTTGGACGGCATCCCCGACTCAATGGACGCGAGTTTGAGTAAACTCTGGAAGTTGGCAATGGACAGGGAGGCCTGGCGTGCTGCAGTCCATGGGGTTGCAAAGAGTCGAACAAGTGAGCAACTGAACTGAACTGTGTTCAGTATCCCTCCCAGAACTATGAGGCCCCCAAATAAAACCCAGAGTTCAATATCAAGAAAAGAAACTCCATGGATTCCACAATTAGGTAGATAACCCTAACCTTTAAATCTATGGAAAGAAAATCATAACCTTTCTTATAATGATAAAGAATTATCTTCTTGAAATTCCATGAATTAGCTAAAAAGAAATGAATCCTTATGTCATGACCGCAGGCAGGGACAAGAGGAATGTGATTTTTGTCTTCAGGTTTCAGAGGGAAACTACCTAGAAAAACTGGTATCTCAAGCTGCTATTATGAAGTTTCAACATTCTGTGCATCTATCCTTTTAAACAAGACAAACATTTATGGATGTGGTTATAACAATGCACACATGGTTTCAAATATAAGAGAGCCATGGGTCTTTGCTCTGTACATAAAGCTTGAGGTTTCTTCCAAGAAAATTTCTTTAAGTGGAACAACGGCTCTAAAAGGCATCTATTCTGAACAGGTAGAACAATAATTAATCATAATAATAAAACCTCACTCACAGTACTTTTGATAAAGCCCTCTCTTATACTGCCTGCTTTATTTTTTTTTTGACATCTGAAATGATTTTTAATCTTCATATTATTTTTTTTTGAACAAGAACCTTTTTGAAGAGCTCTATTTATGCTATGAAACACAGGTATAGCCTTTTTTGGCTCCTTCTGACAACAGAAATAAAAACAAAAACAGTTTCCAGGGGGTATAACTTCAGTAGAATCAGCCATAAACACGGGAAATTGATATCTCAGCAAGGGGACCCTCCAAAGCTTCCCTTATAATACGATAATAGTGGGAAGCCTGATCTTTTTTTTTTTATTTTATTTTAAAACTTTACATAATTGTATTAGTTTTGCCAAATATCAAAATGAATCCATCACAGGTATACATGTGCTCCCCATCCTGAACCCTCCTCCCTCCTCCCTCCCCATACCCTCCCTCTGGGTCGTCCCAGTGCACTAGCCCCAAGCATCCAGTATCGTGCATAAAAGCCATTTAAATCACGTGCTTTATTTAACGGGGGAAAGAAAAGTCACTTGACTTGGCCTACAATAAAGCAACCATATGAAACAGCATGGGACAAATTAGTAAAATGTATGTTTCACATTAAGGCTACAATGAACCAAGGAATCTAATGGGGGTGGAACATGCTCACAGGAATCCCAGGGATTTCCCCAGGGTTCTCCTGTGCTTCATGACTGTATAATCATCATCACCAGCAGCACAGAGTAAGTGCTGGCTTTTAGCCAGTAGTGCGCTGGCCTCCTTTGGCACCCAATAATAGAGCGATCCTTTCCTTATTGACATTTCAACACAGTTTTCTTTACTCCTATTAGGAAACCAATCCTATTTCAGCATTTTAAGTACTTTGTAAATGTATCTCTTTGTCTTAGAAAGAAACCACATAATATGGGAATGCCAGGATAATTCAGCTACCTTCCTTTATGTTTCTAAGGATGGTTTGTTAAGAGTAAATGGAGGGACTTCCCCGGTGGCCCAGTGGCTAACACTCTGCACTCCCAATGCAGGTGGCCTGGGTTTGATCCCAGGTCAGGGAACTAGACCCCACATGCCACAGCCGAGACCTGGCGCAGGCAAAACAAATAAATAAATATCAAATATTAATAATAAAAAAATGGGAGACCAGGATGCATGGGGAAAAGGCAGGTCACTAAGTGAAAACTGCCACTACTCAAATTACTCATCATTTAGTTTAGATCAAGGATCCTGGCTGCAGAAGGAAAAGTAAGTCATTTGGTTTATCACAACTGTACTTCATTCACTGATAAACATTTCTTGAGGTTTGAATTAGCTGATAAGAAACTAAGCATCCTAATCCAGAACCATAGTTTACTGCCCCATCTCCAGAGGCTCTGTATCATTTTCTGGTAATTGTGAAGAGAAAGTTTTCCAACATGAGTAATACTGATACTATAACCAAATGCAGCACGTTATCCTTTGAGGGGAAAAAAGGAAAAACTAATGTGATATTGCAATGTAAAGATAAAAGTTTTCTCTCATGTATCTATGTATCTATGAAAAAAGATGAATATAAACATCTATCATGAACATAATCAATATTAAAAGTATATATTTTTAAGTTACAGCCTTTGTTGGTTATATCAGTGAAGTCTTAACAAAGAGTTCCGTCTAACTCTCAACTAGGTCCAGGCTATTGCTGATACCTAGGTGGTTCCTTTAGAGAAAGATGCAATATTCCTAGCTAAGCAAACATCCAATGAACTATAAAGAACACCCCATCAAAGAGAACTCACTGACCTGCAGACACAGGCTTAGAGAGAAAATAAGAACGTGTGGTTCTACGCTGATTGACGCTAACTCTACTTTGTAAACACCAAAGGTTCTTTCCTCTCTCAGGACAAAAAAGTTAATGGGTCTCTTCAAGGTCACCCACACTTCATGCACTCCCCACACAACTCTTATAACTTCCATGCCTTTCACCCACTCGGTCTCTCCCTTCTGCCTGAGCAAATCGCCCCTCTCCAAAACCCAGCTCCAGGCTCCAGTCTCAATTCCTCACCAATTGTTTGAGACCACATTGGCCTTCACCAGCTGATAGCTGAGGATTCCTACGGTCAACAAAACAGCCTAACATCACGGCCACACATAAAGTCCTATAACCTTCAGTGATCCTGTCTGAATTCGAGTCTTGTGTATCCTTAAGACTTAAACCCTTGAAAGCAGAGGCCACGCCAAGTGCTACTTGCATGATACCTCAGTCCCCATCCCCACCCAGTTATGCAGTACTGAAATCACAGGAAGAGCTCAGAAGGAAGTTTGTACACTTGTGGCTTAAACATAATCTAGGTGTGAAGCCTTTCTTTCATCACCACCACAATCTCACAATTCCAAAGTTTGGGGAAGGTGTCAAGGACTGTCAGAAAATGGAGACCATTTCCTATGTCTTATTTAAATATAATTATTTCTCTAGAGCAGCATTTCACACAGAGAAATTCAAAGGGATGTTAGCTAGGGTCAAGTCCTCAAGAGCTTCAGAAGTCAACTAGACTCAGAAATGCAGGTTCAGTTTGATGACACAAGACACACACACACACACACACACACACACACACACACACACACACACACATGGATATGGGACTGTAAAGATAAGCTGGACCTGTATGTGGCCAGGTCTTGAAATGAGGAGTAGGTACTGAATTTAGTAAGCTATATAAGAGTTTAACAAGAGAGTGAAATAAATAAGGCAGTATAAATAGCATATTACAATGACAACAATCCTATGTAGCTATCATTCTCTTTTCACACCTTACACCAAAAGATGATGCTCGGGCAAGGAGTCTTTTGTCCAGTATTTACAGCCCATCAACTACCCCAGTCAGTGCTGCAAGAGACATGAATGATGAGTGCTTTCTTCAGAAACAGAAAATTCTCTTCCATGTGCTAAAAAATGTTTTGATTAATTGTTGGAAATTGCCAACTTACATCGGAAAGATACAGAATTAAATGATATTTGACTCTTAGAGACTACTCTAATGACATATACTTTATAAAACCCTTGATTTTCACCTTCCACTTGGAGAACTAAACATCAGAGTCCAAGTAATCCTGTTAAACCAGCAAGCATTTACTGCATACCGATCACTACACTGAACATCATAGGTGCTTTGAGGGATAAGAGAGGAATGAGGCATAGCCTCTGACCTCAACACTTTGTGAGAGAGACAGATACATTCATGAAGAACTAATATCCAGTAGACTGGGATGCCTGGGATGGAGCACAGGCAGAAGCAAAGAGCTATATTCAAGTCCACAAATATTTAACACACACTGTGCACTTTGTTGAGAAACAACTTAGACATGCTGCCTTGCAGACATCAATAAATGCAACTTATACACACAATTATGATACAATGTGATGTGCACAGCAGCCCCAGAGGGAAAGATCACCTGGGGAAGAAGGGAAGTTTCTCAGAGAAGGAAACCCCTGCACCATATCTAGGAGGTGAAGAGAGTCACCCAGCTGACAGGGTAAAGAAGTGGCCCTTCAATAAAAAAAAAAAAAAAAAAGAAGTGGCCCTTCAATAGGGAGAACTGTGAGTGAAAAAAGTACTGGAGCACACAGCCTGCTCGAGGACCACAGCATCGTGCGAGCTCAGTAGTTTGTCCACAGAAAGAGACTGGACCCAGGGTTGGGACTGTGTTTGATAAGTGACTATAAAGGTTCATCTTCCACTATGATTTATTAAGTGTAGTTTGAAGATAAGTTCATATATTTGTAAACCAACAAATGAATACATTCATATATACAAAACTATATAGCAAGCACTTCTATGAGTTATAAAAAAACAGATCCAGTGAAGTTGCTCAGTCGTGTCTGACTCTTTGCGATCCCATGGACTGTAGCCTACCAGGCTCCTCCATCCATGGAATTTTCCAGGCAAGAGTACTGAAGTGGGTTGCCATTTCCTTCTCCAGGGGATCTTCCCGACCCAGGGATTGAACCCAGGTCTCCCGCACTGCAGGCAGAAGCTTTACCATCTGAGCTACCAGGGAAGCCCAAAATGCAGATGGGGTTACATATACATTTTGAATAGCCCTTGACACCCACCACAAGAAGAAGGCAAATGGCAAAACGTTAATGAACTGGTTAATTCAAATAGATTGCTACAATAAAATGCAAAACTTGAGGGGACTACACGAGCATATCCACAGGAACTATTAACTCAACCTAATGATGTTCATTCAATATATGTGTGTGTGTGTTTCCAAAATTAAAATGGATACACAAAGCAAATGGAAAGTTTAGCAAGTTACAGGGCATTATTTGGTGGAATTACTATCCACTGATAATAGCCTTCCTGCCTTTTTTCTCCTGATATTTGTCAAGGAAAATGCCTGAATTAGTCCCCCTGACTAACGAAACACAGCCAGCTACTGCTGTGGGCGACAGGCCTCTGAGAAGCCCCTGGCCGCCTCTGTGGAGAGTTCTCCAAGCCACTGCACAGAGCTCCAGCTTCTCATCACCATGGATGCAACTCCCAGTGGGGGGAGCCTGGCAAGAACTCACACTAGATTAACCAAAACAAAGTTGAGCAGAGAAAACATGGCTCTTGTGCAATTTTCTTGCTGGGTCTTCAAAAGGACCATGCAGCGAAGCTTAAAAAAAAAAAAAAGGCAGCAGTAAGCACCAATTCTTGATTTTAAATCAAGAATCAGGCCCCTCTGTGAGGCCATTCTTGGGCTAGTTCTCAGCGGCTACTCCTAGACAGGATCTCAATTAACATGCTGTCTGGAAGAAGCATACATCTTATCAGTTTTACTTGTCCTTCCAGGATTAATTTTCCACTATGTGAGAATTTGTACCTAGATAGCATATACTTCCTGGAGGAGGGCATGACAACCCACTCCAGGATTCTCGCCTGGAGAATCCCCATGGACAGAAGAGCCTGGCGGGCTACAGCCATGGGGTCGCAAAGAATCGGACACGACTGAGCGACTAAGCATAGCACAGCATATACTTATGATATCAAGCTTATAACTGCATGAACAATATTTACATTTCCTACATTAGGGAGTCAGAACCAAACATCACGCTCCATGCGACAGCCTCATGAAAGCAGAGCCATTAGCTGAGTAGTAGAGACAAGTAACAGCCTTTTCTGAGAGCCAGTCGAGCATGGTAGCTAAGAGCAGGGATGCAGAAACCAGATGCCGCGGTTCTATTCTTGTCACTACCACTTTCCAGTGATGGAATTCTCCCACCTCCAGCCATTTATTTTACCTATTTAGCCATTTATTTTACATAATCTCCTTCCTTCCATCTGCCATAGCAACAGCTGCACTGCT
The DNA here is from genome assembly GCF_003369695.1 of Bos indicus x Bos taurus. Classification (NCBI taxonomy): domain Eukaryota; kingdom Metazoa; phylum Chordata; class Mammalia; order Artiodactyla; family Bovidae; genus Bos; species Bos indicus x Bos taurus. The sequence continues at coordinate 40,603,188 of NC_040098.1, read as the reverse complement.
GACGCCAGATGCTTGTGGACTTTGAGAGCCTGTAGGACCCACCTCCTTGAGGGCTGTGGGACCAAGACATCCCTGACTCAGCAGCCCACATGTGCTGAAAGATGTCTGTGCAGAACCATTAAGTTTCAAGGTCACCCTGAGTTGAATCATGATGGCAGGAAAATGACAATTCAACCTCCACTGTAGACAGCCCACTAGGAACAGTTTGATTCCAGAGCCCAGGTGTATCTAAAAACAGTCAGGGCAGGATGCATGGGTCGATATTAAATTATACCTAATCTCAGCACTAAAAAGAAATGATCTATCAAGCCAGGAAGAGACATGGGGGAAACTTACATGTATATTACTAAGTGAAAGATGCTAATCTGAAAAGGCTACATACTGCGTAACTTCAACTGCATGACATTCTGGAAAAGGCAAAACTACGGACATGGTAAAAAGATGGGTGGCTGCCTGGGTTTGGGAGGGCAGGAAGAGTACAGGATTTTCATGTTCTGCGTGATCTAATGATGGATACCTCTCATTATACATTCGTCCAAACCCATAGAACGTACAGCACCAACAGTGGACCCTTCCCGATGGAAACTACAGCCTTTGGGCGACTATGACGTGTCAGTGTAGGTTCTTCGGCTGTAACAAATGTACCACTGTAGCGCACAACGTTGATGATGGAAAAGGCTATGTACGAGTGGAGGCAGGGCCACACGGGAAATCTCTACCTTCCTCTGAATTTTGCTGTGAACCTCAAATGGCTCTAATAAAAGTTTTTACTCAAGATTTTTTTAAGCTAAGCCGGAAAAAAACAAATAAACCCCCTCAAAACCATAACAAAAACAAAATAACAACAACAAAAATAACACCATCTAACCAGCACTGCATGTGTAAACCTCCTTACAATGCCTATCCATCCCAGGGCAGAACTGACTATGGGTTAAGTCTAATGCCAATTCATGAAGGTTCAGGATTCCTAATACTACAGGCATCTCAAGGGCAGCTGCTACTCTCCTGGGTCATATTTATTACCCCCACACCACTGAACAGCATTTTCTTCACATGTTTTATTTACATCATTAAAAACAAATAAACCTTGCACCCACGAGGCAAACTTGTAACATGAAGCCTCAAGAGTGTATAAGAAACTGATTATTTACAGAAGATACTTAGAGATTCAAAACAACAAGAACGTCCAAGCAAATCAAGTGAAGAACATATCTTTTGTCTAAGTCAGAGTCTCAGATATGAACAAGAAGCAGGAAGGTTTGTAGATCCTCCTAAGAGAGCTCAGAATTATCAGTGAAAGGGTAACAGTGGTGCTCCATTTGCAACTTGGTTCTTTCCTTCAAAGGGCATCGAGAAAAAAGGAGAAACTCGGTGAAACTAAATTAATCATCTCAATTGGAACAAGCCATTGATAAAGCCTCCATTATTAGTCCAGTTCTTGAATGGGCCAGATCAACCCTGAACTTGTTGTTCAATCACTAAGTCATGTCTGACTCTTTGTGACCCCATGGACTGCAGCATGCCAGGCTTCCCTGTTCTTCACTGTCTCCCAAAGTTTGCTCAAACTCATGTCCATTGAATCACTGATGCTATCCAACCATCTTATCCTCTGTCACCCCCTTTTCCACCTGCCTTCAATTTTTCCCAGCATCAGGGTCTTTTCAAACGAGTCAGCTGTTCGCATCAGGTGGCCAAAGTACTGGCGCTTCAGTATCAGTCCTTCCAATGAATATTCAGGACTGATCTCCTTTAGGATGGACTGGTTTGATCTCCTTGAAGTCCAAGGGACTCTCAAGAGTCTTCTCCAGCACCACAGCTCAGAAGCATCCGTTCTTCAGTGCTCAGCCCCACAGCAGGACATGGTGGCCATCACCTCATGGAGCTGCCACTGGGTTCAGTGATGCTGGCCCCAAGGCCAGCAGAGACGGACCCCAGAACACTTTGCTCCTGGATTTTACTCCATGGGAAGGAGGGAGAACAAGGAGGGCACTGATGTTATTGAGCATATCCTGGTCATCGCACATGGTCTTGACACCTTATCTTATTCACTCAATCCTCACCACAATAGGAGGTGGACTGTATTACCCTCATTTCTCAGATGAACAAACAGCCTACATAGCTAAGTAAACGGCGTGGCTAGGATAAAGACCAGGCAAAAACTAGGATTAGGATCTTTTGGTGAATCCCTTTAACCCTACGTCTAACCTTGTGACTAAAATGATATGTTGAAAACAAATTTCCTACCATTCTCCTTGTTTAACACACACAATAACTTCCAGTTGCACTTGGAATAATGTCAATGAGTTCTTTAATGTCATCGATAGGATCTGGCCTCTGTTCACCTTTCCATCTTTCGTCTCCTCTTTTCTACCCGCCGTGAACTCATAAAACTCTTCTCTGACTCAGAGCCATCACCCACGCCCCTCTCTCTGCCAGGAACGTCCTTTCCCCTGATTCTTTTTTCACACTAGGTGCGACTGTCACCTCCCCAGAGAGCCCTTCCCTGACCATCCCATCTGGAATTCCCCATCAGTTTCCTTTAAGCATCCATTGTACTTTGTCAGCGTCATGATTTATTGTCTGTCTCATCCACTTGAAGCTGAGCTGCACTAGGGCTGTGCCCAGGTCTGCTCTGCTCATGACCACTGACTCTGCACTTGGCACATGGTAAGCATCTGGGCTGGTCACAGACCCCTGCCTCTTCCCGCTCTGGGTGCCCCCCAGGCAGAGGCTGGGTCACGATCATCCTGGCTCCGTCCTTCCAGTCTCCACGGCGCCTGCTGCACAGGACGGAACATGTGTTTACCAAAGATACACACACAGGCATTAAAAAATAACCTCAGAACCACGTTCAGAAAGTAGGCTGGTGTCCCACAAGGCCATTTATGATGGTCATACTTGAAAGGAAGCCTATTTTTATGCAAATAACTGGATTCATTTATTTTACTACTGCAGAAAAGTGACTCTTTTGGTTAACCACTAATTTGAAAGCCCTTTTAATATGGATATGTTTACTGGCTTATTTACTGGCCCACTCGGTAGCTCTTAAAGCAGCAGGTACCGGGCAGGAGGCTAATTTCGGACTCTGGGTGTCGGGAGGTACGTATGTCAGATGAATTGGCTGGACTGCACGTTCTCTGGGGCCGCCTTCCTAAAAGTGAGAGGCAACCCCCCCTGCAGAGAACTGGCATCCAGGACACCTGCTCAGAAGCTCCCCCTGCCTGGGACCCCCCCTCCCCACGACCCTGCTCCCCTTCCTGGGGAAGCCTTCTTTCACTTTCATGTTAGCTGTCTGCACCAAATCAGCTCCACCGTCCCACAGTACTTGGTTCTGTTTTCCTCAGCACCTTGCACCACCTTAAACCACCGTGTTTATTTACCTACTTACCTATCTACAGACCTTCTCCCCTGGACCTGATGGTTATAAGATTCATAGAAATAGGGGCTTCCCTCTAGCTTGTCCCCAGTGCCCAGAACATTGTCAGGCACCATAAATATAAGTGAATGAACGAATATATGAAGACACATCACCAGGTCACTATTAATAGTACCATTTGAGACAATGGCAATGTTTCCCTGAGTAACTCCATTCTTTCAGGTTTGTCTGAAGACCAATCAAATATATATGCAGTGTTGCATTTTCACAAAAGCTTTACTGGGGGAAATTTCAAACACGCACAAACGGAAAGGGAATAAGTGTAATATAGCATCAGGGAACATCACACCACACCCACCATATAACAACAGAGCATAACAAACCCATCCTTAAGAAGTATGCACACACAACCAGTCTTGTGTATATAAGGAATAGCTGATGCTCCTGAGATAAGGCTATTAGAGAATTTTTAAAGTTCTGTTAACGTCTGAGTCAAGGAGGATGCACACGCAGATTGGAGAAACAAACAAGTAGATTACAAATTTCCAAAGGTTTTACAGGGAACTGAGAACAGCAGGTACTCCATTCCCAGGGACCTCAGTCCTGTGTCCAGAGGAAAGCGTAAGAGCCCCAGAAATAGATGTTTGACAGCCCCAAGGGGTCAGCCACGCCCCCACTCCTAACTCATCCATTCTGAGGCTGCAGTACTCACTCCCATCTGTTATCTGGCTTTCCTGCACGCAGCAGACGCGACAGCCACTACACAGGGCGAAAGGGAGGAGACAGCAGGATGGGTCTCCTGACAGCCCATCACTGTGAAAAGAGATGGGAGGTTGAGAGCAAGCCAAGCTCGCTTCACCGCACGGACAGTAACAGCTGCTCGTGATCACGTCCAGCCACCTCTGGCCTCTGCTTAGGACAGAGCAGAAAACAGGACAAAATGGTTAAGATCTGGTGTTTGAAGGAAGAAGAGCCAGTTGGCTGGAAATTTTACTCACGTTAAAATACTTATGGGTAAGAAAATCTGAGCAGCGGGAAGAACTGAAAAAAACATTTTTTTTTAATCAGGATAAATATTTTAAATAAGGATTAGACCCAATTTTCAGTTATTCAGAATTGAGCTTCTCTGCTTTGAGGTTTAAAATTTTGGTGGAAAAGGTATAACTAGATGCAGTTTTCATTCCAGTCTCCATAATACATTCAAAGTCAAGGGGATATAGAAAACCAACAGAAGAAAACATACTCTGGACAAAGCCCCAAATAAAATCTAATATACCCTAATCAGCAGAGCGTGTACCTGTCATAAAACAAAGTCTTTTAACAAAGGATAAATCAGTGTCCTCGACTTCTTCACCTTCACTTCTGCCCCCTTACCAAAAAGGAAGGGAGAGAGGGAGGGATGGTGGGAGGGAAGGAGTGGAAAGAGAGTAGAATTTTTGATTTACCATCATTAGGAAGATCAATCATTTCATAGTATTTTTACGTACAAAATCTTTCTCTGCCTGGAGACATTTACAAAAAGATAATTTTGGTGTGGGCCCTTTCTGTTACTCTCCTACTTTCATAGAATATAATTCCAAGGGCAATGAATATCCTTTAAAACCTGAGACTTTATTCTTCTTGTCAACTTCCCAAATTCCTTCTTTGCCCTGCTGTCATTCACACACACACAGACACAGACACAGACAAAGACACACACACACACACACACACACAATCGTTTGGCCTATACACTCTAAATCAAATGTAAACTGAAAATTAGTTTGCCCTTAATGGTTCACATTCTCCCTCAAGATAAATGGACTTATCTTAAGGTACTAGAAGATTCCACTGCAATCCTGAGATCTAGGTAAAAGGAGCCAATGTAAACAAACGGAAAATATATTAACGATGCCTTTCCCAAACAGTATTCAGGGGAGGGTTACTACTGCGAGATACACTAAGACAGGGGTGGAGCAGAACATCTGCCAATTTCTGATGAGAAACAAGGAGGGCACGGAGCGGAAGGAAGGAGAAGGCCCTTAGGAAGCCAAGCGCAGGAAGAAGAAAGCCTCAGTACCTTCCTGTGCTCTGAAGACTAGCCTTCTTCTAGCTGGAGCATCTGGTTTCCTAGCTGTTCCCCACCCCCAAAACAGATCAGCCCTTAAAAGGAGTGTGGTGAACACGGGGAAGGACTCAGACACAGGGAAGAAAGCCTCGGGAAGATCCTGCAGAAAACAGGGCTGTGATTCCGGACCGAGTAGAATCAGGTCAAGAGCTAACAGCCCCTGGAGAAGGCAAAGCAAGTCCATTCTCTGGAAAGTCTCCAGAAATGAGGGCCTTCACCATTCCCACAAATGAAAGCAAACCACTTGGGAATTTGGCTAGAAAGGGGTCAATCTTTGAAGCTTTCAATAGCTAGCTGACTTGCTGAATTTGGGGTCCATACTGCTTTCCAGGGGACTTCCCCAGTGATGCCAGTGGAAAAGAGCCTGCCTGTCAATGCAGGAGAGTTTAGAGACCCAGGTTCGACCCCTGGGTGGGGAAGATCCCCTGGAGGAGGGCACAGCAACCCACTCCAGTATTCTTGCTGGGAGAATCCCCATGGACAGAGGACCCTGGTGAGCTACAGTCGACAGGGTTGCACAGAGTTGGACATGACTGAAGCGACTTAGCTCAGCACAGCACATTGCTTTCCAAACACCAGTAAAGAAAGAAACCTGGAGAATGGAAAAATACACAGCGGTGATCCACTGTGTGATCCTTTGCAGCAGTGCAAGAACGTGATACAGTCACTACACATCAATCTGAAGGAATCTCAAAAACAAACGCTGAGAGAAAGAAAAAAGTCCCCCAAAATATCCAGCATGATTCCATTTCTATAAAGTTCTCCAAGAAGGGCAAGAGTAAACAAAGTATTATCCAGGGGATACAGAGCTAAAAGTAAAACTGTTTTTAAAAATGAAAGAAAAGAGCTAAGGAATAATGAACACAAAAATCAGGAATGTGGTTATTTTGAAAGCAATACTGCTTTCTGTCTACTCGCCTTTTCTTAAGCACGGGTAATCTGTTTCTTCAGATGAATAGAGCATATGGGTGTTCATTTTTATTATTATTAGTCATCATGTGTGTTTTATATGCTTGGTGGATCAGGCAGTAAAGAATTTGCCTATAATGCAGGAGACCCAGGTTTGATCCCTGGGTTGAGAAGATCCCCTGGAGGAAGAAATGGCTACCCCCTCCAGTATTCTTCCCTGGAGAATTTCACGGACAGAGAAGCCTGGTAGGCTACGGTCCATGGGGCTGCAAACGGTCGACAGGACTGAGCAACTAACTCATACACAGATGTGATATATTTCAAAACTTAAAATAACTGACTTTCCTTAAGTTTTTTCCAAAAAAAAAAAAAGTTTTGTTTTTTTTTTTTAAATAAAGTGGATGAGTCAGGAGACTCATCAACCAAGGTGAGGTCAAAAACGCCCCAGGAATTCAATCGGTCTTTGCAATTAAAACAGGAAATTCCATGACATCTTCCCTGTACCGAGACTTGGAGGCTGCCAGATGCAAGTCCCTGTGGTTTTTTGGTAGTTGGCAGTCTAGATTTTTTTCATGCTTGTGGAAAGACAATATACGGTGATTAGGAGCGTCCTCACATAATTACTGCATGAACAGACAATATTTCAGGTGAACCACACAGACAAATGGCAAGGGGCAGCAAAAAGGCAGGGGACCAAAACCCTCCTCTGGTTGCACTTGAAGGTTCACATAAAAGCTCTTTAACTCTTTCCCAACATACCCCAGTTCTCCAGTCACCTTTCACCAGCATCTCAGCTGGGAACATGCCAGCCGTCTTGGTGTCTGATCTCAGATGGGCGGGGAGGGCAAAACTCTCAAGACTGTTTCCCTGAGATTCATCCAGCGTAGCAGCCCCAGGAAGACACTAACTGGTGTGCACATATACATGTAAGCACTTTACACACAGTCAGCAGGTCAGGTCGGCCACACCTCGGTCCTACAGCATCTTCAGCAGCTTCTTCAGCAGCTGATGCGTGGAGGTGCTCAAAACTTTTACGTTACAATAAGATTCTAGGATTTTTAAATTCATTCTATTTAAAACTTTTTTTAAAACTCAGGATTATTGAATAAATGTTAAAACTAAAAGATGTTATCGTGAGCAGAGATTATATTTCTAGTTATATAATATCTGAGATACCGTTTACTAACATTTTAGAAAAGTCACACCCATAGGTTCCAGCAGGACCTGTATTTGGTCTGGAATATTTTCAGACCAAATACAGGAACAAGTGTTGTAATTAATGGCAGGAATATTTTCCTGCCATTAATTACAACACTTGTTAGAGCTGCTTACAATAGACATTTTGGGGATTTTCTGCATGACTTCCAGTCTTGGACTTGAAGTAAATTATGCTATGGGTCCATAGGATGAACTTCATGCTGCTAATTTACAGTTCAGTGTATAAGTGTGCCTCGTTCTCCTTTTGTCTAATTTAAAAGCTTAATTTTCTCCTTGTGTTATTCAATAAAAGTGCTTTTATAAGATTTTTTTTAGTCCCTCAAGTAATAGGATTTGGCAGGTAAAATGAAAAGTCTATAAGCAATAAACACATTTCTACTGAGGACAGCATCTCTTAAATAAAGCTTGCATTTCAGGGGACTAAATATTCTTTCTTTGCCCAAAGAAAAAATTTGTCTCTGTTAGAGACAACAGAACAAGGACAAAGAGTTATAGAAAGGTCAGCACTGTGATCTGAGAAGACATGGATTAGAAAGGGCGAGACGGAGAAAAAGACCCTTCAAAGAAGACTATTAAACAGCAAAGTTTCCCTGTGTAGGTGGAAATATACATAGCATAATTATTATTATATTTTGTGTACAATTTTTTCTCATATTATTGATTGTAGGTGGGTATGATATGAACATTTAGCAACATTTAGTTGGTTCAGAAGTGATAGCAACAGGAGACTTCCCTGGTAGTCCAGTGGTCAAGACTGTAAGCTTCTAAGGCAAAGGGTGTGGGTTCGATCCCTAGTCAGGGAACTAAGATCCCACATGCCATGTGGCATGGACAAAAAAATAAATAAAAACAGAAGCGACAGCAACAAATGCATAAAACCTGGGTTAACTGACCTCCCCTACACCTTATGATGGGCAATATCTAAGAAGAAAAGGGACAGATAGTCTAATAGTCTTAAGAAAATGTATTATCTCTACACAGGATCTCCATATAAGAATCGAATTAAATTCACCCCTCCCCAAACATGCCTTTCAAAAGAAAAAAAAAAAAATCAACAAATGCTTCAAATCCATTGACCAGAAACCAGGGAGGAGGAGATTCCAGCTGGAGGGACCGACAAAAGCAAAAACAGAGGCAAGTCCACACTTGGGGACCAAGATGTTAAGTGTCACCTTCAGGACATGTTCTGAAGTTAGAGCAGAGGGATGTGCTGATGAACCAACGTGCAATGTCTGGGAAGAGAGGAACTGATGAGACTTGTGCCTCCACGCGTTAGACCTGGGCAAGAGGAAGCCCAGGGTCATCTTTTACTAAAATGGGAAGACTGTGAGAAGAAAAGCAGGAGTCTGAAATGCCAGTTAGACATCTAAGTGGAGAAGGCAGGTGGGCAGTCTAGATATACAAGAGGTCAGAATAAAGACGATCCTCCAAGCTTCGTACTTGGATGACATTATATTCTATCTTGTGTAGATGGTTTCTCCATCACTACAGAGAGACAGTCTAGCGGGTGTTTCACATGAGAAAACAGAAGAACGTCCCAGACACTGAACTTAGAAGAACACCTAAACAACACATCCCTGGCGGCAGGGGCAAGTCTCAGACAGTGTGTGCATATGTGCCCATGGCATTCAAGCAGAGTTCATCATCTCAGCACGCCATTAGGAAACAGGTTCAACTGACTGCAGTCATTCATGGAGGGTAGACATAGAAAGACAAAAGCAAACAATGCTACGTCTTAGAGGGGCAGGGGACACTTATTAAAGAGATACTTAGATGTCAGTTTGCTCTGGAAATGACTTACTTAAAGTGACTATTTGGCTAGGAGAGAGGCAAATCAGAAGGAAACCTGTTTGCTAGTACAAACAGTGACATTTACTAAAGTTGTCAGTTACTTCTACCTGCCCCTAATCCAACTCTTATGAGAATCTGCTGTGCCCATCACACCAGAAGACGCAGGCCTGTTTACTTCATCCTTGAGTAACCCACTCATCTTAGAATGAAGACGTCAGGCAAACGTGGAATGGAAGTGGTCATTATGTCCAAGTTTCTGTTAAAGAAAAGAAAGACGTTATCTTTTGTTAAACTATAAGCCTGCCAAGAAAATAAGTTCTTAAATAGTTCTGTGAGCTCCTAAAACTTATCTATCTCCTGGTGCATTTCTGAGAACACAGTTAGATGTTTTTTCCGGTATTCAAAAGAAAGTTTAGCTAGCTGCTTCTTGACTAGACCATATTCCTAATTCCACACTCACTGAGAAAGCGGAGGACTAATAAGAAGGAAGCTGATAGTTTCTGTGATGTAAAAATTACCTATAATTTAAATGCATAATAACTAGAGAATGCTTAAGTAAACTAGGGAATATTCAGATGAAGACTACCTTGTGGTCAGATCTGAAAATGGTGTCTTAAAATGTATTCAGAATCCAACAATCCCACTTCTGGGTACGAACCCCAAAGAACTGAAAGTAAGGACCCAAAGAGATATTTTCATGCCCGTGTGCATAGAAGTGTTATTGGCAACAGCCAAAACATGGAAGCAACCCAAATGACCATCAGCAAAAGAATGGATAAACCAAATGAGATGTCTACACATAAGGAAAGATTATTTAGCCAAAAAAAGGAAATTCTGATACATGCCACAACATGGATGAACCATTGAAGGCCTTATGCTAAGCGAAATAAATCAGAAACAGACAAATACTGAAATGACTCCACTTCAATACTTGCAATACTTGCAATACTCAGGTTCACATGGACAGAAAGCAGACTAGTGGTTACTAGAGCCTAGGAGAGGAGGAATGGGAAGTTATTGTTTAACGGGGACTAACGTGGGTTTGGGTGAACCCCGGGAGTTGGTGATGGACAGGGAGGCCTGGCATGCTGCGGTTCATGGGGTCGCAAAGAGTCGGACACGACTGAGCGACTGAACTGAACTGAAAGCTTCTGTTTGGGATGATGAAAACGTTCTGAAAATGGTGATGGCTGCACAGCAGTGTGAACGAACTGAAAAGCACCAAATTCCACACTGAAACAGTTCAAATGACAAACCGCATGTCGTGAATATTTCACCACAATAAGCAATCTAACCAGAGTAATAGATAATTCCTTACTTTCATAGTCACTGAGTTCAGAGACGGATAAGAGAGCAAGATTTCTCCTAGAAGGAACAGAAAGGTGTCGATCCAGAGGAATCTGGCCCAGGCAAGAAGACTCCTGGTATAAACAAGTCACGTGCACCCCTGAAGCACTGGCGCCCCAACCTCCAAACACCCCGGGGACAGATGCTGGCGAGCAGTGACAACATTTGAACTGTTCACCATCAGCAGCCAGGTGATAAGTGAAGACAGACTTAGAAGAGAAAAGCCACTCAGAATCGTCCTATTAGGTACACTGGGTACAAGTGCAAGCTGTAAGAAAACACCATACATGAAAGCTATAAATCTTCCGCAGAATTTGAGGCTTCTACTCCCCAGGCTGGTTTAAGCATGAAAATAAGTCAGAGTCAGGGAGCTGTTGATAGTAAGCTGAACCAACACATCTCACCTTCAGATTTTGCCAAATACGGTTTGATGAACCAAAATGAACAACACTTGTGTATGTATATGCTTCTCTACAGCTTGGGTATTTTGTGTAAACGTACTCTTGGAGCTTCATTTTTATTTGAAATGAAGTAGAGTTGATGTAAAATATTAATGTAAGTTACATGTATACAATATGTGCTATTGTGTCCTCGGGTCACTAAGTCATGTCCGACTCTTTGCGACCCCCTGGACTGCAGCCTGCTAGGCTCCTCTGTCTGTGGAATTTTCTAGGCAAGAATACTGGAGTGGGTTGCCATTCCCTACTCCAGGGGCTCTTCCCAACCCAGGGATCAAACCTGCATTTCCTGCACTGGCAGGCAGATTCTTCACCACTGAGCCACCTGGGAAGCCCATAGTACATTTACAGTTATTACGAAATACTGGCTGTATTCCCTGTGTGGTACAATACATCCGTGTAGGTTATTTTATACACAACAGTTTGTACTCTTAATCCCCTACCCTATACTGCCCTTGCTGTCTTCACGTCTCTTATTCTTCAAAATGTTTGAAGTGCTCCAAACCAGTCTTGGATGGAGCTCAAAAGAATCTTTTCACACCAGTTAGCACAGATAACAAGAATCAGGATGGTCTCAGGAAGCCTGGGATGGTGGTGGCAGTAGGGCCAGGGAGCTAAAAAGCTGGGGATTGGGTGAAACAAATTATTAGCTGGCAAAACCAGTCTGCTTGCTACATCAGAGGCCACCACCAAAGGACACTTTGGGAAACAAGCTACAATGAGTTCTACTTCACTGACCAGAGTGCTACTCAGGGAGCAAAGGAAAAGAGAGTCCAGAGTTCATTTTATTCCACTATAGACAGTCATCCCTTGGTTTCTGCAGGGGATTGGTTCCAGGACACCCTCCAAATACCAAAATCTGCAGGTGCTCAAGTCCATCCCTTATATAAAATGGCCAAGTACATTTGGGCCTCCACATCTGCATGCTTCAAGTAGATGGCAAAGCAACAAGAGCCTCACTATAAATACCTTCTCTTTGCTGCTCTGTATCATGCAGTCCAAGACATCTTACTATTACAACAGTATGAAGCAAGAACTGCTTCCCTGCTCCAAGTAAGGCCATGCATGCTGAAGGGCGGCAGATCGTACCACCCCAAAACATGTTTCTTTGGCATAAGGATTATTTTGAGAAATAGCAGATGTAGGGAAAGCTCAGAAAACAGAGACGTTCCTCTTTTTTCAGGGATATCTACGTTTATAAAGGAAATAACCATTGTTTAAGATTACCTCTTTCACTGTACCAGGAAGAGGAGGACGACTTTAAATCACAAGAAACTCAATGGAGATGGCACAGTCTTCAGCCTAACAAACCTTCCTCTTTCTTGTTTATACTGTTCTTTTCCTGGTAACTTCACGTAACCGCCCCACCACACACACACACACACACACACACACACACACATACACACACACCCTTTTCTTTTGTCTTTAGCGGAAGATGATATTTAAGGTATGTAACTCAGGGAGTTACTCATTTTTTCCTTGGGTCTTCTCATGTATGCGTGCGTGTGTGCTAAGTCACTTCAGTCGTGTCTGACTCTTTGTGACCCCATTGACTATAGCCCACCAGACTCCTCCATTCATGGGATTTCCCAGTCAAGAATACTGGAGTGGGTTGCCATACTCTCCGCCAGGGGATCTTTCTAACCCAGGGATCAAACCCACGCCTCCTGTGCTTCTGCATTGCAGGTGGATTCCCACCAAGCCACCTGGGGAAGCCCCTTCTCACGTATGCTGCTGCTGCTAAGTCACTTTAGTCATGTCCGACTGTGCGACCCCATAGACAGCAGCCCACCAGGCTCCCCCTCCCTGGGATTCTCCAGGCAAGAACACCGGAGTGGGTTGCCATTTCCTTCTCCAGTGCATGAAAGTGAAAAGTGAAAGTGAAGTCACTTAGTCGAGTCCAACTCTTAGCGACCCCATGCACTGCAGCCCACCAGGCTCCTCCATCCATGGGATTTTCCAGGCAAGAGTACTGAAATGGGTTGCTATTGCCTTCTCCATATACACGTTCATAAACTTGTGTGTTTTTCTCTTGTTAATCTTTCATTACAGGGGGTTTCAACCATGAACACAAAAGGATAGAGGGAAAATGATCTTTCCTTCCCTACAGTGTTAAATATCATCATAAAATAACCAAAAAAGTGATAATATTTTAAAAGACATTAGCAAAAACACCTAATAGAGGTCACATCAAATTCTAAACTTCAACTTCAGAACAATTTGAGTCACGCTAATATTTTAAAGGTGAACTTATTAATAGAAAGACCAGTATGCAATGGAAATGCTGAGGAAGAATTTAAGGTAAGATCACTGACTCTATAAATAACACAAAAGCTAAACAAGATGACAAACACTGCGGGAGCATTCCAGAACAAGCTCATGTCGTAAGCAACAACGCCAACAGGAATTTCTCCAAAAAGTAGAGGAGCTCTTCAAGAAAAAGGTGTAAGACTCCCATAATTAACGTTCTAAATCATCAACTGCTTTGTAGAGTTCAGAATAATGTACGTTTTAGACTAAAAACCATACTCCAGTCGCCTGGTTTTACCTGTTTGTCCTCCTTTTCCAGCAGGAATGAAGTACTGGCACGTGCATGTCTTAACCAACCCTCCTGACAGCAACAACCCCAGGACTACAGACCACAGCAGTGAACAGACTACAACTGAAGGACAGCCGATGAGCAGGAAGACAGTTACACAAGACTCTCTAGCCCTTAAGACAAAGAAAAGGAGCTGCACACGGTGCTCAGTCTGCTGGCAATGCTTAAAAAGATGGCACCACTCTTGAAGTGCATTACCCTTCTACTCTGAAGGATAGAATGAATTGGGCAGAATGAATTAAGAGGTACCACCAACCTTGGCCAGGAACTATGGGAACCAGAAAGCAGAGCAAAACCACCCCCTTCTTAACAATTCACCATTTTGACATTTTCATCAACGCACATCAAATCATTCTGGAACATTTATTAATACTTAGGAAGTGGACGGATGAAGTGTCAGCTCAGCCGGAACACTGACGAACAGTACGAACTTATAAGGGAGGGTTCACAGAGGCCTAGTTCCCTAGCTTCCTAAGACAGGGAGTGAACAATGAAGTGACAAATTCCTCAGGTGAGAGATCATTTTTTTTTATATAACAGATTTATGGATTTCCATAGAGACTGTAACTACTTTAACTTCCTGGAGACATCATAATTGGAAAGGAACTTAACAGTGTTATCAGGAAAAACACCCTTCAGAAAAGATCTTGCTTGTTCTAAAGCTGTCTGACTTCAGAGGTCATCCAGAGGTCAATCAGTGTTACTGCCAGACTAGCCGGGCAGGGTGGACAAGTACCTGGATCTGCCAAGCTGAGCCACAACCTTCTCCTGGGCACAAAGGCCACGAGCTATGTCAACTCCCACAAGAGACCCCCGGGCTGGGGAAGAGAAAGGGCAGTGCTGGTCTCTGTTCAGACCACACCACTGCCTTAGCTTGTCAAACATTTTCAACCAGCTTTCCCGACAGCTGACTCACCTGATCATGGTAACTGGCCAGGGTGTTCACAGGGCCGATATACCCACTGACCCACTAGGGTTTAATCCAAGGGGCTCACTAATGTGCCTACAGTTTGATAGAGTTGGACACAGAAACTTGTTCTCTAGATTCTAAGTACTGTGCTTTCTCAGTGAGTCAACATCTAAACATTTTCAATTAAGAGAGGTCCTTTCTAAAACATCAATGGAACTCATATATATGCATCATACCCTTGCTATTCTTTTGTGGCAAAGCACTGCATTCTTGAGGCTTTGCTTTTCATGTCTACTGTTATGCACATATTATTTTTAAAACTGTTAAGGGGTGAACTAGGGAGAGCCTTTTACATAATGAAGTGATAGTTCAGTTCCGGGGTTTTTTTGGTTGGTGGCTGGTTGATTTATTCTGAGGTCAAGAGAGTTAACATGACCATTTCGGTCTCGACTTATTTTGGTTGTCTTAGACAAATTTCTTACTCTCTTTTCAGATACTGAGGAGACTTTCCTCTTCCAAAGGCATGTCAAATACAATTTGGATTCACGAAATAGGATCCCATGGGGTCTCGGGAGAATTGATGTGGCATAAAAGAATCTGATATTCTAGCTAACTGAGCCACTGAGGACCTACTGAGCAGGTCATGTTTGGCACCACGACTGGGAAGAAAAACTCCATGTGACAAAAATGCCCCGCTAAACAATCACATCTTGGGAACACAAAATAAAAACAAGGGACACGAAACACTGACTTCTCGAAACTTTTAATGGCAGAGGTATAATGGAGAATAGACTCCATGTGTGCTCATCAGCATAGAAATACTAGAACTTTAAAGAAAACTGTAAATGCTGTTTCTTCTGATGATAACAGTAATAGTCATGGGGGGTGGGGTGGTAAATACAGAAAAGCATAATGATAAAAATAAAAAGCCCTTGTAATCCCATTACCCAGAAATGAGGTTAACTACTGTCAACATTATGGTACAGCATCCTTGAAGACTTTTTTCTATGCTTCTCTTTCCCACAATAGTTCTCAAAACGTGGTCCCCAACTAAGAGCGTCAGTATGTGAAAACCTATTAGAAAAGCAAATTCTCCCAACCCAGACCTACAGAATAAGAAATCCTATGTATAGATAATTCTGATGTGTGCCAAGGTTTGAGAATCTCTAACATAGGCCACAGACACACACATTACACAGACACCTTTCTCTCCCCAAAATGGGGTTATGATATACACATTATTTAAAATTTTAAACCCATATTAAACGTCTACTTCGTAAGCTACCTAAATACTGCACACTCTCTATGCCTGAATGTCTTCTGCCTCAGTGAAAAATATCACAAAATGGTTCATGTAACAAATGCAATTAAACATCAGAGTCAGCCAGCCTAACACACTGATGGCTGAATGATAAACAAGTCAGTTAGCAACGTGGGGACCTAACAAACTCCACTTTTTAAAAAATCCCTAAACAGTTTCATAAGGTTTTTAGATCTTTTCTTTTTTAAACGAAATAAGTAACATCTGTAACAGCTTCTCTATCCTGTCCATGACTCTATTTTGGGGTTACTTAGAAACTTACTTTTGTTTTCCAACATTCCAGGGTGAGAAGCAGCTCCCTGACCCGCCAGTCTGCACACACCGGAACTGTCACCCAAATATTGCTGGTGTCGCCTCCGCCCACCAGAGCAGACCACTGCAGCACAAATTCCAGAAAAGCACCACAAGCTCTGGAAGCCTGTGTTCAGGCCAGGGTCCTTGAGTGAGATAACCAGGCAAGGGTCAAAGCAAGAAGGAAGTCTGTGAGAACAGGAAGAAAAGAAAACCAGAGCGAGCGGCACCAATATCCAATGAGGATTTTGCTCAATTTCGCCAAGTTATTTCTCAAGTCCCGGAACACATAACTTTTGAAAATCTCTGCCAGCCCCCGGGAAACCACAATAGAGGAAAGCAGAGGAAAAAGGCAAGCTTTTTATTTGCTCAAGGTTATCCAAAAAGCCTAACTGGGAAAAAAAAAAAAAGATTGCATGGTAAGATAAGAATATCTGTACTCTGTCCTTGAGATGAGATTAGGTGAAGTCGCTCAGTCGTGTCCAACTCTTTGCAACTCCACGGACTGTAGCCTACCAGGCTCTTCTATCCATGGGATTTTCCAGGCAAGAGTACTGGAGTGGGTTGCCATTTCCTTCTCCAGAGGATCTCCCCTACCCAGGGATCGAACCCAGGTCTCCCGCTTTACTGTCCGAGCCACCAGGGAAGTCACTCTGTCCTTATTACTTTATGAAACACATAAGCTCGGTGACCTTGGGCACGTTGTTAAATCTCTCTGGGCCTCAGTTTCCTCTTCTGTAAGAGTCATGTGATTGGAGGAGGTGACCTGAAGAGCTAACAAGTGATGGTCACAAAGGAAACCCAAGACAGGGCTACGAGTAGAGCGAGATTTGCAGCCATCTGTAAAAGACTTACTGGCTCGCGCTCTCTCCTTCAACAACAAAGAAAAGAATCCATTCCGAGTACATTCTTCTTTGTGAGAAACTTCACAAGTAGAGCTCAACAAGGTATTGCAGGCATAGGATGAAAGGCATGGTGGAGAGCAGCTAACATGCAGACTGGAGCCAGAATGCCCAGACGGGAGAGCGGGATTTACCCCTTACCAACTGGGTGAACTGCCCCAGTCACCCATCACTGAACCTTGGTTCTCTCCCTTAGAAAATGGGATTGACAGAGTTTTGTGAGGATTAAGGGATTGTGAAAAGTACATAAGATGACTTCTTATCTATATGTTTTAGCTATAAGAATGATCAACAATATTGTTAGTAATACTACTATGTTTTAAGAGGTAGAAACTACGAAGCAGCTATGCCCTGCAAGCACCACTAAAATGAAGCTTGTGCCAGAAACCATATAATATGTACTCAGATGACCTGGGACCACCAACAAGGATGATGGATTAGGTCAGTTAGTCTTAAATCCTACTGGAGACTGCCTACTCCGTTTACGACAGCACTGTTTTTCAAAGGGCAACTTGCCCACCTGCATCTAGAGATGGCTCTGAGATTTGGGGGAGAATGGATGCATGTGTATGTATGGCTTAGTCCTCTTGCTGTCCGCCTGAAACTATCACAACATTGCTAATCGGCCATTCTCCAATACAAAACAAGAAGTTAAAAAACAAAACCAAAGTAGCTCACTGAAAAGACTCAAGGCTGCAGGTCAGAAGAGAAACTGAATTCAAAACCCGGCACCTCCAGTTCTGAGCTGCGTGGCTTCCAACAAGTTGCTTAAACTGAGAGTTATGGCCTGCACCAGGAAGGTGATTAGGCAGAGATGACCCAAAGGGAGCGCAGCGGTACTGACCAGACCCAGGTCAAACCACAGAATCCACAGATTCGCTCAGAGGTCACCCTTCTTGAAAACCAAAACTGAGCACCGAAATATTTTTTTTGTCTTTGGGTTACAAAAATAGCTATGCTTCTTCTGTCTTAAACGTTTTATTTTGCTTTCATTGCACACTTTGTGTCTTTAAAAATTAACCACGTCACCTGTATTAATAATAATGGCAATTTGTATTGGGTTGGCCAAAGGATGTTATGGAAAACCTGAACCAACATTTTGGCCCGTCCAGTAGTATCACAATCTATAGGCCAGGGCCAAAATGATTGGAGCCACCACTCTCCATATCAAGTAACTAAGAAACAAAAGACAGAACACAACCTCCCCCATGAATGTCTGCCCCATCCATAATGTGGTTGGCTCTTCGTATCAGGCAGTGATATGACATGATGAAGAATTTCATTCATGGAAAGCCATCTTATTTGATTCTGCAATAAAATCATTTTATTAATGGCTATTTTTCAGGCAGTAGGCAAATGTCATACACAGTTTATTAGATGAAGGCTCCTGAAAACGACTTCCAGCAGCAACCCCTGGTAATACAAGCACAATATAAGGGTAGGAAATGAGTGACATTGGCCACAGGGAGAATCGCTTGGAAAGAGGGACAGAAAGTTAAAAGAAGGAACCGTAATAAATAACTGAAACCAATACTAAATAAATTGGAACCATAAAAATAATTAGGCTCTTGCTCTGGAAATAAACCCATGCTTATAAAACATTTTATGTGAAAAATAGGAAAAGTTCTGAGCAGCTACTTCCTGAAATTAATCACAGGAAAAAAAAGCAGAGGGGGGGAAATGGAAGGAATTTTATACTTTTCTTCTTAAGAGAGTAATTCAATCAGGTTTTCCAACCTCATTTTTTACCCTCAGACATTTTATGCTATTAAAATGTCCTTTTAACTTGATGCCATGGATAATAAATGGTATACTTCCCCTGCTTAGAGGAGAGGGATGCTTTAAAAAAAATAGGGAATACCTTCCATTTTCTTGTAAATTAGAATAACTATTATCCTACAAAGCAGATTTTTAAGGAATGATCATCCATGAGATTAGTAACTTCGTAAAGGACAAAATCCCACTCATGGCCTGTTTAAAGTTCCTGCTTCAAGTTCCAAAAACATCTTCAGAGTTAGTTGTTTATATTCTCATACACAAAATACATCAGGCTGACTTGTGATATGTCAAACAGAAAGAGCAGCTATGAATCTCCGAAAACAGCATAAATTAATCTATAAACTATGGACAGCTGTGCAAACAAGCACCATTACCAACCCTCAGAGCAGCGTATTTGCCCTGGTCCAGTACGGGAGGAGTTAAAGGTAGGCGCTTCCCTGGTGGCTCAATGGTAAGGCATCCGCCTTCCAGTGCAGACGATCCCTCATGCCACAGAGCAACTAAGCCGATGCACCACATCTATTGAGCCTGTGCTCTCGAGTCCGGGAACCCAACTGCTGGGCCCACAGGCTGCAATTACTGAAGCCCTTGCACCCTAGAGCCCATGCTCTGCAGCAAGAGAAGCCACGGCAATGAGAAGCCCGAGCACCACAACTAGAGAGTAACCCTCACAGCAACAGAGACCCAGCACAACCAAAATTAAACTATTAAAAAAAAAAGACTGAGTTAGAGGTAATTTATGAGGGCTTCCCTGGTGGCTCAGATGGTAAAGAATCTGCCTGCAATGCAGAAGACCCAGGTTCAATCCGTGGGTCAGGAAGATCCCCTGGAGAAGGCAATGGCAACCCACTCCAGAATTCTTGCCTGGAAAACCCCATGAACAGAGAAGCCTGGCAGGCTACAGTCCATGGGGTCACAAACAGTCAGACACAACTGAGTGACGAACACTTTTACTACAACTCTATAGTGGAGACTATTAATCACTATTGAAATCTTTATACCAAATCTCGAATCTATCCTTTTTGAGTTCCTATTAAGCTTAGAAAATGAAACAAAAATCAAACAACTTGGATGACTTCACACTAGTTTTACTATGAAAAACAATAATAAATGCTTCAAATAGAAAATATTATTGTTGAATTTTTTGATCACATGCCATTTCCTCCTCACTCTCCCACTCCAGGTCTCATCAAGAAATCTAATCACAAAAGCACATCAAATAACTTTTTAAAATTAATGCCATTTATTTTTTAATCTTTATTGAAATAGTGTTTATTTACAATATTGTATTAGTTTCAGGTGTATGGCACAGTGTTTACTTATATATATATGTATGTACATACATTATATTCTTTTTTTAGATTCTTTTCCATTATAGGTTATTACAAGATATTGAGTATAGTTCCCTGTTCTATAGAGTAGGTCCTTGTTGGTAATGCTATTTGAATAAGCAGAATAAAACAAACAAAAAATTTGGGTCCAATAAAGTAGGAAATGGCAACCCACGCCAATATTCTTGCCTGGACTATTCCGTGGACAGAGGAGCCTGGTGGGCAATAGTCCATGGGGTCGAAAAGAGTCGGACACGACTGAGTGACTGAGCACACGCGTGCATACAAAGGATACACTTAGCCTAAAGTCTCAGGACTCACGGAATAAAGAAAATAATGAAATGGATGGGAGCTGAAAAGGGGTAGAAATTAGAATGATCAAGCTGGCACTTAAGATTTTCATTTTATTTATTTCCCGCACGGGGGAAGAACACTGGGTACATTTCCAAAATGAACAACATTAGCAAATTGTGTTTCTAAGTATTGGTAAAATACAAATTCCCAACACAGAAGTAATGGTCCAAGTTTTCTTGATCCATTTTTACCTTAAACACAAAGCATCAGAAACGCCTTTCTTCCAATGCGAAATTTCAACCAGTTCAGCCTGCCCGCCGAATGCCTGACGAAAATCCTGGCACTGCTGCTTTCTAACCACATTGATCTCCGTCAGCTCGTGGAGTGCCTTTCCAATCTTTCAGCCTGACTTTTATCTTATTACAATACAGTGTAACTATGGAAACACAGGACTTAAGAGTTGTATTTTCTCTTACAAACAAAAAGAGCTGCTTTTTTATCACTGAGTTCCATGTATATTGTGTCATTTAGGGTCAATTTCATTTTTTTAAAAGATGGAGGCAATAAACATTTAGATGGAAAAAAAATTTTTTAAGGGAAAAAATTTTAAATAAAATCTAGGGCAGATTTTCATTGTTAAGTACAAAGGAGGCAATATCTTGGTCACTACTGCCTCATGGCCAGAGGGTGCTGCCCTTCTTCAAATCCTTAAGTGACCCCAGTGGGGTCAGAGCAGAGTCTAGACTGCAGTTCCTACTCTCTGGCAGGTGGTCATGTGAGAAACCTCAGCCAGCTGCTTACTAAAGACAACCAGGCTGAATACCACCCCATTCCTAATTTAGGAACTCTGAACTCTCCCCATGATACATGCTTCCACAGCTAGAATGTCAAATGAGATATTCTGGCAATATTCTAATATTATAAACACAGACTCCCCTATAATGTCATAATAGAAAGACAACATCTAAAAACAATACTCCTGTGCTAACTGCTGCACATCATAACTATGGCCAATGTCCAATGTAGAATGTGACCCAGTTTGTTTTTTTTTAAGCAATACACAAATATAAATATATCCATCTCCCAGGGATCAGAACCCCTCACCTTGCAACCAGGTAGATCCTGTGTTGGCTTCTCAGCTGCAACACCTGGGGCAAGTTCCTTTACACCTTGAACTTGAGGCTTTTCACCACTCTAAGGGTAACAGCCCCTTCACTTGTTGGCCCCAAATGAGTACTCAATAAATGAAAGGTGAGTTTTGCCTGTTTGTGTCATTTTCCTCATTTACCTGGGCAAGATGAAGGGCCATTAAAAGGCCAAAATGCTAATGGTGGTTCTCCTTCATGGAGGAGGGACTGCAGATACTTTTTCCTTTTCTTGTCTCTGCTTTTCCACAGTTCTTAAATTCTCTACAATGAGCATTTTAATGCCTTAGTATTCTTTTAAGACAGGTACTCTCCTGAGTAAATTTCACAAGCAGATGCTAAAGAAACATTTATACTCTTCAGGAAAAAAAATTCCTGCTTAACCACCTCCTGTCCTTAGCAGATAATTCCTGCTAAGTATAGCCAGTTTGGGGAGAAGGCAATGGCACCCCACTCCAGCACTCTTGCCTGGAAAATCGCATGGCAGAGGAGCCTGGTAGGCTGCATGCAGTCCATGGGGTCGCTGAGAGTCGGACATGACTGAGCGACTTCACTTTCACTTTTCACTTTCATGCCTTGGAGAAGGAAATGGCAACCCACTCCAGTGTTCTTGCCTGGAGAATCCCAGGGACGGGGGAGCCTGGTGGGCTGCCGTCTATGGGGTCACACAGAGTCGGACACGACTGAAGTGACTTAGCATTAGCATAGCCAGTTTGAGACCCAAGGCAGGAGGAAGCAGAAAATCCCTGAGTCCCCAGGGGCTCAGGGAAGGAAATTCAGTGCCCCTGAACTCTGGCTCAGTTGCAGCTTTGCCTGAGGAAGGGGGGTGTGGAATACCTGGGCATACAATCCTCCCAACCACCCGACAAAAGCAATTCATCTTGTTATCTTTCTGTCCTCGTGAAGTGATCAGAAGCTCAGAAGCTGTGAGGATGGGCTATGCAGAATATGTTTTTAAAAGCACCCAAGTGATTTTAACATGTAGCCAGGTATGGAGAATTAATACCTTAGTAGGTCCATGAAGCTCCAAGCACCAAGTCCCCAAGGGAGAAGAAATTGCAGTTCTTTCAAAATCCAGGACTCTTGCCCTAATCTACAGAAGAGGAGAAGGGAGGACAGAGGAAGACTACCCTTGACAGTTTCATAAGATTATCTTGTAAATAAAATTTTGTTATCTTCTTCAATTTATACAGGTATAACAAATACTGGCTCATTTAGAAATTCAGAAGTTAACTTCTACTATACCAGTTAGTATAAATGAGGCTTTTAAAAAGAGAAATTATTGGTTTCCAACCCAATTTCTGAGTTAAGACAGAATCTGGTGGTTTACTTGGCTTTAAAGAGATCTTAAGACCACATGACCTCTACTTTTTAAACCTCATCTCCTTTCATCTTAGTGCACTGACTGTGTGGAGGTCGTTCTTAAATGAAAACAGAAATTTCCTCCAATGAGAATAACACAGAAGCCCCTACACGACCAACACAAACGAAGACGAACAACTAATCGTGACTCCTTATCACTTACGTAAAAGTCAACGACAAATCGACACTATTAGAACAGTTGATCAGACATCACAGGAGAGAGCTGGGCCGCCTGTTCATGGCCCGTCTAGAAAAACACCACTATTCGCCCTTTACTCTCACACTCGCAGCACTTCCGACACCAGGTCTGTGGGTTTCCCTACCACACCATTCTGACACAGTCTGCCTGGAGTGAGCATCAGAACCCTGCGGTTAAGGGCTCAGGTCCGCATGACTGCCCCCCGCCCCCCGCCACTGCTTCAGCCTCCAGATGCAAGTCCAGGTTATCGCCTGTTCTTCTGAACAACCAGCTCTAAACCAGGGGTTCCCAACCCTCCTCCTCAGGCTCAGTCATTTGCCAGAACAGCTCACAGAGCTCAGGGAAACACACACACACTGGTTCATTAGGTAATAAAAGGTATTATAAAAAAACCACTGCAGACGGTGACTGCAGCCATGAAATTAAAAGACGCTTGCTCCTTGGAAGAAAAGTTAAGACCAACCTAGACTGCATATTAAAAAGCAGAGACATTACTTTGCCAACAAAGGTCTATCTAGTCAAAGCTATGGTTTTTACAGTTGTCATAGATGGATGTTAGAGCTGGACTATAAAGAAAGCTGAGCACCAAAGAATTGATGCTTTTGAACTGTGGTATTGGAGAAGACTCTTGAGAGTTCCTTGGACTGCAAGGAGATCCAACCAGTCCATCCTAAAGGAGATCAGTCCTGGGTGTTCATTGGTAGGACTGATTTTTAAGCTGAAACTCCAATACTTTGGCCACCTGATGTGAAGAGCTGACTCATTTGAAAAGGCCCTGATGCTGGGAAAGATTGAGGGCGGGAGGAGAAGGGGACGACAGTGGATGAGATGGTTGGATGGCATCACCGACTCAATAGACATGAGTTTGAGTGAACTTTGGGAGTTGGTGATGGACAGGGAGGCCTGGCGTGCTGCAGTCCACGGGGTCGTGAAGAGTTGGACACGAATGAGCAACTGAACTGAACTGAAAAGATAGGGATGACAAGCAGATGAAGAGGTACATAGACAGAGATCCACAAAGGTCCCAAGTATGGGAGCTTCTACTCCCTGTAGAGTGGGGACGGGCCACTCTCCTGGCACATGGATGTTTGTTCACCAACCTAGGAGCCCTCTGAATCCCAATCTTTTGGGTTTTTAATGGAGGCTCCATTGCCTAGGCATGATAGATTATTAACCACATTTCCAGTCACCTTTCAGAAGTGGGGAAAGGTGCTGAAGGATCCAAGTTTCTGTTCTATGGTTTGGTCTTTCTTGTGAACAGTCCTCAACCAGGAGCCCACCAAGAGTTCCTTCATTAGAACAAAAGATGTCCTCATCACCCAGAAAGCTCCAGTGGATTTAAGGAGTTCTGTGTCAGGAACATAGGCAAAGGCTATTTACACAGTTCTTATTTCACATTGCCCTACCTTTTCAGTAAGCCAGTAAGATGTCTCTGTACAAGCCTCACAAGTTTGAGAGGCTTAAATGTAAGCACTGTCCTAGGCTTCACAGTCATGAGCAATGTTGTAAGAAGAGAAAGGGGATTTAAAAAATTGAAGATGGTACAGAAAACCCTGAACAAATTTTTTGGCCCACCCAATACCACGTGCCAGGCCTGGTGCCAAGTATCATCTCATTTGAGCACCATAATCCCATGATGTCACTACTATTACCCCAGTTCACAGAGGAGGTTCATGAAAATTGACAAACCTCCTGAAAATCAGCAAGGCAACAGTCTCATCTATATTCACAAGTAAAATTAATGAGCAACACTAACTAGCATATTAAAAAGCAGAGACATCACTTGCTGACAAAGGTCCATGTAGTCAAAGCTATGGTTTCTCCAGTAGTCATGGATGGATGTGAGAGTTGGACCATAAAGAAGGCAGTGTCAAAAAACTGATGCTTTCCAACTGTGGTGTTGGAGAAGACTCTTGAGAGTCCCTTGGAGAGCAAGGAGATCAAACCAGTCAACCCTAAAGGAAATCAACCCTGAATATTCATTGGAAGGATTGATGCTGAAGCTCTAATACTTTGGCCACCTGATGCAAAGAGCCCACTCATTGGAAAAGACCTTTATACTGGGAAAGACTGAAGGCAAAAGGAGAAGGGGATGGCAGAAGATGAGATGGTTGGATAGCATCACTGACTCAATGGACATGAGTTTGAGCAAACTCCAGGAGAGAGTGAAGGACAAAGGAGTCTGGTGCGCTGTAGTCCATGGGGTCACAAAGAGTTGAGCAAACTCCAGGAGAGAGTGAAGGACAGAGGAGCCTGGTGCGCTGCTGTCCATTGGGTCACAAAGAGTCAACATGACATAGCAACTGAACAACAATAACACTAACATACTATTTTTAAAAACATTCATCTTTAAATGCATAGTAGGGCTTCTATGAAGCAGATTTACGTATTACATTTAAATGTGTTTTCATTTCCTTAGGGGTAAAAGGAGAACAACAAGAAAAGGAAGAGCAACAACTGGAAAGTTTGTTAGGGGAAAAGAAAAGGGAGTCAGGATTTCAGAGAGGCCACCAACAACCCAAAGCCAAGAAGAGCAACTTGATGTCTCTGGTAATTCCAAGAGTTGTTGCTGCTGGCTGGTCCTACACTCTACTGAAAGCACACCCTCAGTGCGGATTACATTCTGACGTATTAATAGCAGTGATCTGTGTCTGCTTTCGGAGAAGGCAATGGCACCCCACTCCAGTACTCTTGCTTGGAAAATCCCATGGACAGAGGAGCCTGGTGGGCTGCAGTCCATGGGGTCGCGAAGAGTCGGACATGACTGAGTGACTTCACTTTCACGCATTGGAGAAGGAAATGGCAACCCACTCCAGTGTTCTTGCCTGGAGAATCCCAGGGATGGGGGAGCCTGGTGGGCTGCCGTCTCTGGGGTCGCACAGAGTCAGACATGACTGAAGCAACTTAGCAGCAGCAGTGTCTGCTTTACTCTGTCGGCCTTGTGGATGTTTCTTGCAACTCCTGAGCATAGCTCGCAAGAGCTTATTCCATAGCCCTGAAGATAGTGTGTCTAACTGCATCGTTTGGAAAAGTGGCAGAAGGTCTCTTCATGTAGTTATGGGAAGTAAACAAAGGTGACTTTTAAGTGCAGAACTAGGGTGATTTATTGAGGCCTTTGACAAGTGAAATTAGAGAATTCTAGAGATAGACCCATCAGTGTTCCTTAATTATTAGTTGTATGAGGTAAGAATGGTCAAGAACCTATCTTGCTTTTAAACAGGTGACAGTCCAATTAGGAAGCAGGATGCCTGACACACAGTAGGTGCTCAACAGAGACCTGTGGAAGGAAGAAGGAAGGGCTGAGGGACAGACGGAGATAAACATACCAAAAAAAAAAGGTAGAATAACATAAAATGTGAACAATGGGATAAGAAAGGTATGACATGTTCCTGAGGTTTGGGGGGTGGAGGCATAGATGACAGCAGAAGAAATCAGGAATGTCTTTAGGAAGATGGACTATACACCTTGGCCCTGAAAGATGAGGGAATTTGTCAGTCTACTGTTTCACCTAATGAAGAATAGGGCTTATTCTATTCTGGCAGCCTTGAAACACACACTTATGACTCGATCTAAAATTAATTTCATTCAAAGAATAAAGAAGCACTAATTGAAATATCTTTCCCTCGAAACCTGGCAACTAAGTCTCACCGAAATGTCAGAAACTAGTACCTTAGTTTTCTGAACTATAATGGATTCAATATAGTACTTAAAGAAAAATCTCTTTCCTCTATCTCCTTGCCATATGTAGGTTTTCCTTAAAATGTTCTCTGGGAACTGAAAGTCTTTAGAATCTAACTCCCGAAGCAGCTACGTCTTTAACCAGTAAAAGCACTGTTTTAATATGTAGGATGTACTCAGTTAATTTTTATTTACTCATTCTGTAAAATCAGTTCAATTTAGTTAACCAATCACATTCAATTTTATAGTCTTTACGTGTCAAAAACCCTATGATGATAAAGACAAGCGTCATTTCACCCTAATATATATACAACTGATATGCAAACAAGTTGGCACAAATCTCTTCTTCTTTAAGACCTCATTATTTGTTCTTACAGAATAAAAATTCAAAGAGAAACAAATTTAAATCTTGGAACAATTCTAAGGTGCTCAAGGCTGCGTCCCCCTTCTCCCCTACCCGTCCCCTCGCCGCCCCAGGCATCTGCTACATATTAACAATACTAAAACAACAGAAGATGTCTATAAACAACATTTCCTGTGAGGAAGACATAAGGCATTCTGGTGCATATCCTAGTAACAGATGTTTTAGTACATCTGAAATCCAGTATCATCCAAATCAGGGATGATAAACCTCACTGTGACATAACAAAGAAATAGAAGTTATATTTGATGTGTTTTGACTTATATTTACTCCTCGAACAGAAGCTTATCACTCAACTCTTCTGCTGTCAATGTCTGAGAGTCTAACCATCTGAAATGGAAATGAGGCTCACGGAGGTTGTACTGGCTAGAATGCTACTGACACCCAGAATCAGAACCATAGCGATGATGGCGTCCAAGCTCATTTCACGTGTGTGTAAATTCGCTCAGGTCAGCATAGCTGGTCAATGATACACAGTAGCAGAGCCCAGGTTTCTGGACTGCCAGCTGTACCAAATACATGTGCAAATACTGTTGCAGCCAGAACTTCTCTGGTTAAGGACACAACAGTTTCTGTTAAAGAAATCCCAACCGAACACAGAGCTTAAGTTTCTTCATGGGAGACAGGCAAGGGAAAAATGGATGGTTTCATGCACACTTTTTCTCCACTAAGCTTTTAAATATTTTGTTATAATTTGGTGTTTCTTTCAAAGAGGGGTTTACAAGCCTGGGTGAATTATCTGATAGGTTGGTATGACATCTGTACTCATGGTAGGGATTGCTCTTCATAAAGTAATCGTGACATTTATCACTCACTTCTGTAGTAGGCATTTTACTAGACTAAGTAGTTGCTGTTTGATTTGGTTATGGTAGCAGTAGTGGTGACTGGTAGGAATAATTAACGAGGATAATAATGACAACAAAGTCAACATGACTGAACTCACTGTGCCCTGCCTGTTCTAAGAACCCTATGTACATTTACTCCTGTAATCTTTCCTGAGATCTTATCTTCTAAGTGAGGGAAAAATGGAAAGGAAAACAAAGCTATAAGTTGCTAAGTGAATCCTTACCAACAAGCTACAACTTACAAGCCACAGAGTCCCCCAGAATTCTGCTGAGACGCACTGGATATAACACGGGAACAGAAAGCAGAGATGAAGCACACCGCAGGACTTTTTTTATTTTTCAAAAATTCCATAAAGTCCTGCCGCTATCATCACTCAAAGCGGGGCTTCTTACACAAGACTATGCAACAGATTACCTGTGAATCGTGTGAAAACACAGGTTTCGGCTCATGAAACCTGGGACTGGGGGCTGAGATTCTACACTTCTCACACGTGTCACAGTGAGTAATGAGAGACGAGGGCACAGGAGTTATTTGCCAAGAAGAAAGCTTTACTGTTAATGGATTTTACACATGGGAAGAAAACATTGTGAGTGAACCTAAGATTCAACCTAACTAGTAGTCAAAAGTCAATCATACACGGCGTATACTTTGTCCTGCCAATGACTGTTTCCCCTCTTTCAAGAATCACCAGCAGAGTGTTTTCAGAAGCTGCTCTCATAGGAGGGACATATGTAAAATACAGCTGAAGGCATGACTTGGAGTAATGACTGAATAATTAATCTGACATAAAACAGGATTATTTACATTTCAAATCCTACAAGTTTGTTCCCTCTATAATACGAATTCTTGTAGTTGGCAGTTTTTATAATGAAATTTTAATTGGTTAGGATTAATGCATGTGTTTCTAAATCATCAGAGTCTTTAATTGGTTTTTGAAGGATGGAATCCATTCTGCTACCCAAATATATGACTCTCCTAAAAGCCATTAAGAAGCTGGTTTGCTCTTACCTGGATTTCGAATTAGCCTGGTTCCATGAACTCTGTTCTAATTGTGTTGGAAAAAAAGGGGTAAGGACATTCAAATCTCAAATAAAGGATCTTGACCTTCTGGAAAAATTCTAATGTACCAAAAGCATCTTAGTTGTTGTTATGGCTTAACTGGGTCTCTGCAAAATTCTTAAGTTGAACTTCTAATCTCCAGTACCTCAGAACATGACTAGATTTGGAGGTGGGGAGGTCTTTAAGTTAAAGGAAATCGTTAGAGTGGGCCCTAATCCAATATGGCTGCTGTCCTCATAAGAAAAGGAGATGAGGATACAGGAGCACACAGAGGGACGACCACATGAAGACAGGGAGCGGACTGCAGCCAGATATAAGCCAAGGAGAGCCGTTTCAGAGGAAACCGACTTTACCCACACCTTAATTTTAGAGTTCTAGCCTCCAGGACTACAAGAAAATAAAGTTCTGTTATTTAAGCCACCCAGTCTATGGCACTTCATTACAGTAGCCCTGGCAAACTAATACATTTGCTTTTTGCTTTCATTCTCAAATCAGAGTGAAACACAGCAGAAACTCACTAAACTCCTACATGTATGATTCAGAGAATACTATTCACTTTCTTATTATGAAATCTTTTAAGTTAACCATGTTAAGATTTAGGGCTTTCCAAGTGGCGCTAGTGGTAAGGAATCTGCCTGCCAATGAAGGAGACATAAGAGACACAGGTTCGATCCCTGGGTCAGGAAGAGGCCCTGGAGAAGGAATGGCAACCCACTCCAATACTCTTACCTGGAGAATCCCATGGACCGAGGGATCTGGCAATTTACAGTCCATAGGATCGCACAGAGTCAGACACGGATGAAGCGATTTTGCACAGCATGTGAACATAACCCTGGGGCACAGGGAGCCCCTAGTGAGAGTTAGACGGCCTTGTCACAGATACCAAATTATTTGCTCTCTTTCTACCTAACGATGCTAGGTATTCTATATCAGTATATACGTCTGTTCACCGACATTTACACAAAGCCACCAGCAGAACAACCTGCAGCTCACCTAGATTTAAATTTTGGTGCTGCCATTTGATTAGCTGTACAGTCTTCAAATTTGAGCCCCATCCACCTCTAAAACGGGTACCTACTTCATAAAGGTATGATATGGATTAAACGACACAACAGATTTCAGAACAGACGTTGGCTGATCAACTCTTCCAATATGTACTAGATGTCTATCAGCCCTGGTTATTAGATTTATCAAACAGAGTCAAAGCTTTCCTCACTTACAGACTCACTTCAGCAGCCGGACAGTGGAAAAAAGAGATTAAAGCGGAGAATCATAAAAACTCATACTAGCACTTCTAAACACTTTTATGTCAATTGATGTCATATGCTCATTCAATCCTCAACCTTAAGTTGTGAGGCGAAGGCCATTTCTTTGAAAATGGTCTGCTGAATGAAGTTCTGGTTGTTTTTTCTATGTAAACTACACCATGATTCGTAATCAACTTTTGGCTTGTGTTTCTTTAAAGACACTCAAGAACTAAAAGACCTTTGAAACACAATCTGAGTGCAGAAGCTTCCTATATTTTTATAATCCTTCTTCCTTCCTGTACTTAGTTCAACGGCAATATATTTGGCCATGCCATGCAGTCTGCAGGATCTCAGTTCCCCAATCAGGGACTGAACCTCTGCCCTTGACAGTGAAAGCCCAGAGTCTTAACCACTGGACCCCCCAGGGAATCCCCCAACTGCAGTATTTCTCAGCACAGTGGTTCTCAAATATTAGCATGCTTCACAATCAGCTGGAGGGTTTGGTAAAACAGAGATTCCTGGGCCCTTCTCTCAGAGTTTCTGATTCATTAGGTCTGTGATGAGGCCCAAGAATCTACATTTTTAACAATTCCCAGAAGATGCTGATGCTGCCAATTTGAGATTTCCATTATTCACAGAATGGGAATCTTTCTGCATTCATATTTTATTGACCTACGTAATATTTTCTTAAATTCCACAACTTGAGGACAAATGCTTGGTAGCTTCCACTGGGAGGGGTGGAAATGCTTGGGGGTCCAAGTGGAATGTCCATTAACATTATACCTACCATGGACATCAGTTGATTTGTGGTACAGAAAGAGCAGGAAACACCAGTCAATGCTGCAAATTGGGCAAATGGAGATCAGTTAAGAAAACTTCAATTGTACTAAGATGATGCCTAACGCTCTCCCACATCCACTCTCAACACATAGGGGGAAAGAATCATGACTTAGAAATGTGCTTTTCTAATCATCACATGCTTATTTGAGACTTTTTTCACTACTCAGCATCTCGAGGCATAATTACATTACTATACAGGTGATCGATTCAGCTTTCATTTGTAGGTAAAAAAATTCCCTGTTGAGACTTCACAGGTGAGCCTTACTGTCTTTATCATTGTCATCACCTGAGAAATCACATGGTAACTTATGATTCAAGACTTTGTGTGACTTTAAGTTTCTTTTAAAACTTCACCTTGTTTTCTAGGAGTTTTGACTAATTCATATTCACTGGAGTGCCTCAGATGCAGATCCAGGAGATTGGAACTTCCTTGTGCCTTTCTGGGTTCAGTGCATCCCAAATCTATTTTCATTCAATTAAACAACAAACATATGCTAGAACACAGATGACCTCCACATCCTTTGGCTCTCCAACTGTACTGGTAAACCAAGAACAGAGTAACCAATTATGACAGCCTGGCAAGATCCCCAGGAAAAAGACTCATTTCCGGTCACACACATGTGAACCAGAGGCTAGAGGCAAAGGAGCTACTGCCCTTGGTCTCACCGACTTCAAGACTCCCCTGTCCAAACTGAACAGGCACTGGAAGGGAGCAGAACTCAGGGCCGGGAAAAAAAAAAAAAAAAAACACTAGAAATTCCAGCCCACTTTCTGTTCCAAGATCTAAGGAAAACCTGTCTAATTTATTCAGAAAGTACATATCGCATGATTTTCACTTCTGGCTTCTCTTATGCTGGTTTCTTACCTTAATCAAAAGAAATGAAAGCTATAAGGACTAAGGGGGGGGGGACCCAAAATAGCAAATCAGTCATTATTAACAAACAATATGAGCAACTGTAAAGAAAGCCTCAAACCGTCTACCAAGAGATAGGAGAACTGACGAGAATTTAGCAAGCTTACAGCCTATAAAAATCAGTATATGCTATAGTCATTAGCATAACAAAAAGACTCAGAAAATGCAACTTAAAATGACCACTTGTGGTATAGGCACACAGCTGAATACTACACACTGAGAATCTATTGTACATTTATAACTAGATGAACACAAACAAAACTCTGAGCAAAAGAAGCCAGTTAGAGAAGAACACAAACCCTCTAATTCATCTACATCTCAAGTCTACAAACAGGCCAAACTGACCCATGCTCTCGGAAGTCAGGACAGTGGGCAGCCCTTGGGGGGCTGGCAGTTAAAGGAATATGAGCAAAGCTGCTGCAGAAACTGCTGGTTCTTGATCAGGGTGCTGGTGATTTGACTCAACAAACTGTGCATTTATACATACAGAAAAAAAACTGCACATCATATTACATACTGCAATAAAAGTTTTTAAAAGATACCATTTAATAATAGCAAAGTAACAAATTTAAGGACCTATGTGCAAATCTAAGAAAATCTGTGTAGGAACTTTATGAAGACTTTTGTAATTTAAAATCTATTGTTAAAGAAGAAATTGAGAAAGACATCAAATTCTCGGGTTAGAAAATCCCATACTATAAAGATGTCAGTTCTTTCCACCTTGAGCTATACACCCAAAGCCATCACGACATAATTTCTTTTTGTGTATTTTGGGAATTAAGACCTTGGTCTCACCATCTGCAAATATCTTCTCCCGGTCCCTAGGCTGCCTTTTTGTTTTCTTTATGGTTTCCTTTGTTGTACAAAAGCTTGTAAGTGTGGTTAGGTCCCATTTGTTAATTTTTGCTTTTATTTCTATTGCCTTGGGAGACAGACCTACAATATAATTTCTTAATGGAAATCTATAAGGACCAATCTACCCATGAAGCAGAACAAAGAGGGGAAGCTGGCCCTATGGCTATCAGTAATTGCAGAGGATGGAGTATCCAGGGAAAGATACAGAGGGCTCTGAAACAGAATCAAGAACTCAGAAAATGATCCTTGGTTATCTGGAAACTTGATATGACAGAATTAGTAGAACAGATAAGTGGGAAAAGCTGGGCTATTCAATAAACAGTGCTGGGCAACAGGTTATCTATATAGAGGGATAATTAATCCTTACCTCATACCATATTTTTAAAAATCAATTTCAAGGATTTAAATGTGAAATTTCAAAATTTATGGAAGAAAATTCAAGGATATTTTATAGCCCTCAGGCAGTAAAGAACCTTTTAAAACAAGACACACAAGATATTAATCTTAAATAAAGATAAAGAGTAGATTTGAGTATTTTTAAAACTAGAGCTTCTGATGATCAAAAGCAATTAAAACCAAGTGAAAAGAGAAACCACAAGCTGGGGAAAAGATATTTGTATATGACAGAAGAGTAATATGAACAGTCTGAAATAACTTCTAGGACTTGATTAGAAAAAAGGCAAAAAATAAGGAAAGTGGGCAAAACAGTGAGCAAGCACTTTAAAAAAAAGCAAATTAATAGCCAATAAATACTTGAAAAGATGTTCATCAGTCATGAAAGAAAGCGAAAGCGAAAGTGTTAGTTGCTCAGTCTGACTCTTTGTGACCCCACGGACTGTGTCTGACTCTCTGCGACCCCATGGACTGTAGCCTGCCAGGCTTTTTCCATGGGCTTTTCCAGGCAAGAATACTGGAGTGGGTTGCCATTTCTTTCCCCAGGGGATCTTCTCAAGCCAGGGGAGGAACCCGGGTCTCCTGCATTGCAGGCAGATTCTTAACCGTCTGAGCCACCAGGGAAGCCATTAGTCATGAAGGACATGCAAATTAAAACCACAACTGAGACAGTATTTCACATGCTCCAAATTGATAAAAATTTTAAAGTTGCATAATATCAAGTACTATCCTTGGCACAAGTAGTATCATTATCCTATACTACTGATGGTGATATAACCACTTTGGAAAAAATGTTACACACACACACACACACACACACACAAGCACGCACATATCCCACAATCCAGCGATAATGTGCATAGCAGCATTGTTAATAAAAGCCCAAACCTGGCAACGACCCAAATGTCCATCAACAACAAAAGGATAAACTGTAGTATATTCGTACAATGGAATACCACACAACAGCAGAAGTGAAGAAACCACACCTACTTGCGTCAACATAAACAAATGAATCAAAACAAAGCTGACTGTGGAGATGGCTGCACAATGGTATACATTTACCAACACTCACCAAAAACTGTACATTATGTGGGTAAGTCTTACCACGTGCAAATTATGCCTTAATAAAGCTCTTCCCCACAAAAGTTAAGCAAATGAAGTGGGGAGGAAAGTACAAAGAATATCAGTCCATTTAGAAAAATATTTAATTACATGATTATCAGGCAAACAGAAAATTAAGTCTAGTTACGTCATAAAGAAAATAAAGAGAAAGAAGTACATGAAAGTCAGAGAGTAGTTTCCTTTTGGGGCCATGGAGAGGAATGGAGTGAGGAAAAGTCATTACAAGGGACTTCACAAGTACAAACTCGGTAGTGATACTGGGTACTTCAACATTTTTCTTTGCTGTTAAAACCCAACATATATAAATGATGTACTCCTTTACTACACAGGCAATGCTTTAAAAACTTTTTAATAAAGGTAATTTACATAGTTCTGTTTTAGAGAGCTCGACTGTAAAAGAATAAATTTATCTTAGCAAAATGTGATAACAAATAATTAAGGCTAGCTACTTTGTTTCCAGGCTTCTCTGGTAACTCAGCTATTAAAGAATCTGCCTGCAATGCGCGAGACCTGGGCTTGATCCCTATTTTATTTCCACATTCCCCCTTAATGTCAAAATTTGATTGTTAAATTTTCTAATTTTGGTTATATTCTTAGAAAATACACCCTGAAATATTCAGGGCTAAAGGGCTAAGATGTATGTAACCTATTCTCAAACAGTTTAAAAAATAAACTATATATATGTTTGATATATATATATATCTCATATACACAGAAGCAAAAGCAACAAAGGCTTAAAAGGTGGAAGCTGCAAAAAAATTTTTAAATTGACGCCCAAGGAGAGACTGGGTTTCCCTTGTGGCTCAGCTAGTAAAACATCCGTCTGCAATGCAGGAGACCTGGGTTCGATCCCTGGGTTGGGAAAATCCCCTGAAGCAGGGAAAGGCTACCCACTCCAGTATTTTGGCCTGGAGAATTCCATAGACAGTCCATGGGGTCACAAAGAGTTGGACATGACTGAGTAGGGGAAAAAAAAAGGAGAGACTAAAAACTCAGCATAGGAAATGTCACTGGATACTGAGGATGCTTTTTTTATGCCTCGATCCTATTCTGATCATGCTGGATTGTAAAGAATTGCAGAACTGCGTTACCTGCTCCTCCCTGGTCTCGGATGAAGAGACTCTGGAATGACCAGACTAAAGCACCCGACAGGATGCTATTAAGGGGTCCTGGCCTAAAACTGTCATCCAACAGTGAAGCTCTTTCTTATGACATTACTAGTGCTGGTGCTTTGGATAAGGACACTGTGGATTCACAAACGCCTGTTTACAAAGAGCACTGCTTTCTTTGCAGACTAAGAAATACAAAAAGATGCCTGTCAACTTCTGAAAACAGTGAAGGAATCAATTCACTCTCTCCAGCACTGTGGGTTTTTTAGAGCAAAATAAGTTATACTGCCTAAACACTGAAGGGAAATGTTTTTGTTCCCCAACTTGACACAAAGTGGATCACAGGTCCACTTTCACAGCACAGAAGGGCTATGCAGGAGATTACCAGCTCTGTGAAAGCAAAAGCTAATGACAAATAGCTTCTTGCTTTAGAATATTACATTCACTATGAATACACAAGTCAAATGTACACTATACAACACGGCCTAAGGAAAAACAGGACCAGATGAGATGGGGGTGTATACCATCTCAAAGGAAGTGCTGAAACTCACCTACCGTGATACATCATAGCTCATTAGAAATTTACATTAGCCTCCTCTGGGTCAAAAAGGCACTTTGCATAGAAAAATTTATCATGCCCTGGTTTGCCTTATATATAAATCTTTTAGGGAAACGTCACCAGAGTGTGCCATAGCTCACTGATAGGTTAATTACTAGTGAGACAAAGCACGTGACCAGTGGCTTTTGGGGAAGTTCTGATTAATATTTATTATAGTGACCACAAAGGCCTTTCTGCAATGAATGAAAGCCAGCCACAACATTTTAATTCTGGCTACTGAGTGATTAGAGAAATAACAGGCAGCTGCTGTTATATTTAAGCACTTTGGTAAAAACAACAATGTAACTAAAGTCTAGAGACCTTGGCTCTCTAAATGTATTCTGTTGTTAGTGAAGCTGGAATAAGAAACCAGTTAGGACAGGAAAAGAAAAACATGCTTCTAAGCACAATCATAAAATACACCTGACACCAGTGTTCTTAATTTTCTGGAGTTGTGGAGATCTTTGATATTTTGATGAAAGATATGGACTTTCACCCTTAGAAATTACACATGCATCCACAGACACATCTGTGCGCGTGTGTGTGTGTGTGTACGCACGCCACGACTGTAGCCCACCAGGCTCCTCAGTCCATGGGAATTTCCTAGGCAAGAATACTGGAGTGGGCCATTTCCTTCTCCAGGGGATCTTCCTGACCCAGAGATCGAACCTGCATCTCTTGTATTATTACAGCATTTGGGTTCTTTACCATGGAGCCACCAGGGAAGCCCTAAGCATAGTTAAGAGATGACAAATACACTACTGGTGGACTTTAAAAGTAAGCATAATTATGGTTGTCAGATTAATAAAATTCTCTGATTAACCAGGATGATACAAAATGCAGTCACAAACTTCTTTTAGTTAGCTCCCTTCTTCCTAAACAAAGAATAGCACTAAGACCATTATTAATTACAACCAATTTACTGGGCACTCACAATGCAAGAGCCTGTTGAAAACAAAAACTATTGACCCAAATAGTTTTCCTAGGATATAGTCTGTAGCATACTGCTCTAATTGTTTAACTTAATCCTTGTTCTTTTGTAAATCCTTGTTCAAATGTAAATTACATCTGGCAGAGTCTCAGAGTGTGGGGCAAATGATCTTTTCTGTTGATCTCTGTAAATACAAAATTACAAATCTCTGCTTCCTAAAGTATAAGGAAGAGAGGAGCTATGAGCAAACTGATTCAATTCTAACAAACCAGAAGGGATTTGAACAAATCTGACTGCAAACTTTATTTCTGATTAGAGAAACAGAAAATTTAAAATATAATTATTCAAATACATGTGATGTAACAAAATAATTCATTAATGGACTACCAAATAAAGCACTGTAATTGTGAGTTTCACTGGTCAAACTTACTTTCTTACATTCTTTAGGACCAACAGATAGTACAAGACATGCACACAAACACACATTCCTTTCTTATACCCTATTTTCCGGATGAGTGCCCCATGGAATTTTAACAAAAGCATTATTTATTCAACAGTTGAGCATCTGCAAAACCACAAAGCAATAACTATCTCTCAACCTTAGGAATTTACCCTTATTCCTCTAATAATCCTCAAGTATACTTTAACCATACCTAACCAAATCCAAATAAAACATTTTTAAAAATACTTATAAAGATTAGAAATATCCCTTAACCATCCACCTAGAAAAGCCTCTAAATACTAAAGGACTTTTTTTTTTTCCTTGATTTTAAATATCTTAAAAGAATACTATTGGCTGTGAATGACTAAATATGTGGACTATTACTGCTGCTGCTGCTGCTGCTGCTGCTAAGTCGCATCAGTCGTGTCCGACTCTGTGCGATCCCATAGACGGCAGCCCACCAGGCTCCCCCGTCCCTGGAATTCTCCAGGCAAGAACACTGGAGTGGGTTGCCATTTCCTTCTCCAATGCATGAAAGTGAAAAGTAAAAGTGAAGTCACTCAGTCGTGTCCGACTCTTAGTGACCCCATGGACTGCAGCCCACCAGGCTCCTCTGTCCATGGGATTTCCCAGGCAAGACTGCTGTAGTGGGGTGCCATTGCCTTCTATTAACTCATGCCTAAGGAGCTCCATGCTGCCAACATCCACTTTCCATGTCTGTTCTGATGCAATTCTCCATACACTTCATTTTTTAAATAACAGCTTTATTGAGATATAATCCATATACCATACAATTCACCAATTTAAAGTATACAATTCTTTGAAAAGTGTTAGTCACTCAGTCGTGTCTGACTCTTTGCTACCCGGTTGACTGTAGCCCACCAGGTCCCCTGCCCATGGAATTCTCCAGGCAAGAAACCTGGAGCGTGTGGCCATTCCCTTTTCCAAGGCATCTTCCCGACCCAGGGATCAAACCCAGTTCTCCCGCATGGCTGGCAGATTCTTTACCGTCTGAGCCCCCAGAAAAGCCCTGGGTTTTGGTATAGTCACAGAGTTGCATAGTCATCACCTCAATTAACTGTAGAACATTCTCAACACCCTCAAAGAATATTCTACTCCTGTTTGCAGTCTCATTCCCTCTGAACTCCCTCCCTCCACCAGGCTTAGACAACCACCAAGCACACTTTATCTCTATGAATTTGCCTGTCTGGACACTTCATATAAATGGAATCATATACTATGTGGTCCTCTACGACTGGATTCTTTCACTAGCATAATGTTTTAAAGGCTCGTGAGTGTTGTAGCACCAATCAGTTCTTCATTCCTTTTCATTGCCAAGTAATATTCCATTGTAGGGACAGATCATGTTTTATGTATCTAGTCATCAGCTGTAAGACATTCAGGGCCTCATATTCATCAAATCTTTTTCTGTTGAAAAATTTTTAAAAAATTTTTATTGAAACAGTTGATTTACAATGCTGTGTTAGTTCAGGTGTACAGCAAAGAGATTCAGTTACATATATATGTGTGTGTGTACATATATGTACACACATATATAGAGAAATATAGTTGATTTATAATATATTAGTTTCCAATATAAAGCACAGTGATTCAAAATTTGTATAGACCCTACTTCATTCAGTTATTTTACAATATTGGCTATATTCCCTGTGCTTAAAATTTTCTGAACTTATTTACATATATTTTAATTTAAAAATTAAAAATGAACTTTTTGAACAAACTTTAAACTTTAAAAAATATTTTATATACAACTTTTCTGCAAGCAGTTTGATGGCTTGTATTTAAGTTGTAAATGCTCAGTAAAACCTTTTACTCAGGTTTCTACATCAAAAAACTTGTTCTAAGGAAATAATTAAAACGGTAAAGATAAATATACAATGATGTTCACTGGAATAAACTTGCCCCGTTTTGTACTTTGGTGGAACACAACTCAAGTGCTTCTTGGGTCTGTGTCTCCTGGGCTGCAGTCCTAACACACCCCGAATAAACTCATTCTTTGGCTTCTAAAAGAAAAATGATGCTCATTAAAGTACTGTTTATAGTGAAAGTTATCCATGTGTATCCATCAATAGGAGAATGAATAAATAAATGATCATTCTTCCATAAAATGAAACAGCTAAACAGATTGAGGTAGCTGCATATGCATTCACAGAGAAAGGAAGGCATTATTCTGTTAAGTTAAAAAGCAACTTAGAGAACAATTCATACAGATGATCTTATTTAGGCAAAAGGGCTTCCCAGGTGGCACAGTAAAGAATCCACTTGTCAATGGAGGAGCTGCAAGAGATGCAGGTTCGATCCCTGGGTTGGGAAGATGCCCTGGAGAAGGGAATGGCAACCCACTCCAGTATTTTTGCCTGGAAAATCCCATGGACAGAGGAGTCTGGACGGCTGCAGAGAGTCGGACACGTCTCAGTGACTGAGCACACACACAAATACATGTAAACACACGTGCCTGAATACACATCCATAGTCCCTCTCTTTCTCAAAGGATACAAACTTTTAAAAACGATTGCCTTTAGGGAATAAAAGGGAGAGCGGAGGTTTCTTGTTTATCATTTATTCTCTTAATAACCAGAAGGAAAGGCAAGGGAAAAAAAAAAAGTTTAAGCCTTTGTGCGAGGTATCACTTAACTGAAATTGCAAAAATTCTTTGGAAACTAGATAATTATATCAGCAACTCTGAACAGATAATAAACTCCTATGGTTCAAAGACAACATCTTGCCCTGCTTTTTGAGGGGACGAGCACTAAGGTCTTCACAAACTTCATCCTTCCTTGGGTTTGGAACAGCTGCTCAATAAACGCAGCTTACTAAACATGCCCCCAGTGTTACATTTTAAAGTATAACATATACAATTATGTAAAGTTTAAAAATAAAATCAATCAATGCAAAAAAAAAAG
Organism: Bos indicus x Bos taurus; assembly: GCF_003369695.1. Classification (NCBI taxonomy): domain Eukaryota; kingdom Metazoa; phylum Chordata; class Mammalia; order Artiodactyla; family Bovidae; genus Bos; species Bos indicus x Bos taurus. The sequence goes on along the minus strand of NC_040098.1, from coordinate 40,562,468 downwards.
TATAACATATAGCATAATTTAAAATACAGAATGGGAGAAGGGAATGGCAACCCACTCCAGTATCCTTGCCTGGAGAATCCCCATGGACAGAGGAGCCTGGAGGGCTACAGTCCATGGGGTCGCAAGGGTCAGACACAACTGAGCGACCAAACCACCACCACCACCAAAATACAGTATTAGGGGCTTTCCTGGGGTTCCAGTGGTACAGTATCCTCCTGCTAAAGCAGGAAACACAGGTTTGATCCCTGCTTGGGGAAGGTTCCACATGCCATAGAGCAACTACACCCCTGCTCCACAGCTACAGAAGCCCATGCTCCACAGCAAGAGAGAGCCCTCGCAGCAACAGAGACCCAGGACAGCCAAAAGCAAAGAAAGAAAAACACAGTATTAGGTTTGTTCAGAAAACCTTTTCTTAGTTTTCATTGCAATTACCTGATTTTGCCTGGTTTTCAACATTGTATCTTCCTTGATCACAATAAACTGTGGAAAATTCTGAAAGAGATGGGAATACCAGACCACCTGACATGCCTCTTGAGAAATTTGTATGCAGGTCAGGAAGCAACAGTTAGAACTGGACATGGAACAACAGACTGGTTCCAAATAGGAAAAGGAGTTCGTCAAGGCTATATATTATCACCTTGTTTGTTTAACTTATATGCAGAGTACATCATGAGAAATGCTGGACTGGAAGAAACACAAGCTGGAATCAAGATTGCCGGGAGAAATATCAATAACCTCAGATATGCAGATGACACCACCCTTATGGTAGAAAGTGAAGAGGAACTAAAAAGCCTCTTGATGAAAGTGAAAGTGGAGAGTGACAAAGTTGGCTTAAAGCTCAACATTCAGAAAACGAAGATCATGGCATCCGGTCCCACCACTTCATGGGAAACAGATGGGGAAACAGTGTCAGACTTTATTTTTCTGGGCTCCAAAATCACTACAGATGGTGACTGCAGCCATGAAATTAAAAGACGCTTACTCCTTGGAAGGAAAGTTATGACCAACCTAGATAGCATATTCAAAAGCAGAGACATTACTTTGCCAACAAAGGTCCATCTAGTCAAGGCTATGGTTTTTCCTGTGGTCATGTATGGATGTGAGAGTTGGACTGTGAAGAAGGCTGAGCGCCCAAGAATTGATGCTTTTGAACTGTGGTGTTGGAGAAGACTCTTGAGAGTCCCTTGGACTGCAAGGAGATCCAACCAGTCCATTCTGAAGGAGATCAGCCCTGGGATTTCTTTGGAAGGAATGATGCTAAAGCTGAAACTCCAGTACTTTGGCCACCTCATGCGAAGAGTTGACTCATTGGAAAAGACTCTGATGCTGGGAGGGATTGGGGGCAGGAGGAGAAGGGGACGACAGAGGATGAAATGGCTGGATGGCATCATTGACTCGATGGACGTGAGTCTCAGTGAACTCCGGGAGTTGGTGATGGACAGGGAGGCCTGGCGTGCTGCAATTCATGGGGTCGCAAAGAGTCGGACATGACTGAGCAACTTATCTGATCTGATCTGATCTTACATTGAAGACATTTTCACAATAGAATTTTACTGATTCTATGACCCGAGTTCAACTGGTTACAGTACATGCGCCTTTACAAGGACTTTCAAACAATTCTTTAAATTCAGAATCGCTGTCATGTTCAGAATCGCTGAACATGACAGTCAGATGAGGCCTTAGGTCTAACCACCTCAATCTGGTACAACCTCCTCAATTCACAAACTGGGACTATTTTTACTTGTCTAGGATCAGGCAGTCAGCAGCCGAGCCAGAACTAGAACCTGGGTTTCCATCTGTTTTTATTTAAACATAACAAAACAACAATAATAAATCTACTCTACCAATTCATTGAATGGCCATTCTGCTTTCTTTCATCTCTGAACCACTCAGGTAAAGAACTGATTAGACAAAGTTTCACGTGAATTTCTCTCCCTGCACACCAATCTGGGTATCTGGCTAACAAATCACATAGACACTAAGTAAAATCTCCCTTGTAATTTCAGAATATTCTTGAACAAGTGCTTTTCTTAAACAAACACAACAATATGCACTTACTCAGTGTTTGAAATACAAGAAGTATCCATTTCTGGGTCAAAATTTATCTTACTTCAATACACCAACGGAACTGAGGTTTAATGATTTGGCCATTTGGATGTGATAACAGCTAAAAGGAAGGGCATGGTTTATTACACCAAAGACGGTGTGGGCTATGTTTAAGGGAGCAATCCCCCATTTACTGCGACTCCTTGTCAAGTCCCAGGAAGAGGTTGCACCAAATCAATATGGTTTATTTCCATGCATTAACCTGTGAGTTAATTTATGCCAACTTGGTGTTCACACATCCATATAATTGCTTAAATACACGCAAATTTATTCATCACACCAGTCAACCATTGTCTTTTATATTTAAGATGATGCCATTGATAGTGACTGTAATCCCTGTGCACAGGTTTCTCTGAAATGACCTCCATCTGTTTCAGATCATAAATACAATTTTTAAAAGTAAATATTACTTTAAATCTTATTGGCTAACAAGTTGAGGGTGAACAGAAAGCAGAGCAAGCTGATATACAGATTCAGTGCCAGGTGCTGTTTTTTTTTTTCTTCTAACTGCTCTGGGTCTTCACTGCTTTGTGCCGGCTTTCTCTCGTTGCAGAAATCAGGGGCTCCTCTTTGCTCCTCATGGCAATGGCTTCTCTTGCTGCGGCGCACAGGCTCTAGGTAGGCGGGCTTCAGTGGTTGCAGCTCGCTGGCTCAGTAGTCGTGGTGCACGGGCTTAGTTGTTCTGTGGCACATGGAATCTTCCCAGACTAGGGATCAAACCCATGTCCCCGCACTGGCAGGCAGATTCTTATCCACTGCACCAGCAGGGAAGTCCCAACAGGCACCGTTCTAAACACTCTTCAAGTGTTGACTCTTGTAATCCTCACGTCCACCCCAAGTAGGTCGTGTCATCCTCACTGACATGAGGAAACGTTGCATGCAGAGGTCGGGGAACTTGTCCAGGGTCACACAGCAATATTTGAAAAGAGCTGGGATTTGAACTCAGATAGCCTGGCTCCAGAGTCTGTGCTTATAACCACTGCTCTATGGGTCCACTGTGAAGAAGGTCCATAGAAATCCAGTTGTGTACACACTCTTTTAAAGACTATCAATCATGCAGCTATGAGTGCCACCTGCTTATGGTCCAACCTTTCCAAATGAATTAGCACAGTCTTATTGATCACCTACTTCTTGCCTAGCACTGTAAGAACAACCAACATAGAAACATGGAATCCAAGACAGGATCTCAATATACATGAAATTAGTCATCTAATTTAAGGAGACAAGTTATGCCTAAATGAAACAATTAGTGAAAGCGGTGCTGGGGTTCTCACATTTGAAGACATGATATGTATGGAGCATCTAACAGCCTGATAGAGGTTTGTTCCTTCCCATTCACAACTGTCATGAAACTGGCTACCACAATGGCTCCCACGGTTTTTCAAAAAGCTTTAAAGGAGCACTCTAAAGTCTTGGCACCGGTCTTATTACAGGAAACAATCACAGAGAGACATTTCAACCATGAAAAGTCTCTAAAAACTATCCCCAAGCCCTGCTATTGAAGCAGCCTTCTGTCCGAAACCTGACACAGAAATAGAAAACTCTTTATATAACAGACACCCGCCTCTACAAGCCACTGCATTTTCATCTAGTTACAATTATACCTTATTGCACAATGAGGGGTTTAACCAAAGCACAGTCACCATCCGTTCTAATCAACTGTAATTTGTCTTCGTGAAACTGATTTCATCTACTATGTCCAGATGACCCCTCATGTCAACCTAAACTCCTCAAAACCCACCAAAGTGGCTTGCAAAAACTCTTCCCTGGAAAATGTGACCTCTGGCCCCTCTTAGCAGAAAAATTTCTTGCAACTGTTCTTTTAGAAAATTTTTTTTGCATACAGGGTTCTGCACAGCACACGTCTAACTCTAAAACTAGATACATCAGACTTCCAAGCACCTAAAATTGTCAAGTAAAATCACTATAAATATCTTAATACATAGTTTCTTGCTTATAACATTGGTTCTCAAGCTATAAATAGTGAAGACTATTCTCTATAAATGTAGTACAGCTGTTGTTTGCATTTTGAGAGGCAAAGACCACAACAATTGGATATTCTAACAACAACTTACTTTTTCCAATCTACTATCCTCATAGCATTTCATATTTCAAACTTCTATTCAATTGCTTCATCATCACCTTGAATGTATAACGTGATACTTCAAATTAATTCTTGATGTATGACTTATTCTTGTATTTTAATTTCATTTACTCCATCTAACCCATCGTCATAGTTTCAATCACCCCAACACTAAACTGATTTTCATCCCCTATTTATTTTCTTGAATGTATAAAAATCCAACTATGAACTTACTTTGGCAATGCGAACATTTCATGTATTTATTTCTAAGTAAAAAATGAATAGGTTGGTAAGCCACGTACAAGTCATGTTTAGGAACTATACACATCTTACCATTCATTCAAGGTTTACTGTAAGTCTTTGTGCTAAGTACACAATGACAAGTGAAGGTGACATGATGCCAGAAGCTCATGAGTGCTTCCAGACAGAAAGTCTCGTTTATGCTCACAGAGCCTCATGGAACATTCAATTATACTCATACAAAATCATGTATGTTACATACATTTGCAAATTGCTCTTTATTAATCGTGCTCCATTATGTTTGGGAGCTAGAATACAAACAAGAGTGTTATAAAAATACTCAGTTGCCACCAAAAATAAAATTCTCAGAATACCAGATGTTTCTCTGTATGGACACATACAAGTCAAGAGTTGGAAAGCAGGAGAGGAAAGAATGTATTCTTAGAAAAATAAACCAGCTGGAAACAGCCAGTTACTAAACAATCCCAAAATAAGATGATCCCAACCCCTTTGTATTAGGAGTTTTCTCCCCAACAAGTAGAGATACATCCTGTGTGTGCCTGCTCAGTCCCTTCACTTGTGTCTGACTCTTTGTGACCCCATGGACGGTAGGCTGCCAGGCTCCTCTGTCCATGGGGTTTTCCCGGCCAGAACACTGGGGTGTGTTGCCATTTCTTCTTCCAGGGGATCTTCCCAACCCAGAGATCAAACCCACATCTCCTGCATTGCAGGCAGATTCTTTACTGCTGAGACACCATTCTGCCTGAAGTAAAGAGTACTCCTCTGTAGGCAAGATAGGTATTTTCAATGTACACTTATTAAACCACTGCATTCACCCCCAAAATGAAAATGAATGTTGGAGACACTGAATGGTAGGTTTCTTCATGCAATTAAAAGTTATCCGTTTCCACCAATCAGCATGACCCTTTCAAGGGCACTTATGGGCACAGTCTGGGAAAAGTTGCATTGTGCATTCATTTTGGATGGCATTTGTGATTCCACAACCAGCAGAGAAATGTTAGGAGTTAAAAGTTGCCAACGGTAGAATCATAAGAAAAGAGTATGAGTCAATGGAAATCAAAAATAAAAAAATTCTTCAGAGCAAAGGAAACATTCAACAAAATGAAAAGGATGAAAATAGAGTGGGAGAAAATATCTGCAAACCATATATGGGATAAGGAGTTAATACCCAAAATACATAAAGAACTCATGTAACTCAATAATAAAAACCAAACATCTGATTTAAAAGCTAGCTAAGGAACGAAAGAGACATTGTCCCAGTGGTCAACAGGTACACAAATAGGTACCAACATCACTAACCATTAGGGAAATGCAAGTCAAAACTACAATGAACTATCATCTCACATCTGTTAGAATGGCTATCATCAAGAAGAAAAGAGATAACAAGCATTGCCAAGAATGTGGAGAAAGAGGAACCCTTGTACGCTGTTGGTGGGAATGTAAACTGCTTCAGCCACTAAGGAAAACAACACGCAGGTTTCGCAAAAAACTTAAAAACATAACGACCATGTGATCAGGCAATTCCACTTCGGAGTATACACCCAAAGGAAATAAAAACAAGATAGCAAAGAGACATACGCACTCCCATGATTACTGTAACACTGTTCACAGCAGCAAAGATATGGAAATGGAAGCAACCTAAGTGCCAGTCAATGGATGAATGGATTAAGACAATACTGTGTGTGTGTGTGTGTGTGTGTGTGTGTGTGTAATATTAGTCAGCCATGAGAAAGAAGGAAATGCTCCCATCTGCAACAATGTGGGTGGCCTTGAAGACATTATGTTAAATGCAATACGCAGACAGACAAATAGTGTATGCTATCATACATGCGGAATCTAAGAAAAGCCGAATTCAAAAAGAATAAAATGGTAGTTATCAGGGGCGGGGAAGGATGTTGTTTCAGGATACAAACTTGCAACTAGTAAATAAATAAATCCTGGTGATCTAATGCACAGTGCAGCAATTACAGACAACACTAAGTAATAAACATCAAACTTGCTGAGACTAGATCTTAATTTTTCCTCCACAAAAAAAACAATGATAATTATGTGGTATGATAGAGACAGTGGCTAACACTACAGTGTCAGTCATGTTGTAATACATAAAGCTATCAAATCAATATGTCGTACACTTTAAACTCACACAATGTTATATGACAAATATATTTCAGTTTGAAAACTTTTTGGGGACAGAGGGTCATGAAAAATAATTTTGGATTTTACTTTGACTGGAAATACTTTCCTAGCATCAGAGTCTTTTCCAATGAGTCAGCTCTTCACATTAGGTGGCCAAAGTATTGGAGCTTCAGCATCAGTCCTTCCAGTGAATAATCAGGGTTGATTTCCTTTAGGATTAACTGGCTTGATCTCCTTGCTGTCCAAGGGACTCTCACATCTTCTCCAGCACCACAGTTCAAAAGCATCAATGCTTCAGTGCTCAGTCTTTCTATGGTCCAACTCTCACATCCATACATGACTAACGAAAAACCATAGCTTTGACTACATGGACTTTGTCGGCGAAGTGACGTTTCTACTTTTTAAAACGCGAACTATGTTTGTCATAGCTTTTCTTCCAAGGAGTCAGCGTCTTTTAATTTCACGGCTGCAGTTACGATCTGCAGTGATTTTGGAGCCCAAGAAAATAAGGTCTGTCACTCTTTCCATTTTGTCCCCATTTATTTGCCATTAAGTGATGGGACCGGGTGCCATGATCTGAGTTTTCTGAACGTTGAGTTTTAAGCAAGCTTTTTCACTCTTCTCTTTCACCTTCATCAAGAGGCTCTTTAGTGCCTCTTCACTTTCTGCCATTAAGAGTGGTATCATCTGCATATCTGAGGTTATTGATATTTCTCCCGGTAATCTTGATTCTAGCTTTTGATTCATCCAGCCCAGCATCTCACACAATGTACATATAAGTTAAATAAGCAGGGTGACAATATACAGCCTTGTTGTACTCCTTTCCCAGTTTTGAACCAGTCGGTTGTTCCATGTCCAGTTCTATCTGTTCCTTCTTGATATGCACACAGGTTTCTCAGGAGACAGGTAAGGTGACCTAGTATTCTTATCTCTTTAAGAATTTCCCAGTTTGCTGTGAACTTAACAAATGAATATAACTAAAAATAACCATGATGAACTTCAAAACCAAGACCTCTTTGTTTAGCAAGACTTTCTCCACAAATACAATTTTTCCTTCCATACCCTAAATATACATTTATGAATGTAATCAGGTTGGCCTAAAAAGCGCCATTATTTTAGAGTAATAACCTTCAACATCAGTAAGTAAGAGGAGAGTCGTTATCAATTATAATTGGGAGAAAATAAAAGGATTCTCCCTTCCTTTTCTCAGAGGATACATGAGAATATTGTCTCTCGGGGGGATGTGAGGTTCTCAGGTTGATCCAATGGGGCCTTGGTTTTAAATGTTTGAGAAATACTTTTTTATGTCATTGCTCAGGAGAAAAATGTTATCCACAGAAAATACGGGTAAGAATTCCCTGGCAAATTCAGGTAAGTAGACTCATGATGTACTGTCCATCATAGAGCTGTGCATGAGAAACAGCAAAGCAAAAGTGAAGGGAGCTGGAAAGAAAGCCCTACTGACTCCACCACTAAAAAGAAAGTTCCAAGCACCGCAAATCACCAGCTCCCCCACTATGCTGTTGAGGGCCCTCTGTCACACTAGACACCTTTGATGCATCAAAGTGAAGGCAGCTGATAAGCTTTCTTTCAACAAGCTTATAATTTGGGGGGCTTTTTAATTATAAAAAGGTAAGTGAACGAATTCATGATAACATGGCTAAAACTAAACACCATTAAGAGGATTTGAAGTTAAAACAAGGGTCATAGAAAAGAGGCTGGATTTTGAATGAGATGAATTTTGAATCAATGATCTAGACGACGATCTAGAAGGGATTAATGAACATGAATGGACAGGAGGCTAAAAGGGCATTTCAGACTGGAGAGAGTAAGAATGGAAGAGCTTGAATGTGTAACTTCATCAGATGTGGGCATGGTAAGGGGAGAGTCTTGGCTGGAGGAGAGAGTTGGAAACCCAGCAAGGAGTTGAGATGACCAAGCTGGGAAGCAGCAACTGGTGTGGAGATAACCAAGCAAGTTATTAAGATATAAGCTAAACCGAATCCCAGCAAGCAAGTCAGAGACTCGAAATCACCACAAAATTGGCCCAACAAGCACCAAACGTATTTTAAGCCCTTTATATTATCCTTTAATTAGGCCAAACCAAGAGAGGCAAACGGCACTTATTATCGACTATTACACATGAAACAGACAAAAACAGTCCAAAGAGACTATATTTAAAGTTTGGGATCTACTGCATGGCAATGATAGCTAATAATACTCTATCACATACTTGAAAGTTGCTAAGAGACCACATCTTAAATGCTCTCAACACAAAACAGAATTATGTGTCACGATGGAGCTGTGAGCTAAGTTAAGGTGGTGATCATTTTGCAATATGCAAATGTATCAAATCAATACATCAAATCAAATCAAACACATTTGAAAAATAGGCAAAATGCAAATAATATTCAAGTAAGTCCATTCACCTACTTCTCAGAAGCTGTGATCATTCATTGGCCTAAAAGGATGTTTTAATAAGTCTGTCTGTGGTTCTCATAAACATCAGGAAACTGTACCTTATTCTCTATTGCCCTCAACTGTAGAAAAAGCAAAGATAATAAGTATTGAACCCCATCACTAATAAAGTGGAAGTAAATAAAATTCATCAAAATAGTTACTGAATTAACACAGAGAAAGAAAATAAAAGTAGAATGCTGTCAAACTGAGTGTACATTGATGCGACTTTCATGAAAAGAAACACAGAAGTTTAAAGTTTGTTTGTTCATTTATTTTTTGGTTTGGGTTTTTGTTTGTTTTCTATTTTTGTTTCTGGTATTAATTGGATAAAAATGATACTAATCTGACAAATTTTTCACAGGCTAAGGTGATTACCATCTGAAGATCTTCAAAGCTTACTTGATTTTGCTCCAGATAAATGTTTTTAGAATTTTGAAAGGTATATTAAAAAAAAAAAAAAATCAAAGGAAACTAAAGCACCCTAACTGAAAATGCTGGATTAGTATCCTCTGCTAGGTCTTAGTTTTGGTCAATCTCTAGATACGGTCTGTCCACATATTTAATTTGGTGATAAAGAAATGCTTCCAATAATGCTAAACATATTAAAACTTGACTATCTGAGAACAATATTCATATATTAAAAATCATAGGTGGGGAAGAATAAGGCTTTTGTTCTATTTGATTCAAGTCTCCTAAAGGCCATTTTATTGGCCAGTATTTCAACAATTATTGAGAGAAACTCTGTTCGGACAGAAAAACTCTTTCCCTGGCCCTTACAAAATTTCACATAGCTTTTACTAAGTCAAAAGTTCCATTCTTTTTTTAGAAGCAGGAAGGGAAAGAAATTATTACAAGTGACTCAAAACAAAGTAATTTAACTTTGCTTCATTAGGGAGATGTTTTCCAAGCACAACCATCGAAGACATCTGTGATGCTAAATCTTATAACTTATTCAGTAGTTTTATTATCAGGGTTGATGTTGACCTTACTGCTTTATTTTAAATTTACCTTTGTGAGGATAAAGCACACGTTAGCATTTGTCACAGTTTTAGATTAAGGAATAATCACAAGCTCATCAAATAAAAAAGAAATACAGCAGTGGGGCTAAAACCCTGCAGATAGGGAAGTAGTGTGATCGTGGTGCTTCAGGTCAGTTCAGTCGCTCAGTCGTGTCCGACTCTTTGCGACCCCATGGACTGCAGCACGCCAGGCTTCCCTGTCCATCACCAACTCCTGGAGCTTACTCAAACTCATGTCCAGCAAGTCAGCTGTGCCATCCAACCATCTCCTGTCGTCCCCTTCTCCTCCAACCTTCAATCTTCCCAGCATCAGGGTCTTTTCCACTGAGTCAGTTATTCTCACCAGGTGGCCAAAGTACTAGAGTTTCAGCTTAGGCATCAGTTCTTCCAATGAATATTCAGGACTGATTTCCTTTAGGATTGACTGGTTGGATCTCCTTGCAGTCCAAGGGACTCTCAAGAGTCTTCTCCAACACCACAGTTCAAAAGCATCAATTCTTGGGCTCTCAGCTTTCTTTATAGTCAAACTTTCACATCCATAGATCAGTTCAGTTCAGTCACTCAGTTGTCCCCAACTCTTTGTGACCCCATGGACTACAGCATGCCAGGGCTTCCTGTCCATCACCGACTCCTGGAGTTTACTCAAACTCACGTCCATCAGGTCAGCTATGCCATCCAACCATCTCCTGTCATCCCCTTCTTCTCCAACCTTCAATCTTCCCAGCATCAGGTTCTTTTCCAATGAGTCAGTTCTCATCAGGTGGCCAAAGTATTGGAGTTTCAGCTTTAGTATCAGTCCTTCCAATGAATATTCAGAACTGATTCTCTTTAGGATGGACTAGTTGGATCTCCTAGCTGTCCAAGGGACTCTCAAGAGTGTTCTCCAACACCACAGTTCAAAAGCAACAATTCTTCAGTGCTCAGCTTTCTTTATAGTCCAACTCTCACATCCATACATGACTACTGGAAAAACCATAGTTTTGACTAGATGGACCTTTGTTGGCAAAGTAATGTCTCTGCTTTTTAATATGTTGTCTAGGTTGGTCATAGCTTTTCATCCAAGGAGCAAGTGAACTTCTGTCCAGAGTTCTTTCACGCAAAGATGATCATGGAAAGGTTAAAATTAAAATTATCAATGTCAACTCAAAAAAGTTAAACAATCTACACGTGTAGATTTTTAATTCTATCTCTAAAGTGACTTAACATAGCAAGTTTAATACTTACGAGAAATAACGTGGTACATCACTGGAATTTGTCTCTAATATTCTTTTCCACTAAATGAGTTTATAGCTTGACACAGTTAGTATTCAAGATTCTGGAACATACTTTTGCCAGTAAGCAAAGTACACTTTCAAAAGTTCTGAAGCATAGCTGAAAGAACACAATTCAGAAGATCCTTACTGGTGACCATCTGAGCATTTACAAAAAGGAGAGTATGAATAAAATCAGATCTAATCCAAATACAGTACACTGTTTGTTTGTTTCAACATAGATCAGGCACAGACAACTGCATCCTCCCATCAAATAACTGAGAAATTATCTCACAGTACTTTTGTTCTTCTCATCATTACTCATCATACATCAGCACCATCCTCTCACAGTTCTTACTATACTGCATTAGGGACAATGCACCAATAGAAATAGCTAACACTGTATTTTCCAGGTGCTAGAAATTGTTTTAAGTGCTTTATCTATTTTAAACAAAGTTGGGAATTGAAGCTCGGTGAGGTTAAGCAGGTGCTGAGATTGACACCCAGGGAGCCCGGGTTCCAGAAGAGCACTAATGCTGTTTCATCTATGAGGGAGGGAACATTCCAAATATTCCACAGATCATGCTTGGCTGACTCAGTAGAGGTTCTATTCCCTTTGGTGCTGGGCATTTTCTCGAGGAAAAAGTAGTCTGAGGAGTTGAAGGCTTTGGTGAAGGGAGATATTGAAGCAACACACAGGTAAAATGTCAGTGAGAACTCATTTAGACTAATTCTGAGCTGAAGTTAGTGTTCTGAAATTTTAGACAGCGTCACAGCCGAGAGGCAGTGTGCAACCGCTATGTTTTCATAACCCCACAAAGTAAGTTCTTCATTCAGCGGTGTAAAATACCACGTACGGGAAAAGGGAATTGCATCAAAATATTAACAGGATGATAAGCAAATTTTATTTACATCTCTCTAATAGGTTATCTTTTCTAAGTTTTTTAACAGTGAATGTGCATCACTTTTATAATTAGAAGAAAAGTGGTATTAAAAAAGTTACTGGAGATTCCAAAAGGAGAAGGAAGGATATACGCCTTCTAGTTTCCTGCATTTGGAAGCCCTAAGCCATGCAAAAGTCAGCTGTGAGCTCCCAAGAGGTCAGCCACACATCCCCTTGGGTTAAAAAAACTAATAATAAAAGTAGAACAGATTTATTTGTTACTCTGTCATTTCAAAAGTGCTGTGAAGAAGGAAAGACAGCAGAAGCCCATCTTACACTTGATTGCTCAAGGATTGGAAAAATTTGCCTAAAGCAGAGAAAATTATCTGAATTCCAAAGCTTTCCAGAAGCCTGTATGTTCTGAGGGCCTGGATGCCTGGTTCTCTCCAGAGTCAAGAAATACCTGACCATACAGACTGCTATTGGCAACGACGCCCAGTAACTGCCCTGCCTTTCTCACTGGTAAAACCTGCAGCCAGGGTTCTCTGCTGCTCTCAGCTAGCTCGCCTCTGAGCCTTCTGCCTTCCTGCTCTGATTTCTGAAGCAACAAGGCTCATCCATGGGACTATTACTAGTGACTGTTTGGTAATCACTGTGAGATGTATCAAAAGTAACTTGTTAATAAAGTGCTTATGTAATAAAGTCTGTATAGACTTCAGAGAGGCAATAAAGTCTGTAAGAGCTTACTTAAAATACAAAAAAAAAAAAAACAGACTGGCTATTCCTACAGAGGGCCATTCTCACATGACTTCCACTCCCATGTGCATTCTTGGACAAATTGGTACAAATTGACTACCACCCTCAAAGAACCCCTGGGGCAGTGATAATCTTAGGAGCGTCCTTTGGTGTGTGTGCTTCAGAGTTAACAACAGAAACACTGCCTTGAGGACAAGCAGAAGATGTGGTATCAAGCCAACTGCCTAGGAACCAGAGGATGAGGGGCGCCCCTAATCCACCAGGAGAAAGTAGAGGACGTGGGCCAGCAGCCCCTGCCACCCAGGGAGCTGACCCAGGTTACCCAGCACTGGACTCCAGGTAAAGCTGGAAGCAGATGCACGGGCAACGCCCCCACCCCAGTATCTTTCCTTCCTCTCGTTCTGTCTCCCCACCCCTCTCTCCCCATGACACTTCCTCTCTTCCCATATTGACTCACATCAGTGCCAAGTCAGCCTGCTGTGGGACCCACCCAAGTCTGGGACCACATACCGCCTCTGGGGCAGATAACAGCTCTAACGCTACAGGAAGTGAAACGTACCTAGCCTCATGACTTTGCCCAGAACAGGGTTCTCTTCTGCTAGTTACCGGTACAAAGCTCGCTGCTGAGGCTGCCACGTATGTTGTGCTGCTAACATAAAATATGCAGACTCTGTCAAAGTCTGGGTGACACCTGGGCCGGATCAATCTTTACTTAAGTGACACTAAGCAGCTATGGGCTTCCCTTGCAGCTTAGTTGGTAAAGAATCTGCCTGCAGTGCAGGAGACCCTGGGTTGGGAAGATCCCCTGCAGAAGGAAATAGCAACCCACTCCAGTATCCTTGCCTGGAAAATGTCATGGACAGAGAGGAGCCTGGTGGGCTGCAGTCCATGGGGTCACAAAGAGTCAGGCACGACTGAGCAACTAACACTTACTTACTTACTTAAGCAGCTATGTCTCTGCCTGTCAGCCCCAGGCAGTGTTAGTCAAAGTTGTAAGACTCAGGAGACATATTTGTACTGCCATTATCAGAAACAAACAAACAAATCACAAAGCAGTGCAGAGCCTATTATTATGTAACGATAGAAGGCAAAAATTAAAGATCTCGTAGGGCCCGACTAGAAGCAGCAGAACCACTAGTGACATGACAGACACAGCCTGAGGATCAAATACAAACACTCCAGCCATAGACTCACGCACCAGGCCCAGCTCTTCTTGCAAAATGCACATCCATACCTTTCACATGTCCAGTCATAAACATCTAGAGAGCACCTACCATGCACACGGCATGTGCTGGCTGCTAAGGGGAAGGTACATAGGAAACATCGACGATAATTAAGACCAGGCGTTCTTCCCCACGCTTACATCTAGCAGGGGCAGTGAACTGTTTGCACAAATTCTCCAGGGCCATGGAATTGGTTATTAGTCTCTTACACTCAAGTATTTCAAAATATTGACTCAGGACTCCATGACAGAACTCACAGAGCTACAGTGAACTGCTGGCAAGTGAACACCAGGCGCTAGACAAGTATCATTCTGCTTGTAAATAAGCTAAACAAACAAATAATCAGCAAGTACAGACGCAGGCACGCGTGAGCTAACAGGATGTTCACAGTAAGCCAGGTCTCAAATCTGTAGAACACTCTAGAAACCAGTGGGGAAGGCCCGGAAGCCTGGAATAACTCTTCACAGACCTACGGTTCCTGAGCCGTGTAACCCGAACCCCCTGGGTGCCCTCTTCAGATCAAGTCTGTCCGGATGTGCCCACCCTCCCAAGCGAAGGAGGTGGCAAGTGGTCAGTGTACTTGGACCAGGGTACCCACGTGATTCCTAGATGTGCTCTGTCTCTTCTCTACCACCCACAGAGCTTCCTAACTGCCAGCAAAGAAGACTGGATGGTCTATTCAATGTAAAAATGCCACGCTCCCTCCGAGAAGTCCAGCCCAATGTCAAGGGGATGCAGCCTGCCAAGATGAGAAACAGGTGCCTCAAGTTCAGAAGATTCCACACCCCAAAGATCATTCACTAAGCCATGCAAGACAGCAAGGTACCCCATTAGCATCTATCTGCCACCCCCGTCAGAGGGAGTATAGAAGATTCTAGGCAGCTTCCACCTGACTGGCCTCCATGCTACAGCCCCCAGAGCAGGTAGCACCAGACCCTGGCCGGGGCTTCTGGCCCCACTGACAGTTTTCACGCAGGGACATTCACAGTCAGGACGCCAGTGCCACGTGGCTCTGTGTACTGATGGAACAACCTGCTTTCAGTGCACAAGTCTTTTTTCAAAAATTAATTTTCTATGTATTTATTTCCTGTTGGCTACGCTGCATCTTCCGTGCTGTGTGCGGGCTTTCCCTAGTTGTGACGAGCAGGGACTGCTCTCTAGTTGACACGCGAGGGCTTCTCATTGCAGTGGCTTCTCTAGAGCCCAGGCTCCAGGCACGAGGGCTCAAGAGTTGCAGCTCTTGGGCTCTAAAACGTGGGCTCAGTAGCTGTGGTCCAGGGGCTTAGTCTGGAATCTCCCCAGACCAGGGATAGAACCCATGTCCCCAGCATTGGCTGGCAGATTCTTAACCACTAGACCAGCAGGGAAGTCCCAGAAGTCTTCTTTGTTTGTGTGTTTTTTTTTTTTAATTTTATTTAACTTTACAATATTGTATTGGTTTTGCCATATATCAAAATGAATCTGTCACAGGTATACATGTGTTCCCCATCCTGAACCCTCCTCCCTCCCCATACCATCCCTCTGGGTCGTCCCAGTGCACCAGCCCCAAGCATCCAGTATCGTGCATGCAACCTGGACTGGCGACTCGTTTCATATATTATACATATTTCAATGCCATTCTCCCAAATCATCCCACCCTCTCCCTCTCCCACAGAGTCCAAAAGACTGTTCCATACATCAGTGTCTCTTTTGCTGTCTTATATACAGGGTTATTGTTACCATCTTTCTAAATTCCATATATATGCGTTAGTATACTGTATTGGTGTTTTTCTTTCTGGCTTACTTGACTCTGTATAATAGGCTCCAGTTTCATCCACCTCATTAGAACTGAGTCAAATGTATTCTTTTTAATGGCTGAGTAATACTCCATTGTGTATATGTACCACTGCTTTCTTATCCATTCATCTGCTGATGGACATCTAGGTTGCTTCCATGTCCTGGCTATTATAAACAGTGCTGCGATGAACATTGGGGTACACGTGTCTCTTTCCCTTCTGGTTTCCTCAGTGTGTATGCCCAGCAGTGGGATTGCTGGATCATAAGGCAGTTCTATTTCCAGTTTTTTAAGGAATCTCCACACTGTTCTCCATAGTGGCTGTACTAGTTTGCATTCCCACCAACAGTGTAAGAGAGTTCCCTTTTCTCCACACCCTCTCCAGCATTTATTGCTTGTAGACTTTTGGATCGAGCCATTCTGACTGGCGTGATATGGTCCTCATAGTGGTTTTGATTTGCATTTCTCTGATAATGAGTGATGTTGAACATCTTTTCATGTGTTTGTTAGCCATCTATATGTCTTCTTTGGAGAAGTGTCTAGTTCTTTGGCCCATTTTTTGATTGGGTCATTTATTTTTCTGGAATTGATCTGTAGGAGTTGCTTGTATATTTTTGATATTAGTTGTTTGTTGCTTCATTTGCTATTATTTTCTCCCATTCTGAAGGCTGTCTTTTCACCTTGCTTATAGTTTCCTTTGTTGTGCAGAAGCTTTTAAGGTTAATTAGGTCCCATTTGTTTATTTTTGCTTTTATTTCCAATATTCTGGGAGGTGGGTCATAGAGGATCCTGCTGTGATGTATGTCACAGTGTTTTGCCTATGTTCTCCTCTAGGAGTTTTATAGTTTCTGGTCTTACGTTTAGATCTTTAATCCATTTTGAGTTTATTTTTGTGTATGGTGTTAGAAAGTGCTCTAAAAATATGGAATGCTTCATGAATTTGCGTGTCATCCTTGCGCAGGGGCCATGCTAATCTTCTCTGTATAGTTCCAATTTTAGTATGTGTGCTGCCGAAGCAAGCACCCAGAAGTCTTCTTTAAAGGGCTACATTCTGCAAATGAGAAGCCACAGGCAACTGAAGACCTGTCACGAAAGACAGCTTTTCAGAAAACTAGAAATATGAATAAGAGCTTCCCAGGTGGTCAGTGGTAAAGAATCTGCCTGCCGATGCTGGTGACACAAGAGACTTGGGTTTGACCCCTGGGTCAGGAAGATCCCCAGGAGGAGGAAATGGAACCCCACTCTAGTATTCTTGCCAGGGAGATCCCATGGACAGAGGAGCCTGGTGGGCTACAGTCCATGGGGTCCCAATGAGTTAGACACAACTGAGCTCGCGCGCGCGCACACACACACACACAGAGAAACATAAACTGCACCTTTTTTCCCCAATGTACAGGTCTCAAAATGTACAGGACTGGAAAAGGTCAGTTTTCATTTCAATCCCTAAGAAAGGCAAAGCCAAAGAATGTTCAAACTACCGCACAATTGCACTCATCTCACACACTAGCAAAGTAATGCTCAATATTCTCCAAGCCAGGCTTCAACAGTACATGAACTGTGAACTTCCAGATGTTAAAGCTGGATTAAGAAAAGGCAGAGGAACCAGAGATGAAATTGCCAACATCCATTAGATCATCAAAAAAGCAAGAGAGTTCCAGAAAAACATCTACTTCTGCTTTATTGACTATGATAAAGCCTTTGACTGTGTGGATCACAATAAACTGTGGAAAATTCTGAAAGAGATGGGAATACCAGACCATCTGACCTGCCTCTTGAGAAATCTGTATGCAGGTCAGGAAGCAACAGTTAGAACTGGACATGGAACAACAGACTCATTCAAAATTGGGAAAGGAGTACATTAAGGCTGTATATTGTCACCCTGCTTATTTAACTTATATGTAGACTACATCATGGGAAATGCTGGGCTGGATGAATCACAAGCTGGAATCAAGATTGCCAGGAGAAATATCAATAACCTCAGATATGCAGATGACACCACCCTTATGGCAGAAAGTGAAGAGGAACTAAAAAGCCTCTTGATGAAAGTGAAAGAGGAGAGTGAAAAAGTTGGCTTAAAGCTCAACATTCAGAAAAGTAAAGATCATGGCATCCAGTCCTATCATTTCATGGTAAACAGATGGGGGAACAGTGGAAACAATGACAGACTTTATTTTTGGGGGCTCCAAAATCACTGCAGATGGTGACTGCAGCCATGAAATTAAAAGATTTCATGGAAGAAAAGATATGACCAACCTAGACAGCATATTAAAAAGCAGAGACATTACTTTGCCAACAAAGGTCCGTCTAGTCATAGCTATGGTTTTTCCAGTAGTCATGTATGGATGTGAGAGTTGGACTATAAAGAAAGCTGAGCACCGAAGAATTGATGCTTTTGAACTGTGGTGTTGGAGAAGACTCCTGAGAGTCCCTTGGACAGCAAGGAGATCCAACCAGTCCATCCTAAAGGAAATCAGTCCTGAATGTTCATTGGAAGGCCTGATGCTGAAGCTGAAACGCCAATACTTTGGCCACCTGATGAGAAGAACTAACTCATTTGAAAAGACCCTGATGCTGGGAAAGATTAAAGGCAGGAGGAGAATGGGAAGACAGAGGATGAGATGGTTGGATGGCATCACCAACTCAATGGACATAAATCTGAGTAAACTCTGGGAGTTGGTGTTGGACAGGGAGGCCTGGCGTGCTGTAGTCCACGAGGTCGCAGAGTCGGACACGACTGAACTGAACCGAGCACAAACACACAGAAACATGAATGGCATCTTTTTCCCCGCAATGTACAGGCCTCAAAATGTACATCAATTCCTGAACTACAGCTTCTCTCAACTCCACGCTGCTCAGAGAAAGAGCAGCCTTCGATGTTCTAATGACGTGGGACACCTGTGCGACGAGCAGGGCTGAGGGAGGCTCCAAGCGTGGGACTGAGAGGCGCTCCAAGCGTGGGACTGAGGGGCTCCCGCCAGTAAACACCAGCACTGCACACATTACACATAGGATAACCTCACCTCATTCTACCCAGGGGCCGGGTCAAATAGAGGAGGAGATGCCAGAAAGAGGTAGCTTTGGTCTGGTTAAGTTTGTACATGTCCAAATACTAACAGGAGTTTTCAGTCCCCTCACGAATGCCACCTGATTCCTACTTAACCAAACCTTGAAACACATCAAGGACCAATCTGCTTGCGTGTTCACAGCAGCCCACAGAGCCGAGCACTGTGAACAAGCTGGCCTTCTGAAATGCTTATTTCTGTCTTCACTCAGGGCCACGGATTTTGACCACATGGATGGAGGAAGGGCAGAGTGATTCAAGGCTTTTAAAGGACTGTACTCTATTTCCGCTCAGCACTCCTACAAGGGCCGATCAATGACATCCCTAGAAAGAATTCACTAAATAAGAGGCTTAGGGAGGAGTTTCCTCGCTAACACTCAGAGCCAGGTCTATCCAGGATCCAGATCTTTCAAAGGCTGCGTTGAAACTGATCAAAATCAAACCACACTGGCAACTGAAGCAGGCCAACCGCTGTAAGCATGGAACTGATCTGAAATCTATTCACTTTCCATGTTTTCATTAGATTTCCTGTTTCAGAATCCTGAAAACTAAAATGTTCCTCTGCATCCAGAGGGAATATCTGGAATACCTGGCTCTGACTCATGCAGATCAACAGCCATTTAATCACGAAGGGCTAATCAAGTAAAGGGCTTTATCTTCCCAACTGAAAACTCAAGATATCTCATACATACCTCTGATATTTTAAAAATCATTCCGGCTGTGGAATGGAGCACACGAAGTCTGAGCCTGTCCCCCCTAATCTTGGCCTAATGCTGACCCCAGATCACCAAGAAGGCTTTGGGAAGGGCCTGCAAGGCTTGGGGCCAGGCCAATCAAATTCTTTAATTCCTCCCCACCGCCCCCATCACACTCTCTGCTTCCAGGGGTGGAACAAGGGCAGCAGCCCTGAAGTTAGGAGAGCCTGGAAGACATCAGACAGCACAGCTGAGAGCAGGGTGAGGCACATGGGAGCTACACGCCTATGTTTTCCCCACTTAACAAAGAGACGGGCCAGGGATGTCGGCTGAGATGTTTTACACAACAGGGAGAAAGGAGAAGAGCAAAGCACACACCTGATGCTCATTCACGTAAATGCACAAAGTATTTACGACATCAAAACTTTTCTTCATCTTCCTCTTTAGTTTTCTGTATTTCTGCACACAGGAAATTAAGATAATTGGATCAAAATTTCTGAGACTGCTTACATCTCTCCCTTATTAAAAAAAAAAAAAAGAAGAGAAACACCAAACATCTGCATGTATTCAGATTTCCATATTTGTACATCTTTTTGGAAAAACGTTGAAGACAATGACTAGCAAGTTCATAGGAAACTCGAATGTTTCTATGAAATATCCCTAAATATATTTTCTGAATTTTATTTATTTTTTTAATTTTCTGAATTTTAGAGTGCCACTAAAAGGCTATTAAAAATCAAAAGATCACAACAAACAGATAAATAATAGAGTTCACGATAAAAAATACTCACTTAAGGCATGCCAGAGAACCAGATATACAAGTAAAACTATTTCTCCACTTTGAATTTTTAATAGAGAGGCCGTGAGTCTATGTCTCCGTATGGTAAACACTGGAATGAGGGTCAGCAGCCTACGGACTGGGACAATAAAGTCAGTTTCCTCAGGAAAAAAAAATTAAAAAGTATAGAAACCCAAAATTATTGAACACAACGTTTTGTTAGTTTCAGATGTTCATTTCCTCAGAAGTCAATTTATTACTAGGTAGTACTAACCATCTACAAATCTCCTATACTAAGCACAGCCTGGTAACAAACATCCAATTAATAGGTATGATTAAATACAACAGATATTTACTGAGAACACATTATGTCTAAGGGAACAATGAAATACCTAGAACACAGAGCTGAAGCTGCAGGATTAGAGCCACAGTCCCATCCCTAGGGCCCAGGGCAGGTCTCCAAACAGGCTCTCCTTTTACTCAGATAGTTTGGTGATGGGTCAAATTCCAGGGCAGGCTCTTTGCCATGAGGTTTCCCCTTCAGATCTTATTCCAGGGCTCCGGGGCCCTCCCATCACCAGCCCTTCATTCTTCCCAAACACACTTTTACAAAAGTGTCAAAACTGTCAGGCTTCACAGGTGGTTCAATGGTAAAGAATCCACCTTCCAGTGCAGGAAACACAAGAGACACATTTGATCCCTGGGTGCAGAAGATCCCCTGGAGAAGGAAATGGAAACCCATTCCAGTACTCTTGCCTGGAAAATTCCATGGACAGAGGAGCCTGGTGGGCTACAGTAAATGGGGTCGCAAAGAGTCGGACACAACTGAGCGTACACACGCACACACGCACGCGCACACACACACACACACTTGTGTCCAGAACATTTTACTTCTCAATGTATTCACATATGATTTCTGGACATAATACTCTTTACCCAAATGAATGACTGCCAAATGACCAGACTGGTGAACACCTGTTATAGAGGGAATTTCCCTTTCAAGAAAATTCAACACACCCATCCCCACAGAGCAGGTCTGTCAGCTGAGACATGGCAAATGGCTGATTTGATACCACAAAGGTGGTCTTTCAAACATACACTGCATGGAGTGTCCACATTTAAATCAAGTGTTCGACTGCGACCCATGGACTGTAGCACGCCAGGCTCTTCTGTCCTCCACCCTCTCCTGGAGTTTGCACCAATTCACGTCCATTGAGTCGGTGATGCTATCTGTTTCATCCTCTGCCACTCCCTTCTCCTTTTGCCATCAATCCTTCCCAGCATCAAGGTCTTTTCCAATGAGCTGGCTCTTAGCATCAAGTGGCCAAAGTATTGGAGCTTGCAGACATATTTTTGAGTCCACCCACCCAGGTGGAGGATGGAAATGATGTTGACCTTTGCCCCAATTCTATGCTGAATTCTCCTGGCTCAAGCCCCTTTATGAATATGCATACACTACCCAAGCCCCCTCACCCTGGGCTTAAAAATTCCCCAATTCTGCTATGGGGGAGCCACAGTTTGGGGAAAGATCCCTGATGTTCTCCTTAACTGGCTACAAGTAATAAATCCTCCTTCTCCTGCTCTCTCTTGATTGTGTCTTTTGGTTTAACACCCACCAACAGGTGAACCCAGTCTTTGGGTAACTAATTTTCAGAATCCCCATGGGTCTGTAATTTTATTATTCCCATTTTACTGGTGAGGAAACTCAAGCGTATAGGGTTAAAGCACTTGCCAAACATTTCGCAGCTAGTAAGTTGCACAGTCAGTTTCAAATATAAGCAGTGTGTCCCCCCAAGTCCTCAGAGTGGCTCTTGACCACCACATCACTCTGTCACAGTACTTGACAGTGTTTTACAAAACTAGTTATTTACACCCAGTGGACGGCCACAGAAACACACAAAAGGCAAACACAAGATTTCCTCTCCCTGAGTAAAACCTCTGGCTCAAACACAAAGTAATTCACATGCTTATGAATGATTCAACTTTAGGCTAATTTTTAAATAGCCAGGTGAGGTTAGTTCAAGGTATCAAACTACAAAAGCAAACATGTACCCTGCCATTCAAAACGTTTAACACAAATAGGGAAGAGTCTTTGTTCAATATTTAAAAGGAAAATGGGGGAAATTATTTCCACTGTCTAATTCATCACACACACAAAAATGCATACTAAGCTGTCACTGTAGAGAAGGAAATACTATTCTCTCAAAGCCAGTAATACTTAAAGGCTTAAAAAAAAAAAAAAAACTTAGTTACCTTACCATGCTAATGTTACCTATTTGTTACAGTAACTCTAGATCAAAAAAAGCAGATGCTTAAAACTGGATAAGGCTGCTCAAATTTAACACCATTCTCTTGATAAGCTTTCCCCACCACTCTCCTCCCTCCTTACTCAAAACATTGCTCTTGAAACAAGTAATTTTAAGGATCTTTCTCGAGGCAATAAAGTAACCATCCCCACTACAATTTGGATAGTGACTACTAAACTTTAATTAACTATATAAATAGAAGTCGTTAAGGATAGAGAACAAAAGACAAAACAAAACAAAAACCCTTAACAGTTTGTTATCCAATTTAAAAAAAGGGCAGTTACAAGTTTAGCTCCATGACACATTCTCTACCGAGCTGGGATTAGAGACTGGTGGGCACACAAAGCATTGATTCTGAGAACCTGTTTCATTAAACTACAAAATGTTAAGTACTAAAGGCTTGTTAATCTGCTCAACGAACCACATGAGGGTTTACAGCATGGCCCTTCCAAAACTGGGGCTGAATCGACTCAGGACTTGTAGCGGAATGCCCGAGCAGCTCAGCATGGTTTGCCCTTTCTGATTTTCCCCACACGAATGGTTGTGGTCATTCCTGGTGGGTAGACAACCTAGGGAGTGTTTTTTTTTTTTCTTCAAGACAGCACAAAGAGCCCACAGCAAAGCTTCCCTTTCCTCAAAGCCTTCCTTCCTGATCCTTGTCTGTTTTTTTTTTTAAAAAAGAACTTCTTCCCTCAAGGGACCTGCCCAGCTGCTTTCCTCGGCCTCTTCTAACAGCAGCAGAGCTCATCACACCTACAGATCCGACTCTAAAGGGCCAGACAGAATCAATAACTCCACTCTGCTTTCAGAAGAACGGCTGAGAGGACACAGACCAGAAGGGAAACACACACCCACTCTCCCTTCCTCTCTCTCTCTCACCCCATCTCTCTCTCTCTCTATCGCCTGTTGATCGGAATTCATCTTACAAAGGAAGGTAAATGGCAACCCACTCCAGTGTTCTTGCCTGGAGAATCCCCGGGGTGGGGAAGCCTGGTGGGCTGCTGTCTATGGGGTCGCACAGAGTCGGACACGACTGAAGTGACTTAGCAACAGTAGCAGCAGCAGCAACCATACTTTTAGTAGGGTGACAACAGAACCCTAAGAAACAAAACAAGCTGCCCAAGGAAGTGGTAGGCTAACAAGCTTTGGAAATGTCATTTCTCCACCCCCATATACATACTTATCACATAAAACAGCTGTATGCCTGCAAGAATAGCTTTAAAATCACTGGTTTCTCCCAACAGAACACAAGTGTACCAGAAGAAAACTGAAAGGTCCAAGTCAGAAGATTTATAACGCCCTGTAGGCACACGAAAAAGCTGCTGTCTGAGCTGAGACAAGAGACTCGTAGAATGTGTGCAAGGAGCCCACGCTCCCTGGCTGGCTGATACCGGCTTCCACTATCTGGAGCTTGTGGCTGCCTTCTTTCACTTGACACCTTCCTCTCTCCCATCAGCTACTGCAGGCTAACTCAGACTCCCAAGAACAGTGACCTTTTCTCCCTGGTTTTCCTAACACTCTGATAAGAAGTAAATTACAACCCAACCATTTCAGCTGCTGTAAATGTTACCTATGACTCTATTTGACTCAAGTCTACATGTAAGTTGGTAAATCATCTGCCTGCAATGCAGGAGACTTGGGATTGGGAAGATCCCCTAGAAAAGGAAATGGCAACCCACTCCAGTATTCTTGCCTGGAGAATCCCATGGACAGAGGAGCCTGGCAGGATACAGCCCATGGATTGCAAGAGTCAGACGCGACTTAGCGACTAAACCACCACCACCACCACCTACATTTGAGTACAGTTGAGATAAATCTGAATTTTAAAGCTAAAAAAACCTTACAGGACTTCCCTGGTGGTACAGGGGATAAGAATCCGCCTGCCATTGCAGGGGACCCTAGTCCCGGAAGATCTCACATGCTTACGGAGCAACTAAGCCCATGTGCCACAACCACTGAGCCCGAACACCCTAGAACCAGCAAGCTGCAAATACTGAGCCCATGTGCTGTAACGACAGAATCCCGTGTGTCTAAAGCCTATGCTAGGCAACAAGAAGAGCTACTGTGATGAGAAGCCCACACACCACAACTAAAGAGTAGCCCCCCGCTCTCCGCTACGAGAAAGCCCACGTGTAGCAACGAAGACCCAGCCCAACCAAAAAAAAAAAACCCCTTACAGATCACCTAGTTTAGCCTGCAGTTTGACAGATGAAGACTCAAATGGAAAGGATTAATTACTAGCCCAATGGATACAGACCATGTTAGCGGCAGGACCAGGCAGTATCCAGGCTTCCCATCCAGCTCTGATGCCATCCTGATCCTCCACATAGAAGGGGTGCCTGGGATCCTGCAGTGATACAGGAGCTAAGGCTAGGAATGCCATACAGTTCCAGGGCCTGAAGCAGGGAACCGTGGTCCACAGGCCATTCAGTTCAGTTTAGTTGCTCAGTCATGTCTGACTCTTTGCAATCCCATGAACTGCAGCACACCAGGTCTCCCTGTCCATCACCAACTCCCGGAGTTCACCCAAACTAGTGTCCATTGAGTTGGGGATGCCATCCAACCATCTCATCCTTTGTCATCCCCTTCTCCTCCTGCCCTCAATCTTTCCCAGCTTCAGGGTCTTTTCAAATGAGTCAGCTCTTCGCATCAGGTGGCCAAAGTATTGGAGTTTCAGCTTCAGCATCAGTCCTTCCAATGAACAACCAGGACTGATCTCCTTTAGGATGGACTGGTTGGATCTCCTTGCAGTCCAAGGAACTCTCAAGAGTCTTCTCCAACAAAAAGCATCAATTCTTCGGTGCTCAGCTTTCTCATATCCATACATGACCACTGGAAAAACCATAGCCTTGACTAGACGGACCTTTGTTGACAAAGTAATGTCTCTGCTTTTTAATATGCTGTCTAGGTTGGTCGTAACTTTTCTTCCAAGAAGTAAGCGTCTTTTAATTTCATGGCTGCAATCACCATCTGCAGAGATTTTGGCGCCCCAAAAATAGTCAGCCACTGTTTCCATTGTTTCCCCATCTATTTGCCATGAAGTGATGGGACTGGATGCCATGATCTTAGTTTTCTGAATGTTGAGCTTTAAGGCAACTTTTTCACTCTCCTCTTTCACTTTCACTAAGAGGCTCTTAGAAAGATGAAAAACCTGTGCCTCCCAAGCAGGCAGGTGAAGCGGTTGATTGAAGAATAAGCAAGTACCCTGCATCTAGATAACTGAGGTAATTCCTTCCTTCTCTACCATGCTAAGTCACTTCAGTCGTGTCCGACTCTGTGCGACCCCAGAGACGGCAGCCTACCAGGCTCCCCCATCCCTGGGACTCTCCAGGCAAGAACACTGGAGTGGGTTGCCATTTCCTTCTCCAATGCATGAAAGTGAAAAGTGAAAGGGAAGTTGCTCAGTCGTGTCCGACTCTTCACAACCCCATGGACTGCAGCCTACCAGGCTCCTCCTGGTAAAATCCATGGGATTTTCCAGGCAAGAGTACTGGAGTGGGATGCCATTGCCTTCTCCGCTCTCTGCCATAATTCCAAGTAAAAACAAATAAAAAGAGGCATTTTGATGAAATATACCTGGCTTGAGAATAGGAGGCTTTTTTTAAAAAATGGGACAGAATTTAACTTTGTGAGGCTTCACTTTCACAATATACCCTTGGCACAGGAAGACTCTAGTAAATTTCCGTAAGTTGCCTTAATAGGGAAAACACTTAGGTAAATAAGGTAAAATAAGGCTTACTGTCTGAGGCTTTCAGATTTTAGTTTTGAGAACATTAATGGTTCTGAGAATGTACATACATGATCACAATCAAAAATAGGAAAATAAACCAAAGGACAACTTGTGAAACCAGGCTTTAAAACCTAATTTATTAAACTGGAGCAGCGTTTATCAACCTTGGCTACACATGAGACTCAACTGCCAACCGTGTGAGTTAACCACCTCAGATATTCCACCAGCTCAAGCCCTCTGATGACTACACCAGCAGATTTCTAGTCTTCAGGATGAGACCCCTACGCCATGGAGCAGAGACAAGTCATGTCTACTTTGTCCGATTTCCTGACTCACAGAATTCAGGGGCATTAAAAAATAATGTTTTCAGACCACTAACTTTGGGGCTGATTTGTAAACAATAATAGTAACTGGGACACCTGGCAAGTGTTTAAAAACCCCAATGCCAAAGAGGCACTTCAGTCCGATGAAGCCAGAAATGCTAGGGGTAGGAGTGAGGCAACCATTTTTAAAGCATGCCAGATGATTCTGACGTGCAAGCAAGGTTTAGAACCATGTCCAGGCGTGTACTGTCCAAAACAGTAGCCACCTGCTGTTTAAACTAATGGGCTTCCCTGATGGCTCAGTAGTGAAGAATCCGCCTGCCAATGCAGGAGACGGATTCGATCACTGATCCAGGAAGATCCCACGTGCCCCGGAGCAACTGGGCCCCTGCGCCACAACTACTGAGCCCGCACTCTGGAGCCCGGGAGCCACAAGCACTGAGCCCACGGGCTGCAACTACCAAAGCCCACAAGCCCTAGAGCCCATGCTCTGCAAAAAGAGGGCTTCTCACCCCAATGAGAAACCCACGCACTGCAACTGGAGACTGGCCCCTGCTTGCCGCAACTAGAGAAAGCCAGTGCAGTGAAGACCCAGTGCAGCCATAAATAAATAAACAAAATTCTAAAACTAAAATAAATGTAATGAAAATCAAATAAAATTTAAAAGTCAGTTCTTTGGTTGCACTAGCCGCATTTCAAGTGCTCAGTAATCATACATGGTTAGCAATTACCACAGTGGACAGCAGATGTGTAGAATATTCCCACCATCACAGAAAATTCTAATGGACCAGCCCCGGTCTAGAGCTGCTGCTGCTGCGTCGCTTCAGTCACGTCCAACTCTGTGTGACCCCATAGACGGCAGCCCACCAGGCTCCCCCGTCCCTGGGATTCTCCAGGCAAGAACACTGGAGTAGGTTGTCATTTCCTTCTCCAATGCATGAAAGTGAAGTCGCTCAGTCGTGTCCGACTCTAGCGACCCCATGGACTACAGCCTACCAGGCTCCTCCATCCATGGGATTTTCCAAGCAAAAGTACTGGAGTGAGGTGCCATTGCCTTCTCCGTGGTCTACAGCAGTGATTCTCAAAGCTTGGTCCTGAGCTAAGAGCATCAGCATCCCCTGGGGACTTGTTACAAGTGCAAGATCTCAGGCCGAGGTATGGCTCAGGACTTTTTGGAGTGAGGCTCTCCAAATGAGCCTAATGCACTCTCAAGTGTGAGAACCCCTGGGCTGTTACTGTCCACACAAAATCATTTTTTCCATGGCCTAACTCACACCTACATATGAAAGCTATCAACTTTGAACTCCATAGTAATGTAAGGGAAAGGTTCATGTTGTCATACAATTTCAGAGAGCATTTTTGTGTTGAGTAAGTTCACTTGGGAAGAAATGCCTTGCAATTGGCAAAGGAGTCTTTAAAAGTTCCAGTTATTTTTATGCTCTCAGTTATTTATAATTGTTCAGAGAAGCAACTTTCAGGTCCAGAAATATAGAAATATGGTTTTAAAGTTATGAAACTCAACAGACTATAGTACTCAACTATTAAAATTATAATTATGAAAACCATGTTGCATGACAAAATATAAATGGGACAAAAGCAAAACACAAAATTTTAACTACAAATATTTATATTTATGGATAAGGACAAAATGAAGGAAGGGGAAAAATAAGAATAATGGATTTGTTAGGGGTTTGTTTGAATAACGACACTTTCCCCCTGCCCCCGCTTTTAAATTTCTGCCATGCTTCTTATAAAACATTTTAGACTATCTAAGGAAGCAATCTTTTAAAAAGATACAATTGTGCTTTGATGTGAAAAGTTCATTTTAAGAACAATTTGGTAAAATAGTTCTAGTACTTTATTAGTGACTCACCGAACTGTTCATCTCATAGTAAAATGAAATCAACAGCAGAAACTAACACAACACTGTAAAGCAATTCCACTGCAGTGCAAAAAGTAAAATCGGGGGGCTTCCCCGGTGGCTCAGCTGGTAAAACAGTAAATCGAGACTGCATTCAACAAATGATGAGGCTTGGACTGTTTATCCTCCTAATTCTGAGGGTCTATGAGGGCCTATAAAAAAAAAAAAACTTTCCATTTTTTTTTTAACCTTAGATCTTACAATCAAATAAACAAATTACTCATTTTTACAATAAAATTTTAGAGATATGAAAACCTGACATTTTTCCATGCTTAGTTTCCATATCATTGTTGGATAAAACACCAAATAAACTAATTTCCAAGGAAGAATTTCTGATATTTTCTTCTTATATTTGCAAAGCTAAATGCCCAGAGATATAATATTTTATAGAGTGATCTTGAAAAGATAGCTCTTGAATTCCATATAAATCAACTCTTGATTGTTTTCATGTGAATTTTAGTATACTTCCTTTACTGATAGCTCTGTTGTTAGTAAATTTCATTTTTGTTAAGGTACAAAATTCTCTTTGAGTGTTTCTATATATCTTGTTGGTTTCTCTGCCATTCTGTTTCCTCTGCCAGTAATGTTCTCCAAAGTCCTTTAAATTCTAAATGCACAAACACCTTCTCCGTTGTAGCTCCAGGGAAGATTTGAGAAAGGGTAACTGTGGCTGAATAACTGAGAAACCTTCATGTCTTCAGAAAGCCTACTATTTGGGGAAGATGTTTTCTTATAAATGTTTTTAAAATATGAGTGCATAGCATATGTTTCAATTTTATTGAAAACTGAGAAACCTTGATGTCTTCAGAAAGCCTACTATTTGGGGAAGATGTTTTCTTATAAATGTTTTTAAAATATGAGTGCATAGCATATGTTTCAATTTTATTGAAAACTGGAAACAATTCAAGGTATCCACTTGTCTCTGATTAGATTTTGCCAGAAGAATCCAAGTGGTAGAATGATAAACTGGCTAGTTTGGTATCATTTTGAAAAATCTCCCCAGTCCAACAAGCATATATATTTTAAACTTAACAATAACCAAAAAAAGAAAAAAATTCAACTAACATTTTTGCAATAGTAATACAAAATTAGGATTTTCTAATTTTTTTCAACTTTTGTACTGATTACAACTAATTATCTTCATGAATGTTAGTAAGTAAGTTGCATAAGGCAACTACCACCTTTAATTATAGCATTTATACGTGCTCTTAAGAAAAAAACAATTTTATTTCAGTTGTTGAAAGTTGAAAAGGGATTTGACAGAACATTTAATAATTTTTTAAAAAACAACAAAGAATTTACAAAAATTCTTTCTGTCCACTGGGCACTGTTGAATCTAGGCCCTGAGAATACAAAGATAAATCATATATAGTCCTTGTCCTAGAGAAAGCCCGAAATCTATGTATTTGAGAAAAGCCTTTAACATAAAAGACAGACACCAACACTAACAAAACTATGCACTTGAAAAAGAAGAAGAAAGAAAAGGCCTACTATACAGAGAAAAATATCATTAGTGTCCTCAGAAAGACAGCAAATGCCACAACTAGAAAATAAGCACAGGATGCTACGTTTTTTTTTTAAGTCTAGAAGAGTTCTTGGAAATTAAAAATATGATATCAGGGGGAAAAAATTAAACATAAAGTTTGGGAGATAAAGTGGATGAAATCTCCCAGAAGGCAGAACAAAAACAATAGATGAAAAGCAGAAAGGAAAAATAAAATAATCAGATGCCCAGTTCAGGAAACCCCATGTCTAAATAAGTGCTCCAGAAAAGAATAAATAAAAAGAGGGCATTTGCTAAGGAATTAATTCAATCAATTTTTTCAGAACTGAAGGATACAAGTTTCCAAGTCCAAAAGGCCCACCACTGTGATTTCACAAAAAAGGAGAAGAAAGAATATTCTATAGGATTCCAGAAAAGAAAATCCAGGTCATGTCTTAAGGGCTGGAAATCCAAATAGCTTCAGACTTCTCAACAGAAACACTGGAAGCAAGAGGACATTAAAGCAACCGACATCTTTAAAATAGAATTTGTTACCCATCCAAACTATTAACAAGGTAAGTGGGTGGAATGAAGATATTTTCATTTTTTAAATGAAAAACTTCACCTCCCAAAATTCTTTCTGGGGAAGCAACCACAGGATATGCTCTACAAAATTGAGGCAGCAAAGAAAGAAAGAAAAGAGAACCAGAAAAACAAGAGAGCCCACACAGAAAAGAGTCTGTAAAAGGAATTCTCAGAATGACGTGGCAGGAACCCCCAGGATGACAGCTACATCAGGCATAGCCTTCATAAATGATAAAACTACTCCACACTTCAAAGTATTTACACTGATTTAAAATATTTATACATATGTATGTATGCAGAACCCAACTTCTTACCCACTAAACTTGTATTTTTCAAATTTAAACTTGTGACCCTTTAGCAGGTTTTGAAGTTAATTTGGTAAGTCACAACCAACGTTTCTAAAATGAATGAGAACAGAAAGGGGTAGAAAAATAACAGAGATATTGCACATAGTAAATTTCTTCATGAACCTTTATATAGGTACACACAACAGTGCATAAAGTAAATACATTTTTAACTGTGAACAAAATAATTGTAAGTCACTAATCTTTAGTACATTATAATTACTTTTAGGCTTGTCTTTTAAAGTGAGAGATGACAAGCTATTTTAAAACAAAAATGGAAAACGTGGACATCTAATGAAAATATTCCATTATAACATTCGTCAAAATACCACTGATATCATGCATGAAGAATGCTCACTCCTATATTAGTGAAATCTAAATACTCTGCTTTCTTACAATCAACTTTGTAATACTGAGCCAGAGAGAAGAGTAACAACACAGAAAACACAATAAAACTCAAAGTCACCTAGATAATGTAGAATATTACTGCTTCTTTGGTAATGGATCTTTTTCACTTGATATGCTTTCAACTAATTTTTCAAGTTTCACTCTACAGTTTTACTTGAGGAGAAGAAACCATCCTAGAAACCACTGTAATAGCAGGGGAAACCAGTCTGGGGGAATAAACAATCAAAACCTTGCAACATATAATTCATAAACTAGAAAATACAGATGCAGTCGAATCGACCAAGCTGTAGCTTTCTTCCACTGACCGACCTTTGTGTACCTGGTAAGCTACACCGCCCACCTTACAGTATGGAAAGACTGGGCAAGAGGTTAAAACTTTGATGCTCTTTACTAAGAGCCTAAATTTATCCGGTTTTTCTTTTAACTTAGCTAGGTTATATCTGCACATTGCTTCAGTTGCTTACCCTACAATTTACTTACTTTAAAATGGTCTAAAACAATCAAGAACAAAAATTTCTGTACAAAGCCAGTTCCATTACATTCTGATGATAAAGCTTCACTTCCTAAAAGCTACAAAGATCAGATTGATATATACATGGGTATATATATTTTTTAATGGGCTTCCACAGTGGCTCAGCAGTAAAGAATCCACCTGCAAGGCAGGAGATGCTTTAGATCCCTGGGTTGGGAAGATCCCCTGGAGGAGGGCATGGCAACCCACTCCAGTATTTCTTGCCAGGAAAATGGGGGGCAGAGGCGCCTGATGGGCTACAGTTCATAGGGTTGCAAAGAGTTGGACATGACTGAGCACAGATGAGCATGTATATTTTTAAAACTGCAACTACCACCCATACTGGATTTTTTTTAAGGAGTCAACATACTGTTATTAAAGGATAGAAAAGATACTTGTGGAAAATATATATATATATTTGTGTGTGTATTTGAGAATATGTATGGGAAATCAATAACTGAGGTCACCTTTTTTGTTTGGGGAGAGGTGAGAGGATATTAAGCGTAAGGATGACAGCAAGAATGAGAGGAAGACTTTGCAATGGACACCTGGTTATACTTTGATTTTTAAACTATTATGTATTTTGGCAAGTTAGGGGTTCTCATTCTGTCCTCCTTCCTGGATTGCCTGGCTTCTGCACCCGGCTTCACATTCTGCACGCACGCACACACACTCAGCCAGAAGTAATCTGTGGCAGGTATGCGTTCAGTTTCTTTGACAAAGGACTTTTTGCCGATCTTGAAAAAGTGAACCTGCACTCTTAGCATCCCCCATGACCAGCACAAATGCCACCCGTCTTTACAGGATGCCAAGACCTCGGGTCACATCCACAGCCCCTCCTCAGCGTTCCCATCACAGTGCAAACCATCACCATGCAGACATTTGCTGAGGGTCTGCTATGTGCCAGGTGCTCTTTGGAGGTATGGAAGACAAAAGTCAGTAGGACCAGGTTCCTGCCTTCCCAGAGCTCACAACCGAAAGGAGGGGAGACAGAAGGGGAAACAGGCAACTTTCAAGTGATATGGTATAGACAATGGCAAAAGTATAATTTAAATAATCTACCGTACTATATTTTAACTATTTGTACTTCTCTCATCTCTCAAAGGTGTAAGCCTCTGGCATAGGCTCTGGGTCCACAGTGGTCCTTGGATTCCCCCGTGCTGAGCATGGTACCTGCATGATCTGAACTTTATAATGAACTTCATACATGTCTCCTACATTGTAATGCAATGGTATGTTAAGAAACCCATATATATAGCTCTTAATGTTTCAGAATGGTTTATTAACTATCAACTATTAATCTAGATGTCTGTGGTACATTATAATCTTAGAATTTTAGGACCAAAACAAACATCTTTAACCTCAGAAGCCCTGTGATCTTTTAGACCTTAACATGTAGGCTTGGCTTTGATTCCATAAAGGGGGAAATTATGAAAGCTAAGCCTGTTTCTTTTCCTGGAAACCAATGTACTCTTGCTTGTTTTTACTAGTAGGACTGAAAACTTGGACCTAGTAACTTAAAATCCCAATCACCATTAATACATTAGTAATTTCCTGCAATATTTGGAAAAACAGCTATTTCAACGATAAGGTTTACCAAGATTCATTTCAAAACTTCTTAACTTCAAGCCTTGGACTTCTAGGTAAGAAAAACACTAGTCTCACCTTGCTCTGATTCCAAAAGAAATGAAAGAAATGAATTGCAAACAGAACATGAAGCACTGTTGCAATTAATCAGCCTAGAACCCAAGGGAGAAACTACTTCTATTTTTAAATGCACTGTTGCTTTAAGGGAAAACCCACTGGAGAACGATGAAACCAAGCTGCATAATGAAAATCAAAATGCATTTGATGTCTCCATCCTTGCAAAGACAGTAATCCTAACGCGCAAGCAGTACTGCTGGGCTGAACCCTCCCAGTCTGTCTATAAACTGAATGACAGGTACCTAGGCAAAACCCACACAAAGAGCCCATCCACCATTCAAAGAATCCTGTCAGGAGGTCAGAACATATTTCAGCACTATTCTTATAGCTCCGGATAACGGGCTATTCCAAGAA
The DNA here is from genome assembly GCF_003369695.1 of Bos indicus x Bos taurus. Taxonomy (NCBI): domain Eukaryota; kingdom Metazoa; phylum Chordata; class Mammalia; order Artiodactyla; family Bovidae; genus Bos; species Bos indicus x Bos taurus. Next base: position 40,528,314 of record NC_040098.1, on the reverse strand, counting down.
GCAAGCATATGGAGAAATCCCCAAATCACCCTTCAAATCATTACGTAAAAGATCCTGATTAGTAATGACGGTGGTGGCCCTAAAAATGATCAACTGATTATTTAGCCTTTCCAGCCAAGTGTCTGCAGTTGTAAAGTCTATCCACATTCCACAAAATTAAATCCCTGTCTGTCCACAATGGCCAAAGCTTCATAACATTAAATAGTAGCTAATAGTAACAATCCTTATGGTTAAGAGTGGCAAGAAGCAGGTGCCAAACCAGCAAGGAAAATAGAAGCCACAGAAAACATAGGAGTTGACAATTCTACCTGTTTCCTAGATTGCTTTGAAGAATCTGACCCAGCAGAATTTATTTCTGAAACATGAGAAAATATTCAGTTTGGGCGTGGGGGGTGGGGGAGGGATGGGGGAAATGTACTGGTGATCTAGGCAGCCAATGTAATCTGTAAATATCTTCCTTTACTCAATAAGTTTACTTGCTATTAACATGAAAAATACAACTATATTGCTATAAATGGATCTAAAATACTATAAACATTTAAAATGTATCTAAAAATATTATCCAAGGATACAACCATTACTGTTAAAAAGCATTTAACACATTTTAAACATAACTTAGCTATTTACTATCACCATAACAATCTGCTATAGGAAGCAGAATGTTTGCACACTGGATAAAAATTTCTAGCCTCAGCACAAAAAGCAAAAAATTCTCAAATTTACCTGATAATTTCCCCCAAATTCAGTAAACTATGCCTGGACACTGCATGATTATAGAATGAAGACAGTTGCTTCCTTTAGCAATAAAGTAACAAACCCTACTTCAGAGCTGCTGTTCAGTTAAAAAAAAATCTCCAAAGAGTAAAAATGTCACTAAATTGTATCACATCAATCAACAGGTAACAGGTGACTTTTAGAAACAAAAACTCACTCCAGAGGAGTTAATTTTTCAAATCTCCCTGGTTTCTCTTTCCTATTTTTCCAAGCTACTGCACTGCTATACTGAATGAATTCCAACCGTTTTCTTCTCAGGGGCTTACCAGAAAAATGCCAAATATTCAAATTATTTTAGGGCATTTTCCCATACTGTTCCGTGGAATAGAGCAGAATTAATAAGGATCCAACAGTTACCACTTTTCAAATGCAAATATGTTGCCATCTAGTAAATGCAGCCCCTCTTAAACATCCCCCCAGTGTCTACACAGCTCCGGGGCACTACTTTTGTTTTCCTGAAAATCAAAATTCGCGCATTACATTCAGGCATTATCTCAACCTAGCACCAACAAAATAATAGATCTTAAATGGTCCAGGCCTAAGCCTGCATCGTACAAAACTGTTTTGCTTTACTGCAGGGGTTGGGGGGGGGGGGGGTCCCTCCCACTCCCTCTTTTACACAAAGTTCCTTAACAAGTCTGCCAAATAAAGCCAACAGTGCAGCGGTGGAAAGAACCAGGGGCACCGGGTTCCACGGTGCCGGCCTTGGGTGGTCATTCCTCGCCTCAGGCCTCAGTTTTCTCATCTGTAAAATGTGGCCATGGGACCATCATCTCGAGGGTCTCAGCCGGCCCTCTCGGGGTGTCTCGCCGCAGGCCGGGGACACAGGACTGGTCCCGGCTCTGGCCCGGGGTGTCCTGCCTCTAGATGGGAGGGGACAAGGAGGAGGGGGGCAGAGGGAGGAGAGAGAGGAACTTGGACTTGCAACAGCTTTAGACAGGAGCGTGCGACAAACTTGAAGCCGTCCTCCTAACAATAGGAAAGAGCACTCCCATTTTCCTGGCTCAAACTTGCAGGAGGCGACGGGGCTGCACCCGCCCGCCCTCGGCACCCGCTTTTACCTTTCTCCCTGTTTGGTGTTAGAAGGAGGAGGGTGCAGGACCGTTTGATTCCCTTCCATCTCCACCACGCACTTGGTGTTGAGTTCCAGTTCTGAAAGCAAAAGGGGAGGAACAGCGTTGCAGAGCCGAGCATCCGCGCCCGCAGCCCGCCTCTGCGCGCCCGCGCGGGGCTCTCCCCCGGGAGGCGGCCCGAGCCGGGAGCCGGCGCACCGGGTCCCGCGGCCGCGGCGGGCGCCGCCTCCTCCCCGGAGAGACCCCGGCCCCGGCTCGCCTCCCCGCTCCCGCCGCCCCCAGCCCCGCAGCCCCGCAGTTTTCCAAAGTTGCCCCCCACCCCCCGCCTTCAGCCCCGATCGCAAAGCGCAAAGGAGAGGAAAGCTTGCTCACCTCGTCGGTTCAGGGGCCGGACCCGGACGGCAACTTTTACCTTGGTATCCGACATGTTGGCGGCGCCCGCTCGGCCCCCAGGCGGCCCCTTCACGCGCGCCCCCCGAGCGCGGCCGCCGCCGCTCCGCCGTGAGCTCCGCGAGGCAGCGCCGAGGCGCGCGGGCCATCCCGGGGGAGCGCGACGCGGGGCACGGCCGGGCCCGGGGAGGGGCGGGCGCGCGGGCGGGCGGGCGCGCGGGGCGGGGCGCGGCGGCCGCGGCGGCGGCGGGCGGGGAGGAGGCCGCGCCGCCGGGCCCAGGCGCCGCTCTAGCCGCGCCGGCCCAGCCGAGCGCACAGCGCCGCCGCCCCTCGCGGCCGCCCCGGGCCGGGCGGCGCCGCCATCTTCCCCGGCTCGCGGCGCCCGGAGGCCCGGCCGGCCGGCACCCGAGGAGGGAGCGGGGGCCGGCGGGCGGCGCGCGGGGCTGGGCGGGGGAGAGGGGCGCTGCGATCCGGAGCGGGGCGCTCGCTTTTCCCCTGGGGCCCGGCGCCGGCGGGGGCCCCACGGGCACCGCCTTGAACTCGAGTCACCTTCTGGGGCCGCTGTCACCGCAGCCCCCGGGAGCCCCTGGGCGTGCCGGGTGGGCAGGCCTTACCCACCGGCTGAAATGCGCCTCCACCGGCCGGCCGGCCGCCCCCTCCGCCCGCCCCTCACTGCAACGCGCCCAGCGCGCAGCGGCGTTTTCCGATAGTGAACCGAGGCTGGAAGTCAATCCGTGCCTCCGCCACCAAATGAGCGTGCTTGCAAAGATTGCTCTCGCTTCCTTCCCGGCCCTTGCGCTTCTCCGACGGGAGAGATGTCCAGTGTGGGCTGGAAGGGTCATTAACTGTTACATAAGAATTTAAGAGCCATGGATTTTGGTGGCGCTTGCCAAAGACCGACCTCGCTGCCAGGGCGGAACTAGGGGGGGATCTGATTTATTCTGTGCGGTTCAACAAGTGCTTCTTGGGCGTGCACTTCTAGGTGCCGCGTAGGCCTGTTGAAGCGAACACAGAGTCTATAATCCCGAGTTGAGACCAGGGGAAATCTTTCCAGCTCGCTTAAATGTAGAAATTCAGTCTTTCATAAGGTCATTCGAAGTTGTCTTGGGGGCCAACTGTGTGCCAAGTACTGTGAAAGACACACAAAAACGTGAATAAAGTCATGCATCCGGTACTGCAGACGCACACTCTGTGGCGGGAAAAACAGCACCGAGTCAGGTGTGACGCTAGTCTGTTGGCAGATGCCCTGAGATGTTCAGTTCTGTCTCCAACAGGTGCCAAGTAGGGGCTTGACTCTCTCCCCACCCGACCCCCTATCCTCTGTCATATCATGAAAGCCTGGAATACCTAAGAAATTTCAACTTTATTCTAAAGGCAAGGGGAAACTGAATGGAGACTTTGGGTTTGGAGCCGGGGACCAATAAGACTATTTCATGAAGATAAGAGGTGATGATGGCTAGAGCAAAGCCAGCGGTGGTAAAGATGCAGGAAGCAGGACTTACTGTGGAGATAAGAGTGAAATAACTCAGCAGCACTGGGATGTGAGAATTGAGGGTCTGGGAGGATGCTGGTGCACGTGTGAGTGTGTGTGTCTCTCGGTCATGTCTCTTTGTGTACCTATGGACTGTAGCCCGCCCACCAGGCTCCACTATCCATGGGATTCTCCAGGCAAGAATACTGGAGTGGGTTGCCATGCCTTCTTCCAGGGGATCTTGCCCACCCAGCAATTGAACTTGGGGCTCTTGCATTGGTGGCAGATTCTTTATCCTCTGAGCCACCAGGGAAGCCCATGCTGGCCCATAACACACCATAAATAGATAAGCGGTCTTAAGGTGAGAGGGGCATGGTTAATTTGCTATTGCTGGTTAAATAGTTTCCTCTTGTTTTTTCAGTTGGTTGATTGGTTGGGGTTTTGTTTGTTTGTTTTTGCCAAGTAGTCCTTCTGTTTTTCCATCTTTCCCAACTCTCTCCAGCTTGAAAGTCCCTCATCTCTTCTGAGAAGAGTTTACCAAATGTTTCTTCTTCAAAACAGTTTTAATCCTAACTCATGTGAGATTGGGCTTCCCTGGTGGCTCCATCCACAAGGAGTCCACCTGCAATGCAGTTTCGATCCTTGGGTTGGAAAGATCCCCTGGAGAAGGGAATGGCAACCCACTCCAGTATTCTTGCCTGGAAAATCCCATGGACAGTGGAGCCTAGTGCGCTGTAGTGCATGGGGTCACAAAAGAGTTGGCCATGACTTAGCTGTCCCTACAACCCTCCTCCCAAATGGTCATTCAGCTGCTTGAGTTTGTTTGCTGGCAGAGTGCTCTCTCATGGGTGACTCTAACATTCTACTGATAGCGAAGGGCTTCCCTCCTAGCTCAGTTGGTAAAGAATCTGCCTGCAACGCAGGGGACCAGGGTTCGATTCCTGGGTCAGGAAGGTCCTCTAGAGAAGGAAATGGCAATCCACTCCAGTATTCTTGCCTGGAGAATCCCATGGACAGAGGAGCCTGGCAGGCTGCAGTGCACAGGGTTGCATGAGTCGAACTCAACTGAGCAACTAAACCACCATGAAGAATCAAATTTGCCTTCTTGTAAATTGCAACTGTTGATTTCAGCGCTGCCTCCTGGAGCTTCCCCCACTGCAAATTAAACTCCTCTTCTACACCAACAGCCCTTCAGACACTTGAAAATGGCTCTCATGCTCTTCTGAAGACCTCTGTTCTTCAGAATATACTATACTAGGGACTTCCCTGGTGGTCCAATGGCTAAGATTCCATGCTCCCAACGCAGAAGGCCCAGGTTCCATCCTAGGTCAGGGAACTAGAGTCCACATGCCAAAACTAAGAGTTTGTAGGTCACGACTAAAGATCCCACATGTTGCAATAAAGATAGAAGATCCTACATGCCACAACCAAGAGCTGGCACAGCCAAATAAATAAATAAAAACAAATTTTTTTAAAAAAGAATATGCTGTTCTAGTTACTGTGGTTATATAACACATCCTCCTGGCAGATTAGCAGCTTAAAACCATTTGAGAAGGGCTCATCTGGTTCAATCATGAGATTGCAGAGATGGCAGTCAGGTGGTAGCTGGGGCTGGAACGTGGGAGTTGGAGCAGCTGGAGCAGGACAGGCATTGCGCTTTCTCTAGGTACTTTCAAGCTTTCTCCGTCTGGTCTTTCTGCATGGGCGGCTTGCGCTTCCTCACAGCATGGTGGCTAGGTTCTAAGTGTGAGCATTTTAAGAGTCGCAGTGTAAGCTCTTCCAGCTTTTATGACCTTACCTTAGAAGTTCTGTAGAGCCACTCCTGTAGTCTCACAAGCCCTCCCCAGTCCCAGGAGAGAACTACAGTCCCCTTCTCTCAGTGGGGAAAATGTCAGAGTTAATCTTTCAAGATCGTGTGATGTGGGAGACATTTGTTGCAGCCCTTTTTGGAAAATGCAGTTTGCCACATATTGCATTCTCTCAACAGTAGTGGGCATCCTTCTCTGAAACTAGATTATAACAAAGTGAGGGGACTTCCCTGGTGGTCTAATGGTTAAGACTTCTCAGTCCCAAAGCAGGGGGCATGGGTTTGATCCCACATGCCACTCCATGCGGCAAAAAAAGAAAAAAAAGAACGATAAGGCTTAGAGGAATGAGACAAACTGTATTTGAATCTTGTCTCACATGTAGCCTGGAACAAATTTTGAACTCCCCACAAGGAATTTTCAACTGGTTCATGAGTAAGTAAGAACTATGAACTCCTCTCCCGCAAGAGGTACTAAACACCTTTTTGAGTAAACGCCCGGCATACAATGTTCACTTTTTCTGAGAACAGCTGTTCCCCCTCCCTCCATCACCCCTTGACTTCTGGACCTCAGCTACCGTGTTTGTACTGTATAACCCCACATTCCTGGTAAAATTCAGTGGACCCCAAGGGCCATTCCTGCCACAATCTATCAGTTTCTTCCCCCCTGGAAATCTAGGCTTGGGATTCAGAGAGTTGTGACTGAGAGTACGACTCTTGGAATCAAATTGTCCGGTTTGAATCCTGAAACTTCCTTTTCTGAGGATGAAAATCTGGGCCTCAGTTCCCTTATTTGGATGATGTTGTGGTTGTTTAGTCTCTTAGTTGTGTCCAACTCTTCTGCGATCCCATGGACTATAGCCTGCCAAGCTCCTCTTTCCATGGCATTTTCTGGGCAAGGTTTCTGGAATGGGTTGCCATTTCCTTCTCCAGGGGATCTTCCCGACCCATGTCTCCACATCTCCTGCATTGCAGGTAGATTCTTTCCCACAGTGCCACCAGGGAAGCCCATAAAACCCAGTGTTTACTTATAAAAATTAGATGCATTCATGGAGAAAAAATTTGGATGATGGTAATTGATGATGGAAAAAGTCCCTACTACATAGGGTTGTTATGAGGATAAAAGGAGTTCATATCTGTGTCAGCCTCACCGCAGCATTGTAAGTGGAAGCTGGCACCTCCCTGTAGTCAACCTGAGGGCTGTGGAGAGACTATTCTTCATGATCACAGGGAGGCCCAACCGCAAAAGAAGCTGTTGTGCAGGACATTTAGGGAAGTGAGAACTGTTTGGGTTTCCAGGTTTCTAAAACCCTTCTAGGTTCTTCTTCTAGGCTCTGTTAAGCTGAGCTCTATTCCCACTCCTAAAATCTACACCGAGAATAGAATTAACCTGGGGAAAAGTGCAACGGGCCTGAGAAGACAGAAGATGCTCATGAGCAGTAGCAATGGTATTTTGTCCCCTTGGAGAATGTTGATAAGTGATGCAAAATATTGTTGGCATTGACCTGCGTCCAGAGAAGGGGAGTATGTGGAGGAAAGACACAGATGATAAACTTGATGAAGAATGAAAGGCAGCATGGGGAAGGCAGTGAAGGCATTCTCCCTGGGGTCATGCAGCCGGGGTTCCGATTCCAGCTCTGACATGTACAAGTGGCAACGCCTCAAACGTGCACACTGCCCACTCAAGGCCACAAAGGAGCCTGTTGTCCTGCCACAATTGGCTCTTCAGGCCAGTTTGCTATGAGGGGATGAGGTGGGGGCCATTCCCAGGGCTCTTAGAAGTTCCCAAAGGGTGTGAGGGGCGCTTATGGGAACCCCAACCTCAGACATTTGGCAAGAGGAAATCCCAGTGGTTATCCATCTAAGAAGGTGTCAGAGGCTGTAGACCAGGGATTTTAACTGGATGGGCTTATTCAAAAAAAAAATCTGGACTCTTCTATTACATAAGGCTTTGTTGATTTTGCTGTTGTTTATTCTTATCTTTGTTTAATTGAAGTAAGCAGCAAAAAAAAAAAAAAAAAAGCTGATAAAAGAATGGGTGTGCTTTTCTCTAGTGGCAGCAAGGGGAGTTCTGGGACCAGACAGACTGTCACACTCTGGAGTCGGTCTAAGGAAAAAGCAGCTCAGGGAACAGCAAGGCAGCATCCTTCTTAGATGGGTAACCTCTGGGATTTCTGCAGTCACGAGACTGGCGTACAGAATTAAAGGTTCATCAGAGAGCTAGTCTAGACTGAGAAGATCCTGGTTGTGGGTCTGAGCTATGCACAGGCTTTGAGGGGGCTTTGCTGATAGCATAGCCTGGCCCAGACTTTCTTTTCAAGCATCTCTACAATCCCCAAAGTCCAGCATAACCAATGAGTACAGTTACTGCGTCCTCTAGACACACCCCCATCTACCCAGTCTATGTACTTTACACATATGCTCTTTGTTAGGAAGAGCTTGTTAGTAGAGCTTTACTTTAGAAACCAGAAATGCCCTGGGATCTGAAGAACCTGACAGACACCTGATCACAAACATCCCAAGGACTCCGGGATCATCCGATTTCAAGCTATTTCAGCCAGAAGGGGGCTGCCAGGCTGATGTCAAAACTGCTAATGGCTTAAGTCTACAGAGGATCAAAGAGTAATGATGGCATAGGCAAATACTTAAATAAGAGGCTTTCCATAAATCTACTTTAACAACGGTGTCCATCAGCCTAGGCTAAGTCATGCCGTGGTAACCCCACAACCTTTGAATCCTAGTGGCTTATGTAAACAAGGCTTTATGCCCAACTCAGGTGACTTGTCCCCCAAAGCTTGGTTGTGGCTCTGCTCCTGTCATTTTCAAGTCCCAGGCCAATGAAACAGCCTCCACCTGGGACAATGTCAGTTTTGTGGCAGAAGGAAAGAAAAAGATGGCAGACCACACAATGGCTCAAGATTTTGCTCAGAAATTATGCATATCATTTCTCAATTTCCACTGGACCAAGAAGCATCTCAATTCATGCACCTTCTGCATTTTGGATTATTAAAGCCAGGAACGATTCCCAGAATGCTGAGAACCAGATAGGAATGTATTTACACCTGGTGACAAATTGCTTCCCAAGAGAAATGGATAGGAAAAATTACTGCCATCAAAATAAAAGTGTGGCCATTCTAGTGCATCTTTTGTGTTGTCATTTTCTATCAAAGGTGCAAAGTGTTTTTTAAAGAAATATATATTTTGGGGTTCATCATGGGTCCTGGCTCACGACTCCTATAACTCTTGTAATTAACTAAGTGATTAGAGCATAGGCGCATCTTTCATTATAATATTTGGTTTTAATCCTTCATTCCTGAAATAGCTCCAGAGCACTAAATGGGAAATGAGGTGATTTTTGGAAAGATAACCACAGGATGAGGGCTGGTTGCCAGGGAAACCGACCATGTGATTACAAGGCTGGAAATTAAAAGCTCACCTACACTCTCTACCTCTATCTCAGAGGCAGCGAGGTTGAATCAAACACCAATGGTCAGTGATTGAATCAATCATCTATATACAAAGAGTTCAGTTCAGTTCAGTTGCTCAGTCATGTCCGACTCTTTGCAACCCCATGGACTGCGGCATGCCCAGGCCTCTCTGTCCATCACCAACTCCCAGAGTTTACTCAAACTCCTGTCCATTGAGTCGGTGATGCCATCCAACCATCTCATCTTCTGTCATCCCCTTCTCCTCCCACCTTCAATCTTTCCCAGCATCAGAGTCTTTTCAAATGAGTCATATACAAGGAAGCCTCCATTTAAAAAAAAAAATGATGGTGGTTGGGAATCTTCTAGGCTGGTGAGCATGTGGAGGTGCTGGGAGGGTTGCTCGCTGTGGAGAACACGGAAGGTCCATGCCACTTCCCACACGCCTTGCCCTTGTGTCTCTTTCATCTGGCTGTTCCAGAGTTGTATCCTTTTACGATCAACCAGTGATCTAGTAAATAAGCTTTTTTCATGAGTTCTGCGAGCTGCTCTAGCAAATTACTGAACAGAGGAGAGGATCGTGGGAATGTATAGGATGACCTGGACTTGCTATTGATGTTGGAAGTGGGAAGGGAGAACAGTCTTGAGGGACGGAGCCCTTAACCTGTGGGATCTGATGCTATGTCCAGGCGGATGCTGTCAGAATTGAATTAAATTGGGCTTCCTTGGTGGCTCAGACAGTAAAGAATCTGCCGGCAATGCAGGAGACCCGGGTTCAGTCCCTGGGTCGGGAAGATCCCCTGGAGAAGGGAATGGCAACCCAGTATTCTTGCCTGGAGAATTCCATGGACAGAAGAGCCTGGTGGGCTACAGACTATGGGGTCACAAAGAGACAGGCATGACTGAGTGACTAACACTTCTGTAGGGCACCAGTTGGAATCTCCTGAAAACTGGAGAACTGCTTAGTACGGGGGAAAACCCTACCTGTTTGGAGTACAGACGTATTCAGTGAGTAGATGGACAACAAAGTAGGTTTTTTCCTTTAGAGAAGGGCTCTAAACCATCTACCACAATAATATTTATATCTCACAATGGTTCACGGTAGCAAATATTTATTCAACATTGACTACCTCCCAAGCACAGGTTCATTATTTATTCTCACAGTACCCTCTGAGACACACACTATTATTATCCTTCATTGTATGATAGGTTAACAAATAAAAGAGAAAATTTAGGTAAGCTGTTCAAGGAAGGGAAGTGGCAGCCTTGGGATTTCCATGCACATACAAATTGAAACATGCATGTGAGTGATTTTCATAAGAAGGATAATAGAGTTCCCCTGACTCACCTATATTTTTCTGGCACCAAAAAAAAATGAAATAGGCAATATAAATAAGAGTCTGTTACTATTATGATTTACAGTTTAATGCAGTATGTAGCTCCAATAAAAGGGTCATAAAACACTGTGGGAGACAGATGAGAAAAATGGGTGATGACGGGGCATTATTAGCAACATCATTAGTAATGATGTTCAGTCTGGATGATGCTTCTGTCAGTGAACAAGCACTGATACTTTTTTTTTTTAAGCAACAGTTTTCTTTTAGTCAAATTAGTATCAAGACAGACTCAAGGCATTGAGAATTCCATAGGAAATTAGTAAACTTTGGAGTTAGTTAAAGGCAGCTGTAATCCATTGGTTTGATTGTCTGCCTCTTAGACTGTGAACTCCTTAAAGAATTAGAATCTACAAAGTGACAGGCACTTTGAAGGACCCCAGCAAAGACAGGTATTTTTATCCTTACTGTTGTTGAGTATGGGAGAAACTTGCCCTGCTCGTCTGAATGTGGCCAGTCCATAATGAATGGAGTAGTAGGGTCTCTGTCTTTTGCAAAATAGCAAAGTAGTTATTTGCAACTCTTGCAAAATGGAAGTAAACGCACAGGTTATTGTGATGTTTTCAAATTCTTTTCCCTTCAGAGTCTGTGATACCTTCTTTTGAACATTCTCAGCATTGTCAGATCTTCACTGGTTACCTGGTCCTGGGATTTTCCAGTGGGAAGGAATCTTAGAGATCATTTAATCCAGTCACTGCCTCAGAAAAAGTGGCCCCTGAGACATTGGGTGGTGAGACTGAAGTTAAACAGCCAGTCAGAACAAGGCCAGCAAGATGGGTGTGAATTTTTTCCAGTTCTGTAGAGAAATAATTGACCTACATCACTGTAAGTTTAAGACGCACAGCATGATGGTTTGATTTACAAATATTGTGAAATGATTACCAAAATAGGTTCAGCAAACATCCATCTTCTCCTGTGTATCATCTGGCAGTGTTCACTATAGTATATCATCTTGCATTCCTGGTACTGATTTAGCTTATAAGTGAAAATCTGGACGTTCCAACCACCTTCCTCCATTTCTGCCCCCCTCCACCTCACCCCCTGCCTCTGGTAACCACAAGTCTGATCTCTTTTACTATGAGTTTGTTGTTGTTTTGTTTTTTGGTTTAGGTTTTTAAATGCCACATATAAGTGGGAACATATAGTATTTGTTTTTCTCTGAGTTACTTCACGTAGCATAGTGCTTTCAAGGTCCATGCATGTTATCACAAATGGAAGGATTTCCTCATTTTTATGACTAAATAATATTCCATCATACACACACACACACACACACACACACACACACACACAATTTCTCCATTCATCCCTTGATGAATGGAGATAACTTAGGTGCGGTTTCCATGGCTTGCTTGGCTAGTATAAATAATGCTGCTATGAACATAGGGGTGCAGGTATCTTTTTGAGTGCATGTTTTAGTTTCCTTTGGTTATATTCCCAGCTGGATCACACAGTAGCCCTATTTTCAATTTTTTGAGGATTCTCCATACTGTTTCCCATGATGGTTGCATCAATTTACAGTCCTAACAACAGTGCACAAGGGTTCTCTTTTTTTCCACATCCACACTAGAATTTGTTATCTCTTGCCTGGTTTCGGTGATAGCCATTCCAACAGATGTGAAGTGATATCCATTGTGGTTTTAATTTGCATTTCTTTAATGACTAGTGACATTGAGCAGCTTTTCATGTACCTGTTGGCCTTTCTTATATCTTCTTTGGAGAAATATTTCTTTAGGTTCTTGGCCCATTTTTAAATTGTGTTATTTGGCTTTTTGCTATTGAGTTATATGAGTTCTTTATGTTTTAGATATTTAACCTCTTACCAAATATGATTTGCAAATTTTCCCCCCATTCCATGGACTGTCTTCTCACTTTTTTCATAAACAGCCTAAAGTTATTTGTAGTTATGTCTGGAGATAAAATGGGTGAATCCTCTAGGTAATATTAGTTGGTTCAAAACCAAGATATAAGTGAAAATAAACTGTGAAAAGTGAAAATAGTCTGTCTTGCTCTCATAAGAGTTATGGCAATTCCAGAAGAGGAGTCCCCAAAGTGCTAAGATGTCATCAGTGGAACTTGTGAACTGGCTTTGAAGAGGGCTGTCCACACCAGCCCCCCCACAATGCCTAACATCTTTCAGGATGTTAACCCTTGGCCAGGTCACAGGTTTTTCATCTAAAACTCCTTTTCTGTGAAGTTGCAGGCCTGGAGAGCCTCAGCATCTTACTTGACCTTCTAACTTGATGTTTTGTAGACTTGCATCAACCCAAGTTCCTCCTCTGAGCTACAAGACTAAGAAAATGATTCCAGTGACACTTCAACCATTTCTCCCAAGGTTAACACCTAAAAGGCAATGGCACCCCACTCCAGTACTCTTGCCTGGAAAATCCCATGGACGGAGGAGCCTGGTGGGCTGAAGTCCATGGGGTCGCTAGGAGTCGGACACGATTGAGCGACTTCACTTTCCCTTTTCACTTTCATGCATTGGAGAAGGAAATGGCAACCCACTCCAGTGTTCTTGCCTGGAGAATCCCAGGGACGGGGGAGCCTGGTGGGCTGCCATCTATGGGGTTGCACAGTCGGACACAACTGAATCGACTTAGCAGCAGCAGCAGCAGCAGCAGCCCCATTCTAGATGCCTGGGAGAAAAGTTAACTCAGTACCCACAATGGATACTTTGGAGCATTGGAGCTTAATTCTCTTGCATAACCCAGTGAAGAAAGGTTCCTGTTGGCTTTCCCTGTAATTACTAATCTGTCAGATTCTGAGATCTGATACAACTAAAGATACAAATTTACCTTGCCCCTGCCCCCAGCTCCCACAAACCCCCACCCCCCCACCCCCGCTGTTCAGTAAAGACCATGCTCTTGGTAATGAATAAGCACTGACACATTTGTTTAAAAAGAACAGCTTTCTTTTAGTCATGTTACTAACAAGACAGATAACTAGTTGTTAGCTATGTAACTGTGGATAATTTAGTTATATTCTCTGAACCATTGTTACTTCAGTTGATTAAGATAGATATAATATGCCCTTTGTAGCAGTCTGAGTATTAAGTGTTATAATCCATTTAAAGCACTTAGCATTGTGCCTGCTGCTGCTGCTGCTAAGTCACTTCAGTCGTGTCCGACTCTGTGTGACCCCATGGACGGCAGCCCACCAGGCTCCCCTGTCCCTGGGATTCTCCAGGCAAGAACACTGGAGTGGGTTGCCATTTGCTTCTCCAATGCATGAAAGTGAAAAGTGAAATACCTAGTAAATATTGAAACATAAAGTATTGATAGTGATTTAAAATAATAAAATAAGATTTACTATAATAGTAATTACTTAAAATATGTATTATAAATTCAATAAATAATGTACTTTGAAACGAGTAGAATACGAAAAACAGATCAGAACAGAAATGCAATAAAGAGTAAAATACAAACTAAAATATAATATGTATAATAAGGGGTTTTATAGATCAATAAAGTAATTGTTACTAGAACTGTGACAATTTGATACTTGAGTAAATTACTAAAAGTTTTTCATATTAAAAGAAAAAAAGACAGGGATTTCCCTGGTGGTCCACTGGCTAAGACTTCACCTTTTAATGCAGGGGGTTCAAGTTTGATCCCTGGTCAGGGAGCTATGATCCCACATGCCTCAGGGCCAAAAAAAAACCAAAACATAAAACAGAAGCAGTACTGTAACAAACTCAATAAAGACTTTTTTAAAATGGTCCACATTGAAAAAAAATCTTAAAACAAATAAAAATAAAAAAACTTTAAAAGACAGACTAGTGAAAATTTCATGGGAAAGTCACACACTTACCATGTTTGGAGTCAATGAAAGGCAGCTCTAAATGAGATGGTTGGATGGCATCACCGACTCAATGGACATGAGTTTGAGCAAATTCTGGGAGATGGTGAAGGACAGGGAAGCCTGGCATGCTGCAGTCCATGGGGTCGCAAAAAGTCGGACACTTCTTAGCAACGGAACACCAAAATGAAATAATATTTCCCTCCCCATGGGAGTGAAAAATCCCTTTTTCCTTCACAAAGATTCAGGATGTGTGCCTGTTCCTTGAAGTAGGATTCCTAACCTCCAAGGGCCTCCTTAAACACTTCTACACGTGTATCTTTGCTGGTAGGGACTGTGGTTGTCTCCAGAAGGTGTTTAAGATGGAAGGAAAAGAATAACCTGTAAGATCTTTGAGGAGTTCAGGTTTCCATATGAAGCATTTGCTCAGGGATGGTTAATTTCCCTTCTCACTTGCTCTGCTTTCCAGGTAGCGCTGCTGGTACAGATTTGTAATTTTAGAAAGCATTTCCTAAAGACTTTGACAAAATTCTGAGACAAATGAAAGAAATACAGCTCTAAAAATGACTGTTCCCTTTTGAATTAAAAAACCCCACATTTTTGAGGAGGGAGTAATGCACTGTCGTGGCCGCGGACAGATGTGTTTCCAAAAATAGATTGTAAGGCAACACTTGTGAGGCTACTGAGACCCTGGCTGTTTATCTGAATGCTTTCTCCACAGAGCTCCGCGAAGTTCAAGCATCTATTGACCTTGAAAAGGCTCTAGCTGCATTTGTATGTATCGACTCCATAGTCTATGAAATCATTATCACAAAAGGTCAAATATCTTCATATATTTGACAAAGGGAGAAAGGAGTGACAATAAATTTCCCTATAAAAGTCTTTCATGCAAAACTGAACCAACCAAACCCAGAGTATGGAGCATTTGACCCCAGTTCAAACAAATTGGCTATGAACAGGTATTCTGGAGCCAGTCAGACAAATCTCAATATGGATTGGATATTACAAGATAATTAAGTACAATGTTTTTAAAATTGTTACTTTTGTGAAGTAATAATAATATTTTGATTATGTAAATTATGTCATTTTTTTAAAAGATATATACTGAAATAGTTAAAGGCAAATAAGTCTGGGATTTGCTTTAAATTCTTTATCAAATATGTATCACAGATGATGCAAATGTGACTTAATGCCAGTTAATATAGGTGACTTTATGCTGGGGTTTATTATAATATTCTCTTGATTTATAATGTTTAAGAAGATTTCATAGTAAAGTGTTCTTAAAATAAAAATACAAATTAAAAATTACTAGAAACAGATTATTACTCACAAAACAAGTAGATGCATTTTGCAAATAGAGATAATGATGAACCAAAAATAGGTCATTTGCAAACCTAGTGCAAAGCAAATTAGGTTTTTCCATGAACTTCGTCAATAATTCATGATCAGACACAATGACAATATTGAACACAGGAGCATGACCGTGATAAAGAAATCGGAAGGTTAAAGTAATAGAAAATGTCTCACAATCTCCCTGACCATCTGTCTTAAATAGCTGCCTTTCTCCAGGTACCTTCTGTCCTTTTACCCTGGGCTGTTTTCTTATTCCTGGGCACCTGAGAACCCTGACCTGGGCGCTCTGCTTTAGAGGACTGCCCTGCTCCAGCCAGACCCCTTCTCATGGGGCAAGAAGTCTGCAGGGCCAAGGGTATATGTTCATCAGAGCCTTTTTTTTGCTAAGTCACTTCAGTCGTGTCCAACTCTGTGCGACCCCATAGATGGCAGGCCACCAGGCTCCCCCGTCCCTGGGATTCTCCAGGCAAGAACACTGGAGTGGGTTGCCATTTCCTTCTCCAATGCATGAAAGTGAAAAGTGAAAGTGAAGCTGCTCAGTCGTGTCTGACTTTTCGTGACCCCATGGACTGCAGCCTACCAGTCTCCTCCGTCCATGGGATTTTCCAGGCAAGAATACTGGAGTAGGGTGCCATTGCCTTCTCCGGCATCAGAGCCTACACCTTTGCATTAGGGCTCAATTTAGGTTCTTACCAGTTTTTTGCTATTGTGAATGCTCTCAAACATACAAAGTTATCTAGGAAAAATTCATAGAAGTGGGATTGCTGGTTCAAATTGTACATTTAAAATTTTGAGAGGTGTTGCTCATTGCCATCTAGAGAGGTGATACCAAGTTACAGTCCCTTCAACAGTGCAGAATGCCTGTTTTCCTCTACCTTTGCTACCAAAGCATGCGTGATATGGCCTTGAAAATGCACCACTCAGACTTTGTGCTGCAGAAAATGTAATCTCCGAAGGGTCAGAATCCACCAGTGCCCACGCACGGAGGCCAGGCTTCCCAGAGGCTCCTCCCAGTCAGGGGCTCAGTGCAGCCAGGACCCTAAGGAAAGCTCAGTCCCAAAAGATGTGGGATTGTTCTGCAGGTGACTTCAGCTCAAGGACTCTCCATCAGCTGGCCAAACTCTCTTAGAAGTGCTAAAGCCTGAGACTCCCCCTATTCCATCTTCCTTCCTCTTTCCGTCTTGCCTTCCCAAGGGTCAGGTTAGCCTCATAGGCTAAAAGGCTCTCTTCTACCTTCACTGCTGCTGCTGCTGCTGCTAAGTCGATTCAGTCATATCCGACTCTGTTCGACCCCATAGACGGCAGCCCACCAGGCTCCACCGTCCCTTGGATTCTCATGGCAAGAACACTGGAGTTCCCCTAATCCAGCTCTTGCATGTCTAATCCCATCTTGATCCCTGCTTCTCAGGACACCAGAGTTACAACAGCATGTTGGTCATCTCTGCCAGTATGATAGGTAAAAATCTAGCATCTCAAAAAATTCTGCTTTTTCACTTTTTAGCATAATTTTAACTTGTGTTTTTCTTATGAGTGAAGCTGCATGTTTATACTGAAGAACCATTTATATATATTTTTTTTTCATAAGATAGCTCTTCATCTCCTTTGCCCATCTTTTTTATTGGGTTGATGGTCTTTCTTACCAACTTATGAGATCTCTATATTTTAGGGAATTTGGGCCTTTGAAATACAAACATATTTTTATAGCTTACATCTTCTGTTTTTAAGGATTTTTCCCCATGTAAAAACTACTTGTTATCAAATTAATATTTCTATTTTTTTCATGGCATCTGGGTCTTGTTTCACATTTTGAAAGTCCTTTGCCACTGAGAGAGGATTTTAAAATTCTACCATCTGTACTTTTATTTTATTTTTAATATTTAAATCTTTAATCCTTCCTTAATTTATTCTCGTATAACATATTAGTTAAGTATCCAAAATTTTTTTCAGATTGGCTACCAATTGTTTCAACACAATACAATCATATTACCGTTTGCCTATTAATTAGAAATGCCAACTTTATCATATTTTCATTTACATTTTCATTTGCACGTGGGTCTTTTTCCATATGTTTCATTTGATTCGACTGATCTGTCTCAGAGTGATGCTTTGGCCTGTATTTTATTGGTCTGGTATTATTCAAAATAAACAGGCAGATAGCCAAGATTCTGGTAGAAATTTATTCCAACTCCATCCAGAGCAATATATCCAACAGGTCAGTTGTTCTTCAGGGAAAATATACTAAAATCTTCCATTTGCTTAAATCCAATCTTCTTCATCTTTTGAGACTGAAGTCCAAGCCACAACAATCAGTAGTCACTGAATGGGGACTTTTCTACAGCAAAATAGCTGGCTAGTGTCCGTTCGTTTGTTTTTGCGGATTATATTTTGCAGGTTAGTGGCTACACTCAAAGTTAAGAAACTGATCCTGCCGTTTCTCTGTTCACCTTCTTGGAAAGGAAAAGGAAAGTTAGTCACACAGTTGTGTCTGACTGTTTGCAATCCCATGGACTGTAGCCTGGCAGGTCCTCTGTCCACGGAATTCTCCAGGTAAGAGTACTAGAGTGGGTTGCCATTCCCTTCTCCAGGGAATCTTCCTGACCCAGCGATCAAACCCGGGTCTCCTGCATTGCAAGCAGATTCTTTACCAACTGAGCTACTAGGGAAGCCCCAGTAGCTTCTTACTTTCTCCTTCACCTTCTTCCTTCTTCCTTTCACCTTCTTACTTTCTCCCAAAGCTTGGTTCTTGGTTTTCCTGTTTTGTTTTCCATCAGTTGCCTATATTAACTTAATCTAGGGGCTTTCCTGGTGGTCCAGTGGCTAAGACTCTGTGCTCCCAACACAGGGGACTCAGACTGCCAGGAGGTTAAACCAGTCAATCCTAAAGGAAATCGACCATGAATATTCATGGGAAGGACTGATGTTGAAGCTGAAGCTCCAGTAATTTGGCCACCTGATGTGAAGAGCCAACTCATTAGAAAAGACCCTGATGCTGGGAAAGATTGAGGGTGAGATAAGGCAGCAGTAGAGGATGAGATGATTATATTGCATCACTGAGTCATGAATCTGAGCAAATTCCAGGAGATAGTAAATGACAGGGAAGCCTGGTGTGCTGCAGTTCATGGGATCTCAAAGAGTCAGACAGAACTTAGCAATTGAACAACAGGGAACTAGATCCCAGATGCCACAACTAAAGATCCCATGTGCCACAGCTAAGATCTGGCACAGCCAAATACATAAATTAATTTTTTTAAAGGGAAAATAATGATCTATATCCTAACCCAAACCAATCTTTTTGCCAATACTAGTGGGATTTTGGTTTGTAGGCAACTTGAAGACAGCCCTGAGACTGTGCTTTACAGACCTTCAATTCTGGAGAGTGTAACTGACCAAGGACCCCAGCCCTGTGCTCTGAAACCCATTAAAGTGTGTAGGGTTAAGGCGATCCCCTCCACGGGCTGCTGGGGACTACGGGAAGCAAAGATGCTAAGGTGGGCCATTCAGCAAGACAGGGGATGCCTCTCCAGCTGACAACTGTGGTTTGGGGGCTACACAATGGTTTGCTGAGCCTTCTTTGACTGCATGGCAGTTGAGGACACTTCTACCCAATCTTCCTTCCTTTTCACCTTCACTTAGAACCAGATTGGCATGATGGTCTGATAGTCCTCCTAGCCTCAGATGGCTTTCTCTTCATTTTCTCTCACACAGGGGGTTTTCCTGCTAAATTTATCTCACTTTAATCACAATTTGACATCTGACTCTTGGACTGACTGACTGACTGATTGCTCAGTCATGTCTGATTCTTTGCGACCCCGTGGACTGTAGCCCACCAGGCTCCTCTGTCCATGGGATTCTCCAGGCAAGAATACTGGAGTGGGTTGCCATTTCCTTCTCCAGGGGATTTTCCCAACCCAGGGATCAAACTCGGGTCTCCTGCATTGCAGGCAGACGCTTTATCCTCTGAGCCACCAGGGAAGCCCCTTGGAGGACCTGCGCTAACACGAGCTTCTTGTTCTTGTAGCCATTAAATGCATGTATTGGTACTTTCCCTCCATACCCATCATAACTCGAGTTGTGTATTGGATCCTTGGCTCGTCTCTGGTCATGCAATAGGACTCACTCCTTTTCTCAGCTGAGCACAGCATCTTGCCTCTGAACTATAGAGATACAGTCAGAGAACGTTCAATCTGTAGGGCCGTGAGTCAGGGCCTTCAGACTTCAGTGGTCACACAGCAAGGATGAATGGAGTATTCATCTTAAAAACAACTGGTGCCTGACTAATAATACAAAGAAGCTATTTCAACCTGGGCTTCATGGGGGCTGGACCTGGAAAACAGAGCTGTTCCTCAGGGCTGAGATCACCCTGTTGTCTGTAGGTGAAGCAGCATTAATGCATCATCCTGATCCACCCCATGATGAACAGACACACCCTTGAATTTAGTTCAACATCCACCCATCCTGCCTTTTTGAAGAAAGTTCAGTGTTTCCAGAGCTTATGATGTGATTGCAAACAACCTTTCTATTTTTCTAGCTTCAAGGATTCGGATATTCTGGGGAAACCAAGTGTGATCTGAAGGTTGAAGCTCAACTGTTCATTATTTCTCCAAGTTCTGGGATAATGTTATTAGTTTTTAAGCATGAGGTGCTTCCCAGGAGAGCTGCTGAGTCCCAACCCGACCAAACCCTTTCACGTCGTGGCCTGTACGATGCACCATCATTGTGGAATGTCTCTGAGATGACTTCTGCAGGTGAGTCTGCCCTCTGTCTCTGGGGCTAGATCAGTCATGTCTGTTTCATTGCTGATGAAGTACTGGTATGACAGAGGATTTTTTAAATGGTTTACTTAACTTCTCTGATTAACATTTTACTATCTGGATCCTAGTGGGTCCGTGATAGACATTTAATTTATCACCATTAAAAATTCCCGCTTTTTTTACTGTGCAAAGAAGAATGTGTTTGAGCAACATATGAGGTGGGGTTCATCTAAGAAAGAATTTAGGGAGGAGAAAATTAAACAATCTCTGATTTGGGGGAAAGCCTGAATTTTTACTAGGTTACCTTATTCATTTTTACTGAGCTTGCCTCAGAGGTTCCTATCTGTTTACAGACCAGCCTGGTTTGGTATTCTAGCTGAAAATGATGTGCAAATCAACCCCATTTTCTTGTTTCCTGGCCCTTCACACTCCAATGTCAATGGGATGCATTCCTCCCAAATTAAATTCTCTAGCAGGTTACTCTTGATATGAGACCTGTTGAGAGCCAGAAGCTCTCATGCCTGGGACTGGCACCGCTCACTGGCATGAAGAGCCATTGCCACCTATAGATGAACTTGAGTATTAATGAAGAGACCCCCCCCCACTTCCTCAAACTGTCCTAGAATTTTAACAATCCACCATTCCATCAATTTTAAAACGTTACAAAGAAGAAATTCTAATAAAAAAGAAAAAAATCTCCACCCGTTCTCACACCACTTTAACTATACATCTACTTTCTAATTATGAAACTCATTCCAACCTGTATTGATATATGCATGTTGCTTTCACATAGTTAGATCATAGCTTCTTTCACTGGTTTCAATGTTAGGACAGCTATCACATTTATCCTTTTCAGTAGCTATATATCTCAGCATTCATATGTAATTTACATCATCATTCCGAACTGTTAAACACCTAGGGTTTGAGGGGGGTCTTTGATTTTTAAACTATCCTATAAATGCCACTATAACATCATGACCTGTCACTTTTTCAAAATGTATTTTCCTTGTGATTGAGTCCCAGGAATAGTACTAGTGAGTCAAAGAATATGAATATCTCAGTGACTTTTGAAAGGTAGCTAAACAGTCCTCCAAAAAATACAATAGGTTTACCAGTCTACTGGTGTAAATAGCATATGACACATATTTTAAAAGATAAATCAGTATGTGTTGCTATCAGATATAAAGACGAATATTATCAAGTGCCAACGAGCAGTTCAGATTAGCAAGACTGAAGAAGGAGCTACACAAAGAACAGGAAAAGGCTTCGAGGGGCTGCCCTGCGTTGACTGAGGAGGCTCTGAGGGTAAGAATGTCACGTGTGAAGCTCCCTGGCAGTTTCTTTTTGAAAAAGTTCGGAGTTCCATTGGAATTAGGAGAAGACGATGGTAGCAGTAGCAAAGAGACTCCTACCAGGGGAATTAGAGCAGTGAAATGTAACAGGGATGGATTTTAGATCCAGATAGACATGGGTTGAAATCCCAGATCCATTTTTTGAATTGTATGGCCTTGGGCAAGATACAAATCTTTTCTCAGGCTCACAGAGAGCCTTTGTAAGGATGACAGATGGTGCATGTGAAGAGAAACATATGATAACTGTCACCATCATCATCAAGAGCAGTCCAACCTTATTAGTGGCAGACGATGGAGCAACCCAGAGATTGTCACCACTTTCGGTTATAAGGTTGTAAAGCACACAAAAGGCTACGTGTGTTTGTACACATCCTGCAGGTCTAATGCTCTGAGGAAAAGTTTGGGAAATGATAACCTAGTCCATCTTCTTTATTCTACACACCCGTCACAGAAGGCCAGATATGGAATTTTAAACTAGGCCCAAATAGAGTGAGGGGCTTCCCCAGTGGCTTAGTGGTAAAGAAGTGTTGCTCAGTCGTGTCCGACTCTCTGGGAACTAATGGCCTGTAGCCTGCCAGGCTCCTCTGTCCATGGGATTCTTCAGGCAAGAAGACTGGAGTGGGTTGCCATTCCCTTCTCCAGGGGATCTTCCCAACCCAGGGATAGAACCTGAGTCTCCTGCATTGCAGGTGGATTCTTTATCATCTGAGTCACCAGTGGTAAAGAATCTGCCTGCAATGCAGAAGACTCAGGAGATGAATGTTCAGTCCCTGGGTCAGGAAGATTCCCTGGAGGAGGGCACGGCAAGCCACTCCAGTATTCTGGTCCAGAGAAACCCATGGACAGAGGAGCCCCAGCCTACAGGCCATGGGGTTGCAAAGAGTTGGACATGACTGAAGCAACTGAGCACATTCAACCACAATGAAAGTCAGAAGTATCCAAATTGCAAGGACCAGAACCGCATGGAAAATAAGACCGAAGACTGTGATCAATGTTTTGAGGGGCAAACTGTCCCCTGGTTTGGATGGAAGCAGAGATGTCTAGGTAGCCTCTTGTTTTCCCTGCCAGCAGGATCTGAGCTGTGCCTTGGCTAAGGAAGAGCAGTTTCCACTTGGATACCCTCTGGTCCTTGATTATACTTCCCCGATTGACAAGTAGTGGAATGCTTTGTCTTACTGAACCCAAATCAGACATCGATTCACAGAGTGTTAGTTTTTCACATCTGTAAACCTGAGATATTGTTGTTGCTTAGTGCTCAGTTGTGTCTGACTCTTGGCGATTCCATGAACTGTAGCCTACCAGGCTCCTCTGTCCATGGGATTTCCCAGGCAAGAATACTGGAGTGGGTTCAGGTCCTTCTCCAGGTATCTTCCCTACCCAGGGCTCGAAACTGCATCTCCTGAGTTGCAAGTGGATTCCTTACCACTGAGCCACCAGGGAAGCCCCAAACCGAGATAAGATATACCTAACTTCCCACCAGAGGATTTACCACGAAACATTTGCGCCTTAAGGCTTATTAGATGGGTCTTTCACTCAGATGGGCCTCTTTTGCAAATTTTTGTTAATTTCTATATTCATTCAAATAAATAGTGGGCATAGTAAATTTATATTTTCTTTCTTTTTTGGCCACACTAGTTGGGATAGTTTGTCCAGCTTTTGGAATCTTAGTTTCCCGGATCAGGCACTGAACCCAGGCCACAGCCGTGAAAGCACCCAGTCCTAACCCCTGGGCCACCAGAGAATTCCCCAGTACTGTCTTTCTTAAAGAGCTGCTCCTCCCACTTCTGACCCCAGGCAACCTGGATTCCACACTCATGAGACATGTTAAACGATCCAACTGGAAGTTCCATGAGGGCTAGAATCCCCTGCACCTAGCATTCAGAGCCTATCAAGGATTTGTTGAGGTTCACTGTTTAGAGATTATGTACATTATGCCCTTGGCAACTGGTCCTCATTACATGTTTTTTGTTTGTTTAATGAGTGTCAAACAGAGGCAGAAAGGAAAATTGTATCCAAAGGTATTTATATGCAGAACTATGCAAATGTCATTGGTTTTGAACCAACCCACAATATTTATGAAGAATATTCAACATCACAGGGAACAAATCACAGGCTTGGAAATGTACACTGATCCTTTTGCTCCAGAACGAATTGGCTCTTTCCATCGCTGACTGTCACATAGCCTATCCCTTCTCCTTTGGAAGGTAGCTGCTGCAGTCTGCCCTTATTTGCAAGAGCGTGACAGTGGGGAGTTTGATGCCATGTTAATCATATTCTAAGCCCATCCAATGCAGGTGAAATCATTAGAACAGTGAACACTCTGTGTGATGTTCCTTAAGAGATGGGTGATTTTCTCACTCGGTGGTGATTGACATTCTTTTTAGTAATGATGGTGAGTCTGGGGGCCTCCAGTGAAGACCATCAGGAGACAGTTGGAAGAATAGGAATAGTGATATGTGTGTATTGTGTGTGTGTGTGTGTGTGTGTACCCTCTTTGTTAGAACCGCCTCTGTAAATGGAAACCCAGCTGAACCCTCTGGGAATAGGAATTCAGGGCAGCAGTCAGTGCCCAAGCTATTAATATAGCGAGCACTAAAGCAGTGCAGGCGTGAGAGGCTGTGCTCTTTCCTCCTCCACACCTCCATTCCCTCCAGAATCCTTCCTAGAAGGCACTCACCCTGCTCATTATTATCCTAAAGAATGGCTGGAATGTGAGGGGGGCTGGAACGAACCCCTGCTGCTTATGAGTTCTTAAGGAAATGAAGGCAGAGGGACAGCCCAGCTTATAAACACTGGGGAAAAGATGTCAGTGCCATCCGCTGCTGGACTGGAACACTGGGCCATTTATCACACAGAGCCCCATCTGTTCAAGGTAGAGGAATGCTATTTGCTTGGGCAGGAAAGGAAGAATTGATAGCAATATTCCCTAGCTTTTTCATTAGAGGCTTTGAAAAACAGCCTTTCAAGAGAAGGACACCTTTATGTTCCAATTGAGTTATGAATTTAAAAGCATCACTTGGCTGAGGTTTACCTGGTTTAGCCAACCCTAATATGCAACAGGACTCCAGATCTTTCCTTTGAGAATTCTACTCTGTGAATGAGTCCCCTGAATATTTGACAATTTTCTGCTGGCAAAAGAAAAGAGATTTGGCTTATTATTTTATGGTGGGCAGAATTCAAAGGGCAGAAGGAAGGAAAATAATAGTGGCTTTCAATAAAAGAAGAGAACATTTGCAGAAAACACAACATTTGCAGGAAACATGCACACAATCATCTCAGTCCTCAGCAAGGAGTATTTTTGATGATAATTATCCAAAACTGGGCTTCCCAGGTGGTGCTAGTGGTAAAGAACCGGCTTCCCAATGCAGAAGACATTGGGCTCCATCCCTCAATCCAGAAGATCCCCTGGAGGAGGGCGTGGCAACCCATTCCAGTATTCTTGCCTGGGGAACCCCATGGACAGAGGAGCCTGGTGGGCTGCGGTCCATAGAATCATAAAGAGTCAGACACAATTGAAGCGACAGCATGTAAGCATCCAACATTAACTAAATCCTTCCTTTATCCCCAGTTTTCAGAAAACTTATAATTAAGTGCCTTGGTGTAGGCCTTATTATTATCATCACTCTCATCATCTTCATTGTTTTAGTAAGCAAGTTTCTTACCAATATCTTTCCTTGAAGAAAGCCATCTTACTCTTCTATGTGGGGATGCCAATGGAGGTGTCCCCTCTTCCCTGACTCTAAGGGTATATGGACTCCAGCCAGCCACAGTGATCATCTCAGGGATGATTTGTGACTTGTGACCCCAGCTTTACTACTCAGAGTCGCTCCTGAAGACAGAAGCTTGTTTTCCTCTGGAGTTGTTGAACTAGAAAGATGTGAGCTTGGAGTGACTGTATAAGATATTTTCTGTTGTGTTTCTGACATCACAACCAAAATCTCTGACAAATACAGTCCATTTGATAGATTCAGAAACAATGTTCAGAGACACCAAAGGATTTTTATTAAGGTCTCGTAATGAAGCAAGTATTTAGGTTCTTATTGTTTAACCAAGATATTTCATAACTGAGCAAGCTAGCGCCCAGTGTCTTACTCTAATATAAGCAGATTTTCTTGGAAGCGTTGGGAACAGACCACAGGTCACCGGATTTTTAGTCCATGTTGACCTCAAGGGATAATTCTTGGATCTTTGCATGAATGGTCAAGGCCACGGATATTGTATGGCTCTGGTGTGAGGGAGTGGTGGAAATTTGATGTGACAGCCAGTAGAGCTGTTGAAAATAAGGGACAGTTCCTCTTGTTGGACTGATCCACTTGGATTGGCTTCCCCTAAATAGCTGACTGGCTCAGGGCTGTTTCCCACGTAGGGGACCCATGGATAATTGGAGGAAAACGTTTTAGATTGGCTTTGCTCAAGCTAAATTCAAGCAGCCCTCTTCTTTCCTTGATGCACGTTCCTTAGGCTTATCTCTCCTTGTCTCTTCCTGCCACTAGAACACTAAGATGTGGAGAACTGATATTTAAAAAAAAGAAGAAGTGATATTAAAGTGAGGGCTTGGAGCAGGGATGATAAATGGGTTTGAACTTGTTTATCACTGCAGTTTTTGGGGTTTTTTTGTAATTATATAGAAGGCTATTTTGAGGACCCTTAAGATTTAATCTTGCTCAGCAAGAGAAAGCAAGCAACATGATTAATTAGCAATATATTCCAAAATGGCTATTGTTTTACGTGGATTCCACAAAAACTGACTCTGAGGTTTAGAGACTTGATTGCAGGAAGTATCCCTAAGAACAACACTTGTAAGGAAACGAGGGAAGTAATAGGAGACATTGTAGTGGCAATGAAGGCCTTAGCCAATTTCATGGGGGAATCTGGAACTGGGTTGTCCCAAACCAGCCAAAGTGCCAGGCCTGAACAGTAACCCCTTTCCCCAACTCTCCCCAACACTGACCCTGGAGGGCTGTAACCTTGGAGAAGGATGCAACTGTAAGCCATCAGTGGCCAACATTCCTAGCACTTGGGGGAATGCATGTGTGGGTCCTGAAGGGAGGTCTGCGTAGCATACGATAGTATCCACTACAGCCGCAGATGTAGGAGTGGCCATGTATGTGTGAGATATTGGTTGTTCTGACCTAGGGAAGAAGCACAAAGGACTTAAAATGTAAGCCTTAGCCCGAGGAGCAAGTTAAGGTGATGCAACCAATAAGACCCAGCCTAGCTCACTAGAGAACAATACTGAGGTTTGGGATCCAAAGTCATTTTCATCTAGTGTTCCTGAGCCTATGCACATATGTCTCTTGAAAAACTCATATGGGAGGACAGCTGTTTCATTAGCAACTGGAGAGGGTTTAGGAATCTGGGGCCCTGAGTTCTGGGGTCATTTGAAGCCTAGTTGTTCTCTACAATTCTATTTATTCTCAATCCCCTCAACATTCCTTATAGCCTCTCCCAAACTTTTAACTAAAAGAAACTCTGGCCATAGCCTGTCTACGGGGCCAGTGTTAGAATCAGAATGTTCTGTAGACTCGCAAGTCAAACAAAATAAAGAACACCGTGCTTGTAACATAATATTTTTAAAGGAATAAGGAAGCAGTTTCTAAAACAAGTGAAAATATACTCTTTCTTCAAATAGGAGTACATCTCTAGATTGTTTTTAACATTTAAGTAATTGTATTCAGTGCTGGCTACCAACAGCCTAATAACTATAAAGGTGCTTGCTTGTGCTCAGTTGCTCAGTCATGTTCAACTCTTTATGACCCCATGGACTACAGCCCACCAGGCTCCTCTGTCCATGGGATTTTCCGGGCAAGAAAATTACAGCCAATCCATTCTTAACATTTATGTTTCTATGAGTTAGGGATGTTAACAGGAGTAAGAGTAACTGGGATAAACCAAAATACACATCCCTGGGAGTCAGCTTTGACTCCTCTCTCTCCAACCCCTTCCCTCTCATTCCAAAGGAGGCTGGGTGGGAGAAAGTCCTGATTGGCACCATTTGCCTGTATGCATGGTGTAAACACTCTCACCATCACGACTGATTCCAAGTAACAGAACAGAGTTGGGAAGTGATGTGACTTGGATACTTTGGATGTAAGAAAGGTCCAATAAAATTATCTTGAGAGAAAAAAGAAAAATTTTTTAAAAAGAGAAAAAAATTATCTTGAGAAAAGTGGGATTTATGATAACAATTCATAGGCACTGGCCCTCAACCTGGAAAGGAGCCAGGAATGGGGCCGCTCCAGGGACCTGAGCCTCCTTGTCGTCTCTCAGGGGACATGGGGTCCCCCTGTTTCTCTCTCTGTCACTTCTCTTCTCCCCTCTGGGAGTTTCTTCTGCTTCGTCGTCGTTTCTACTCCTTGAGTTTGGCTTGGCCTCATGGCCACAAAGCAAGTACCTTGGGCATCACTCTCTGCATCTTTTTGGCTTCTGTCCTTCCAGCTGCCAACTCCTCTTCTGGCTGCTTTTCCGTTCAAATCGGGGACAGAGAGTAGCTGCCTGGCCATGTTCAGGCTGCAAGTCATAGGCAGCTCGGGAACAGCCCACCCCCGTTTGGCTCAGGCACTTCTTCCTGGTCCAACCAGCCATGTTCACGGGAGGCCAGTGGAAAATATGGCTGCCTGGTTCCATTTGGGGTGCCCCCACCTCCCCAAAAGTATGTGTGCATGCGTGCTAAGTCGCTTCAGTCATGTCCGACTCAGTGCAATCCCATGGACTTTAGCCTGCCAGGCTCCTCTGTCCATGGGGATTCTCCAGGCAAGAATACTGGAGTGGATTGCCATGCCCTCCCACAGGGCCTCTTCCTGACCCAGGAATTGAACATGCAGCTCTTACGTCTTCTGCATAGGCAGGCGGGTTATTTACCACCAGTTCCACCTGGGAAGCCCCCACCAAAGGCTATGCTGTAACCCTGGATATCTATGAATGTGATCTTATTCAGAAACTAGATCTTTGCAGATATAATTAAGGATCTTGAGATGAGATCATCCTGGATTATCCAGCAGGTCTTATATCAAATGACAAGTATTCTCATAAGAGACAGAAGAGAAGACACAGATACAGGAAGGATACCATGTAACCATGGAAACAGAGATCAGGGTGAGGCAGCCACAAGCCAAGGAATGCCTCCAGTGGAAGCTGGAAGAGGTGAGGAAGGACATTTCCCTTGAGCATACAAAGGGAATACGGGCCTGCTGACACCTAGGTTTCAAACTTCAGGTCTCCAGAGTTGCAATAGAATAAGTTTCTACTGTTTCAAGCCCCCAAGGTTAGAGTGACTTTTTTATGACAGCCTCAGGAAACAAGTCCACCCCATATTCCCATCATGCAGATTCAAAACCACAAAATTTTGCCACGTTTGCTTTACCTATTCTTTTTCCTTTCTTTAACACTCTCTCTCTTCTGAAATGCTTTAAAGCAAATTCCAAATATCATGTTTTTTCACCCCTATATACTTTAGAATATATCTCAGAATTTGTGGGTATTTTAAAATTTCACTGCAATGCCATTATAGCAACTAACTTAAATAGCAACTAAATAACTAAAAATAAGTACATGGTATCCAAAATGTCTTTTTATTTTCCTTTAACTTAATCACTAAAATACTGTTAGATATCACCCCTCTTTGAATTACTCTTTGTTTTCCATCTATCTTTCTAGAAAAGAATTGCCTAAGATGAAATGCATTATTACAGGTTTGGGCTTGTAGATGTATGGGTGCTCTTCCCCACTCAGTGACGAAGAATTCTTGGAATTTTTTTCTCTAGTTAAAAATAAAGATTTCTTTCTTCTTTTACAATATGAGCTTTTGTCCAGGACTGACATCCATAAGTTCCACTTCAAAGTCATACTGGAGGTGGACAAGAATAAAGTCATGATAGAGAAAAGTAATCTGGATTCTAACATCTTTCCCCAAAATGTAGGAGATATTTGCTTTGAAAAAATGAAACAGGGGCAAAAGAAAAAGGTGAAAACCAGGAAGTTACTCTACACTGGATTTTAAATAGCTCTTTCACAAGTTTCTCTTTTCTCTGAAAAACTTCTCCACCAGTTTCAAAATGAAAATTGTATGCTGTGAATAATAGCATTTGGCTATCCTTTCAAGGAGAAGTAGGGTACCCATGGGCTGCATTCCAGTGTCTCTTCCTTTGGCACTTTTCCTGTGGTTCTAAAATTACTTTTTTCTTCTAAAGAGATTAATATTAAACTTTTCTTCTGCCCACTAATGAAAGGAAATGGAGAAGGCAATGGCACCCCACTCCAGTACTCTTGCCTGGAAAATCCCATGGAGGGAGGAGCCTGGTGGGCTGCAGTCCATGGGGTCGCTGGGAGTCAGACATGACTGAGTGACTTCACTTTCACTTTTCACTTTCATGCATTGGAGAAGGAAATGGCAACCCACTCCAGTGTTCTTGCTTGGAGAATCCCAGGGACGGGGGAGCCTGGTGGGCTGCCGTCTATGGGGTTGCACAGAGTCGGACACGACTGAAGCGACTTAGCAGCAGCAGCAGCAGCAAGGGTAAATCATTTCTATGAAAAGAGAGGATCTATAACCACTGAGAGGGTATGGGGTCAGAGGTTAGGTAGGATCCTCTGCCTGAGAAGCATAGTCTATATATCCTTGGTGACTATCTGAGGAGTTTCTTCTTGCTAAGGGACCCTTGTCAAGATTTACATACTCTTTGGGAAGGTCATAACTTTGCATATTCTAGGATGTGGTCATGCAAGCAAGAAGATCATTACTGTAGCTGATGAATACCTGAGAATCAGACTTTCAAAAATTGGGTACTGGATATTTTCAGAAAGACAAAAGAGAGGATTGTGCCATAAGAACTAGAGAAAGGCAGCCTAGGTCAGAAAAGTGTGAGGATTCCAAACATAAACCCTCCAGATCCTTCTACCATTTTTTTTCCCTTCAAACCCCATGTCTTGGGCTCAAAGCTAACTTGGTCATCATGTCAATTGTTGAGTTTCACTTTTTCTGCCTGAAAACAATGGAACCTCGTCATCTGAAGTGGATTTAGTCCGATCTTGAGATCTAGCCAAGTGACTCCCCCTCCCTTGTCTTCACTCACATATATTCCATGAATGGCTTTCTTTCAACAAGGCAACTACAACTCCCTCCTCTAGACTTTGAAGCCCTTGATTTATGTGACCTATTTGTGCATGCTTAAATGAAACCCTTGGCAGAGTAGAAAAGCTTGTTCAAATCTCTTCTCCTGGTAGTATTTTCTTCTATCATAACCCAGTCAAGAGGAAGGAGGAGTGTATCTGATAAGCACACAATTTATAGCATCAAGGGTCAGGAACTAAGAATGATGTGGCTTGAATGTCATCATTTTGCCTCCCTTCCTTGCTAACTTTCTGCTTTAGTGTTCTCAGCTGTCTACCAGAAGGAAGGGTGAATAGAGAGTAGGCATCTTTCTAAGTCTAGAGGTCCAGTTTCAGTGACAACATGTAAAATGCTTGGAAGTCATCCCTCCTGTTCTTACAATAAGAAAACAATGAAGCCAGCATGGGAAAAAAAAATAGTCTTACTTATAAAGGAGCAAAGATAGGAATTTTATCTGACTTCATTAGAAACCATGCAAGCAAGGCAAGAGTGGAGCAAAATATGTAAAGCATTTAAAGGAAAAAACCCACCAGCCTACAGTTCCATAGCCAGTGGAATTATCCTTCAAAAGTGACAGAGACAAACAACTTATTCAGACAAAAAATTCATCACAGTAGACTTGCCTATGAGAGACATTAAAAGTAGTTCTTCAGAGACAATGAAAATGATATAGGCCAGAAACTCAGATCTACATGAAGAAATGAAGAATGTTGGAGAGGAATAAATGAAAATAGAATAAGATCTTTTATTTTCCTATTCTTTTTTACAGGGTTGTGTTTATTTTTATTTTATTTATTATTTTTGGCTGTTCCACATGGCATGTAGGATCTTTGTTTCCTGACCGGGGTTGAACCCGTGTCCCCTGTAGTGGGAGCTTGGAGTCTTAACCCCTAGACCTCCAGGGAAGTCCCTATTTTTCTTATTCTTAATTTATCTACTAGACAGCTGAGCAAAGTAATAGTAATAACAATGTATTAGATGATTATAGCATATAGGTCAGTGAAATCCATGACAGCAATGTTATAAGGGATGGGAGGAAGAAATCAGAAACGCTCTATGAAAAGCTGTCTGCATTTTCCATGAATTTGTACAGCATTATTTGAAACTAGACTTCGGACACGACTGAGCAACTTGACTTTCACTTTTCACTTTCATGCATTGGGGAAGGAAATGGCAACCCACTCCAGTGTTCTTGCCTGGAGAATCTCAGGGACAGGGGAGCCTGGTGGGCTGCCGTCTATGGGGTCGCACAGAGTCGGACACAACTGAAGCGACTTAGCAGCAGCAGCAGCAACAGACTTAAGTTAATTGCAAATATGTACTGCAAATTCTAGAGCATACACCAAAAACAATTTTTCTGAAAGATGTACAATTGATACTCTGAAAGGAGAGGAAATGGATTCACTTAAAATGCTCAATTAAAAGGCAAAAAAACAGGATAAAATTTTCAAAAAATAACAAGTGCAACAAACAAAAAAATGGTGATAAACATGGTAGATATTGATCCAAATATATCAATAATCACCTTACATGTGAATAGTCTAAATAACACCAATTAAAAGATATAGACTGTCAGAATTTAAAAACAAGATCCAAGAAACACACTTTAAGTATAAAAACAGAGACAGGTGAAAAGTAAAGAGCTGGAGAAAGATAAATCCATGCCAACACTCATTAAAAGAAAGCTAGGGCAGCATGTGAATTTCAGACTATAGAATAAGGAAAATTATCATGGATAAAAAGAAGTATTATATAATGATAAAGGGGTCACTTCTTTAAGAAAGCATAACAGTCCTTAATGTATATGTGTCTGACAACAGAGAATCAAAATACAGGAGGCAAAAACTGCCAGGAGAAAGAGATGAAGCCACTATTATAGCTGGAGGCATCAACACTCTTCCATCAGTAGTTAATAGACCTGGCAGGCAGAAAATCAGAAAGGACATCGCTGAACTGAACTGTTCTGTCAATCAACTGGACCTAATTGACATTTACAAAATATAGGCTACCTGACTTTAAACAAAATTGGAAATATGAAAAACACATTTAGGAAACCAGTAACTTTAGGTGCGATAATATACAAAAGAATTCTTCAATTTGCTGAAGTGTGTCTATTCTTTATTGCACCTAATAATTTTGATAGCTTCCCTTTAAACATTTAAATTTTCCCTTTAAACATTTAAAGATTCCCAGATGGCTCAGTGGTAAAGAATCCACCTGCCAGTGCAGGAGACACAAGGGACAGGGTTCTATCCCTGGGTTGGGAAGATCCTTTGGGGTAGGAAATGGCAACCCACTCCAGCATTCGTGTCTGGAAAATCCCATATACAGAGGAGCCTGGTGGGTTACAGTCCATGGGGCTGCCAAGAGTCAGACACGACTGAGCAGCCGAGCACACCCAAACCTTTAAATTACGAATCCATTTAGAAACTTCCTGTATCTTTTAAAATAAACCATCATCATCCCCTCTAGATATGAAAAGTGGACCTCAGAGCATCAGTGGATGTCACTGGCGATGTGACCAGCATACATACAACCTCTTAAGGAGCTCTTGCCAAAGGGCTTACCTGGTGATTATGGGCTTTTCCCTTCCTAAGTCTGAAGGAGAGAGTGACAGAGGGGTGCTGTTCTTCCAATCTGGGGAGTCCACTCTTTAGTGGCTATTAGGGGAGAGAGTGTTGAGGCTCATCCTTCACCAGGGCATCCCTGCAGGCTGCTTTTGTCTGGTTAATGCTTGACCTTCATTTGTTCTTTCAGTAACATTTACTGAGCACCTGCTGTGGGTCAGGTGCTGCCCCAATTGACCCCAGACCCTCAGGTCAGCTGGTGGATCATTAACATTACTATATAGGTCAAAGCAATAATGACAGGCTAGAAAAAAATGGAAATTCTCAGCACAAGTTGTTCGCTCAGTTTTGCATCTGTTATCACCCGTATGATCCTTGCTGCTGCTGCTGCTGCTTAGTCGCTTCAGTTGTGTCCGACTCTGTGCGACCCCATAGACAGCAGCCCACCAGGCTCCGCCATCCCTGGGATTCTCCAGGCAAGAACACTGGAGTGGGTTGCCATTTCCTTCTCCAATGCATGAAAGTGAAAAGTGAAAGTGAAGTCACTCAGTCGTGTCCAACTCGCAGCAACTCCATGGACTGCAGCCCACCAGGCTCCTCAGTCCATGGGATTTTCCAGGCAAGAGTACTGGAGTAGGGTGCCATTGCCTTTTCCAATACGATCCTTAGGTAGACGGAATAAAAGTCACAGTAAATCAATGCCAGCTCTTCATCTATTTCCTCCCCTCTTCCTGTTCTCTGGGTGCACGGAAGCAGAATCTCCGGTTAGCTAGTTGGGTCTTATTTCCTGAAGGGCTTCATGAAATTTTCATTAAACTTTTTATTAAATTTTTTTTTTTCATTAAACTTCCATGAAGTTCTCCCAACCACTTTGAATCCTTGGCGAGCTTCCTCTAGGACTTAAGGTAATTGTTCTCATTCATTCTTTCATACATTCAGTGCTCACTACGTGCAAGATATGCTGTGCTGGGGATTATACAAAATGCAAAAATAAATAAGCCTCAGTCATTGTCCTTTAGTAGCTTGCAGTCTATCAGAATCTTTTCAAACGGTTCCCACAAAGTTCTTACTTGTATCCTGCATTTCACAAATTTGGTTGCATGCAAGTATGCTCAGTTGTGTCTGATTCTTAGCAACCCCATGGACTGTAGCCTGTCAGGCTCTTCTGTCCGTGGGATTTCCCAGACAAGAATACTGGGGCGGGTTGCCATTTCCTCCTCCAGGGGATCTTCCTGACCCAGGGATCAAACCTATGTCCTTTGTGTCTCTTAGCATGGCCCGGCAGATTCTTAACCCCCCGAGCCAGCTGCGTGGTGAAAAATTTGGTTACTTTCATTCAATTATGTTCTCTTCCTCACTTTTTACATCTTTTGGATGCACCATACATGATGTGGGAATAATATAATTATCTATGTAAACTGATAATTCCATAATCATCAAAAACAAAACCCTCCATAGCACAGATTTAAGAGTTGAAATGTCTGGGTTTGAGCCCCATCTCTGCCTGTGTGACCTCAGACCAGCCACTTAACCTCTCTGAGTCTCGGTTACTTTGCCTATCAAATAGAACTAAATATTTCTACCTTACCTATTGCATAGTTGTGTGTGTGTGTGTATCAGATGAGCCAATGTACATGTAATCCTTTTCTACAACATAAAATGATACAAAGATGTAAACTGTTATTAAAACTCTGCAATGGAATCAACTTCAGGGTTTGCTTGTGTGTACAATACAATTGCCATAGAAATAGTAACTAAGAGCAGAATTTGGCCCAGGGCACTTAACTACAGCATTTTTTATTTTAAGGGCAGAAGGGGAAAAAAAAAATCAAAGACTTTTTATTCAAAGCAGAAAACTTTCAAACAAGTGTCAACACTTGCCAAGGACATGGTTACTAAGTGGCTCTCCTTGAGGGAAATTCAGAGCGTGAAGACCGGCTTCACTGAGCAGGACTGCCAGAGAAAAGTCTTTAATGTTATCATCTTCCTCCTCCACCCGTGCTCAGAATTCCTTATCTAATCAGCTGGAGACACACGTCTTAACGGTCAGACGATAAACATGGGATGCGGTCTAAGTATGGATCATGACAGCGGCCAAAACACATTCCAGTCGGGTGGCTATCATCATGCCCAGAGCACGCCACTTTCGCTTTAAGAGAACTATTAATACAAATCAAACTCCTCTCTCCTAGATTTCTGAAGTGTTTTGTGGTGAAATCTGCCTAACACACAGTGCTAAACATGACCTTTTGTCCCCAGAACCTAGCAAAGTTTATGCACAGCTCCTCTGATACGAAATGGGGAGGGCGGGGGAAGGAAGGACTGCAGCCAGTCCAGATTTTTCCAGCCTGGCCTCCATATCCAGACAACCTGTTCCAGAAAAATAGAAATAGAGGGGTTAGTGGAAATTTGCTTGGTTTAAGAGAGAAAATGAGAACTGGAGAACAGTGACTGCTTCAATTAAAAACAAAGAAAAGGGGACTTCCCTGGTGGTCCAGTGGTTAAGACTTTGCCTTCCAAAGCAGGGGGTGTGGGTTGGAACCCTGGCCAGGCAGCCAAGATTCCACGTGCCTTGTGGCCAAAAAAACCAAGACATAAAATAGAGGCAATATTGTAACAAATTCAATAAAGACTTAAAAAAAAAGTCCACGTTAAAAAATATGTATCTTTAAAAAAATAAAGAATCCGTGTATTTGTGGTATTTACAAAAAAAAGAAAGAGAGAAGTCTCAGATCTATTAGAATGGCTACTATCAAAAAACTAGAAAAATAGCGAGTGTTGGCGAGGATGTGGAGAGACTAGGACCACTGTGTGCTGCTGGCAGGAATGTAAAATGATGCCAGCCCTTTGGAAACAGTATGGTGGTTCCTCAAGTATTTTAAAACAGAATTATCATATGATCCAGCAATTCCACTTCTGGGCCTATATCCAAAGAATTGAAAACAGGAACTCAAAGTAATGATTGCACACCTATGTTCATAGTGGCATTATTGATAATAGCCAAGAGATAGAAGCAATGTCCAGGTATCCATCGATGGATGAATAAATAAACAAAATATATGCTGCTGCTGCTAAGTCGCTTCAGTCGTGTCTGACTCTGTGCGACCCCATAGGAGGCAGCCCACCAGACTCCCCTGCCCCTGGGATTCTCCAGGCAAGAACACTGGAGTGGGCTGCCATTTCCTTCTCCAATGCAGGAAAGTGAAAAGTGAAAGTGAAGTTGTTCAGTCATGTCCGACTCTTTGCAACCCCATGGACTGCAGCCCACCAGGCTCCTCTGCCCATGGGATTTTCCAGGCAAGAGTACTGGAGTGGGGTGCCATTGCCTTCTCCAAAAATATATGCTAGAGCTATACAATGGAATATAATTCAGCCTTGAGAAGGAAGGGAATCCTGTCACATGTCACAACATGGATGAACCTTGAGAAATAGTGTGTTAAATGAAATATGCCAGTCACAAAAAGACAAATACTCTATGATTCCACTTACATGCAGTACCTAGAGCAGTCATATTCACAGACAGAGAAAGCAGAATGGTGGTTGGCACAACTGGAAGGAGGAAGTAATGGAAAGGTGTTGTTTAATGGGCACTGAGTTTTAGTTTTGCAAAATCAAAATGTTGTGGAGATATTTTGATCAACAGTCTGGACAGGCTTAACTCTACTGAGCTGCATACTTAAAAATGGTGATGATGGTAAAAATTTATGTTAATGTGTTTTTAACATAATTAAAAAATGTATTTCCAAAGAAAGGAAAAATCTAAATGAAACCTCACTGTCCAGATTAACCTTAACTAATAACCAAGCCCTACGCTTATGGTTTTCCATGCCTGGAAGGTCCAAACTCTTTAGAACAGCATCGGTAGTCAACAAATGTTTAATGTCGGGCAAATCATGTCACTCTTCTGTCGAGAATCCTCCAGTGGCCACAGTCACTTTTATGAGGGCTTCAAAGGACTGGCATCGTTTTCCCAGCCTGCATCCCACTTCTCTGCCCTCACCTCCCTTCACAACCCCCTCAGTTACTCCAGCCCAGAGTGGTTTCCTTCTTATTCCCTGACTCACTGGGCACGTTCTCCCTTTAGTGCCTTTACAAAGGTCTTTATTCTCTTCCTGGAATGTTCCTCTCCGAGGTTCCCACCTGGCTCACTACCTTACCGACTTCGGGTCTTTGATCAGAAGCTCCCTTCTGGAAATGCCCTTTCTATCCATCCTGGGAACTGCAACCCAGTCCATCTCCAACCCAGCACCCCCTAACTCCCTCCCATCTTTATTTTTATTTACGTTCCTCTCTCCCATCACACTTACTACCAGGTGACATCTACTGTATTTATTTCTTTGGTCTTTTTCTCTTCACTGCAATGTCAGCACCATAAGGGCTAGTATTATTTAACTCTTTTAGTTACTGCTTTCTAAAAAATCCTCAGCACCTTGAACAGTGCCAACATATCATGAGCTTCCAATAAATAGTTGTCCAATGAATTAAATGATTGGATGGGATTTCCCTGTGGTACCGTGGATAGGAATCTGCCTGCCAATGCAGGGAACATGGGTTGGATTTCTGGTCTGGGAAGATCTCATATGCCTCCGAGCAGTTAAGCCTGCACACTGCAACTACTGAGCCCATGCAGCCTGGAGCCCGTGCTCCACAATAGAAGCTACTGCAATGAGAAACCGGCACGCCACAGCTAGAGAACAGCCCTCCTTGCCCCAACTAGAAAAAGCCTGAGCACAACAAAAGACCCAGTACAACCAAAACTAAATAAAATAAGAATGACCGAGTGACCACAGAAAGCATTTGAAGTACAAGGTTACTAAATACTTTTTAATTGTTTATAACCCAAATCTTTTTCCTGCAACCAGTATCCTGGGCTTGGGGAGTGGGGCAGGGAATTGCAATACAAGCTCTTCTTTGTCTTCATTACACAGGACTTAACCTGTACACGGTAGCAACTGATTGCTGTTTTTCTGCTGGCACACCCTTTAATCATTTCCCATCGAGATTAAAAGCAAAGGTCATGTTGGATAAGCACTCAATTAAGTCTTTAGATGATGGTGCTGTGTGAACAGACTTATTAGTCTGTATGTGTAATTAATTCTCATGCTATCGTCAGGTTGCTTCAACACCATGGTAACACGATTCCTGATAACTTGCTACCTGTATTCTATTATGAGTCTCAACCTTGTAGTAAGCCCCCTCCCAACATGTAATTGTGGAAAAGTTTCAAAAGTATGGGCAAATGGAAAGACTGTGCAGTTAACCTCCATACACCTGCCCTCTTGATGCTACTATTACCATTTCAGCATATTTGCTTTAATACTTAACATTGCCTCTCTAATTTGGGGGCGGGGTACAGGATACTCCATGGATGGCACATGACAAGGTAGAGCTCCTTAGTCCCTCCTCATCTTCAGGGGTCTGGGATGGAAACCGTGTTGAGGATGGGAGATGCTCAGTATGTTGGGGAACCGGGGTGGGCCAAGGTCTCCCCAGCAGCCAAGGGCCTCTCTCGTCTTCTCAGAGGCTCTGAGGCTGGTGGCCCAAGGGGCTCTTACTCCTCAAAGGCCACGTGGGCTCTAAGCCCAACCACACTGTTGCTGTAGGCAAAGTCATCGCGATACCAAGAAATGACCTTGACAAAGCGGTCACAGGGGGCAAGGCCAACCCCAGCCTGACTGAAGGAGAGGAGGTGCCACTGTTAAAGTTATAGGAGCCAACCTGGTCCTCAGTGTGGCCCAGGGTGCTCTTTAGGGAGAACTCTGATGTCTGCTTCACCACTTTTTCTTAAAATATTTACTTATGTATCA
Organism: Bos indicus x Bos taurus; assembly: GCF_003369695.1. Lineage (NCBI taxonomy): Eukaryota > Metazoa > Chordata > Mammalia > Artiodactyla > Bovidae > Bos > Bos indicus x Bos taurus. The sequence goes on along the minus strand of NC_040098.1, from coordinate 40,489,243 downwards.
TATGTATTCATTTGGCTGCACCAGCTCTCAGTTGCAGCAAGCAGGCTTGTTAGTTGCAGCCTATGAAATCTTAGTTGCGGCACGTGGGATCTACTTCCCTGACCAGGTTTTGAACCCAGATCCCCTGCAGTGGTAAAGAATCCGGCTGCAGTGCAAGCAATGAAGAAGTAATCCTACTCCTGTGCATGTACCCAGACCAAACTATAATTCAAAAAGATACACGCAGCACTATTCACAATAGTCAAGACATGGAAAGAACCTAAATATCCATCAACAGATGAATGGATAAAGAAGATAAGGTGCATATATACAATGAAATACTCTACTCAGCTGTAATAAAGAAATCATAACATTTGCAGCAACACGGAGGGATCTAGAGGTTATCATACTAAGAGAAGTAAGTAACAAAGAGAAATACAAATACCACATGATGTCATTTATATGTGAAATCTAAAACATGACGTAAATGGACCTACCTATGAAGCAGAAACAGACTGAGAACAGATACGTGGTTGCCAGGGCGGAGGGATGGACTGGGAGTTTAGGGTTCAGTTCAGTTCAGTTCAGTCGCTCAGTTGTGTCTGACTCTTTGTGACCCCATGAACCGCAGCACACCAGGCCTCCCTGTCCATCACCAACTCCCGGAGTTCACTCAGACTCACGTCCATCGAGTCGGTGATGCCATCCAGCCATCTCATCCTCTGTCGTCCCCTTCTCCTCCTGCCCCCAATCCCTCCCAGCATCAGCGTCTTTTCCAATGAGTCAACTCTTCGCATCAGGTAGCCAAAGTACTGAAGTTTCAGCTTTAGCATCATTCCTTCCAAAGAACACCCAGGACCGATCTCCTTTAGAATGGACTAGCAGATACAAACCATCATAGATAGAGTAGATAACAACAAGGTCCTATATTTAATGGCCTGGGATAAACAATAATAGAAAAGGACATAGAAAAGAACGTATATATGTACATGCTGTGCTTATCCACTCAGTTGTGTCCAACTCTTTTCAATTCCATGGACTATAGCCCGCCAGGCTCCTCTGCCCGTGGGGATTCTCCAGCCAAGAATACTGGAGTGGATTGCCATACCCTCCTCCAGGGGATCTTCACAACCCAGGGATTGAACCCAGGTCTCTTGCATTGCAGGCAGATTCTTTACCAGCTGAGCTACCAGGGAAGCCTCATATATGTATATAACTGAGTCACTTTGCTGTAGAGCAGAAATTAACACAACATTGTAATCAACTATACTTCAATTAAAAAAAAATAAGAGGGATATGGTAACATGGAAAGCAGTATGTGACAAGAAAAAAAATAAGATTTTTCCCATCAGTGGCCCCTCTAACCAGTGTGGATGATCCCGTGGGTCAGTAGTACTTCACATGTGGCTGATACAAGGAAGCTTCAGACCAACCCCCTTAAAGAAAACTTAAAGTGTTAGTTGTGTAGCCAAGTCCAACTCAATGGACTGTAGCCCACTAGGCTCCTCTGTCCATGGGATTCTCCAGGCAAGAATACTAGAGTGGGTTGCCATTTCCTTCTGCAGGGGATCTTCCTGACCCAGGGATTGAACCTGGGTCTCCTGCATTGCAAGCGGGTTCCTTACCATCTGAGCCACTGTGGAAGCCAGCATCCCTCTAAGCCTTGCACTAAATTCCATCGCCAGCATGGGAACAGTCCTCATCAGCCTATATGACAGAGGCAAAGTTTACAAAGCTTGGGTTGGCAAGAACGTGAGTGAAAAATAAATTCTAGCAAAGTTTTGATGATGGTGTCATTTGCTGGCTGACATCTGAAAATCGTTGGCAGTGTTTTAGGGCGTATTTTGCTTTAACAAGTAGGGAAGATGTTTTAATTGGTGCCCTTTATTTATCATTTTTGTCATTCATGTACATGGAAAATTCTAGCGTCTTCCACACTCCGTCATCGGCAGCATACCAGACTAGCAACTGTTTCAACAGAGAGCAGTTTCTTCTCTTACTCAGGAAAATGTTTTATTGCTTGGAAGATTGCTCTCCATGAATGTTACCCAGTATATCTTAATCCAATTTTATAGATTAGAGCTATCCTCCTCATAACTGATTTTTCTATCATCCCATTTTAAAGGGTTAGTTACCAGTGAATGAGTGCTCCTGTATCTCAAATTCTATATGACACAGGATGGGTTTACTCAGGGGTGATAAGAAACAGATGGAGTCGTTGCGCACAGTACACATTATTATTATTTTTTGAAATCAGAATTTTTAAATTAACTTCTCCAGAGTGACCTAGTTACTTCTATTTATTTTTTATTGTGGTAACATACATACAACATAAAACTTGCCATTTTAACCATTTTAAGTGTACAGAAGCATTAAGTACACTGACAGTGTTGTGTAATTATCACTGCCATCTATTCCAAAAACTTTTCATCACCCCAAGCAGAAACTCTGTAATCATTAAACAATACTCTCCCATTTTCCAGGCAGCCACCATTCTATTTTCTGCTCCTGTGAATCTGCCTCATCTAAACATATAAATGGAATCCTACAATATTTGTCCTTTTGTGTCTGGCTTATTTCACTTGGGAACATGTTTTCAAGGTTCACCCATTTATAGTACATGCTGGATCGTGGGTCAGGACTTCAGCATAAGGCTGAATAATATTCTATTGTATGTATATGCCATGTTTTGTTTCTTCATTCATGTGTTGATAGGTATTTGGTTTGCTTACATCTTTTGACTATTTTGAATGATGCTGCGGTGAACACTGCCATACAAGTGTCCACCTGACTCTCTTCTTTCAGTTCTTTTGGGTATATTCCTAGGAGTGGAATTGTTTGGTCTTATGGGAAATAGATGGGGAACCAGTGGAAACAGTGTCAGACTTTATCTTTTTGGGCTCCAAAATCACTGCAGATGGTGACTGCAGCCATGAAATTAAAAGACACTTACTCCTTGGAAGAAAAATTATGACCAACCTAGATAGCATATTGAAAAGCAGAGACATTACTTTGCCAACAAAGGTCCTTCTAGTCAAGGCTATGGTTTTTCCAGTGGTCATGTATGGATGTGAGAGTTGGACTGTGAAGAAAGCTGAGTACTGAAGAATTGATGCTTTTGAACTGTGGTGTTGGAGGAGACTCTTGAGAGTCCCTTGGACTGCAAGGAGATCCAACCAGTCCATTCTAAAGGAGATCAGCCCTGGGTGTTCTTTAGAAGGAATGATGTTAAAGCTGAAACTCCAGTACTTTGGCCACCTCATGTAAAGAGTTGACTCACTGGAAAAGACTCTGATGCCGGGAGGGATTGGGGGCAGGAGGAGAAGGAGACGACAGAGGATGAGATGGCTGGATGGCATCACTGACTCGATGGACGTGAGTCTGAGTGAACTCCGGGAGTTGGTGATGGACAGGGAGGCCTGGCGTGCTGCGATTCATGGGGTCGCAAAGAGTCAGACACAACTGAGCGACTGAACTGAACTGAACTGAAGGTAATTTTATGTTTTGCTTTTGAGAAACCACCAAACTGTTTTCCATAGAAGTTATTCCATTTTATATTCTCATCAGCAAGGTACAAGGGTCCCAGTTTCTCCACATCCTTGCCAATCCTTGTTATTTTCTGTTGTTATTGGGGTGGTGGTACCATTTCCATCCTAGTGAGTGTGAAACAATATCTCATTGTGGTTTTGATTTGCATTTCCTTAACACCTGGTGAAGTTGAACATATTTTCACATGCTCATTAGTCACTTACATATCTTCTTTTTCAATATTGTTTTGGCTATTTGAGATCCTTCTAACTTCCATGTGAATTTGAGGACATTTGCAAAAAAGGCCATTGACATTTTGATCGGGGTTGCATGGACTCTGTCGATTTGGGAAGTATTGACATCTTAACAATATAAGTCCTCCGGTCTATGAACACAGCATGTCTCTCCATTTATTTAGGTATTCTTTCCCTTCTTTGAGCAATGTTTTGTAGTTTTCAGAGCACAAGTCTTACATCTTCTGGGTTAAATTTATTACTAAGCATTTTATTCTTTTTGATGCTAGTGTAAATTGAATTTTAAAAATTCGGAATTTTTGAATGTACTGTTTGATGAGTTTTAGTAAACTTATACTATTGTGCAAGACTCATCAAGATCTAGTTTTAGAATACTTCCATCACCCCCAAAAAGTTCCCTGTGTGTACTACAGTCAATCCTTGCTCTCACCTCTTTATTCCAGGCAACCTCTGAACTGTTCTCTTTCTCCACATTTTTTTCTGTTCTGCACATATAAGCAGGTGCTTATATTTATATAAAATACAATTATTGATATAGACAATGCAACATCCATCTTAGGACTCAAAAACAACACACGTCCTGACCAGTCCAAATGACCTCATCTCTTATGGTATCAACTAGTTAAATGAGATCTTGGTTCATCCTTCTGTCTGAAAGGAAAAGAAAGGAAAGTTAGTCACACAGCTGTGTCTGACTCTTTGTGACCCCATGGACTGTAGCCCGCCAGGTCCTCTGTCCATGGAATTCTCTAGGCAAGAATACTGGAGTGGTTGCCATTCCCTTCTCCAGGGGACCTTCCCAACCCAGGGATTCCTGGGTCTCCTACATTGCAGGCAGATTCTTTACCAACTGAGCTATTAGGGAAGTCCTGCTTATGTCTGAGGAAGATATCAATAGTCAGGCTAACCAGAGCAGGCTCTGCGGGGGTTAGTTCTTGAGAAAACACCAAGGGATGTGTCTGTTCTTCCAGGTATCTAAGGCTTGCAAGCATGCACTGAGTTTCTATTGGACAAATCTACCGCAGAGAGAGACTCAGAAGGAGAGAGGACCGTTATGGTTCTTTCACTTCCTTCAAACCCCCAAATTACAGGCGTTGTCCAGGCACCATTTAGAATCCATTAGAAACTGCTGTGTGTGGTTAGCTTACTAGAATAAAGTCATGCTGGGAGTGAGGTTCAAGAGCTGCAATTGTGTGAAATGTGAGGTGGCATCATTAAAAAGTGAATGAAATGAAAACAGGGGCTGGCAGAGGAGGAGAGCCAATCACAGACTGCCAATACTGGATTCAAACACAGCTCCACCGTCCAAGCCTAAATCCTCTGGATGATGCCCAGGCATCGTAATAACTACAGGGTTTTCTACACTCCCCTTCCCCTGAGCCTTTGTTGATCTTCCCTTTGAATTCCCAAGACCTCACATTTATGTTTTTCTTCAACAGTTCTCCTAAGGAGGGTCGAGCCATTGCAAACAATGACTCAAAGTGCTTTCATTAGCTCAGATAAAAGGCTCAGTTACTTTAACCTACTTCTTCCTGCCAACTACAAAGGCAACAGGTGACTCAGATGTTACTCGGAGTTGCTAAGAAGCACTTTGCTATTGAAAAGAATAAGACGACCAGGTTTCTTAGAAGACATTAAAATCTCTCCTCCTGAGGGGTTTATGAATTGTTTAAAGGGTGGGAGATGGGGCTGTATTTTCCTTTGGGATGAGGGCCTGAGAACCTGGGAGTTTGAAATTAACCAGGTAAATATTGAATCAGAATTCACTGGAGCTGCTGTTGTATCCTTGTCAGCTCTCAAGGATATGACAAATATTTATCAAGGACCTACTATGTGCCAGGCACTGTACTAGGTGCTGGGGATACAGCAATGAACAACATGGGCAAAAATCCCTGCTTTTCTTTCATTCCGGTGGGAGAAGACAGCACGATAAACAAAACAAATGAAGGAAATATATGTGGTACATGGTACTAAGGAGAAAACTAGAACAGGGGAGAGAGAGAGTTCTAGGTGCGGAGGGATCATCAATACCTATGATTGTAAATACAGTGGCCATGGAAGGCTCCACTTAGAATGTGGAAATTGAGTGAAGACTGAAAGAGCTGAGGGAACCACTCATGCAAGCATCTGGGGAACAAGCAGCGCCGGCAGAAAGGCGAGAAGGCCTTGATCTGGGAGCGAGCCTGGTATAAGCTACATCCAGGAGCCAGGAGGACCGGAGGGGAGACAGAGAGGGAAACTGGGAGATGAGGCAGAGGGCAACGGGAAAGGGGCCTTGCAGGCCATTAGGATGACTTTCGCTTTTTCCCAGAGTGGGATGGGAGCCATCGGAAGCTTTTGAGCAGAAGAGGGACGTGGTCTGATTTAGGTCTTGAGTTTTTCGTTCCTGGTTGCTCTATTGACCGCACTGGTTAAGATACTTGGCATCCTCCTGGGCACACAGTATGCATTCCATAAATGTCCATGTTTTGGTGTCTTCCAAATACATGCAAGGTATCCTTGATTGAAATTTGGAACATTTACTCATATAACTCTATAGTCCGAAAGTAGCACCTTCATTAACGTGTGGATGGTTTGCAATTGTTCAGCCATTCATTCGTTTACCAAATTTTTATTAACAGGTGCCACAAGGAGCCAGGCACTGTCCATTTTAAACACTGAGGACTCAATGGTGAGTGAATAAGCTAGAAAAAGTCCATGCCTCAGAAGGGCTTTCACTGGAGTGATGGGAGGGCAGAAAACAAACAAATAATATATAAATAAACAAATACACATATAATGTCAGGTGGTAACAAGTGCTAAGATAAAGTACGTAAAAGGTTACTGAGGGCGGGCCATTTTAAACACAATGGTCAGTGATGTACTTCTTTAGCTCAACAATAGTTGTTCAGTTCTCACGGAATCAATGGACACGGAGTTTGAGCAAACTCCGGGAGATAGGGAAGGAAACAGAAGCCTGGTGTGTTGCAGTCCATGAGGTCGAAGAGAGTCGGACCCGACTTAGCGACTCAACAACAACTCTATGGGCAGGCTGTGCGCTAAGTTCTGAAGCATTTTCTATACAATCTCTGCCCTCAAGGACTTAGTCTGTAGTGGGCAAAATTCTATGGTGGCCTCTAACATTCCTGCCCTGGTGCACACACCCAGCATAATCCTCAAGACTTGAGTGAGGATTAGTCACATATCATAGTGACTATGGTGTGAGAATCACTCCTTTGATCGCATCATGTTGTATGGCAGAGCTAAGAAAGGGGGTTACCTGCTGAGTTTGACTGAATCATGTACGCTCACCCTGAAGAAAAGATTGAAAGCAGGAAAGGGACTCAATACCAGGAAGGTTCTCTGCTGCTGGTTTTGAAGATGGAGGGGGACACAGGGGAATGGCTTCTGAAAAATCGAGTGACTTGGGATTAACATCTACCAAGAAGACAAGAGACCTCAATTCTACAACCACAAGGAATTGAATTATGTCAACAACCTGAGCGAGCCTCAGAGCAGATTCTTCATCAGCCAAGTCTCCAAATCAAGCCCAGCTGACACCATAATTTCCGCCTTGTGAGAACCTGAGCTGAGAACTTGGCCAAGTTGTGCCTGGTTTTCACACTGGCAGAACTGTGATATAATAAATCAGTATTATTTTAAGTAGCTAAATTTGTGGTAATCTGTTATTTAACAATAAAAACAAAGATAGACTCTGATAAGACTTCTGGTTTCTGGTCCAGCATATGAGGCTAAAAGTCACCTCTCTGTCCTAACAACAAGTAAAAAACTGAACAAACTTGAGAATCAACTCTTTTTAAATCTGTAAGAGAAGGGACGTCACAGGACAAACTGCTGCCCCCAGAATTAGACAGACTGACAGGCAAATACGAAGAATCACAACTTACTGGAGCAGAAACCTTTTGGGAACCAGGGCTGGAGTAGGGAACTTGAGCTGTAGTTGACAAATTGCTGGAGGCTTCATGTGGTTAAGACTAAGAGATAAAAACTCCAGAGGGACCCAGTAATTGGGAGCCACTCCACATTTCTGTGAGCTTTGCCTTCAGAATCTCTAGCAGGTCCTCACAGTGAGTTTCAAACAAAAATCCCCCTGTGATTCCAGCAGAAGAGGAAAAGGAGTCGTTTTGAAATACACCTGAAATACATTCTGCTCTTAACAAGCTCTGTTCTTGGGAGAAACTATTTAACCAGAGCTAATCTTCTAGGGTCTTATCAAAGACTAACTGATCTTGGGAGAGGAAAGTACTTACCTAGCTGGCTCGAGCCTTCCATGTGAGAGAAGAGAAATACCCAATTCCAGAGCCCACTCCAGTCATCCTGCCCTACTTGAAGAGTAGGCGGGAAACTGAGAATTATGTGTGACGTTCACAGTCCAGAGGCATAGGTGCACTAAAAGACCAAGTCCCAGGACTTCCCTGGCAGTCCAATGGTTAAGACTCTGTGTTTCCACTGCACTGGGTGTGAGTTCGACCCCTGGTCGGGGAACTAAGATCCCACACGTATGGTACGGCCAAAAAATTTTTTTAAAAGAAAAGAAAAAAGACTGATTTCTAATTATAGGATGATAAAAATAAAATAATGCTCCCCTTTCTGTCACCCCTTATCACCACATCACTGAAGAACTGTTTATAGGAGTTGTTTCTTTTTTAAAACTCAGCACACCACATCCAGCATTGAATGAAAGATTACAAGGCAGACTAAAAGGCAAAAAACACAGAAGAGATGGAGCAAGCATGAGATTAGGCTGAGATATCACAGAGATGTTAAAATTATCAGGCCAGGAATTTTAAATAACTATGATTAATATGCTAAGGGGTCTAATGGAAAAAATAGACATCGAGCAAGAATAGGCAGGGTAGGGATTTCCCTCACAGTTCAGTGGTTAAGACTCCGTGCGCCCCATGCATGGGGCCTGGGTTTGGTCCCTGGTGGGGGAACTAGATCCCACATGCTGAATGCTACAGTGAAGATCCTGCATGCCACAGTGAAAATCAAAGGTCTTGAGTGCCGCACCTAAGACCCAGTACAACCAAATAAACAATAAAAATTAAAAAAAAAATCAATAACAAAGATATTAAAACCTTTTAATTTTTTTCTTCTTTTTCTCCAGGGACAAGGTACGTTTTCAGTTCCTTGGCGCTTCCCCACTCCTCCTACTGATGCTTCATGGACTTACCTCCCAAATAAACTAGAGTCTCCGGGTCTGCAAAGAAAGAACTCAAGTAGGGCTAGCTTCATGTGTGTGCGACCTGTGAAAGACCTTGTGTCTAACTGATTTAACTCCACTGTTGCCATCTTGAAATTATTAATAATTCATAAACAAGGAGCCCCAAGTTTTCATTTCACACTGGGTCCTGCAAATTACATAGTCAGTCTTGAACACAGCTTAAGACAGTGGTCTAGCATTCCATTTAGGATTGGGGTCCTTAATAACTGTGTTATTCCTGGGCTCTGAAATTATGATTCATCATTCTATTACAAAGGCGTGATTGAGAACTTAAGAGAACAACTGAGTTTCACTCTTGTGTCAGGAGTCACATTTTGTGCTATAAGACTTTCATTGGTGATCACATAGCTTGGGTTGGGATTATTCCTTTAAGGTCAAAAGAAAGCTTATTATATTTGTAATGTTTCGTCACTGATGCTCCATTGGCCCGGTGCTCATTATTGCAATTACACAAACTTTTATTTTCCTGCAGAAAAATTTACAAAGATTTCCACGTCTTTGGGCCCTTCCAATCAATTTCTGAATGTGTGGTGGCATTTCCCATGGGAATAGTCAGTGGCTCAGATTCCTCTGTTTCTCATCCTGTTTGTATTAATATAGACTTTCAATCCATAAAAATCTGTTCTCATGGGGAAGTAATTAAAAGAAACATGGGAGATTGTTTATGTGGCGCTGGACCTGCTCTGAATGATGAAATACATTGATTAAAATTCAAGACTTCGGCCAAAAGAGGGAACTCTTCTCATTTGTTGGCCAGACCAAAGCACTTCACACTTCAAGCGGGCTGTGTTTCAAATGGCTGGGCAATCCTCTCCCTCAGAGTCATCACACCTCTTCAAGAAAGCTTTCTACTTTCCAGATTTAACATCATCAGATACATACCTTCCTCTTCCCTCTCATCCCACAATAATCAAATAAGATAGTTTCAGCCTTTTCAACTAAAAACAGTCTCCCAACAGAAGGTCTAAACATTAAAGAATTATTGAGTGTAAGTGGAAAGCAGAATACAAATGCTCTAAACTTCAAGTGGAAAAAACAGATTTGTGCATGGAGGGAAAGGTAGACCAGATGAACTTCTGCTAATTTCAGAGCTAATAAGCTGGTCAGGGAAACTACACAGGGCAATAGCCAAAAGGCCTTTGGGGAAGTAAAGGGTTTGGGAAAATCTGCTAGAAAACGACGTGCTGATGTAGCCACATGGAAATGGTTGATGGGAATCTGCAGTAGATGCAGATTTACCCTCAGCCTCAACCCTATTTTCTTTCCTTCTTGGCTTTGCTCATGGTGGCTCTTCTACCAGCCCCCTTCAGCTAGTCACTCCCCCTCATCCCTCTAAGCCTTTCTCTTGATGTAATTTCCTCCCGGAAGCCTTCCCTGCCCTCTCCTGCTGCCCGGTCCTGGGTTGGGCCACAGTGATTCAGCACTGCTCTACAGTGCTCCCCAAACTCACTGTGCGTGGATCTTTGCTCAAACAGGCTGTCTACTGCGACTCCCCCCACTGCACTGTAAGCTCTTTGGGAGCAGGCATGATGCCTTATTTATCTTTAGCTTTTGCACACAGTTGCAGCTTCTTACTAAACCTTGGTGGGATGACCATGTGATTGGCTTCACTGCCTGATCTCCTTCCCAAGAACTGTGACCACCATGACCACCAGAGCCTTCCCAAGGACGAGGATGTAAAGGAAGAGGCACTGACTACACAAGACCTTAAAAAGTGAACTCTTCCTGGTGAATGAAAACGGCAGCTGGTCAAAGCTCAAATGTGATCTGAAGGGGAACATCTGCTATCAGACCACACCCGTGGACTTGGCTAGTTCTTCCTTATTTGAGGGTGTGTCGCTTCCTTTTGTCAGATGTCACACTCGCCCCATGAGGAGGAGCTGTTTGTTTCTATTTTTAATGTTTTGTTTATAATTCTAATTTTAACGAAGTAGGTGCCTGGAAGGTCCCTGAGCCTCCTATTGGGTGCAGGGCTTGCGTTACAGATATAATGGTCTCTGGGTACAATAGGCGTAAATGAATACAGGGTCTGAAGGTAAATAGGACACAGCCACTCAGTTCATCACTCTCTAGGCTTTCCTGACAAATGCAAAAGTGGACAGATTCTGGGAGCTGGCAGAGCCACGGGCTTTCCGTTAGAACGGATTCAAGGAATTCCCTGGTCCGGGGGTTAGGGCTCTGTGCTTTCACTGCCGGGGGCCCAGGCTCAGTCCCTGGTTGGGAACTCAGATCCTGCTAAGTCATGTGTTTCAGTCTAAAACAAACAAACAACAAACTAGATTCAGTTCTGGTTTTCTCAGCTTTTAGGCAAGTCACTTCAGTTCAGTTCAGTTCAGTCACTCAGTTGTGTCTGATTCTTTGCAACCCATGGACCGCAGCACACCAGGCCTCCCTGTCCATCACCAACTCCCGGAGTTCACTCAAACTCATGTCCATCGAGTCAGTGATGCCATCCAACTATCTCATCCTCTGTCGTCCCCTTCTCCTGCCTTCAATCTTTTCCAGCATCAGGGTCTTTTCCAATGAGTCAGTTCTTCATATCAGGTGGCCAAAGTATTGGAGTTTCAGCTTCAGCATCAGTCCTTCCAATGAATATTCAGGACTGATTTCCTTTAGGATGGACTGGTTGGATCTCCTTGCAGTCCAAGGGACTCTCAAGAGTCTTCTCTAACACCACAGTTCAAAAGTATCAATTCTTTGGTGCTTGGATTTCTTTATAGTCCAACTCTCACATCCGTACATGACCACTGGAAAAACCGCAGCTTTGACTAGACGGACCCTTGTTTGCAATCTTCCATTGATAACTTTAAATGGCATAATTTCTATACAAAATACTTGAAAGGAGATAATCAATCAATGTTTCTTCCTTTGTCTCTGCACCTGTTTGCCTCAAGGTCACTCACTCAGCAGCCTCTCTATGGTAACTGCCCTTTGAAGACTTGTCTCAATTATCAGAGGCTTAAGAATCACCTTGCTAAAAGGCAGTTCCCGGGCTCCACCTCCAAAGACCATGGAACAGTGGGCCGAAGTGACATTTTAAACAGCTCTCTCAGGTAATTCCGAGTCAGGTGGCTAGCTGTCCACACTTCAGGAAGCACAGTTTGAAAACTTCAAAGTCTTTCTTTGTCTTAGCAATAAGACGACTTCCCTTTTCATCGGCAACAGCCTGAAGAAAAATCCCTTTATACCAAAGTATTTAATTAGATGCTCCGCCCTGTTGAGGAAGTGCTGAGGTTAAAAAAAAAAAAAAAGACAGTAAGCTGAGGAGGTGTGGAAGTGGTGGAAGAGGGTGGGGAAAGCTGGTGGTTTTCTTTGGCTTACAGAATGCTGTCCACACTCCTTGGATTTAGCAGATGGCTTCTGCTGGACCTGGAGACACAAGAGGTGAGACTGATGGGAGAGCTTCCAGCTTACATCACCAAGACTTAGCCTGTGTGCTAAGTCGCTTCAGTTGTGTCTGACTCTTTGTGACCTCCATGGACTGTAGCCTGCCAGGCTCCTCTGTCCATGGAATTTTTCAGGCAAGAATACTTAAGTGGGTTGCCATACCCTTCTCCAGGGGATCTTCCAGACCCTGGGATCGAACCCATGTCTCTTATGTCTCCTGCATCGCCACCTGGAGCTTAAAAGTACGACTTCATTTTCTTCCTTTACGAGCTATAAAATTCCCTCTCCATCACATCCATTCAGATGTAAACATCAGTACTCATACACAGCCCTAAGCCAAATAGAAGAGGCTTTGCTATCACCAGTGGTTTAGGGTTGCCCAGTCCCTGTGGCTTCATTAGAATGGGAAAAGGAGGGGTGAGTAGACACCTGCTCAGCCTGGCCCTTGCAAAATCCCCTCTGAGACTTAGAAAATCCATGGGGTCTTGGGCTGCCTCATCTCACCAGGTCCTCAGGCCATTTTGCAAAGAACACCTGGCAGGGGTTCCCCTGTAGGCTGATCACTATCTAGGTGCCGCTTCTTACTGGAATTTCTCTCTCGATTCTTATTTCCCACCCTCCCTCCTCTTTCTGAACACCATGGGCATCTGAAGTTCACTGCTCTTTGGGGAAGTGCAGTATGCTGCTTTCAGGGTTCTCCCATCCCATGCAGCTTCTTCACCTGTGTTCTCCAACAAGTCTCCACTACAGAAGCCAGGTGGTTCTCAGCTCTGCGTCTATTCAGTCAACATTTTATTTTTCAGTTGTGGCAAAATACTCATGATACCAAATTTACTATCTGAAGCATCTTTAAGTGTACAGTTCAGAAGTGGCAAGTATATTCATTGTTGTGCAGTCCATCTCCAGAACTCTTTGCATCTTATGAAACTGAGACTTTACACCCATTAAACAACTCCCTGTTCCCCTCTTCTCCCAGTCCCTGAGTACTCACTTTCTATATTCTGTCTCTAGGGATCTGACTGAGACATACAGTATTTGTTCTTCTGTGACTGGCTCATTTCACTCGGCATAATATTCTCCAGGTTTGCTCACGCTGCCACATGTGTCAGAATTTCCTTCCTTGTTAAGGCAGAATCATATTTCATTGTATGTAGAGACTATGTTTTGTTGATCCATTCATCTGTCAGTGGACACTTAAGTTGCTTCCACCTTTGGGCTATTGTGAATAATGCTGCTATGAACATGGTGGACAAATCTCTCTTCAGATCCTGCTTGCAATTCTTTCGGGGCCCTTGCCAGAAGTGGAATTGCTGGTGGCTCAGATGGTAAAGAATCTGCCTGCAATACAGGGGACACAGGTTCAATCCCTGGGTCAGGAAGATCCCCTGGAGAAGGGAATGGCTACCCACTCCAGTATTCTTGCCTGGGAAATCCCAGGGACAGAGGAGACTGACTGGCTATAGTCTAGGGGGTTGCAAAGAGTCAGACACGACTGAACGACTTACACTTCAACTTTTTTCACGTTTCACAGTAACTCTATGTTTAATTTTGTTAGAAACTACAATATTGTCTTCCACAGTGGCTGCACCATTGTACACTCTAACCAGTGGTGCACAAGGGTTCCAATTTCTCCCCACTCCAACAACACTTGCTTTTTTCTGATTTTTTAATAGTAGCCATCCTAATGGGTACATTGTGATTTTCACTGGCATTTTCCTAATGGTTAGCAACGCTGAGCTTCTTTTCATGTGCTTGCTGGTCATTTGTGCATCTTCTTTGGAGAAATTCAACAAACGTTTCTTTGTCATCTGCAAGTTGCCTATCTAACGGCTATTTCCCCTTGTCCTCTGGCTGACCTCTGATTTCACTTCTCCCTGATGAGGTTCGGGGATAAGTCCTGATTCATCTAAGTCAGTGGTTCTCTATCCTGACTAACCCACGGTGTTACCTGAATGCTGCCCTGGAAACCTCTGGATTTATGATTGTTAGTGGTGTGTCCAAGGCCAAAATTTCTATGTAGAAAAGAGGTAGAAATTGCTTGAATTATTCTATGCATCAAAGAGAACACTCTAGTCCAAGGAAGGAAAAGAAAACAAACAAAAAGTTACTTGAATGCTTACAAAGTGATTAATAATACCATAAGAAGAGTGTGAGCTAATAATTGGCCATCTGAATTTGCCACTGTGGCCATGTTTATCTATGATGATAGAAGAAAGGAGCGGAGCCATGGTTTTGAACAGACTTCAACCCTGGACTCTCATGATGAAAGTCTGCTACTCTACTGTCCAAGGGTTTTAAGTTTCATTCAGATCACAGGAGAGACAGAAAACTGGAAACCTTGGACAAGCTGGGGTATCAAGAGCTAGACCAATGCTTCCCTGGTGGCCCAGTGGTTAAGAGTCCACCTTGCAATGCAGGGGACATCCGTTAGATCCCTGGTCCGGGAAGATCCCGCATGCCGTGGAGCAACTCAGCCCGTGAGCCACAACGAGTGCGTGCATGTGCTGCAACTACTGAAGCCCTTGAGCTGTGTTCCACAAGAGAAGCCGCCATCTCGTGCCACAACTAGAGAAGGCAGCAATGAAGATCTGGTGCAACCAGAAAGTAAATAAATAAAGAGCCAGACCAGAACTGAAAGCCTCCTGAACTGAATCCTGCATCTGCCTCAGACCTTCCTTGTGGTTCCCAGCCAAGTCCTGAAATCTGGGTCAGTTACAGAGTATAGATGCAACACTAGAAAGGAAAGAAGTTGAGTTCACAGACCATTCTGAGTCCAAACCACGTAAGTCTTTAGAGATTAAATTTAACACCTTGATGTGATACCTGAGCCCAAACGAGTAACTTAGTTAAACTAATGGCCAGCCAGGTAGTACCGATCAGATTACCTGAGGCTCAGGTATATAGCAGAAGTAACCTTCTTTAGCTTCTTCTTTCCTGGATCTGGGTGTTATCAGATCAGGCATCATTTCTGCTACGGTTCCTTCAGTTGTACCTGGAGAGGGCCTTCCGGGTATGCACTGGCTATCACCACTTAGTGAGTCCCAGAGGCATGGCTGGATGGCTGGATGAGGGGTACACGGGATAGTCTGTGGCTGGTTGTAGTTCTCTACCTATTTCCAATTAGAGTCTATGCTCCTTATGGACAAATCCCAATGCATACCAAAATGCTTAAAGATGACACAGGGTCAGCTGCTAGTTGACAGCCCTGTGTGACAAGAACCAGCCATAGGAAGGTCTGATTCAATATAAAATAGTAAGAAGAGTATGTATGTCTCTAGGAAAGCCATTAAAATAGAAAACACAAAAAATCTACTTACCATCAACATTTCAGAATTTGCTTTCTGATTTACTCTTACAGATAGTATCAAACTTTGAAATGAACATGGATGAGTACAAAGTTTATCCACACTGCTGTGTGTGCTCAGTCATGTCTGATTCTTTGGGACCCCCATGGATTGTTGCCCGCCAGGATCTTCTGTCCTTGGGATCTCCCAGGCAAGAAAACTAGAGTGGGTTGTCATTTCCTACTCCAGGGGATCTTCCCAACCCAGGAATTGAACCCACATCTCTTGTATTGGCAGAGGATTCCTTATCACAAGCACCACCTTGGAAGCCCATCCAAAGAGCTACCTGTCAATGATTCACACCTGGCCTTGGAAATGGCTTGTTCGGCTTTGTGGTCTCCACAATGAGGACACAGGCCCGAAACTCCTCAAAAAAAGTGATTTGTGTAGGATGCATCTCAGTTTCAGAATGAATGGGAACAATTCCGAGGGACAAATTGTGAGAAGTAGAAAAGTCCATGAGGTGTTCATTCAATTGGATCAGCATGAATGTAGGTCCTGATACCATTTATCCTATGGAAGAAGCATGGTACTACTCAAAACTGTACCATGAAGTCTGTAAAGAACCTTGAAAATTAGGGAATTTTAAATCTTGAAACTCTAAATGAAGAGAAATCATACCCGTGTATAAAATAAGTTCAGAATCACTGCAGGAATTTTGTGGATACAATAAGGCAAATGTAGGAAACAGAACACTTGAGAAAGGTGAAAGACAGCAACACTCAGAGATAACTGCCGGGGCTCGTGATCAGGGAGGCTGATTCTCCCAGTCAAAGTGTAAATGTTGAGACGTACCTGGTGGTCCAGTGGTAGGGACTCCAGGCTTCCACTGCAGGGGGCGTGGGTTCAATCCCTGGTCAGGGCACTAAGATCCCGCAAGCAGTGCCCAAGCAACAGCAGGAGCAAAGCCGAGTACAGTGGAAGTGTAAATGCCACCCTGGACAGAGAGCTGCCTTGTCTGGAGACACAAGGTTGAATGTGGGGCTGGAACTGGCTTGCGGGTGAGACACCTGATGTCTAGAGGGAGCCTTCAATGACTGGATAACGTGCAGAGAAGTTTCACTGCTGGGCTGTTCCTGGAAAGGTGAGGAGACTTCAACAAAGGGGGCCAGCGGCTTTCATGGCACTTCTGGGCAAGCACTGGAAGGCATCGGTACGAGCTGCTCTTTCCCACAAGCCCACCTCAGGGCGAAGATATATTGAGATACAATTAAGTCAAGGCTGATCTGAGTGAGCCCAGGTTGGTCATTCTTCCCTAAACCTGCAAGAGACACTGGCTCATTGGGGCTTGTTACCCTCCTTCACCCTCCCTCCCCCCGCCAAAAAAAAAAAAAAAAGCCACACACAAAGACTGAGAGGAGAATTATCACCAGAAAAGCACCCAAATGTAGGAACTTGGAGTGACAGAAGACGGGGGGAGGATGAGAATTGAAGGTAAGAATTAAAAAATGAAGACCCAGAAACAAAAATACCAAAGCAAAGGGCAGAATGGAAGCATGGGGAGAAAGGAAAAATGTGAAAATTCAGGCTGCCAAAACAGTATTTCTAGCAGCAGACCTGGGGTCGGGTAAGTTTGGAAAACACAGTACTCTGTATTTAACCATTCCCTTTATTTTGCAATTTATAATGCAAAATAGCTTATTGATGGCTTTGAGATCAATTGCAATAAAGAAACCCATTTAACTCACAAATTTAATTAAATACAGAACCTCTTTATCCACAATACCACCTAGTAACATCCTGTAGGGTTAGAATTATACATTACATGTTTATCACATGCTTATACACATTACAGTAAGACAAGTAAATACCGTGGTTATAAGAAAAGTGTCTACTTATAGGAAAAAGCAGGATAACAATGGGAAAACCAAACTTGGTTAGGAGTCAGCAGAGCTGACATCAGCTGCTGACTCTCCGATTCTGCATATCTACGTAGAAAATACACCGTGTGCAGTTTATGTTGCTGAAAATCCAAAATCAGAGAGAATTCCAACGGCGGCAAGGTTTAGAATTCTGGTTTTTCTCCTAAGAAGATTAATCACTTGTCCAAGTTACTTAACCTCTTCAGGCTTCAATTTACTTATTTAGAAAGTGAGGGACTTACACGTCAAGATTTCTGTTATCCTGTGTGTGTGGCTGTGTGTGGGGGTGTGTGTGGGTGTGTGTGAGTGCGCCAGCTCAGTGGTGTCTGACTCTTTGCAACCCCAAGGACTGTAGCCTGCCAAGCTCCTCTGTCCATGGGGTTTCCCAGGCAAGAATACTGGGGCGGGTGCTCGCTTTGGCAGCACATACACTAAAACTGGAACAATGCAGAGAAGATTAGCATGGCCCCTGAGCAAGGATGACATGCAAATTCCTGAAGCATTCCATATCTTTTTTTAAAATAATAATACTGGAGTGGGTGGCCACTGCCTACTCCAGGTGATCTTTCCGACCCAGGGATTAAACCTGTGTCTTTTGCATCTTCTGCACTGGTAGGTGGATTCTTCACAATGGCATCACCTGGGAAGCCCTTTCTGTGATCCTACCAAACTTGAAAACCTTTGTATCACAGGAGCTCTGATAATCCAAAAAAAATCCTTTCAATGGGTAGCAGGTGATTCTCCTCCCACTCCTCAAAAAAAAATTAGACAGCGTAAGGACTTCCCTGGTGGTCCAGGGGTTAAGAGTCTGCACTTCAAAATGAAGTGGTTGGGGAACTAGGATCCCACATGCCACGTGGTGTGGCCAAACAAACAAAAGAGTCCAACAACATATTAGTAGTTTGACATCTCACTCAAAACTCAAAGGAGCCAATCATTTTCTTCTATTGTGGATCTCCGAGTATAGACTGAAAGCCAGCTTTGTGCTGCCTTGACATAAGGTGTAAAGCAAAGTCCTTATAATATGAATACATGATGTCTTCTAGGAGTCTGACCTTGGACACTCTTGAGGCTCCTTTAGATCGTAAGATGAAGCATCTTACGGACATACATAACATCTCACAGAAAAACCCGAATCAGCCTTTTGGCCAACCCAATATTTCCTAGGCTATGATGAGGACAAGATGAGTCTGTGTAAGAACTGAAGGCTGGTACCCAGTGTAAAGTCTCTTCATCCAATGAGAAGCCATTCATTCTTGGTACCATTTCCACTTGCTACTCTCTTATCCTCTGCCTCTGTCCCAGTAATGGTCCAAAAATACTCAACCTCATACACTCCCTGGTCTCTAACAGCATTAGGTAAGACAGAAAGTGTCACCGTGGGTCACAGCTAAGGATGGAGGCAAGGATGCCTACAGCAACTGAGTGAGAGCAAAGCTGGGGCCCAGATGTCATACCTGGGTTGGTACCACGGTGCTGAGGGTAAGAGCCAAGTCCAGGCTGCCCTTGGAGCCTAGATGGGAGCCAGTAGTGAGGCCTATGCCCTGGATGGCAGACCCCAGGCACCAGACAGGAAAACCTTTAACTGGAAGCCTCTCATACTGCTCCTGGGGGGCCGGGGGCCAACTTCACAGTGTGTCCACAGGAGAGCTGCAGGCAGGAGCCCTTCTCCCCACAAGGGAGACGGTAATGAGTTGACTTGGCTGGGAGAGAGAGCATGGAACCCAAGCAAAGGTCACATCCTGACGGGAAGCCTTTCATTGATGGTGTGCACACGAAGACATGGTGCTAGGCAGTATTCATAAATTATTTGGCATGTTTCATAACAAAGACAAGATCTTATAGACACACGCTCTGGCACCCCCTGCTGCTGCTGCTGCTAAGTCGCTTCAGTCATGTCTGACTCTGTGCGACCCCATAGATGACAGCCCATGAGGCTCCCCCATCCCTGGGATTCTCCAGGCAAGAACACTGGAGTGGCTTGCCATTTCCTTCTCCAATACATGAAAGGGAAAAGTGAAAGTGAAGTCGCTCAGTCGTGTCTGACCCTCAGCCACCCCCTGGACTGCAGCCTTCCAGGCTCCTCCGTCCATGGGATTTTCCAGCCAAGAGTACTGGAATGGGGTGCCAGGCACCCCTGGCCCCCTAAAATACTTTCGAACTCAGTTGTGAAATATCCCATCAAATCAACCCTCAATAACTGGAGAAGCTTTTCTCATATTCTGACCAAGTGCTGGGTGCCTGGAGCCAAAACTCTTCTAATGTTTCACGTTTCTCCATCATGGTTCTTTGAAAGCAGTCCCTGTTTCTGGCCTCTTTTGACATACAGTTTACAATTCATGAAAAATAGCTGCAGGTGAAAAGCTGCAGTGTCTTTCTCTTGAATATTTTGCCTCTGACCGTTACTGCACAGGAGGGATGTCCCCTGAGTGGCTGAAGCTGGGGGAGGGGAGGACTTGAGTAATCAGTGCCAAGAGCCCAGCAAGATCCTGATTTAGCAACAAAGCAGGTGCCAAGCATCGAGAGGTGTCAAGACCACAGGAAACAGGAGGAGTCTTCCAGCAGCAGGCGTCTCTGTATCAGGGAAGTCCGTGTTATGTACACGTGACTCCTCCTCCCATAAAATCTGTCACCGCCGCAATGATGGGAAAGGACTAATGTGGGAGAGGATTATAAAATGTTTCACTGTGGGGAGGATTTCATTGTAACAACAAATGAGCTTTGTCCAAAGAGGGCACTTTTGATCTTTTTAGAATACACTTACTACTGTGGTGTTTAGCTAAATATAAAAATATCAAAAAATACCCCGAAGTGCTCAAAAACTCAGCTGAGCATCACTGACCATCAGCTGTCATCCTGCTGACAGGCTACAGTGACAGAAAAATAGATCCTAACGTCGGGACCACAAAGAATCAATACTTAAAGACAAATGTTTACTTTTAGTTTTTTAGTTTGTTTTGGATGAAGTGTCCAGCATTGATGACATCAATCAGTCTGGAATTCTAGGGTGATGTCATCTCTTCCAATATCTGTTCGGTTCTGGCTACTGGGCCCTTCTCCCCCCAGCCCCATCCCCCCAGCATGTGCTTTCCAGAGCACTCACCATCCTATGCCGTATTCTTCTGATTAGCTTGTCCATCTCCACACCCGACCCCCAACCATCCGTGCCTGGGAACCTTCACATCCTCACAGCTTTGCACCTTGCTCAACACAAAATGAGCACACAGGAAATAGTCAGTGACAAAATGCTTGCCAAAAAAAAAAAAAAATTCAAAGAAATTTAAAAGGTTTTTAAAATTCCTGTTCCAGTATGATTGAGTAAGCTCCAACTGGCCCATCTTTCTACAGAAAACCACCATAAACTCTGAATGTACACACATCAAGAAATGTCTTGCGCCACTAGGTTTCACTGGTGAACTCTATCAAACATTTAAGAAGAAATGGCAACACTGTCATACAAGTTCTTTCAGGAAATAAAGCTGGAAGGAACATTTCCCAACTCATTTTATGAGGCCAGCACCACCCGAACAGTAAAACCTGACAAAGACATAACTCTCCCCTCTTCCCCAACACCCTTATGAATTAGTAGATTTTGCCTATAATCAGAATGCATTTGAATATCCTGTGTTCAACTTGTACAGATAGTGCTGCTAGCAAATTTAACAAATTCATATAATGTATTTCGTACTGACTGGTCAGAGAAGAAAAGTTACTAATTTTGAGATTTACATTTTAGTGTCCACCAGAGGGGACTGGTATAATTTTGTGGAAATTAACTCCAAAATGTAATGGAATTGG
Source organism: Bos indicus x Bos taurus (assembly GCF_003369695.1). Classification (NCBI taxonomy): domain Eukaryota; kingdom Metazoa; phylum Chordata; class Mammalia; order Artiodactyla; family Bovidae; genus Bos; species Bos indicus x Bos taurus. Next base: position 40,467,864 of record NC_040098.1, on the reverse strand, counting down.
CCTTCCTGTATCATCACTTTTACTCCGTCCAGATTTATCCATCAGCGGCTTGAAAATGGAAATAGATTACACAGCACAGGGAACCACACTCGATATTTGATAATAACCTATAAGGGAAAAGAATCTAAAAAAGATGTGTGTATAAGTGATTCACTTTGGTGTATATCTGAAACAAAAACAATAGTGTAAACCAACTCTGGTGGTGGTTTAGTCACCAAGTCGTGTCTGATTCTTGTGACCCCATGGACTGTGGCCCGGCAGGCTCCTGTGTCCACAGGATTCTCCATGCAAGAATACTGGATTGGGTTGCCATTTCCTTCTCCAGGGGATCTTCCTGACCCAGGAATTGAACCCTGGTCTCCTGCATTGCAGGTAGATTCTTTACCGACTGAGCCAAGAGGGAAGCCCATGAAACTAACTACACTTCAATTAAAAAAAAAAAAAAAAGGCAACCCTGCCACCTCTAACTGGATCTAAAAGAATCTAACTGGATCTCCTTGTCCCTTTTGAGAAAAGCTGTTCATCTGAGGCCAAGTCACAGGCTAGCTTCCTGATCTAATTGAATATATTTGGCGGGACACTGATAGACAGGTTGCTCTTCCTATTGGTGGGCTGCTGCTGCTCCTGCTAATTCGCTTCAGTTGTGTCCGACTCTGTGCCACCCCATAGATGGCAGCCCTCCCCATCCCTGGGATTCCCCAGGCAAGAACACTGGAGTGGGTTGCCATTTCCTTCTCCAATGCATGAAACTGAAAAGTGAAGTCGCTCAGTCATGTCCGACTCTTAGCAACCTCATGGACTGCAGCCCACCAGGCTCCTTGGTCCATGGGATTTTCCAGGCAAGAGTACTGGAGTGGGGTGCCATTGCCTTCTCCTTATTGGTGGGCACTCCTATCCAATTAGGAAACATGGTGGCTGAGGGCTAGCTCATCAGCAGGGCCTGTGGGGGAGGGGAGTAGGTTTTCCTTAGAAGGGGCGGTGTGCGCGGACACAGTCGTGTCCGACTCTTAGCGACCCCATGGACTGCAGCCCTGCATGGGATTTTCCAGGCAAGAGTACTGGAGTGGGTGCCATTGCCTTCTCCAATGCATGAAAGTGAAAAGTGAAAGTGTGGTCGCTCAGTTGTGTCCGACTCTTCGTGACCCCATGGACTGCAGCCCTGCATGGGATTCTCCAGGCAAGAGGACTGGAGTGGGTGCCATTGCCTTCTCCGAGAAGCCCTGGAGCGGGTCGCTATTAGTGGAGCGCTAGCCACCAGCCTACATCTCGTCTCTCCGTAGTGGTGGAGGATGGTTAAATTGCCATCATCAGTGGGTCTTCCCCATTTTTCTGAGGTATATGGAATACTTCCTCAAAAGGCACACAATTCACTTTCAGTGAGATCTTCACCCGACTCACCAGGGAAGGTCTGGATGAGGCACAAACAAGTTGTGATGCTTTGCGTCCGGGATCCAGAGTGTGTCTAAGTAGAGGGAAGAGGTATGACTCTGAACCACAGTCCTTAGGAAACGCCAAGGAAGAAGACTGTGAAAATCAAGTCCAGAGGGCAGAACAAGGCCAAAACCAGGGACAAACCAAGGCCAAACCAAGGCCAAAAACCAGAGACAGTCCAAGCCTCAGGAATTGGGCAAAACAAGAACAAACGGAGGGTGACGTGAGTGTGGCTGACGGGGCCTCTGCTTGCTTTTATGGACACACCAGGTGGAGAGCCATGGTGGCTAGTGCTGGCATAAAGGCACCTGATTGAGGGGGATTTTCAGGAAAAGCCCATTCCTTTTCCTTCTCCAGTTATTTGTGGTTGAGTTCTTTTGTCTCTGACCTCTGGAGAGTCATTCCAACTCTCCTCCATCACCTGGGAACCTCTTATTTTATTGTTTTTTTAAAAAATTTTATTGATTTTTATTGCAGTGTAGTTGCTCTACAAGGCTGTGTTAGTCTCTGCTGTACAGCAAAGGGGATCAGCTACTGTTCCATGTATCCCCCTCTTTGTATTTCCTTCTCATTTAGGTCACCAGGGAGCATTGAGGAGAGTTCTCTGTGCTACATAGCAGGTTCTCATTAGTTATCTACTTTATACACGGTGTCAATAGTATATATAGTCAATCCAATCCCCCAGTTCATCCCACCCTCTCCTTTCCCCCTTGGTAGCCATACATTTGTTCTCTATGCCTGTGTCTCTATTTTTGCTTTGCAGGTAAGATCATCTGTACCATTTCTCTCGATTCCACGTATGTGCGTTAATATCCACTGTTGGTTTTTCTCTTTGTGACTTCTCTCTGTATGACAGACTCTAGGTCCATCCAGGTCGCTGCAAAAGACACAGTTTTGAGGGACCTCTTTCTTTGTGCTGCGATGATTTCCTTTGGCCCACCTCAGACTCTCCAGTTCCTCTAACAATCTGGTGGTGTTCAGCAGGGTGCGGCTTGAGTGCTTTAACCAGCTTGCTTTAAAGAGCACGGCCCAGAAGGTGAACTTAGCATCTCCGTTACAGGTTACTGAACCTATCCCCTCAGCATGTGCATGCCTGTGGATCAGAAACAGCAAAATTGGTGTCTTTGGAAACCCTGCTGTCTATCTGCAGCCTGATCATCTACCAAGTAAAGGTAGCCGTTAACTAGATCACTTGTGATCACCTCTCTGAATCGCTCCCACGTCATCTTGGGAGCTCACACACCATTCTTCCAGCTAGGTAATCCACATGGTAATAAGAGATCTCTCCATACATGCTGCATATATTCCACACCTGGCCTGAAAAGACACACTCAGTTCTAGAGGCAAACATGATACCACTGATGATTTCAAATAAGAGAAGGTCTCTTGATTGGCTCAAGGACCCCAAGGCCTTAAAATGTCATTGTTCCCAAGGAAAACATTTGTAACATCAATCCACGGTTGCCCTATTCACAAATGACCAAGTATGAACCTCTATCTCCATCTAAGACAACTTTTCTTGTTATACAACTCAGAATTCCTATGATGTCACTGACCTGAGGGTGATTTATAAGGATAGGGTGTCGGTGGGGAAGGTGGGGGCTCTATTTGGGATGATGCATTTACATGATCCCTATTTGGGATGATGCATTTACAAATGGTGGTTGGTCCATGATGCCTGAAATCGTATCAGAGCTACATGATGGGAGCATTGAAGCAAAATGGGCTTCTGTAGACTGGTACGGGAGCCTAGCTCTCTCTTTTAGCTTCAAAGAACAAACTACAATCTTTTTCATAATTTGGGGGCTGTGTCTAGAATGTACATTATATCTATGAAAATGCTTTGTAAATTAGAATCCTATTGTTGATAAAGCATCAGCTATTACCTAAAGCAAACCCTCACCTTTCAAAACCACTATTTCTTCCCCGAGGAAAAAGTTTTGCTACTGCTTCTGAGGTGCTGGCTATTTGGTATTTTTCCAACAGCCCTTAACTCTGAAATGTTATACCAGCTAGACATACAGCTTATAGAGAAGCAGCTACTTCACCCGAAATCTCCACCTATTCACTTAATCAATGCAACCTTATAGCAGGCATCATCTTGGTCAAGCCATCATGTCAATTCAAGAAGTAGTTAAAGTGTCTGAAAGTGAAAAGTGGAAGTGTTAGTCACCAAGTCATGTCTAACTCTTTGCAACCCCACAGACTGTAGCCCAACAGGCTCCTAGATCCATAGGATTTCCCAGGTAAGGATACTGGAGTGGGTTGCCATTCCCTTCTCCAGGGGATCTTCCTGACCCAGGGATCAAACCCCTATCTCCTGCATTGCAGGCAGATTCTTTATTGTCTGAGCCACGAGGGATTTGCCAGTGGTTAAATGCCAACTCAGGATCAAAGGAATTATTTATTGAGTGCCTGGTGTTTGCAACATATGGGACAGATTTAAATAGAGAAAAACCCCATCACAAAAGTTCTTCAGATTACCACTGATCATAAAGAGGCAAGCAAAATCATTTCTGCCATGAACTGCCTGTGGTGACTTATCTCTATATTACACTAACAAGAAATATCATCCAGCCCTCTAACACAAGTACATGTGTAGAGCATTCCACAGGAGTTCAGAACTTACACTGACATAAGTCTTTCTCCTGGACTTCCGTCCCAGTCCAGAGGCTAAGACTCTGTGCTCCCAGTACAGGGAGCACGGGTTCGATCCCTAGCCAAGGAACTAAGATCCCTCATGCTACAAGGAGGAAAAAAAAAAAAAAAATCTTTTCAACAAATAGTGCTGGAATAATTGGATACCCTCATATCAAAAAAAAAATAAATAAATAAACCTCAACCCATACTTCATGTTGTAGACAGGAATCAACTCAAAATGGGACACCCAAAAATTAACAACTTGTAGAAGAAAACATAAGAAAAAAAAAATCTTAGTTATCTTGATTAAGTAAAGATTTCTTAGAACACACACAAAAAAACAAAAACACAAACCTTTCTCAACCAACCAAGTAGTATTTCATAAGTGCCTATAGCAGAGCAGTTACAGGTACTAAGAGAAGTGTTGACCTTTTGAATAAGCAAAGTTGATTGCTTTTGTTTTTCAAGTAACTCAAGATCCACAGTAACTTCATCTAAAGAGCCATCAAAGGAATTGTATGTTGAACTAAACTGACATCCACCACAAAATCCTTTTTCTCTTGAACTCTATGAAGTCTCCTTTCTCTGTGCCTCTAAGACAATAGCTACTTGTAAATAGAGTACATGTAGCAACAATATACACTCATATATATTTTTCCACATCTGTTGTCTTATTTAAGAGCAAGGCGTTTTGGAGTCAGAATTGAGTTCCATTTGTGACTGTCAGAGTAAGTAAATGTGACCTTGGATAAATCTCTTTAGCTCTCTGGGTCTTAGTTTTCTCATCCTTAAAATGAGATACGTAATAGAAATTACCACTGGGCCGTTGAAAGGATTAAAGGGGCTAATATTCACAAATTTCTTGGCACTAGGAGTACATAATCCATCAATGGTAGATTTCATTATTATTCTTTAATAATGGCCCCCACCTTTGTTAAGTCTACCAGGCAGTTACAGTCATCTCTATTGAACAGATGATTAAGTCATTGATTCAGGGCTCAACAGGGGCAGCTCCAGGGCTTCTGGAGCAGGTCCCAGGACCCCCACCACACCCCATCACCCCCAGTCAACCTTGTAGACTTTTACAGAATGGGCCGCGCTGTCCAGCACAAGAAGAGAACTCTCCTTGGTGAAGGTCAGCGCCACGGGATGCGAAAGACCGTGGGTGATGATGGGCTTCAGCACTGGAAACTCCTCCGGTTTGCCTAGACAGAGGACAGCCGGACTGGAAGTATCGGCAACCACCACGTTGCCCTGGTGATCGAAGGCCACGGCGGAGGCGGTGATCTTGGAAGGGAAAAAGAGGCTCAGCCCGAAGGAGTCCACCTGTCCGATGAGCTGCATGCTCGCGCTAAACACCTTCACCGTGGTGCTGCTGCAGGCGCCGGGCCCCAGGGGGTGCTCAAGGACCGCGATGGCCCCGGTGAGCCAGGACACCGCCACCCCCCGCGGGTGACGCAGGTGAGCCTGCAACCGTTCAGTCCTCCGGAGGACCCCTTCGGGAAAGTCGACCTCCAGGAGGTGCAGGGACCCCGCCTCCGCGTCCGTGACCAAGACCCCATTCTGCGGGGTGGTCTCCACACCCCACGGCAAGCAGAAGTGGCCTCCCAAGACGAGTTTGATCTGGCCGAAAAAGTCAAATACTTTGAGGGAGCGGTCGCCGGCGTCGGTGACGACCACATGGCAGTCGTTGGTGACCGTGACGTCAACCGGGTACCGAAGGTCCTGGGCAGCGTCCCCCTTCTCTCCAAACTGATGCGCGCAGCCTCCCCCGGAGTCGAAGACCTTGACTCGCCTCTTGCCGTCGTGCACCACCACGACCCGCCCCGTCTTGGGACACAGAGCCAGCCCGGTGGGGTTGACCAGGGTCCCCCAGCCGCCGAAGGCGTGCTGGCAGGTGAGGACCCCCGGGGCGGAGGGGGCGGCGCGCGGGGCAGCCGGGCCGGGCCGCAGCGCGGAGCCCAGGAGCTCCAGGAAGTGGAGCACTGGCAGGCAGTCGCTGGTGTCGCAGCCCCGGCAGGCCCGCCGGCAGAAGGGGCACTCGAGGGCCAGCGTCCGCGGGTGCGCCAGGGCGGCCACGCAGGCCAGGCAGACCACGTGGCCGCAGGACAGGTTGCGTGGGCGCCGCTGCTGGCGGTGGCCGAACCGCTCGAAGCACACCTTGCACTCAAGCAGGCTGGTCTCGGCCTCGCGCAGCAGCTCCCGCAGCGCCGGCCCGCTCCCAGCGGCCTCGGCCCCCATCGCGCGGCCCCCGCCCCGCACGCTCCGGCCGCGCCGTCTGCCCGCCGAGCTGGACGCCGCGCCGGCGCGGCCTGGGGTCACGGTCACGGGGCGGGGCCGCTGGGCCTGACGTCCACTTTGTCCGGCCGCTCAGCCGAGAGGTGCCGCCCCCTTGTGGGCGCGCGCCGCACTGTATCCGGAGAGGCGCACAGTGGATTTTAACAAGTTCTAATCAGAGAGTCGGAGAAGGCAATGGCACCCCACTCCAGTACTGTTGCCCGGAAAATCCCATGGATGGAGGATCCTGGTAGGCTGCAGTCCATGGGGTCGCTAAGAATCAGACACGACTGAGGGACTTCACTTTCACTTTCCTCTTTCATGCATTGGAGAAGGAAATGGCAACCCACTCCAGTACTCTTGCCTGAAGAATCCCATGGACGGAGAAGCCTGGTGGCTGCAGTCCATGGGGTCGCACAGAGTCGGACACGACTGAAGCGACTTAGCAGTTGCAGCAATTACAGAGTCGGACACGACTGAAGTGACTTAGCAGAATCCACAGAATAGACTGCGTGCTGCAGTCCATGGGATCGCAAAGAGTCGGACACAACTCAGGGACTGAACTGAACTGAACTGATCCACAGAATATTCATTGGAAGGACTGATGCTTAAGCTGAAACTCCAATACTTTGGCCACCTGATGCGAAGAACCGACTCATTGGAAAAGACCCTGATGCTGGGAAAGATGGAAGGTGGGAAGAGAGGGGGATGACAGAGGATGAGATGGTTGGATGGCATCACTAACTCAATGGACATGAGTTTGAGTAGGCTCTGGGAATTGGTGATGGACAGGGAAGCCTGACATGTTGCAGTCCATGGGGTTGCAAAGAGTGGGACATGACTGAGAGACTGAACTGAAATTGATCCACAGCCTAGACAGCGTATTAAAAAGCAGAGACATTCCTTTGCCAACAAAGGTCCATATAGTCAAAGCTATGGCTTTTCCAGTAGTCATGTATGGATAGATGTGAGAGTTGGGCCATAAAGAAGGCTGAGCACCAAAGAATTGATGCTTTTGAACAGTGGTGTTGGAGAAGACTCTTGAGAGTCCCTTGGACTGCAAGGAGATCCAACCAGCCCATCCTAAAGGAGATCAGTCCTGAATATTCATTGGAAGGACTGATGCTGAAGCTGAAACTCCAATACTTGGGCCACCTGACGTGAAGAACCGACGCATTGGAAAAGACCCTGATGCTGGGAAAGATTGAAGGCGGGAAGAGAAGGGGACAACAGAGGATGAGATGGTTGGATGGACATGAGTTTGAGTAGGCTCTGGGAGTTAATGATGGACAGGGAAACCTGGCGTGCTGCATTCCGTGGGGTCGCAAAGAGTCAGATAAGACTGAGTGACTGAACAACAACAATCCACAGCACGCAGTCAGACCTGCAATCGTCACACCAGTCATGGATGGAGCGCCTTCCCTTTACACTTGAGGACACCTATTGAGGACAAGCAGGCTGCTCCCGGGTACCCAGCAAAGCGCCCTCCGATTTCCCGTCAGCAGTGCTGGATGCTAGGGGCTGGGGCTGGCCAGGTGTGAAACCTAGTCTCAGAGCTCATGATACTTATGATCTATTGGGAAAACACAGGTGCATGAAGGAAATTAAAACCCAAGTAGATAAGGCAGGTGCACGCGTTTTCTTTTGGACCTTCTATAATTCTCATAGTAAGTTGTTGTTTTTGTTGTTTAGTCACTAAATCATGTCCGACTCTTTTGCGACCCCATGGACTGTAGCCTGCCAGGCTCCTCTGTCCATGGGTTTTCTCAGGCAAGAATATTAGAGTGGGCTGCCATTTCCTTCTCCCAGGGATCTTCTCAATCCAGAAATCGAACCTGTGACACTTACATTGGCAGGTGGATTCTTTACTACTGAGCCACCAGGGAAGCCCTCTCATAGTAAAGTAGATGCTCAATGAACACTTGAAAAATGAATTTATGTAAGACATCACTTTGCCAACAAAGGTCCCAATAGTCAAAGCTATGGTTTTTCCAGTAGTCATGTATGATGTGAGAATTGGACCATAAAGAAGGCTGAGCACCGAAAAATTGATGCTTTTGAACTGTGGTGCTGGAGAAGACTCTTTAGAGTCCCTTGGACAGTAAGGAGATCAAACCAGTCAATCCTAAAGGAAATCAGTCCTGAATATTCATTGGAAAGACTGATGCTGCAGCTCCAATACTTTGGCCATCTGATGCAAAGAGCAGACTCACTGGAAAAGACCCTGATGCTGGGAAAGATTGAAGACAGGAGGAGAAGGGGGAAACACAGGATGAGATGGTTGGATGGCATCACCAACTTAATGGACATGAATTTGAGCAAACTCAGGGAGATAGTAGTGAAGGACAGGGAAGCCTGGCGTGCGGCAGTCCATGGGGTCGCAAAGAGTTGGACATGACTGAGCGACTGAACAACAATAGCAATGTGAATGAAGGAATGTCATAGGACAATACATGAAATACACAGGTGAATTTGTGTTAGAGGCAAGGACCATGGCTGGAAATGTGTTCCAGAGAAATGAATATGAAATTAGAAAGTTGATAGTTAATAATCAGCTTACTGCATGCTCACCCTCTTTTAAGTGTTTTGCACAGGTTATCTTATTTAAACCACATGACAGTCCTTACAAGATGTGATATTTTCATCACCCTGTTTCTGCCATAGTGGTTGCAGAGGTTAACTTTCTTGCCCAGGGTCACGGGGCTAGGAAGCGACCAGGCTGGGCTTTGAAGCCAGGCAGTTTTCAGAGCCCACGGTCTTAACTATCCCAGTCATTTTCAATGTTGGTTGCACATGGTAAATACCTGGGTCTCATCCTCCAACGAGTAATTTGTCCAGGGTGTGGTCTGGCAGCTGGGATGTTTTATTCGGTTGCACTGGGTCTTAGTTGTGGCCTGTGGGATCTAGTTCCCCCACCAGGGATCGAGCCCAGTCCCCCTGCACTGGGAGTGTGGAGTCTCAGCCACTGGTCCACCAGGGAAGTCCTTGGGCAGCTAGGATTTTTTTAAAGTTCCCTTCGAGCTTATCAGGTACAGCCAAGTTTGAGAACCAGTGATACAAAAGTCCCTCAAATGACATCAAGTTAAATTCTTTCAACTTCAATCAATATGGAAAACATAGAGAATATACAATATGTTTTAAAAAAATCTTCAAACAGGAGGTAACACAGTCTCTCAGGAATCATTGTGGAACTACAAGCAATCACTTTCAGGAATTCTCCCCTCAATGTCTGCATGAACATTGTCTTTGGCAAAATTACTTATCAGATCATTTTTCCTCATTTAGAGATAATTACCACCATCATTCACCCTCTTATTTGCTAGACTTTTGAGAAAACAGGAAATCTTTATCCCATTAAATCCCCTGGAGGAAGATTTAATGTAAGATAAGAAAGAACATTTTCCTACCGAGTGTTACAAGATTCAAAGATGATCTGTGTATTGGGACATAGTAATCAACTTAATATTATAATTTCAGACTATAATACATTGTCATTCCAAATAGAAATTGCTTTCTGCAGTGATCCTTAAGAAAAAACATTCAGGAAACCTAAATTTCCCCCTAAAAGTGGAATGTTTTTAGAATTAATGTTGTCTAATAGAAATATAATAAGAGCCACGTATATAATATTAAATTTTCCAGTAGCCACATTTTAAAAAGGAAAAGAAGCTAGTGAAATGAGCTTAATCGGATATGCATATTTTATTTAATCCAAAATATCCAAAATGCTATCTTTATGACACATAATCACTGTAAAAATTAGTGAGATATTTTACACTCTCTGTTTTATTAGCACTAGTCCAGTGTGTATTTTAAATTTATAGCACATCCTTTTTCAGCTCAGTAACCCCATGCAGCGAGTGATTACGGCCGGGGAACAGTTAGACCTCTAGTTAAGAGATGTAGACCAAGTCTCTGGTGTATTACCTTCTCAAGATGTTTTCCAGACGGATTTCGTGGATGTTTGATGTGCCTTTAACTTGTCTCTGCTCCCACATTGTTTTAGAACGAATCCAAAGACCACCACCCCAAGCCCTGCCACTCAATGTGACTGACGGAGCCTCTATCCTACGAGCAACTGCGCTTGGGGAAGAGCCTGGCTTCTTCTTGATCCTGTGCTGCCCTCGCGTGGCAACAGGCGGCACTGCGCCAAGAGGTTGGAGGTGTTCAGCAAGGTAAACCAGACGAACCTGCAAGAAATCCGCCTTCTTTAAGAATGGTCACAATAATCGGTCTGTCACTTGTCCTAGTAGACAGCACAGTGGTTCAGGAAAGCCCCTTGGCACATACACACACAATCGACTCTAACCATTTGCTGTCAACACTCTAATCGGTAAATATGGAAATTTAACTTTGTGGAATTTGATCCGGAGCTGAGGCCTTCTCAGTGACACAAAGCTTCAGAACTAAAAACGTGTAGGTTTGCAGCCTTTCACAGCTGGGATACTGCTCCAGCGTCCCTGTCCACCCAACCGCCTCCCACCCCCCAGCCACTTGTCCTTTTTCTCCTTTACCAAGTGTATGGAGTCCAATTTTCCTTTCTATCTAATCTTAAAATTGTTATCTTCAACCCTTCTTTCTTTTTCTGAAGAGAGAAGAAGTTCCAGAAGACCAATGCCTAGTGCTTGCCTGTGTACACAGAGGGAGACCAACACGTTATTTTTTATTTAATTTTATTTTTTTGGCCTCACCGTGTGGCATGTGGAACTTCCCCCACCAGGGATGGAACCTTTGCACCCCGGCAGTGGAAATGCGGAATCTTAACCACAGGCCCACCAGGGAAGTTCTCAGTTGAGTCGCTCAGTCGCGTCCAACTCTGTGACCCCGTGCATTGCAGCATGCTTGGCTTCCCTGTCCATCACCAGCTCCTGGAGCTTGCTCATACTCATGTCCATCCAGTCGCTGATGCCATCCAACCATCTCATCCTCTGTCGTCCCCTTCTCCTCCTGCCTTCAATCTTTCCCAGCATCAGGGTCTTTTCCAATGAGTCAGTTCTTCGCGTCAGGTGGCCAAAGTATTGGAGCTTCAGCTTCAGCATCAGTCCTTCCAATGAATTTTCAGGGTTGATTTCTTTTAGGATTGACTGGTTGGATCTCCTTGCAATCCAAGGGACTCTCAAGAGTCTTCACCACAGTTCAAAAGCATCAATTTTTCAGTGCTCAGACTTCTTTATGGTCCAACTCTCACATTCATTCATGACGACTGGAAAAACCATAGCTTTGACTAGCTTTGTTGGCAAAGTAATGTCTCTGCTTTTTAATATACTGTCTAGGTTGATCATAGCTTTTCTTCCAACACATGTTTTTTAAATGGATGAACTAATGAACACTTAAAAGGATGCAACATACAGGCAGCAAACCCCAATGTTAAAACTTTTCTTTGATGGTTCTCTAGTATTTATAGGAAGCACTGTTAGGAAAATAGCATTTATCTAGGAATCATGCTAAGCACTTGCTTATCTCTAAAGTCCATGTTGAAAGGTTTCTCAAGTACCTTATAGAGTATAATCCTGGTCACATATAAACACATGATGATTAATAAAAGAAATTCCTTGAGCCTAACTCTGAGTTTCCTAAGAAGAATCTTTCCTCCTCTGTGGTGAAGTGTCCATGGATTTCCTCTGTACTTTCCTCCAATACTCCTCCCTTAAAGGACCCAGGAATAGCACAACCATCTCTTCCTGCTTCCCCCTAGAAGGAGCCCCACAGGGGACAGAGTTTGAAGAACGGGTCTTGTGGTCAGTGGCTGACTGCTGTGCAAAGCACCAGGCGGAAGAGGAGGGGAAATGGAGACCCAGCTCAAGCGGTGACAGCAGAGAGGGGGTGCAGGGCGACAGGCCGTGGAGTCTGGGGATGGAGTCAGCGCTCAAGCAGGCGGGCTGCTGGTTTTGCAAGCCTGGGAAGACACACCACACACATGCAGTTGAGAAGGAATCCCAGAACGAGTCCAAGGACACAGTTATGTCGCAGAGTGTACCTGCGGCAGGAAGGCAGGAAGACAGCCAGTGGCACAGACTAGAAGCATCTCAGTCCAGGAGGAGAGACGCAACTTTTGAACCGAGAAGGAGCAAAGACAGTAGGCACCTTAGCTCGGGCTTGTGAGCTCACAGGAGCAAAAACTCGCTACCACTGCCAGCCTGAACCCCTCCTGGGTTGGTGAGTTTTGAGTTTCGGGCCAGCCTTGGGGGACCTCCATAATAGGCAGGTCTCCATCACCTGCGTGATTCCCTGGACCCGACCTGGGGTCCGGTGACATCTCCAGCTCTGCTTTCCCTCCAGGTACCTTGCCCTCCAGCACTCACCCACCTGTCTAATTTCATAAACTTGTGCCCCATGTGCTGGGCTCCAGTGGTGAGGGGTAAGTGGTAGAGGCTTGAACGTTTCGAGCACCCACAGAAAAATGAGCTGGAGCTGTATGGTTGGAAATGAGAATCTGGAAATGTCAACGCTTCTCAAATTTTCACACACACACCATTAAATAATTTTAATAATGCACCCCAGCCTACTAAAATGAGCTAAACAAGCTGAATCGTTTAGGTATTAGGTGGTGCAGTAAGAGAGGAATGTCTGATTTAACAAAATGTGACTATTAGTGAAAACTGAAAAGTTTTGACTCTAAACTTTCATAATGAACAGACATGAACCCACCCCTAAGTACCCCTCACTTCTTAAGACTTTATCATTTAAACAAGATTAGATTAAGAGAAACAAAAAACTGCCAAACACAGGAAAAAACTTCTAAAAATGATTTATTTTTACAGTTTGAGAAAAATATTTTGTTCCATATAGAGTGGTCAATTTCATTAGTTAAAAATTTTTTTCCTCATTCTGTCGCATATAAAATTATATAAGAAGAAAAATATGAAAAGGAATGCTAGGATTTAGTACAATTTGAGGGTTTATAGTAAAAATTAATGTTTTATTATAATGTCTTAGATGGTTAGCTTTTACCTTGAACCCTGTTAAAAGTGCTGCATCTCCTCAGTGCTTCTAAACTTCATAAAGATACCATTTTTCTATTATATTTGTTACATACATTGCATTTCTTTTTTCTTTTTTAATTATATGAGTAATATCTGCTGATTGTAAAAAATTCTTACAATCTGTAAGACATACAAGTACAATATTTTATTCTCAGTCATACACTCCTTTCCAAAATATGTGCTTTTTCTAAAAAGTTATAAGCATTTTTTTAGCAAAGATCTGTGATATGATTTGTGAACAATTTTTCCTGCAAAAGTCATCCATTTTCATGCCTTAGCACAATTTTCAATTGTTCAAAAACATTTTGATATTATTTGCTTCTATTTAGGTCTCATTTACTTTTCTGTAAATAGATATAACCTTTCAATAATCTGGTCGATTCCCCAACTTTTATGTCGTTCTTCAAAAACATCAACCTTCTCTAGACATTGAATATTGCATACTGAACCTGAAACAAAAAGAAAGTGGCAAGTTAAAATTTTATGACGAATACACTCAATTCTTCAAAAACATATCGTGACTTAAAAACTGTGTGTACTGAAGATTTTTCCTTTCTTTTTAATGAAAATGGGAAAATACTAAGAATACATTTTCTCAACTCTGAATGTTATTATCATTTTTAACTCCTAAGAGTTAAAATAAATATACCATCTCTCTAGAAGAATTGAGATGCCTTTAACATAAACGTACCATTTAGCTAAAAAGGCATATTACAGAGATGGGTCCCTTTTTGGGGGATTAAAATAGTCTCCAATAAAATGGACTTTTAAGTACCTCAGATATTAATAGTTTGCTAACAGCTCAAAACAGTTGACTTTACTTATAAAGTTATAGCACACATCTGTAACTTACCGAACAATTTTTTAACTTCCCCATCTGTAACGTAAAACGGTGGACCTAATTAAAAGAGAAACATGGTGAAGAGTAAGCTCTACAGATCTAATTCTAAAGAGAAACAAACCTTCAGGGCCCACTTCTCAGCTTATTCCCAATGACCTAGGGATATTCCTTCCACATACAACTCGATTATCCAAACAGGTGAGGATGGGACACATTTTCTGCTTCTTATTTTGCACATCTTATACCAAAGACCAGCTAACGGCAGACGCGCACCTCCAGCTTACATGAGACGCTGAGTCAGCTGTGGGACTTGGGAATAGGGACGTGAGAGCGGAGTTCATGAACAAATTCCCCTGGGACTTGCTGCTTCCAGAGCATAGATTTTCGACCATGCACAGTCCCTCATTCTACACACTCTGCCCATTTTGCTGCGGGCACTTTAAAGGAAACAACTTCTGCCCCGTTCTAGAAGGTATTCTGAGCCTCCACCCCAGACAGAGCCTGCTCTGTCTTCTTCCCACAGGCCCTTCCTTAGGCCTACTGCTCAGGAAGGGAATTTAACACATCATTGACTGGGGCATTTTTGCTGAAACTAACACCTGTGGCTGCCGATTCATTATGTAAGTGAATTTTGAAATGTCTCAGTCAGTAACATTTTGGTGGCAGAGTGGTAAAGAATCTGTCTGCCAGTGCAGGAGACATAAAAGACACAGGTTCCATCCCTGGGTCAGGAAGATCCCCTGGAGAAGGAAATAGAAAACTGCTCCAGTATTCTTGCCTGGTAGATCCCATGGACAGAGGAACCAGCTGGGCTATAGTCCATGGGGTCGCAAAGAGCCAGACACGACTGAGCACATACACACAACACACAAACGAAAGGTGTATTAACATCTCTCTGGTCAGTAAGTTGATAAATCACATTTGCAGGGCTGACATCTGTCTCCCTTAGTTTTTATTTCCATCCAAATGTTCCCAGACTTAATTATAGCTACTAGGTCTCGTCTTTTAATGAGTTTTCAAGAACTGACTTCTTCAAACAGAAAAAAAAAAACACTAACATTAATATGTATAAAACAAGGAACTTTTTTAAAAGCTCCATTAAAAATCAAAAAGGGAATGTTTACAAATTGAAAGTCTGTGCACTTGGTTTTCACTTCTTCCTGAAAAGCCATGACTTAAAAGGTCAAGCATTAATGTTCAAACACATTTAAATGAATCCAGAAGAAAACATCCCTTTTACACATTCAAAAAATATACAGTTATTTTTAACACATGCTATAGCTCATGGGGTCACAGAGAGTCGGACACAACTTAGTGACAGAACAAGAACATTTTTAACATGCAATAAATTATAAAATTCCAGCAATTAAAAAGCAGCAATAGAGATTTTCCTGCCCACCTCCTACCTTCCCACATGCGCTTCTCACCCCATCTTCCTATGAAGATGTATTTGTATTTGTTGGCATCAGCCCAACGCATCCCATCCCCCCATCACGGCTGACACAGACTTCATGTATATAAGCAGGATGCCTCCCATGAGATAAAGTAGGAGAAAATAATGCTATCCCCGTCATAGAAATCAGGAAACAAGGCAACCGGAAAAAGAACAAAAAGGAAACTTTACCTGCATGTTTGGTTGGATCGTAAGAAAAAACAGACAAGAGGTACCGAAACCCAGGTCTCGTTAGGGACAACATTACATCTGAGTAGCTGAAAAGAATACAAAAAGGCACGTGTTACATTTCTTTACAAAGTCAAGGCCTGTGGAAGACCAGATGCAGGGAGGGAAGCCTAGCTTTCCTTTCCTCTGTTACGAGTTTAATTCTCCGAAAAAATCACACGAAGTCGAGTCTTATTCTAAACAGCCAGAAATGGGCTCAGCAAATGATGTTACCCACCTAAGCTGGGAGATAGAGAAGACGGGAATCAAAAGGAGCTCTTGGGACTTCCCTGGAGGTCAAGTGGTTAAAACTCTGCACTTCTAAAGCAGGGGTCCTGGGATCAATTCCTGACAGGGGAACTAAGATCCAAATGCCTCGAGGAACAGACCGGAAAAAAAAAAAAAAACAAAGGAAGCCAGGCTCAGGAAGGAGCCCCTCAGACCAGAAGATGTCAAATAAAGTGGAGGAGAGGCTCCTTCCAGAGTGACTTGGACCCCGGAGGCCGGTCAGCTTTGAACAAGTATTTCCAGAAGCACTGCCAGTTCTGGGGCAGTGGTTCCCAGACCAGGCTGGTATCGAGATGACCTGGGCATCCATGGGAAGAAAAGATGCCTGGGTGTCAGTCATCCCAAGACTGAGTCAGTAGGTTTGCTGTGGGGCTGGGGATGCTGCAGTCTAACAAATATTCTGGGTGATGGGGTGGTTGCCAGGGGCTCAGATAAGAGGCACAAAACAATCCCTCTCCTCTTTTTAGCTGGACAGAAGACTCATAAACGGGCTTCCCAGGTGGCGCTATTGGTAAAAAAAAGCCATCTCCCAGTGCAGGAGACATAAGAGATGCAGGTTCGATCCCTGGGCCAGGAATATCCTCTGGAGGAGGGCATGGCAACTCACTCCAGTCTTCTTGCTTGGACAATCCCATGGACAGAGGAACTTGGTGGGCTACAGTCCACAGGCTCACAAAGAGTCAGATACAACTGAAGTGACTTAGCACGCCCGTGTGCAAGACTGATAAACAGGTCGAAATTCAAGAACATTAGAGTTCTGCAAGTATGGCATGACCCCTGAGTGCTACTGCAACTGTCCTTTGGAGCGGGTGTCCTGGGCCGCAGGCAATACCACTTCCCAGCCACGTCTGATGGGTTCAGAGTGGGGACCAGATGCTAACAGGGCCCATCAGCAGACCAACCAGGAGACAGAATGATGAATTTGACCGATCAGATGACTCCACTGGGAAACTGAGTTAGATCCAAAGGGAAGTTGGTCATAGATGGACCTAGAGATTGTCATACTGAGTGAAGAAGTCAGACAGAAAAGGATAAATATCCTATGACATCCCTTATATACAGAATCTAAAAAGAAATGATACAAATGAATTTATTTACAAAACAGAAACAGATGTGCAGTCTTAAGAGAATAAATTTACCGTTACCAGGGGCAGAGGGGAAGGATGGAGGAAGGGATAGTTAGGGAGTTTGGGATGGACGCAATACTGTATTTAAAATGGAGAGCCAAGAAGGTTCTACAGTATAGCACAGGGAACTCTGCTCAATATTATGTGGCAGCCTGGACGGGAGGGGAGTTTGGGGAAGAACGGCTATATGTATATGTATGGCTGAGTCCCTCTGCTGTCCACCTGAAAATATCATAACAGTGTTAATGGGCTATACTCCAATATAAAATATTGTCTGTTGTCATTAGTAGATAAGTTGTGTCTGACTCTTTGCGACACCACAGACTGTAGCCCACCAGGCTCCTCTGTCCATGGAATTCTCCAGGCAAGAATACTGGAGTGGGTTGGCCATTCCCTTCTCCAGGGGATCTTCCTGACCCAGGGACTCAACCCATGTCTCCTGCATGGAAAGGTGGATTCTTTACCACTGAGTCACCAGGGAAGCCCCTAATATAAAATTAAAAGTTCAAAAGAAAAAAAAAAAAAAAAGAGGAGTTAATGGTTCACTGTGGTCTTTGAACTAAACCCTGAAGTTGCTGTTCTGGGCGGTGGCTGGAGCTGAGAAGGCTAAGGGCTGTGAGTCAGATACATGTGAGCAGGAGTGTGTCAGCAGAGAAAGCTGAGTGCTGAGGCAGGAGGACAGAGGAGATGCACACAAGGAGGTGAGTGGCAGTGAGAGAGACAGACAGAGGTCAACAGGCTGCAGAGCTCTGGGTAGGGCGCTTTGGCACTTGGCATATGGGTTTCCACCAGGTCCAGTTGTGAAGCCAGCCCTGTCTGGAGCCCTGGGAGAAATCAGAGAGACTGTCTAGGGTGGAGATTAGGAGGACGGGCTCGCCAAGGTCCCCAAGCTCAAAGTCCAACCTCTCCACCTACTGGCTGTGTAAGCTTGACGAAGTCTTTATCCCTTTGTGCCTCAAGTTTCCCCATCTGTTAAATGGGGATAAGACCAGCAGTGAACGCACAGGCGGTTGTGAGGATTCAGTGAGCTCACACATAGAAAGTGCTTAGAACAGTGTGTATTCAGCACTTGTATGTGCTTGTAAGCACTTGTATTAAGCACAGTATGTGTTAAGAAGTCAGTGACTTCTTCCTTCGGCATCCATGACATCAACGCCCCTAAAACTCGAGCTGTTTGAGCTGGTCGCTCTTCCGCGCATGTCAGAGAACCAGCCCTAAGCAAACTTCTGAGCAGAAACCTTCGAGTCTTAACTTTCCGATTATCATTTTTAACAAGAAAGAACTCGCTGTCCCCAGGAAGTGATGAGTCAGATGGGTTCGGCAGGGTGTCCTGGGGCTCACCAGCATCCTTCTTCTTGGAATGCAGACTTTCTCAACTTGTTTCCAAAAATTCAGAAAAACAAGAGATCTGATTGATGTCAGACAAAAGGCCTAAGTGTCACAGCAGAAAACACAGCAGTTCTCGCCCAGATGTAATCTCAGCAGGAAGACACCCAGTACTGAGGGCAGGACTGGGATAAAGCACTAAGTACCTTAAATGTAAGATAAAGTCATGGAGCTGTCCAATGGCTCAAAATAAACAGTTATTCCGGAAACAAAGGCCAGTGTTCTCAGGAGTTCTTGGGGCTGTGACCACAGACACACTCACACACACACACAGATGGCTGAAAGGGGAGAAAAGAGAAGAAGGGCACCAGGAATACAGAGTCCAAAGGAGCCTCATGACTCTTTCTTACCATGAATTAAACAGTTCAGGGGCCATTTGGAAGGCCTTCATTTCTAGGACGGAAGAGGCAATAGTAGCTGCTGGGAAACTGTATTTCCCTGGCTTTCAGTCTAATTTGTTCTCAATTATTGACTCAACACATACTTATTAAGCTTTTACTATGCGTTAGGAGAAGGAAATGGCTGCCCACTCCAGTATTCTTGAAGCCTGGAAAATCCCACGGACGAAGGAGCCTGGTAGGCTACAGTCCATGGGATCGCAAAGAGTCGGACACGACTGAGTGACTTCACTTTCACTTACTATGCGTTAACATTTTATATCTATTTGGGGTTGGCCAAAAAGTTTGTTTGGGTTTTTTCCACAAGCAGCTTTCGGAAAAGAACAGAACTGGAAATACAGAAACGACGAGGGCCAATACCAACGTGCACTTGTTCAGTTATTTCTCCAGCATCGTGTGTTTTTAGACACAGTAGGAACTTAATGTGTATTTGTTGAACACTGGAACGAAAGTTTCCGGTAACAGGAGAACTGAAGTGATCGTTGAAGGAGGGCGTACAGGGGAGAGGCAGGAACAGTCCCGCTAAGGATGGTCCTTCAGGGAACGATGACTTTCAAGCATGTGAGGTAGGGAAGGGTCCCAGAGAGGGAAGAAGAGAGGCACAGTGTCAGAAAGAAAAGGGAAAAACACATATTAAGAGGATGTGGCACGGTCTAATTAAAAAAAGATGAGGTGTGGCAACAAGCCTAATTGGTCAAACAATTCACTTTTAAAATCTGAGACTTCATTTCACCGATGTGTAGTCCCAACCCTTTTGGCCACGTGCTACGAGTCTGCCTCCATAAAACTAAATAATTCAATATTTATGTGCTACACCCACATGAGTCTGTGAATGACATCTGGGTTGGAAAGTACACAGGAAGGATCACATTTCACTCAGTAGCCTTCTCATAGTTTAATTTTCTAATTAGACCAGGTACAGACGAATGGCCACTCAAAATACCCAGATCAAAAGCCCTAATACAGTAACGGCTAATATTTAAACTGTCATTTAGGGTCGACACTTTCTGCACGTGTCATTTCTTTCCATTCCCACAACAGCCATATGAGGGGGCCGAGGCATGGGCGTGGCTTTAACTATTTTTATTTGTTTTATTTTATCTTCTGGCTGCGCTACGAAGCATGTGGGATCTGGTTCCTACACCAGGGATCTCCTGTAGTGCAAGTGTGGAATCTTAATCCCTGGACCAGCGGGGACGTCCCTGAATCTCAATTTTGTCATGCACTTGCTTGCCACCCTGTGGACATATAACTTTTAACCTCTCTGACCTTACTTCCTCATCTGTAAAATGGGAATAATGATGGCCTAATACCTCACAGGGCGACTTTGTGGAGGAACTTGTTGATCGACATAAAGCATTTCAACAAAGTCTGGCACATGGCAATAATCCAACAAATATTATTAGCTGGTAGGGTCAGTGGCAACCCACTCCAGTGTTCTTGCCTGGAGAATCCCAGGGACAGGGGAGCCTGGTGGGCTGCCATCTATGGGGTCACACAGAGTCGGACACGACTGAAGTGACTTAGCAGCAGCAGCAGGGTCACTGGAAGTGAGGAGGGTGGTATGAGTAGGAACATTACAGTTTTACAGAGGAGTAAACTGAGGCTTAGAGGAACTGAATGTTCTGACTAGAGTAACATGGCTTAGAAGTGACAGAGCCACAAGTCT
Organism: Bos indicus x Bos taurus; assembly: GCF_003369695.1. Lineage (NCBI taxonomy): Eukaryota > Metazoa > Chordata > Mammalia > Artiodactyla > Bovidae > Bos > Bos indicus x Bos taurus. The sequence continues at coordinate 40,447,164 of NC_040098.1, read as the reverse complement.
TGCGCCTGTGTCCCCACGGCCAAATCCTATACTTTTTAGACCAAGATACTGTTGGATACAGGTCTTCTAATTCCAAATACAACAAGCTATTCCAAACTAGTAAAAGTCTAGGAATCTTCTGGAAACCAGAAAAAGTATGAGATACTGAATTAAGGCTAAAAAGGGGAGAGGGGGGAAACAACATAATTAAAGAAACCAAATCACTAACCGTTTGCGATCACTTGGATTAACAGCGACTAAGGCTCCTCTGTCCCAAATCCTATCAAATTTGCCAATATTTGCTCTACCAGAAAGAAAAAGAGAAAAAAAAAATCTATAAGAAAAACCGAATCTTTAACAAGACAGGGTTCCCCATGGTATGTGCTAGAACCTCACCAGCGGTTAAGGAATTGGGATCTCACAGATGCTTTCCCTCAGAATCTCTAGGGATGTGCTGACACATGTGTACACGTGTGTGTGTGTGTGTGTGTGTGTGTGTGTGTGTGTGTGTAGCTGTCCATTTCCGCCTGGTTCTAGGCACTGGTGGCAGCAGCTTGGACTTGGGAGCGCAAAGGAAGCATGAGGGACAGTTTGCAACAACTCTGCTCTCAGCCCCTGGAACAGGTACAGGAACTCTCAGAAGAGATCTCCCCTCTGTCCGTCTAAGACTGAAATGCATTTCCGTTACAGACACAGGTGTGAAGTGGAAGACATTTTCTTCCCCTCCTTTTCCCTACCTTCCTAGGATCAAAATAAGAAGTTACCCAAGGACAAAGATATCACGTGTGCAGACATGTAGGCTCCAGTAAAACCAGCTGCAGAACACAGACTCAAATGAATGTTTTTCATGGATGCTACTGCAAATTGGACGGAAGTGATAAAAAGATTCTCAACCTACCTCATCACTGTCTAGCAAACACTCAGATTTTTAAAAGTGGAGAGGAAGACATCAGTCCTACCTGGGAAGATCAAAAAGGTTGCAGCAATACAATGAAATGTTCCCTGAAGAACTCTGCAATGAAAAAGTAAAAAAAAAAACAAACCATTTTATTAAGAGGTACCTGAATGGTTAGAGGAAAAAAAAAGAGAAAGAGGGGACAAAACAGAGCATAGGTAGTAAAGAATATGTAATTAAAAACATAAAGGACATAATTTCATGGCAAATCATCTTCACACATCATTTGTTAAATGTTTATTTTTTAAATTGTAAAATAAATATGGACCACATTATAAAGAATTTCGGAGAAGGCAATGGCACCCCACTCCAGTACTCTTGCCTGGAAAATCCCATGGATGGAGGAGCCTGGTAGGCTGCAGTCCATGGGGTCGCTCAGAGTCAAACTTGACTGGGCGACTTCACTTTCACTTTTCACTTTCATGCATTGGAGAAGGAAATGGCAACCCACTCCAGTGTTCCTGCCTGGAGAATCCCAGGGACGGGGGAGCCTGGTGGGCTGCTGTCTATGGGGTTGCATAGAGTTGGACACGACTGAAGTGACTTAGCAGCAGCAGCATAAAGAATTTACATAATAAAGAAAAAACCTGCCTGCCACCATCTGAACAGTGATTTTCAATCATTTCGGTGAGTTCCTCTCGATTTTTTCCCTCTCACTTCCTGCACCTTGCAACTTTCACAAATATTTTTTAACTGAAAATAATGGCACTTTAAAAAATTAAAAACCAAAAAAAAAAACCAAAACATTAAAAACCAGTATGGGATTCTTTGGGATCAACTCAAAAAAAAAAAAAAAAAGAAAAGGAAAATCAGAGATTGGTTAACCCTGAAAATCAATTAGCACTTACTCTGGAACTTGTTAAATTTTAGCAAGGTTCCCTTTAGCAGAATCTTGACATTTTAACTCCCTTAAAGACGAGCACACAGATTGCTCAGTTACCAGGCAGACATTTTAAAAGTGCAGTTCTGTTGACTCCCCAGTTTCTCTCTTTCTTTCACTGGCCGATGAGCATTTATTTCCCAAGCGTCTAGTGGACAGGATTAGCTTGGGTTCTAGAGACTGCAGTAAATGTGATATAGGCCCTGACCCGGGTAAGGACAGCCTGGTGGGGGCAGTGAGGCGTGGGAACAGAGAGCCACCACGATACAGGATGGGCTGTGCTGTTCTGGTTGTGTGCCCAGAACTGTGGGAACAGAGCAGACAGAGCGGGGACTTCACTTCACTGCCCTCGCTCGGGGAAAGGAGGAACAAAAGGTGGCCACGGATGAACCGGCTAGACGCATCTGCTGATATCACGGCGGTGGGCGGTGAGGAGCCTGGGCTTAGGAGAGGGGCAGGGTAGGAGAGGTACTAAAGGGTCTGAAAATATTGGATTTTATTCTGAAATGAGGTGCCAACAGAGGCTACGATGAGAGAAGCGCAGGTCTTTGCAGAAACACAGGGAGGTCTCTGGAAACACAGGGGGGAGGGGTCTAGAGGCCAGGAGAACAGCCCATGAATATCAATTCAGGCTGCAGATGGGACTCACTGGGGAGGTTTACTCAGACCTGGTGCCAGGCCCCACCTCTAGAGGTTATGACTTAATTAGCCTGAGCGCTGGGAATCTTAAAAGATCCACAGACAATTTCAAAGGTGCCACTGGGGCTGAGACAGAGAAGGCAATGGCACCCCACTCCAGTATTCTTGCCTGGAAAATCCCATGGTCGGAGAAGCCTGGTAGGCTGCAGTCCATGGGGTCGCTAAGAGTCAGACACGACTGAGCGACTTCACTTTCACTTTTCACTTTCACGCACTGGAGAAGAAAATGGCAACCCACTCCAGTATTCTTGCCTGGAGAATCCCAGGGACGGGGGAGCCTGGTAGGCTGCCGTCTATGGGGTCGCACAGAGTCAGCCATGTGGCTTCAGCCACGACTGAAGCGACTTAGCAGCAGCAGCAGCAACTGGGGCTGAGAACCATGGCCCCCAGGAGGACTAGCCTCTGTGGACCGAGGCAACCAGGATTCTTAGATGATCTAAAAACGAACTGGGAGGAAGCTGCAAAATAAAGTACTCTCAAGCTTCCTACTGACCTGAGCGATTAATTTCAATCTTTAGAAGAGAGTACTTTGTGAGAGACTGAATACACAAACTCAGTGGCCAGACTGCACGTACCAACAACTCATGTCTGATAAGAGAACTTGGATCCATAGCCTCTGGAGCAAGCAGCCTGAGAAGTCAAACCGCAACCCTGCAGGGTGGTGGTCAGTTGACCGCCATCCTCCCTGATTTATAACACCACCCCTCCTCCCCGTCTCTTCCAACTCAAACATGCTTCCCAAAGCAATCACTGGGGTGCTGCTCCGAGTTAGCCGATAGCACCTGAAGCCTTCACATCTTTCACCAGGAAGCTTTCCCACCCCACTGCCAGGCTTTGAGCCTTCTGCCAAATGCAATTGGCTGACTCCCTCTGAACAAACAGTCTCTACTTGTTCTCATTTGGGTAGATTCTGCTTATTTCCCCATTATTATTCCAAGCTAGTGCAGCAGTTTCACTGGATCATTCTGGTCACAGGCAGAAGACAACTCTCAAATCTATCATTTCCAGCCCAGACACTGCCCCACGCTTTGGAGACAGTTGCCAGTACCCCCTTATCATACCACACATCTTTGCAACTAATCATCTCCAGAACAACGCTCATTTTCTCTGCTCTTCAACTTGTTTCTCCTGTTTCGCCATCCAACCAGTCATCTGAGCTGGAAATGTAACCTCATCACCCTCTGGATTCCCATTCAGTTAATCACCAAGGCCTTCCCAGTGTGACACCCTAAACATGGCTTTAAGCCATCTGTTCCTCTAAGCACCCCATCGCTCTCCCAGTGCAGCCCTTCAAGTTCTTTCCCGGACCACTGCTCACAACCTCCTATCTGGTGTCTCTGCCAGGGGGCTACCGCCCTTCAAACTCACTTCCCTTGAGGCTACAAGGGTGAAAGTGAAAGTGAAGTCGCTCAGTCGAGTCCGACTCTTTGCAACCCCAGGGACTGTAGCCTACCAGGCTCCTCTGTCCATGGGGTTTTCCTGGCAGATACTAGAGTGGGTTGCCATTTCCTTCTCCAGGGGATCTTCCCCACCCAGGGATTGAACCCGGGTCTCCAGCATTGCAGGCAGATGCTTTACCATCTGAGCCACCGTGGCTGGTTGCAAAAGAAAGCCTGGCTGTCACGTTCCCACTTAAAACCCTGTGGTGCAGAATGAGGTACCAGCCTCACAGGGCACCTGAGCTGGCTGACCTGATGCCCTGCCTGTCCCAGCCCTAACTGTCACCACACTTCAGGAAGCTCCCCTTAGGCTGGGTTAGGAAACTTCCCTCTCGGTTTGCTTAATACCCCAAGTCGTTTGACTGAGCTCCCTGTATGACAAATAGTCTCCTATGCTTCTCTTTTCTCCTAAGCCAAGCGGTTCTTTAGGGCAGGGACAGTGTTTTCATCTCTTCCGTGTCTTACGCAGGGTGTGGCACTTGACAGATTCTCAGAAACATTTGTTGATAAATTAAAAAGCCAACAAACCCAAACCAAAAATATGACAAATAAGCTTTGATCTTGGCTTTTCATGTCTATTTGTTCACATCTAGCTATGGTCTATCTTTTTATGTTCCTTATGCTATATAAAGTCCTGGTGAATCTGAAGATTAAGAGGGGTCATCTGATGTGTATAGTGTCTTCACTTACTCATGCTGAGAAAAACCTTTTTTGTGGGGTATGGAAATAATATTTGCCAAAACCAAACACACCTTGAATATTTTGGCTCCAGGAATTTCCATAATTGGTTCTTCTGAGTAAGAAAGATTCTGCTCCGTAAAAAAGTCCCGTATCCCAAGTTCGCTGATTTCCACGCCTACTACACTGTGTCCTCGGTCTGCAAACCTGCATCAAATCATATAATTACAAAGTTTTCTTTCGAGTACAACACTAAATAAAAGCATATATTTTCCTTAATTTTAAGAGATTTGTATGAATTCAGACTCACAGGGTTTCACAGAACATGCAGATCCACAGTAAGCAGATTTATATATTCTCTATATATTCTATATAACATAATCTATATATTCTCAAACCCTATGCTATGTGGAGTTCTGAGAAAAGGGTTTATAGGACCTTGGGGAAATTTTAAAAGCTTGGAAAATTATACCTTAAAATGTTGATTTACTAAAAATGGACCGGATTGGAAGAGTTTTTGATTTAACAGCATCCTATGAATTTGATATGCTTTTCAATCTCTAGAAATCAGCTCTGTCCATTAAAACTTTCAGTGATGAGAGAAGAATCTCTACCTGTGTTGTTCAATCCAGCAGCCACTAACCACATAGCCTAGGGCCCTTGAGACGTGGCTTGTGTGATTGAGTTTAAATAGCCACATGGGGCTGATAAGATATAGTACTGGAGTACACAGGGCTAGAACATTAGCATCCGTTTCTATAACAATGTTAAAATTTCCACTTATCTGCACTAAACCCTATCCAGAAATTTGTTTCATGACCATATGCAAATAGCTAGGATTTTCCTGATTAGCTTTATGGTTACAGAATTCAGTCTTGGGATCTTAGACTTCAGGGAGAACAGCACTCGTGACACAAATACCCAGGTACAGTATTGATTTTTATGCCACATTAAATAAACACATAAGTCATTTATGCTATAATGCAACACATGCCTTCTTAAAAACCACTGCACCATGCAAAATCATGCAATAAAATCATGAAGTTTATGGGGATGGGAGTTGGGATACACATTAAAAAAACTTTACTGTTCCAATGGAATATTATTCAGTCATAAATAATTGAACTCTTGCCATTTATGACAACATGGATGGGCTCTGAGGGTATTACGCTAAGTGAAATGAATCAGTGAAAAACAGCATATAATCTCACTTACATGTGGAATCTAACAAAAACAAAAACAAGCTTATAGATACAGAGGCCAGACTGGTAGGTGCCAGAGCCTGGGGGTGAGCGATGGGTGAAATGGGTGAAGGAAGTCAAAAAGTACAAATTTTTACATGTGGAAAAAATGAAGCATAGCCTACAGTGGACTCACACAGACTGCATTATACTGTAATCCATTGCCCTAAGAAAACCCAAAATCTAAGAAAATGTCCTAAACACTATGTTAATGTCTTTGAGTTTCAGCTAATAGTTTATCTATTCACACTGGATATCTGTATAGACCTTTAATACACAAATTTATTACATAAGTGAAGAATCCTCTAACATAACAACTTTTATACAATAATAGTCATGTCCAACTCTCTGCAGCCCCATGGACTGTAGCCCATCAGGCTCCTCTGTCCATGGAACATTCCAGGTAACCTGGAGCAGGTTGCCATTTCTTACTCCAGGGTTTCTTCCCCATCCAGGGATTGAACCCTCCTCTTTTATGTCTCTTGCATTGGCAGGCAGATTCTTTACCACTGAGCCACCTAGAAAGCCACCTACAATTACAGTAGCTTAGTTCTGGCATTCTTATTATAAATGACTTTAGACCCTAAAGTCTAAAGGAACCTTCAGCAATCACATTTAATCGGCTGTTTCCTTATACCGTTTTCTAATCTTGCGTCAAAGCTTCTGCTAGAACCAGGTTGTTAACACTTATGACAATAAAACAATCTGTTCATAGAGTTAACGTTTTTCTTGCAGGTAGTTTCCAAAGAAATTCTCTTGTCTGATTCAGTGAGTCAGTTAGGATGTAATGTTCTCAATTTTGTGGCCACCTAGACGGAGGAGCCTGGTAGGCTGTGGTCCATGGGGTTGATAAGAGTCGGACATGACTGAGCGTCTTCACTTTCACTTTCATGCACTGGAGAAGGAAATGGCAACCCACTCCAGTGTTCTTGCCTGGAGAATCCCAGGGACGGGGGAGCCTGGTGGGCTGCCGTCTCTGGGGTTGCGCAGAGTTGGACACGACTGAAGTGACTTAGCAGCAGCAGCAGCAGACTCTTTAAGGCACAGCAGCCACTTGCAAAAGCTCTCAGCTACAAGTTGCGGGAGCGGTGGCAGGCTGCAAAAATGTCACTGTCCCCACTCAAAAATCCACTCCCAATGCATACACATTCTGTGGTTTGGCCACCTATATTTACATAGGGAACAGAGCATTTTTAAGTTACTGTATTTTTCCACTTACTAATCATTTTCATATATTTTATTTTTCTTTCCTGCTTGATGATCAAAGTTCTCAGTGTTCATGCTTATAAATAAATAGTACATCTTGGCACATAGATAGGATCTGTACATCAATCATTACAACAAATTCTGTATAGGAAACAATTGTCAGGGTAACCCATACTGAGGGTGGCTTGTTAGTTAAAGTGAATTCTTTTCACAGAGAATTACTCACAAGAAACACTTTCTTTATCACTGGTTTTATTAGCAATGATTCATGAAAACAAAAACTCCTACGTGCTGGTTGAGGGAGGGGAGGGTTGAGCTGAACTGTGGACTATATACATTCTTGCCAAAAAGCTGTAATTCATTTTTCTGTCCACCTCTATTTAAAATACATAAAATTAACTTAGCCACATTCCTAAAACACCTACAAAAACTAAACCATGCACAAAGGTGAAGGAGAATTAAGATGGAAAACTGGTTCCATCTTCCCCTCTCCCATCTCAATGGTTCTAAACTAATTCTTTTTCTTAACTCAACAAGGAAAAAGACAAGTTCACCCCTCTGTTTAGGCAGTGTCCTAACTGTTTGAGAATATTGCCTCTATGAACCCATCAATAATAGTCTACTAAATATAGAATCCCTGTACATTTCCTGAGAAAGGAACTTTTAAAACTTATATCCTATTAAATATTCACCCACAGTATTTATCATCAAGACAAGAGAGTATGTTCATGCTTATTTGCTCATACCATTTCATCTCAACTGCTTTTCCACAAAGGGGAAAAAATACCCGCAGTGCTTTCTCGCCTTTAAGAAAGGTATCCAAATACTTCTTTAATAGCCTGGGAAGAAAAAAAAAATTGTTTTAATTAGCCCAAGGCACAGAGGAAAGGACTACAATCATATAATGCTAAGTACCTTTCATGCATTATCTCACATAATATTTCCCAACAACTTTTACTCAGTAGAGAACCTTGGTTATTAAAATCGCCAGTTTACATATGAAGAAACAGGAAGATTAAGCAGCTTGCTCAGTCATGTAGCTAGTGAGGGGTTAACCTGACCCAAACCTGGGATTTTCCTGGTTAGTAATTAAAATCAAAATTTTATTTTTCGTTAGTTGATATGTTTTAAAAATGTATACCTATGTGATAGAGAAGGAATGGCAACCTACTCCAGGATTCTCACCTGGAGAATCCCATGGACAGAGGAGCCTGGCTACATGGGCTACATAATCCATGGGGTCGGAAGAGTCAGACCACCCACCACCACCTGTGTGTATGTTCTAAGGCCAGCCACACAACAGAGAGAACTCATACAACGGCTCTGGAATGATATCCCAACTAGTACTCAGTGTGCAAATGTAATAATAACAACAATGTTCCCTGGGCAGTCAGGGTGGCTGCCTGGACGAAGGAACATGTGTCATGACCACTTTACTTGGCAATGGGCCATCATTTATTGCTGCTGCTTCAAAGCTGACTTCTACTACCATTACATTGCTCAGCATGTAGCTCACATTAATTTCTCTCAACTTCTCTTCTTCCACCATGTAGACAGTACTTTAACATTTGAACATATGCTATTGGAAAGCAAAGTCATAACACCACTACTCTTCAGTATAAAGAGATAGTAGCATTAACATAGCTTGAGCATCTGGGTATGTATAAACACACGTGACCAATGAATAGGTGTTACAGGGGGTTAAAGTAAGACATATTCCAAAAATTGAAGATGCCATCAACTGTAGGTTGCACCAGGATTTATACTCCACGGGAAGAAATATCACTGCCAATTAAACCATGACATGCCACAGATGCATTCTGACTTCAAAGATGCTCAAATGTGAAAAACTAAACCTGTGTATCTTAAAAATCAGTCAAATAATGTGTACCTATATTATTATTTCTATTTCCAAAGTCAGTTTTTGATGGGGCATTTCTGTTATAGACCAACATTTAATATAAACATAAACACTTCTTACTGATGTCCTTGTTCTTGATGAAATCCAGTTTTGTGGTTCACCCACTTTTCTTGCCATTCTTCCAGAGTCAGCACTCGGTCTTTCTGAGCCTCAGTGTTTGGGTACTCTTCACTGTCAAGTAAGGCTCTTGAATCACCCATGGTTTTGCAGATGGCTCTGGCTCACAAACAAATGTCCCCAGTGCCTAAAAATGAAAAATGTCTGTAATGCTGTCATATAAGGGCATTTCAATTCTATGATAAATGAAATAAAACCCTAATACTTCCAGCAGTGTAGCTTTTAAAAAGTATTTCAATATTCAAGGAAAAGCCACACAAAAGTTACTTTTCAGCGAGTCTGATGTTAACTGCATACCTCATAATCCATATTAGGAAGGATCTTTAAATAAATTGAATTACATCTTAGAGTAAAAGAGTTTAACTTTTTAAAAGAGAGAGGATAAAAAAATAAACAGGCAGTATAACTTTTGTTAGCTGAGAATTTTTTCTAACATCTCATTCTTTTGCATTGGCAGGCGGATTCTTTACCACTGAGCCACTAGGGAAGTCCCTTTAACATCTCGTTCTTTAATTTTGAAAACTTCTTTTAATGTTCACTTACTGTTTTTAACCAATGTTATGTTGTACACAATTCAGAGTTCAACAGAGTTATGGAAGCAGGTCCCCATTTCTAACGAGAGGCAACCATCTTTAATTCTTTTAGCTGAATCTTGACATATAACTCAAAATATGGCTCAAATACCATGCGTATTTTGTATCTTAATTTTTCACTTCTAGGAAGCATCTAGAAAATATCAGCATTTAGCCCTCTTTCAACTTGTCAACACACACAGACACACACACCACCTTCTCATTTTTCCTATTGCATCCGTGCACTTATAGCATATTTGTGATTAAATATTTCAAGTACACATTACAATGACTAGGTGAATACTATTCTCAGCTAAGCCATGTAGAATTCTATGATTACTTTTCCTTTTCTGTACAACTTTTTTATTCTATAGTTAATAACTGTCTGGCTTTTTCATTTATAAAATTTCTATGTATTTATTACTAATTCAGCACTAAGTTCTCCCAATCTCTTATTAGTACACTCCCAGTCTCTTCAGTTATCAGATATCCTATCAACGTCATCTTAGAGAAGAGCCTTCTAACGTGGATGCTCTCTTCTCGTGGTACACAGCCGGCCTTCTGGGGTCCTTCCCGACCATCATCCTGAAGCTTTCTTTTTTATCTTGTGCTGGATCCCCTGTTTCCTTAATTGGCTATCCCCCTCTTTTTTTTTTGTTATCACCCTTATATTGGTAAAGTATAACCTTCAGCAGCTTTCTGAGAAAGGGTGTATGGGAGAAAAGGGTTTCTTCTGCAACTTTACATGTATAAAGTATCTTCATACTATTCCCTACCCACTGGCAACCCACTCCAATATTCTTGCCTAGAAAATCCCATGGACAGAGGGGCGTGGAGGACTATAATCCATGGGGTTGCCAAGAGTCGGACGTGACTGAGCCACTGAGCATTCCCCATCCTTGATGTATAGTTTTGCTGGGTAAGAATTCTCAGGTGGAAAACATTTTCACTCACAATTCTGAAGAAATCATTCCCTTATCATCTAGCTTGCAGAGTTAATGCTTAAATTCAAAGACATTCGGATTCCGATGGTTTTTCTACGTGGCCAATATTTTTCTCTCTCTCAAAGCTTTGCTTTGTCCCTTAGTTTGTGCAATTTCATAATTCTATGCTTTACTCTGGGTCCACTTTCATCTGTTTGGTGTAGTTCTTTTAATCTGGAAGCTCATATTCTTCAATTCTGGAAGAAGTCTTGAATTATTCAGATGATTTTGATCCCCTCCCCTCTTTTTTTCTATTTCTCTTTCTCAGACCCCTTTTATGTGGTTGTAGAACTTCCCAAATGGCTTAAGTGGTAAAGAATCTGCCTACAGTACAGCAAACACAGGTTCAATCCCTGAATTGGGAAGATTCCCTGGAGAAGGAAATAATGACAGTACATTCTAGTATTCTTGCCTGGGAAATTCCATGGACAGAGGAGCCTGGCGGGCTACAATCCATGAGTTCCCAAGAGAGTAAGACACCACTGAGCGACTAAACAACAATAACAATAGAATCTCCTGACCCAATACTGTAAATCGCTCATATTTTTTTTATTTTCTAGCTCTTCACTGTTTTGCCCTATTTTTTGAGAAATCACCTTATTTTTATCTATTTAGTTCTTCTTTCCTGCTTTCAAGTCTTTACTTCTTAAGAGCTCCTTTTTGTTTCTGATGCTCTCTTTTCATTTTATTTTTATGTACAGAATGGTTATAATATTTTCTTTTATTTACCTGCATGGTTTGTTACTGAGTCACTTTTTCTGTTGGTTTTGTCTTCTGTCTTCCAAACTAGTGACTGTCCTTAAATGCCTAGCAATTGTTTAGTCACTCAGTCATGTCTGATTTTGTGACCCTATGGACTGTAGCCTACCAGGCTTCTCTGTCCATTTAATTTTCCAGACAAGAATACTGGAGTGGGTTGCCATTTCCTTCTCCAGGGGATCTTCTTGACCCAGGGATTGAGCTTGCATCTCCAGCTTGGCAGGTGGATTCTTTACCACTGAGCCGCCAGGAAAGCCCCCTTACCTACTCACATTTAAGAGTAAATACCAAAAAGCTGATTATAAGGTTAAGTTTGTGGATGGAGCTTACTGACTCTAAGCTTTAGTGTAGAATGATATGAGCAGATACCATTTGGAAACTTAGATGTCATGATCTTTATTTATTTATTTGGATTCAAGACTTTCCAAAAATGGACCTTCTAATTCCTGTTGAAAGCTTGAGTCCTTGGGACCATGATTCTATACTCACATGCAGCTGCTGCTAAGTCACTTCAGTTGTGTTCGACTCTGTGCGACCCCATAGACGGCAGCCCACCAGGCTCCCCCGTCCCTGGGATTCTCCAGGCAGGAACAGGGGAGTGGGTTGCCATTTCCTTCTCCAATGCATGAAAGTGAAAAGTTCAAGTGAAGTCCCTCAGCCATGTCCGACTCTTCGCAACCCCATGGACTGCAGCCTACCAGGCTCCTCTGCCCATGAGAAAAGGATAAAAGCAGAAGGAGGTGCCAGCATTCATTCACTTGTGTTGAGTTAATTTCTGTATGGATGGGAGTATGGCACTCCCATCCCCAGCTGTGAACTGTATCTTCCCAGTCCAAAGACTGTACCCTCTCCAGGGAATAAACCTGCAAACGTCTGGTGATGCCGTGAGGAGCAGGAGGTTGAGGAAGGGATCAGGAACTTAGCTTTTCAGGAATCAGAATTTCAAACAATTGCCTTAATTTAGACTAGACCCTTCCATTTCCCAGAGATACCTGGTGCCGATAGCTTGTGAGCACGGGGGAATTCTATACTCCAAGTAGGATTGCTCACTGGCTTCCCCATTGCTGGTTTAGAATTTAGCTTTCTTCAGTCTGCGAAATCCTTCACTACTTGTCCATCTGCTTTCTTGATTTAGAAATTTTATTCTCTTCTGTCCTTCCTTTATGCCTTTAAAAATCCTGTTGTTTTGGTGGAGTTTCAGGAAGGAATAAAAGCAGACGCATGGATTCAGTATCCCACCTCTATCCCACAAGTCTGCATTTTCAAATAATTTTCTCAAACCTTTTTTTTTTTTTTTGAACGGAAAATGCATACAAAAGTGTTGACCTAAAGAAAAACACACAACCTAAGAGTTATGAATGTCAATTTTATTTGGGGACCTCACTGAGGACAATAGCCTGGGAGAGAACCTTTCAGGGGCACAGCCTTTCAGAGCACAGCTCCGGGAAAATGCTCCAAATATGTATGTTCTGCATACATAAGATGTTTTTTGTTTTTTTTTTTTAACTAGGAAAAATATGTAGCCTAGTGTGCGTATGCATGCTAAGTCACTTCAGTCGTGCCTGACTCTTTTCGACCCTATGGACAGTAACCCGCCAGGCTCCTCTATCCATGGGGATTCTCCAGAATACTGGAGAGGGTTGCCATGCCCTCCTTCAGGGGATCTTCCCCACCGAGATTGAACCTGCGTCTCCTGTGGCTCCTGCATTGCAGGCAGATTCTTTACCGCTGAGTTACTGAGGAAGCCCATAGTCTAGCATACATCTTGGTAAAAGATTACTGCTAATCACAAAGAACAGATACTTTAAGTTGATTTTAGTGATTTCTGTGTACAAAAAGTTGCAGAAATCTGGGACCGCTGTAATTCTCTCTGAAGCATGCTATTTAGGGGCCATTGATCCAAAACACATAATGCCTCACTCTTATTTTCCTTCCTGAAGTTCTGAAACACTTGGGGAATATCACTCTCTGCAGGGGGTTGCAATTTAACCCTTAGTATAACTGGATGATGAGCAATACTCTTTGTTCCTTTTTTTTTTCCCTCTACAAAGAGAACTAAGGAAAAAAGACATGCGACCATAACTGCAAATCTACCTGAAGGTATGTGGAAAATGTCTGTCTTTTCAATATGAAATTTGTTACATAAGGACAATATAACACAATAGTTCTAACATATCCTTTGAATCATTAGTGAAACTAATTTGGTTTGGATTACACTAGCAGGCTAATCTTAGTGGAGTTAATGATTCATCTATGAGAACAGCAAACATCACGGAAAAGAAGTTCTTCAAGAAAAAGTTCCCTTTATGACAAATTGGGCTTCAGTGTGCTTAGGATTTAATGGAGAAGGCACCTCCCTTGGAATTAAGAACACAAATCACTTTCCAGCAAACAGTTGTTAACAAATGGCTTTTGAAAGGCCCTGACATGTCAGGAGGTGATTCTTGAATCTTCTGAGAGGTGGGAGGAGTATCTGACTATATTGTGTACAGAAAAGCGAATTGTAGTTTTCCCATTTCCATTTTCAGCCACAAATTTTGACACCTGAACTTGAGCCTGATTAAAACAGTTCTCTACTTAAAAGGGAAGCATTATTTTATCATGGAACAAGGGCAGCCTATTGGGCTTCCCATCTAGCTCAGTCGGTAAAGAATCGGACTGACATAAGCAATATTCTCTTTGAATGTGCCTGCAATGCAGGAGACCAGGGTTCGATCCCTGGGTCGGGAAGATTCCCCAGAGAAGGAAATGGCAACCCACTTTCCTCTTCTTGCCTGGAGAATCCCATGGACAGAGGAGCCTGGCAGGCTCCAGTCTACGGGGTCGCAGGAGTCACGACTGAACAAAGCACAAGCGCAGCCTGGAATAGTTCAGCTCCAAAACGACTGAGTGGCTAACAGCAACAACCTCTCCTCCCAGCAGGCACCAATGGTAAAGAGCCTGCCTGCCAGTGCAGGAGACATAAGAGACCTGGGTTCAATCCCTGGGTCAGGAGGATCCCCTGGAGAAGGAAATGGTGATCCACTCCAGTATTCTTGCCTGGAGAATCCCATGGACAGAGCAGCCTGATGAGCTACAGTCCATGGGGTTGCAAAGAGTTAGATACGACTGAAGCAACTTAACACAAATACCCCTCTCACACAGACTCGGTATCATGAATATAATTTAGTAATTTCTTAGCTGCTCTCATAGCTTCTCAACATGTACTTAACTTGTCCACGTCCCTTTCTGGAGAAAGAAAAAATTTCCTTCTATAACAAGATAAAACTACAAAATTATAAGAATCAGGACAGGCTAATTTCACAATCATATCTTACCCATACACAGAAATAGCAGATGTGCACAAATCTCCATGGGTGTTCTCCCAAGTCTGGTTTCCTCCTCACCTTTTCAATAAAACCACGTTTCTGCTTTAAATTTATTTTAAAATTTTAGCAAATTGAAAATTTAGTAAATTGAAGTTAAATTTTCCTAAATTAACATTAGTAAAATTCAGTAAATTTACTTTAAAATTTTGGCAAATTGTAGAATTTAGAAAACTGAAGTAAATTTAAAATTGAAGATTTTAAACTCAAGTGCACAAATTTTAAGAGTGTGGCTCAGTGATTTCGTTTTACATATGCACACACCTATGCATTTACCATGGAGCAAGACACAGGATGTTTACAACACCCCATTTCTCCCACTTCCCCGCCCCCACGCACCATTCATTATTCTGGCAAGTATTTCTCTTTTCTTAAAATCAACCATACCCGACAGTGATTTGGCGGTCACTTTAATCAGGGACTCAGAAAGGTCATTTATTACCCATTCCCACTAGGCTCCCTGAGTCCATTTCAGGGCGTGGATTGCCGGGCTGTGCGCGCACGGTGGGGTGCCCCGTTCCCGATTCCGATCACACACTCACACTCGCAAACGGCCCGTTGGTCACCGTACCTTCCTCCGCGCCCGGCGGCCCCTACCTCGTGCGCTGTCCGCCCGCCGACCGCTGACTCTGACGCTGCCCAGGGGCCGTAAGGGCTGAAGACTCGCACCCCCGGCTCAGCCCCGCCCCGGGCCCTCCCCTCCCGCGGCGCACAGACCCCGCCCCCCTCCCCAGGCGCCCTGGCTTTGCGCAGCGGCGGAAATGGCCAGGGCGGGGCGAGCCGCGCGGCAGAGGCGAAGGCGGGGACCCGACTCCTCCCCGGTCCTGCCGGCTCCTCCCACCACGGGTCACGTCGTGACAGGGGCGGAAGCGGCGGCGGCGGCGGCGGCGGCCGAGTTGAGGCTGCGGCTCGCGGCGCGGATCCTGCCGTCCTGTGCGCGAGGTGCGCGGCTCCGGAGAGGCGCCCGCAGCCCGGGGCGGCGCGCTCGGTCTCGCCTGCGCTCCGAGGTTGGGGGGCGGGGGGGACGCGCGGCTCCGGGGGCGGGCGTGGGGGCGGCGGCGGATTTCTGGTGACAGCTCTGCACAAAGCAGCCTGGCCGGGGTGCAAGCTCTCCTGCCCCTGAGCCGCGCTCCTCGCCCGGGTGCGAGGTGGACTGGTCCCTTGGGGCTCTACCTCCGTCCCGGGGTTGGAAAGGGGCGAGGGGTGCGGGGGAGGGTCCCAGCCCGAGGAATGGGCGGGAGGGGTGGATTCCTGGCCTGGGGTGTTGGAGCGACCGGCTTCCCGGATTCCTCGCGGTGTTGCTGGTTAATCCACCTCCCCACAATGTTTGCTTTCTGTACAGGGGTGCCGTCTCCCCGCGCCTCCTTGCACGCCTCCAGCGCAAAGGTGAGCCTGGGGAGGCTGCGGCTTCTCCGACTTCGGAGGAGTCGAGAGAGCTTTTCGGAAAGCGAGGCGGCTGCCGCTGGCACAGGGAGCCTTTGGGGGCTCCCTCCTGGGGGCTGACAGAGCCCTGTCACCAGGGAAATGCTGCTGCGAGGAAGGGGGCACCCACCGTCCGGGGGCTGGAACTCTGTCGCTTGCCTCCCAGCTTTGAGAGCGTGGCGGCGAGAAGCCGGTACGGCCTCGCAGGTGCTGTTAGCTGGACTGCAGAGCAGGGACCACGCGTTAAGACGCGATCGGCATTGCCAGGTTGCTGGGGTGATTCCTCCGGGACCCGGGACCCCGAGGGGGCGGCCCGATTTCGGTAGCTGTTAGTCAACAGCCCAGCAGCTGGCAGGTGAAAGAGGAAGGAAGAGACAGGCCCAGCTGTAGCGAAATGGGGGTTCTGTGACCTGGAACCTAGCCAGATGGAGGCCAGGCCTTCCCTCCGGAGAGCGTGCAAGCGTTTGGAGGATCGGTCACTCCACTTGTGCACACACAGCTCAAGGCTTTTACACTTTGATTGGTTGGTGGTTTTTGTTTTTTTTTTTTTAAACCGACTTTAGTGGAAGAAAGGTGAGTGGGAGGGAAGGTTTTCTTCAGGACGTATGGGAGAAAATGACCATCAATAATTAATTATCCTCCGTGCAGAGAAAGCCGTCAACAAAGCATTCGGGCAATTGCACTGGATCCATATGTCTGAAAGTTGATTCTTGTGGATGCAGTTTTAAGTGGCCCGAAGGGGAATTTTTGCCCCTGTTGTCTCTGGAGAAGTTTCTAGTAGTTTGTCCAGTTTGGAGAAATTATGTTAATGCCGCTATACATTTTTATTTCAACCTGGAGTTCTTTAATTCATATTTTTATGGATTCTGTGTGGGTTTTTTTTTTTCTTCAGTTTTTTGAATAAGTTACTTCTGAAAAAATCTTGGAACTTACTAAACGAGAAATCTAGACATTGATATATTCACACATATTTAGGTACCCCCCACAACCATTTTTTCCTTTCTTTTGTCATATTAAGAAAAAACCAAAGCTACGAATTTAAAATTAGGAAGAACTATGCTTATAAGGTCATACTGAACCTGAAACAAATTGATTATATTTAAAGTTAGGTGTGTTTATTAATTTGAAGAACCAGGTGGGAAAGCACTTCCAGTATACTAATTTGTTTTACGAACACTTGGTCAGTATTTCTAAGATTATATTTAAAAGCATAAGTAACTGTAGTCCTTCCAATTTAAAATTTTTTCCTCCATTTGAGGCCCCAAGAACCCAGCAACAGTGAAAACAAAGAAATTACAGTGTCAAAAAAGAATGAAGGTACATAACTGTTAATTGTATAATTAAAGGTGAAAATGTACTACTCTGAAAATCTTCAATCATACTTATCCCAGACCACACAGATTTCTTAACGGCTTTCATAGCTAATGTTTTCATTTCCTCTTAACCATTTCTTGGATTACATCATTCTTTTGCAATCAAAAATATGTTTTTCAGTATACAGTTGAGTTAAAATGTTTGATGAAATTTCCAGAAATTATGCTTTCTTTTGAGAGTGCTTGCATTCCCAGGTAACATGGCCAAATGTTGCTTAAACTGCTTTTATTTGCATTTCTAAACTGCACATTAGGCTCAAATATTTTTGCTGCAATACTTAACATATACAGTGTACATGTTTACATATGCTTTATTCGTGGTTCATTTTATGAATAATGTAGGTTATAAGTTTTATGTAAAGAGATTGTAAATTATTTTGAAAATGTGAGCCAAAAGCCCTTCTTAGGGTATAAGAATTAAGGTAGACAGTAGTACTTTTTAAAACCACCTAGTGCTTTATCCCTGAGAAGGCAATGGCACCCACTCCAGTACTCTTGCCTGGAAAATCCAATGGGCGGAGGAGCCTGGTAGGCTGCAGTCCATGGAGTCGCTAAGAGTCGGACACAACTGAGCGACTTCACTTTCACTTTTCACTTTTCACTTTCACGCATTAGAGAAGGAAATGGCAACCCACTCCAGTGTTCTTGCCTGGAGAATCCCAGGGACGGGGGAGCCTGGTGCTCTGCCGTCTATGGGGTCGCACAGAGTCGGACACGACTGAAGCGACTTAGTAGCAGCAGCAGCAGCAGTGCTTTATCCAGCTACATAATGAGTCCTGTAGGACTAATGGCAATTTTTTAAATGGCTAAGAGCTGTAATGCATTTCAGAATATGTATACAGTATATTTGTTCCTATATTAACATGATTTTGAGAAAGTGAAGACTGAGTCAAAGAAAAACCATCCATAACGTTGGTGTCAAGATTTCTCAAAGTTGATGTAGATGGCAGATTGAAAGTTTTTACATGTGATGTTCATAAATCCATAACTTACAAATGTTAATGTAAATAGTGAAAGTGAAGTCGCTCAGTCGTGTCCAACTCTTTGCGACCCCATGGACTGTAGCCTACCAGGCTCCTCCGTCCATGGGATTCTCCAGGCAAGAGTACTGGAGTGGGTTGCCATTTCCTTCTCCAGGGGATCTTTGCGATCCAGGGATTGAACCCGGGTCTCCCTCATTGCAGGCAGACACTTTAACCTCTCAGCCACCAGGGAAGCCCAGGTGTAAATAGTAAGATCACAGTTTATAGTGAAGTAATAGGATTACAAGCCCTTCAAAGCTTTTCCCTAAGGTTAAGATCATATATGTGGGATTTGTATCTTAACAACACTTCTCCACTTTCAATTCCTTATCTGTAGTATGTCCTATTTATTTCTCATGCTGTTGTGAGTATGTGTGTGAAGTAAATATGGATCAGGGAAGGAGATGTCTGATAACTGTAGGATCCATATACTAGCGAGTACTTAGTTATGCTAAGCATTTTTCATTTCTTATTTAAGTTAATTGAAAAAAATGGTAGTATGACAAGTCAATCATTCATGGATTTATGCATCATTTTTTTTGCATAGACTTTTGATTCTTAATGTTTTAACTGTGCTGTGATTAAACTAGTTTGAGAACTCAGTTTGTCCAGTGACTGTCTAATCCAGATTCCTATATTCAGTAGTGACCAGATAGTGTGCCTGAGATTTATTTGTTGGGTTTTACTGAGAAGGAATGAATGCTTTTTCTTTTTAAAGTATGGTGGTGGGTGGTGGTATCGTCGCTAAGTCGTGTCCAGCTCTTGCCACCCCATGGACTGTAGCCTGTCTATAGGGTCCTCTTTCCATGGGACTTTCCAGGCAAGAATACTGGAGTGGGTTGCCATTTCCTTTTCCAGGGGATCTTCCCAACCCAGGAATCAAACCAAGGTCTCTTGCATTGCAGGCAGATTCTTTACCAACTGAGCTACGAGGGAAGCCTGTATACTTTTTAAAGTAAAATAGATCAAAATTTGGGAACTAAGACATAGTGAGAAAGAGAGGAACATAAACAAAAATATTTTTACTCATTGAATTTTATAAACAGTAGTGTCTTGTTTATAGATCATTCATTTCTATATATGTAAAATGTATATACTACTAATGGGTAACATTTATTGAGTACTTATACTAGGCCTGGTGCTTTCAATTAATTATTTTACTTAATCCTCACACCATTACTAGGGTACACACTGCTCCTGCTGCTGCGTCGCTTCAGTCGTGTCCGACTCTGTGTGAGAACACTGAGGCTTAGTCTTAGCTTAAATAACTTGAAAGCAGTGGTTTTACATTCAGGCCATCTAACTGTAGGGCATGTACTCTTACCACCAAAACTACTTAATAACTTGACTCCGGAGTGTTGAAAGTATTAGCAGATGCTCTTATTTAATGTTTTCTGGTTTGTTTTCTGTTTTGTTTTGTGTTTTTTTGACAGATTTTCTGATACAATGGCGACCTCACGGGGGAGAACGAAGAAAAAAGCATCTTTTGATCATTCTCCAGATAGCCTTCCTTTGAGGAGTTCCGGTAGGCAGGTATCGCTTATTTGTTCATTCATTGACCCTGTTTTGAGCCAACAGACTTATTGTGATTGGTTCTGAAGAATTAGAGATGAAAAGAGTAGAATTCCAGCCCTCAAGGAACTTGTAGTCTAGTGGAAAAATTCATCTTGGGACTTCCAGTGTGATAAAGTGGTAGAATGTAGGGGAAAAAGCTTATCTGGCAGAGATAAAGGCATTGCTGTGAAACAGCACAGGGTGGTTCAGCTGTGTGGTTGCCTCCAGGATGTGAGCTGGGGCTAGATCATGCTTGGTTTGATGTCATTCATAGGAATTTGGACCTCAGCTTGTAATAGTTAATTGGGTGCTGTTGATAGCTTACTTGCTGCCATCTTTCTTGTAGGGCCATTTTTTTTTTTTTTTAAGGAAAATATTGAATGATGTAATTCTTTCTCTAGAATTTGTCTACAGATTTTTATTGTAGTTTTAAAATCTACAATACTGAGAGGATAGAACTTCTCTAAGCAAAGAGAACAATCTTAATTTGAAAGTGGCTTTCATTTTCTATGATACAGCCTAAAAAAATTTCTTTTTAATTTTTTATTGGTTAGACTATCTGGGTTAGATAATCAATATTGAAGTAGAGTTGAAACAGCTTTTTCCTAAAAGAAGCTAGTATGCATTTTCCGTCTCTACTCAGAGACCTGTTTTCGAAGTGCTGGTTCCAGATTTCTAGCAGATTAGTGAATTGTTTGCACAATGCAGTCTCAAGGAAATTGCTGTTACCGTCAGCCCCTACCCCACTGCCAGGATGCTGTTGATCTTCACACTTAGAACTTCTAACCTGGAAGTGATTTCAGGAGTAAACCTCCCACCACCTCCACCCTGGGCCACGCCAGTGTTGATCTTAACCTCAGCTGGTTCTTTCTCAGGCAAAGAAAAAGGCCACGGAGACGACGGATGAGGATGAAGATGGTGGGTCGGAGAAGAAGTACCGGAAATGTGAAAAAGCAGGCTGTACAGCCACATGTCCTGTGTGCTTTGCAAGTACTTCTGAAAGGTCTGTTTAGACGGCGTGTCTTGGCCTCACCTTCCTGCCAATGAGCACATTCATCCTCAAAGATAGTCTTCCTAAAGATACATAGAGATACTGCTATCCTGCAGTAGAGACATTGCTGGTACATTTTGTACACATCATGCCCCACTGCTCACTCCCCCGTTAGACTAGCCTGTATCAGCTCTGCACAGTGACCAACCCCCTGTGCTCACATTGCATCCCCCATAGTTGTACCTCTGGAGGTTGGGAATGGGGGGATAGTTTGAGGATGAGATGGGGTAAGAGGTAAGGGGGGAGTAGCGAGAACCTTGAGCTTCCTACAGAGATCAGTGTTTGCTTATTTCTCTGGGCTGCTTTTCTCCCTCTTACAGCACACCTCCGCCTCCAAAGATACACACAGGGCTCATTCAAACTACATAGCTAACTGTACTCTTGCCATTTTTGTTGGGATGATCCGAGCATGACCTTTTACTTCCAGCGGAAAAAAATCTTCAGTTAAGATTCAATGAAACGTGGAAAACAAATTCTTTCTTTTTTTTAAATCACAAAGAAGTGGTGGTGTTAGTGTTCATAGTGGCTTTATAGTTCATTCTTTTGCTACATTATTGGCTGGGTGGCAGGTTTTATTTGCCAGATTGCCCACGGGATGGTCCAATCCCAACTGGCCAGATGTTGCTACTAGAGACCACACTTCCCTCCTCCACACACATGTGGCAAGCCTGCTGCCGTCCCTTCTTTCACGTCCTAAAACCGTATCATCGCTCCATGGAGTCCTGATAAAACTAAGTCCCAGGGCCTTTTGATGAGCAGGCAGCTGGGTACCGCTGATCCCTGTGTCCTCCCCATGCATTGTTCTCTGTCAGTCAACCGTTTCATTTCTTCTCTTGTAATATCCAGTCATTAGGATTCTAAGTGAAGGTAAGGCAAGATGGGCTCATAGGAGGTGTTTGATAAATGTTAACCAAAAAAGTGAGATGTGTTTATTGGTTACCAAAGCTATCTGTTTTTGCTATTTTCAGATGTGCCAAAAATGGCTACACATCCCGATGGTATCACCTCTCCTGTGGGGAGCATTTCTGTAATGAATGCTTCGACCATTACTACAGAAGGTTTGTTCTGATGACTGTTGGAAGTGTTTGGGGTGGAAGGGATGGTGGCTTGGGCAGTGGGCGGTGGTGGGGGTCAGATAGTTAAGTCTGAGCACCCCTCTTCCTGGGTTACTGAATTATTTCACTGTTTCATCCATACCTGAGCTGACTACAGGTGTGCCAGAACTTTGATGCTGTAGTTTGCATGTGTGTATGCTTGCGTGTGCACACTCAGAGCTCAGAAAGTATCTGCCATGAGACAGTTATTCTCTGTAGTTCACAAATTCTGAAAAATTTAGGAGCTGCTTTGCTCTTCTATGCCAGTGCAAAGGGGCAGGAATGAAAAGATTTTGTGGGGGATGCTGACAGCTAGAGGGTGCTGGACAGACCATCCCTTCTTGATAGTTTTAGATACTAAAAATGCAACCTGTTTTATGCGTGCTATGATAACTTACTCCTTCCCCCTTATAATATGGCTAGTTAAGTCCTTCACATAAGATTTCTATCTGCCTCCTGTTTTGAAAACCTGAATAGCTTATTGTTTGATATATTTATTTTTATTGTTTTTCAGCCATAAGGATGGATATGACAAATATACTACATGGAAAAAAATATGGACAAGCAATGGAAAAACTGAGCCTAGTCCCAAAGCTTTCATGGCAGACCAGCAGCTCCCCTACTGGGTAAAAAAGATAAAACTGTATGATTTTGTGAAGCATTTATAGCGCTTCCCTGGTAGCTCCAGGGTAAAGAATCCACCTGCCAAGCAGGAAATGGGAATTTGATCCGTGGGTCAGGAAGATCCCCTGGAGAAGGAGATGACAACCCACTCCAGTCGTTCTTGCCTGGGTGATCTCATGGACAGAGGAGCCTGGCAGGCTACAGTCCACGGGGTAGCAAAGAGTTGGACACAACTGAGCAACTAAACAGCAAACGCATTTATAGCACCAAATGCAAGAGGAATGGATGAAAATTCCAATGGGAAGTTTTCTTTAATTACATTTATTCTTTCTGTAACTATGAAAGCAAATCACTTTTTTTATTTTTGTGGAAAAATCACCTCACTTGACCTGCAGCATAAAGAAGAAACTAAAGACTCATTACCAGCTGGTGATAGCCAGTGCTAAGTCTGGTCCATATCTCACTTCTTTGTTCATGTTTTTCTGTGTTTATTTAAACACAATTTCACACTTAGTATGCAAATCCTAATTAGGTTTAGAATCATACTTTGCATGTAAGTTTTTAGTAGCTTTTAGGTTTTTTTTTTATTAATTTAACTTTATTTTTTTCTATTTAGCCATTCTTTGAAAACACACTTTAGTGATTGTATATATAATATAAATATACCATCATTCAATAAATTATTTGCTAATTTATTTAATGTTACAGGTAATTTGAGCTTTTCTCTGCATACCTTAAAATTTTTTTTAATTGAAGTGAGATTTACATAACTTTAAATTCACAAAATATTCACAAGGGAAACTCAAGAGGAAAGAACACACACACACACTTATGACTGATTCGCATTGTTGTGCTGCAGAAACCAATACATTGTAAAGCAATTACCCTCCAATTAAAGAATACATTTTAAAAAGTTTTTTTTAATTAACCCTTTTAAAATGTACAACTCAGCATTCAGTACATTCACAGTGTGGTCCAATCACCACCAATATCCAGTTCCAGAACATTTCATCATCCACAAAGGAGACCTGTGCCCACTCAGCCGTTACCTCCCATTCCTCCCTACCTCTACCCCCTGGCAACCGCTGATCTGCTTTCTTCCTTTCTGAATTTACCATTTTGGATGCTTTATATAAAGGAGTCAGGCAGTGTGTGACCTTTTACATTTGGCTTCTTTCACTTAACCTCATGCATTTGATGCTGAATGCTTGTTAATCCAGATCATGTGGAGGAGATGGCAAAGGAAGAGATGGAAGAAATGCCCACTCAAGAGGTGCTAACTCACTGACCTTGACTTCTTACTCTCCATCTAGGTTCAATGTACAAAACCTGAGTGTAGGAAATGGAGGCAGCTTACCAAGGAGATCCAGCTGACTCCCCAGATAGCAAAGACCTACCGATGTGGGATGAAACCAAATACTGCTGTTAAGGTATGCTGTCTTTGGTTTTCTGTTTAAATTAATTGATGGGTTAGTTTTCTGTTTAAATTAATTGATGGGTCAGTCGGTAGTAATGGCGTATATTTTTCCTTTATCGTATAGATCATTGTATCAGGATGGTACTGTCCCATGTATAAAGAGAACCTCCATTACAATAGCTTAACCGATTAAGCCTTTTATTTTTCTCTCATTTATAAACAGTTTAGAAGCAGGCAGTCCAGAGTTGGTATAGTGGCCCAGGGAATTCTTCTAGCTTCCAACTCTCTCACAAGATCATTACTGCACCGTCAGCCATCATTCCAAGGTCAAAGCAGAAAAGATGGGAAAGGCTGGAGTAAGCCAAGTCTCTCCTCCTTTTACTGGGAAACCAGGAGCTTTCCTGGAAGTTCCAACACTAGATTTCTATTTATAGCTCTTTGGCCAGGACGGGATCTCACAGCTACTCTGAACAACAGTGGGGACAAAGGAAGAAGATATTCCATAACTGTTGCATGTTTTATATTTTATAACTGGAGGGAAATCTTTCATAACAGCATGGAAATTAGGATCCTGTTAGGAAAGAGAAAAGGATGAATATGTTTGGGCTCAATAGACAGGAGTTTGAGCAAATGCAGAGATAGTGAAGGACAGAGAAGCCTGGCATGCTGCAGTTGATGGGGTTGCAAAGAGTTGGACGTGACTGAATGACAACAATAATATGTTTGGGCTTTTAGCAGTTTTTCTTAATTGGTATATTGTGCCTCTTTGGAGATTTGACAATTGCTTAGCGTTTAAAAATGTGCTAATTGCTTCAAAGTGTTAAAGCATTCATCTATAGAATGTGTCTTGTTTTATCAGTACATTAAAGAATATTTGGAATTGTAATCTCAGATGCAAGATGCTTTTCCTTTCTGAAAATTTTGACTTAATTCACAGAATTCACCCTCTTAAAGTATATAATTCAGTGGCTTGTAGTATTAATATATTCATAGATATGCAGTTATCACCAGCAAAATATTTTCTTAGTTCAAATTCTTCTTTAAAGATGAATGAGAAAACATTTGAAAAGCTTTATAAAGTTTATGATCAAGTTTTTCAAAGTCTGGGATTTAAATTCCAAATATTATTGAAGTAACTCATAATTATTAATATATTTGAATGATTTTGCAAAGTAAACTGGTGAGAAAAATGGTATGAATATTTAGGAGTTCTGTTTTCTATAGTTTTAAATTTTACATAAGCATTACATGAATATAATCTCAAGTTTAAAAAAGTAAATTGAACATATGTGTGCATATGTAAGTACATGCACACGTGTAATATGTAAATGAAAAATGAAAGTCCCCTTTAAACCATCTCTTTATTCCCACTCTAATAGATAACAACTCTTAATGACTCATGTATCCTACTAGAACTTTCTTTATGCTCTCGTTATGTATTTATGGTAGGCACATTTTTTTTAAAGCCCTGGAAACAAGTATCTAAACTACTTTTTAAAGGTTAAAGAAGTATAGCTCAGAGTGATCATAGCCTCTAAGCATGATATATCTTTTAAATCCCCTCTGCCCAGGAAATCCTCCCTTGAGACCCTCTAGCTCCATTCTGATTGATTACCATCTATTAGCCTCAACTTTTGAAATATTTATTTAAATGGTGTTTATTGACTCAGAGGCCCTTTGGTTTTCAGCTTGGTCTTCTGTCAAGGACAAAGTCTGGAAAGGTTTATTTGTAAAACAACATTAAAAAGAATGGTAGCAAACAACACACACTGTTTGGCGCTCACTGTTTGTTATTTAATATATCTTGAAGATGCTTCTGTCTCAGTGCATAGAGATCTCTTTCCCTGGAAAGACTGTGTAATACATAGTCCACTGAATGGATAGATCATGATGAATTCGGCGTGATCGAAGGGCATTTAGGTGACATCTAAATGTTTATTGTCAGTGACTGCGCTGTAGTGAATAGCTTGGTGCCTGTGCAAGTTTTATTTATGTATTTTTGTTTTTGGCTGGCCTGGGTCTTCCTTGCTGTGCACAGGCTTTCTGTAGTTGCGGCGAGTGGGGGCTACTCTTCATTGCAGTGCGAGGGCCTCGCGCTGCCGTGGCTTCTCTTGTTGCAGACACAGGCTTAGGCTAACGGGCTCCAGCCTGCGGGCTTAGTGGTTGTGGCTCGTGAGCTCTAGAATTCTGACTCAGTAGCCGTGGCGTCCGGGCTTAGCTGCTCTGAGACGTATGGGATCATCCCAGCTCAGGGATGGAACCTGTGTCCCCTGCATTGGCAGGCAGATTCTTATATTCTGTGCCACCAGGGAAGTCCTATCAAGCTGTTTTAATTTGAAATAATTCTTAGACCCACAAGAGGATTTATAATTTGTGTGTAAGGGATAAAGAATGAAGTTGAACACTCACCGTGTCCCCACCCCCAATTTTAGAAACAGAGCGTGACCAATGCCTCTGTAACTCCCTGGGTGCCCCTCAGTGGTTATCTTCCTCTGCCTCTCCTGCAAGAGCAAGCAGTATTTCCAATTTCGTATTTATTATTCCTCTGCTTTTTGTTTTTGAGTTGATACATATGTATGAAACCCTAAATAACATGTGAAGTTTTGCATATTTTATGTCGGTTGGAAGTTGTACCCTGTTGTTTGCGTTCTTCTGCAGCTTTCTTCTTTTCCTTAACACTGAGGTTTTTTGGTTGCCTCCATGTTGATGCCTACAGCTCTGAGTCATTAATTGTCCCTGCTGTGTAATTTTGCATTGTGTGAATCTACCATAGCGTGTCTGTTCTCTTGTTCATAGGCGTGTGAGGGTTGTTTCTAGTGTGGGGCTGTCATGTTCTTTCATGTCTCTCCTAGTGCTGTGCTGGGCTGTGCTCAGTCACTCAGTCGTATCCAACTCTTTGTGACCCCATGGACGGTAGCCCACCAGGCTCCTCTGTCCATGGAATTTTCCATCAAGAATATTGGAGTGGGTTGCCATTTCCTGTTCCAGTTTTCCTAGTGCACACGTGCAGAGTTTCTCTGGAATATATTCCAAGGGCTAGATTTCCCAGACCATATGGTATGCCAGTCTTCAGTTTATTTAGGTAACTTTTTAAATTGAAATATACAAACAGAAAGTGCACAAGTCAAAATGCCATAGCTCAGTGAATTTTCAGAGTCCACATTTAGCCAGGTCCCAGTAAAGAAAGCTGAGTGCCAAAGGATTGATACTTTTGAACTGTGGTGTTGGAGAAGACTCTTGAGAGTTCCTTGGACAGCAAGGAAATCAAACCAGTCAATCTGAGAAGAATCAATCCTGAATATTCATTGCAAGGACTGATGCTTCCAATACTTTGGCCACCTGATGTGAAGAACTGACTCACTGGAAAAGACCCTGATGCTGGGAAAGATTGAAGGCAGGAGGAGAAGGGGATGACAGAGGATGAGATGGTTGGATGGCATCACCAACTCGATGGACATGAGTTTGAGCAAGCTCCAGGAGTTGGTGATGGACAGGGAAGCCTGGCGTGCTGCAGTCCATGGGGTCACAAAGAGTCGGATACAACTGAGCAACTGAACTGAATTGAACAGTTAAGAAATTGACCAGCCTCGAAGAAGCACCCTTGCACCACCTTTCACTCAGAGAGTCCATCCCTTTCCCCTGCCCAGAGTAACTACTTACTTCCTCTTCTCCCCCATCCAAATACTAACCAGGCCGACCCTGCTTAGCTTCTGAGATCAGAGAGGACAGGCGCTTTCAGGGTGGTATGGCTATAGGTCCCTACTTACCCTTCCAACTTACAGCACTGTGGATGTTGCTTCCTTTCGAACTTTATGTAAATGGCATAATACAGTATGCATGCTTTTGGGTGTGGCTTCTTTCAACTCACCGTTATGTTTGGAAGGTGCATCATACTGTAATTAATGTGTGTTGCAGTTTCCTCTCATTGCTGTGCCATTGTTTGACTGTAGTACAGTTTGTTTCTGCCTTCTACTCTTGATGGACTTCTGGCTTGTGCTTAGCTTTTCTCTCTTACAAACTATGCTTCTTCAGGAATTTTCTAATCCTTTTCTTGGTGCACGTGGACGAGCGTCTCTCTAGAAAATACAGGCATGCCTTGTTCTATTGCACTTCGCTTTTTTGCCCTTTACAGATATGCATTTTTACAAATTGAAGCTTTGTGACAACTCTGCATTGTCAGATGATGGTTAGCATTTTTAGCAATAAAGTATTTTTATTTTATGTATTTATTTATTTTTGGCGGTGCTGAATCCTCATTTTGGCACAAGGACTCTGGGGCACTTGGACTCTGTAGTTTTAGCACACTGGCTTAGTTGCCCCAAGGCATGTGGGATCTTCCCTGACCAGTGATCAAACCCCCGTCCCCTGCACTGGCAGGCGGATTCTTAACCACTGGACCATCATGGCAGTCCCTGAGGTATTTTTTAATTAAAGTATGTGCAGGTTTCTTTTTTTAAGCTATTGCACACTTAATAGACTATCAGTTCAGTTCAGTCGCTCAGTCGTGTCCGACTCTTTGCGACCCCATGAATCGCAGCACGCCAGGCCTCCCTGTCCATCACCAACTCCCGGAGTTCACTCAGACTCACGTCCATCCAGTCAGTGATGCCATCCAGCCATCTCATCCTCTGTCGTCCCCTTCTCCTCCTGCCCCCAATCCCTCCCAGCATCAGAGTCTTTTCCAATGAGTCAACTCTTTGCATGAGGTGGCCAAAGTACTGGAGTTTCAGCTTCAGCATCATTCCCTCCAAAGAAATCCCAGGGCTGATCTCCTTCAGAATGGACTGGTTGGATCTCCTTGCAGTCCAAGGGACTCTCAAGAGTCTTCTCCAACACCACAGTTCAAAAACATCAATTCTTCGGTGCTCAGCCGTCTTCACAGTCCAACTCTCACATCCATACATGACCACAGGAAAAACCATAGCCTTGACTAGACGGACCTTTGTTGGCAAAGTAATGTCTCTGCTTTTGAATATGCTATCTAGGTTGGTCATAACTTTCCTTCCAAGGAGTAAGCGTCTTTTCAGTGTAAACATAACTTTTATATGCACTGGGAAACCAAAAAATTCTTTTGAGTCACTTTTATTGTGACGCTTGCTTTATTGCAATGGTTGGTCTCAAACTGAGCCCACAATGTCTCTGAGATGTCTATATAGCAAGACTAGAACTGTTGGGCATAATGCAGTCATATCTGCAGGGCTTGATTCCAGGACCCTGCAGGTATCAAAATCTGAAGATGCTGAAGTCCTTTGTATAACATGGCATCGTATTGCATATAACCTACACACATCCTCTCATATACTTTAGTTCATCTTTAGGTTACTTTTAATACTTCATATAATGTAAATTCTATATAAATAGTTGCTGGTGCATGGAAAAATCAGATTTTACTTTTTGGAACTTTCTGCAATGTTTTTGGGTATTTTTTAATCCAAGACTGACTGAATTTGTGGATGTGGAACCGATCGCAGTATGTACATCTTCAGTTATACAAGATAATGCCAAATTATCACACATTTAAAGGTTTCATATTTTGTCAGATTCTTCTCCAGAATTATTACACATTGTTGTAGGTTGCCACCGAGGACATTGTTGCAAGAGGAGCTGTCTTCCTCGCACCCTCACTCATGTGGGTGTTTTATCACACTTTCTCTTTTCCAGTCTAATTGATGAAAAGAGATATCTTATTAAAGGTAAACTGACACTTAGGACTGTATTTTAGGGACTTCCCAGGAGGTCCAGTGGTTAAGACTTCACCTTCAGTGCAGGGGGTATACATTCGAGCGCTGGTCAGGGATCTAACATCCCACATGCCTTGGGGCCAAAAAACCCAGAAGCAATAGGATAACACATTCAATAAAGACTTTAAAAATGGTCCACATCAAGGCTCTTTAAAAAAAAAAAAAGACTGTATTTTATAATTAAACCTGATTAATATTTTTTGTCTTGTTTTGCAGCCTGAGACCTCAGACCATTGTTCCCTCCCAGAGGATCTAGTGAGTATTTCTGCATGTTTCAGATTAGCCAGCGTTACACTTTCAGCGATAAGTACGATAAGTGAAACACAGTAACAGTGTTATGAGTGTCTTTATTTGGTTGCTGATCAAAGGCTTTTTAATCTCCCGTGATAACTATGTGATGAAAATGCTAGCAGGAATGGTGTTGTGAGTGATCCTCACCCAACTTGAAAAAAAAAAACACACTCAAATTTTATCGCTTTATGTTTAAAGGAAATAAAAAGGCAGAAACTGACACTGTGCCTTCCTACAAGGATCAGACTTGTTATACTTGTTTTCCAAGGGGGACTTTATGACCTTCTCGCCACTTGAATCGTTCCAGGAAACGAACAAGAGGCCCATGATTTGATGGTCTTGGCCTAGATTCAGCTGTGAGAGGGTTCTCGTGTTATTCTGACCTCATTGTAACTGCTTTGTCCCGTCTCTGCCCAGATGTGGAAGGGGCAGCAGCTGGCAAAGCCTGGCCACGTGTCGCTTGTCTTAGGAAACTTTGCTCCCTGAGCTGACTGATTTTGCCACATAAGCCAGATCCTATGGCTATTTCAGAAGATGATTTTTTTTTTAATTATGGGTTTCTGAGTTATTCTGCATGACAGTGATTCAGGATTGTTAGTTTGTAGTTTTTCTAGATGTGAAACTCAGGGAATGTGATTGATGTTAAGGCAGAGGGCGAAATGACACGTGGCAGGTCTGTTCTGTTACATAAAGGGCTGCATGAGACACACATATTAAAAAGAATAAATAAATAGCTTACACACACATATACCCGCATTAAAAAAAAAATAGCTGTACCCTCAAGCATTTCTACAGTAAAGCAGTGGCCCAAATAATTTCTGGATTCAGGGTAAACGAGATGACATTATAGAAAGAAAGGAAAAAATGACTTTAAATACAGTTTAAAAAATTACTTTATGAATATCTCCCCTACTATTCAGACCATTGTGCTCTCAAGGAATCTGAACTTTAGGACAGGGGCCATGTTCTTGGGATATAAGAACCTTAAAAAGTTCCGAAGAGTTGTCCCTGGATGTTCATATGCCAGTTACTTATTTTTGTCTTCAGTTGAGAAAGAGTCTGGGGCAGGTTTATGAAATGGAACTTTCCTTCTTTTTGGTCCAGCCCAGGCTGGTCAAGGGTAGCCAAAACTAAAACAAGCCTTGAGGACAAAGATTGCAAACTGAAAAGCCATCAGGGGCCAGGCAAGTAAAATGAACGTGTGAGGGACTTGCCTGGTGGTCCAGTGATTAAGACTTTGCCTTCCAGTGCAGGAGGTGGGGTTTCGATTCCTGGTCGGGGAGCTGAGATCTCACATGCCTCATGGCCGAAAAAAACAAAAGGTGTATAACAGAAGCAATATTGTAGCAGATTTAATAAGTTAAAAAAAAAGGTCTGCATCAAAAAAAGAAAAAAAACTGGGTGAAGCAGCTGGGAATAATTTATGAGGGATGTTGGGGCTTGTAGTAAGCTGAGAAAATGCTTGCCTGAGATTTGGACTCTGAAGGGCAAATAATGCATTTTTAATTGACAAACCACAGCTTGATGGCAGGTGGCATTTGCTTGGAGACTGGAGAACTAACATCAGAGGGTTCCTGAGCCCAGGATTCTCCTCTATTAGATTCCTAGAATTCCTGGAGCATACATTCAAGATCATGTTTAGCGAAGTCTGCCTAGTATAGGATTTCGGCAGTGTTGCTTAAGAAGCAGGTAAATTTTATTTTTATCACAGCCGTCATCACCAGGCTGCTTTGATCGAACGACTCCATATGTTAACTCAAAATCTTGAATATGATCACATATTTTAAGACCAAAAATAGTTTCTTCAGTCTACATGGAGCATCTGATTTTGCTGATTGTCATGTACTTTTCCCTCTGAAAAAAATTTCTAGTAACCTCTGGCAAAAAGCAGTAATATTTGACTGCTACTTCAGAGAATTTTTTTTTTGCTGAATTTTGCAGTTTCCATTATCTTTGGATCCTAAAAGGGGGAAGGACCAGGTGATAAATGATTCCTGAACAGAAGGAAGTTCCTCGTGTCAGACTTAAACAAACCTAGGCTTCCAGGAGAGTCAGTGGAGGCACCATTAAGACTTACCTGGTGTTGGGACATCCCCGGTGGTCCAGTGGCTGAGGCTCTGTACTCCCAACGCAGGGGGCACGCTTTTGATTCCTGGTCAAGGCACTAGGGTCCCTCATGCCACAGGACGCAGCCAGAAAAAAAAAAAAAAAAAAGACTTAACTGGTGTTGGCGTTTTTTGCTGGGGGAAAGAGAGACCTTTTGCTGAGATCTGAAGGAACTTGGCCTAAGAAACCTTCTCTCCAGGTCTCCTCAGGGGTCTTGGTTTCTGAATCTGCCCGTGTAGGACTCTGGCCTAGGCCTGAGGAGTGAAGGCAAAGGAGAAGGGTTGGGGATGAATGGGGATGAGTGACATGGCAAGAACCCTCTGTCCTTGGTGGGCTCTGCAAGTCCATTTCTTGTCCGCCATCGTCCCTCTCTGTCTTGCTCTCCCCCTTGCAGAGAGTGTCAGAAGTGCCCAACCACTGGTGGTACTCCATGCTCATCTTACCTCCTTTGCTGAAAGACAGCGTGGCCGCACCCCTGCTCTCGGCCTACTACCCAGACTGTGTGGGCATGAGTCCGTCCTGCACCAGCACGCACCGCGTGACCAGCGACGCCAGCCCCGGGAAGCTGGAGCACCCCAAGGCGGTCCCCTCTGTGCTGGGTGAGAGCTGGGCCTGGCCTTCCCTGCCTTCCCTCCCCTACCTTGCCCTGGAAATGTGTGGGTGAGCAGAATGGAAAAGATGGTTTCTTTGTTTGGTTGTTTTAAATGTGTTCACTTAGTACAAAGCACCTCATTATTTCATGAATCTGGTTTTACTGTGGATCACTTGTATTATTTATATACATTTGTTCATTTTTCCCTTAATCATTGGGAAGGCCTGTAACACTTGTCTAGGAATCGTACCTACGGAGTTTAATGAGCATTTCTTCGAAAGTTGGATAGCTGCGTAATTTGATGATCGTGCCTACTCTGACACGCCGGAAGAAAGTTTTGACTCAAGCCACTCTTCTTTTTTCTCTTTGAGTCATTCTGCTTCTAATTATGCCATTGGTAATTGTAGTCAAATGACCCACTCTTGAAAAAACTTCAGGTCAAGGCAAGCAGACTGATGACTGTTTACTTTCAGGGGATTTACAAAATTCTCCATCAGAATTCTCTGTGTACAAGCGAGAATTCTAGATCGCCTCCTGCACACTGCTGCTGCTGCTGCTGCTAAGTCACTTCAGTCGTGTCCGACTCTGTGTGACCCCATAGACGGCAGCCCGCCAGACTCCCCCGTCCCTGGGATTCTCCAGGCAAGAACACTGGAGTGGATTGCCATTTCCTTCTCCAATGCAGGAAAGGGAAAAGTGAAAGTGAAGTCGCTCAGTCGTGTCCGACCCTCAGCGACCCCATGGACCGCAGCCTTCCAGGCTCCTCCGTCCATGGGATTTTCCGGGCAGGAGTACTGGAGGGGGTGCCATTCCACACTAACAGACTTCATCTTTGGTGCAAGTAGATTTTGACATTGTGGGCTTTTACTTTAACTAGTAGCACTGGACCCTCTAAAAATGTGGATGTGGTCAAAATCACAACTGAAGTGATAAATCCCAGTGTTACCGCAGGTGTAATGAAACAGGCCCTAAGACACTAATTAGTCGGTATGTACACATATGAAGGGCAGTTTGGCAGTGTGAATCAAAAACCTTATAATAGATCCTCTTTGGATGTAGGAATTTATCCTAAATTATCAAAGATTATCAAAAGTAAGTCCGAAGATGTGTGGCGTTGTTTATAGTAGTAAAATAATTGGATAAAATCAAATGCCCAGAAATAGGGGAGTAGATAATAAATAAGATAGCATTGTATGCCCATGGAAGTCATATTTAATGACATGGGACAGTGTTCTTGAAAAGCAGGTAAGAAAAACAGCCTTTTCAGTGCATTTTTTGGGCTTTTTTTCTTTCTTTCCTAGAAACAGAACGTAGGTTAGACTGAGTTTAAC
Source organism: Bos indicus x Bos taurus (assembly GCF_003369695.1). Lineage (NCBI taxonomy): Eukaryota > Metazoa > Chordata > Mammalia > Artiodactyla > Bovidae > Bos > Bos indicus x Bos taurus. The sequence continues at coordinate 40,412,752 of NC_040098.1, read as the reverse complement.
ACCACTCAAGGATTATCAGGGGTTAGTCTTCTAATTCGGAGAAGGCAATGGCACCCCATTCCAGCACTCTTGCCTGAAGAATCCCATGGACAGAGGAGCCTGGTGGGCTGCAGTCCATTGGGTCGAAAAGAGTCGGACACGACTGAGCGACTTCCCTTTCACTTTTCACTTTTCACTTTCCTGCACTGGAGAAGGAAATGGCAACCCACTCCAGTGTTCTTGCCTGGAGAATCCCAGGATGGGGGAGCCTGGTGGGCTGCTGTCTATGGTCACAGAGTCGGTGTGATTGAAGCTACTTAGCAGCAGCAGCAGCAGCAGCAGTCTTCTAATTAAAAAAACTCCAGTAATAGTTTCTTTTAAGATATATTTCCATGGGGATTTGGCATTCGGTTGGGTTTGGAATTTCAGGTTTGCAAAATGAAGTTGTTGTTCAGTTGCTAAGTCATGTCCAACTCTTTGCAACCCTGTGGCCTGTAGCACACCAGGCTTCCCTGTCGTTCACTATCTCCTAGACCTTGCTAAATCTCATGTCCATTGAGTCAATAATGCCTTCTGACCATCTTATCCTCTGTTGCCCCCTTCTCCTGCCTTCAATCTTTCCCAGCATCAGGGTCTTTTCCAGTGAGTCGGCTCTTCATATCAGGTGGCCAATGTATTGGCGCTTCAGTTTCAGCATCAGTCCTTCCAATGAATATTCAGGGTTGATTTCCTTTAGGATTGATTGGTTGGATCTCCTTGCAGTCCAAGGGAACTCTCAAGAGTCTTCTCTAACATCACAGATTGCAAGATGAAGACATTCTGGAAATCTGTTGAGAAACAATGTGAATATGTAACACTCAAACATGATTAAGATGGCAGATTTTATAGCACATGTTTTTAACAAAAATTAAAAAAAAAATTTCTGTGCCACAGAAATTGAATTTGTGAAGAAAGAATGGGGAAATATTTTTTAATTTCCCCCTAGCAGGTCTAATTGGACAGAGGAAGTGGAGGCATTTACGTAGGACAGACCAGGAAGCTTGTCTAGGCCCTTCTTTCTGGTTTGGTTTTGTTTCTGCTCTTCAGCTTACCCTGGGTTTCCCTGGTGGCCCAGACAGTAAAGAATCTGCCTGCAATGAGGAGACCCAGGTTCGATCCCTGGGTCGGGAAGATCCCTTGGAGAACGAAATGGCAACCCACTTCAGTATTCATGCCTGGAGAATCCGATGGACCGAGGAACCTGGCGGGCGATAGTCCATGGGGTCGCAAAGAGTCGTACACCACTGAGTGACTAACGCTTACCCAGATTTGGAATTTACAGCCTGGGAGATTTACTCCTTTGCTTCTCCCTCAGTTCCAGGCATGAACCGGTACTTCCAGCCTTTCTACCAACCCAACGAGTGCGGCAAAGCCTTGTGTGTGAGGCCAGATGTGATGGAGCTGGATGAGCTGTACGAGTTCCCGGAGTATTCGAGGGACCCCACCATGTACCTGGCTCTGAGGAATCTCGTCCTCGCCCTGTGGTTCACTAACTGCAAGGTGAGTGGGGGGCAGGTTGGCCAGCAGCACGTGGACACAGACTTCTCTTAGAGGGGTGGCTTGATCTTTAGATCTGTGTGTCTCCACCACACGTTTGGGTGGGGGCTGTCCTGTGCACTGTAGGGAGTTTAGGCAGCATCCCTGGCCTGTACCCACTAGATGCCATAGCAACCACCATCCCCCCCAACCCGGTGTGATAGCCAAAAATGTCTCCAGATATTGCCAAACGGGGCAAAGTCTCACCACCTGAAAACCACTGCGTTAGACCACGTGTCACCAGAATTCTCGACTCTAGTGAGTGAGTGTACAGTGCAAAGTTGGGTCAAGGAGTTCCGATGACAATGCCGGGAGAAAAAAGAATAAAACATTAAAGATTGAATCATAAATCCCCCGGAGGACAGGAATTCTTCCTCAGTTTGTTATGCTCAAGCATCTGAAACCAGTGATTGGTGCTTTCCTGGGACTGAATGAATGTTAGGGGCTTCAAACAGCACTTACCTTGAAAGGGATGAAGGTAAATTGGGGGATGGACCGGGTGGGGGGACTATAATTTTTTTTAAGCAAAGTCTTCCCTGACCCTCATATTTTTCCAATTTATTAATTTCTTCTGCAATTATTTGAGTGACTGCTGAATGTAGAACATTTTGCCAGACTGCCAGTCTTGGTTAAAGAAAGATACTCTGGGTCTGCCCTGGTATTTCATTGAATTAGACCCCAGCCCTAGATGATTTGATTAAGTTACAGCTGTAAATGCAGTTGATATGAATTACACCCAGGTAAGTGGGCTGCGCATTTCCTCTCCAGCAGCCTTAAAGTAGGTATTAAACTAAGTAGCAAACATTTGCTGAACTAAACAAAACTGTGGTCAGAATTTTCCTGTAAATAAGCTGTGAAGGAAGATGCACTTTTCAGAAACAGCCTTGGGTTCATTTTTCTTGACATTCCTTTTTAGTTGACTTTGAAATTGGACTTACACTGTGAAAGACTCTGATTTAAAAAGTCCTCCACTTACCATTGTGGATCTATTTTAATTTGTAATAAGATCATAACATGTATCTATTTAATACTCTAGTGGGAAAACTCAAATATGGTTGCTTTTAAGGAGTCAGAAAAACAAAGAGTCAGACTAAATATTTATTTTTTAAGTCATGAATACAAACACATTTTTTAATCTTCTGCAGCAATCCAAGCCAATGTTGTACATGTTATTTCTTTCGTATTTTGAGCCTGTAGTCATCTTCCTGTGTTTGATCAGGTTCTCTTGGAGCTGGGGGTTGGGGACAAGTAGAAGAAAGGCCAGAGTGGGCACCTCCCTGCTGCGCCCCATGGCCCAAACCTGTTCTGACTTCACGACCCTGCGAGGAGGCCACCTTATTCTTGAATCTTTGAGATGAACCAACCCTTACCAAAGCTTCTGGAGTAAACAAAGTCAGGGTCTTTTTTTTTGTTTTTTTTTTTTTCCTGAAAAGTTCCTAAGTCCGTTCCTCCTACATCTTATCAGTGATGCTGCTAAGTCACTTCAGTCGTGTCCGACTCTGTGCGACCGCATAGACAGCAGCCCACCAGGCTCCCCTGTCCCTGGGATTCTCCAGGCAAGAACACTGGAGTGGGTTGCCATTTCCTTCTCCAATGTATGAAAGTGAAAAGTGAAAGTGAAGTCACTCAGTCGGGTCTGACTCTTTGCAACCCCACGGATTGCAGCCCACCAGGCTCCTCCGCCCATGGGATTTTCCAGGCAAGAGTACTGGAGTGGGGTGCCATTGCCTTCTCCTATCAGTGATGAGAACACAGCCTTTTCAGATCCCAGGGCCAGCAGCAGCCTGGGTTTCTATAACGGCCTTTGTTGTGTGATTTTTTGAGTCAGGAATATATCTGTGGTGTGCTCTGCACCCACACTCCCCATATCGGTCATTCTCTGCAAGGGGAAACATAGGTGATAAAACAGAGATTGCCATGTGCCTCTTGTTCCTTTCTTTCTTCCTTCACCAGGCAGACCTCCCTTTGGTCTTACTATGACTTAGTGATAAATGGTAGATTCCAGTTACCCTGGGAGGTTTTTTTTTTTTTTGGTAGCTCAGATGGTAAAGAATCTGCCTGCAGTTTAGGAGACCAGGGTTCGATCCCTGGGTTGGGAAGATCCCCTGGAGAAGAGAGTGGCAATCCACTCCAGTATTCTTGCCTGGAGAATTCCATGGACAGAGGAGCCTGGTGGGCTACAGTTCATGGGGTCACAAAGAGTCGGACACAACTGAGCACTAACACACCATACAAAACGTGCACGTTGACATTTATCATTTTTACCATTTTAATCATTGTAAAATGTACAATTCAGTGGCATTAAGTACATACACAGTGTTGTATAACCATCAGTTCTGTGCAGTTCCAGAACTTTTTCATTAAGAGGAAACCCCACACCCATTAAACAGTGACTCCCCACTCCTTTCTTCCCCCAGCTTCTGGCAACCCTAGCCTACTTTCTGGGCCTCCCTGGTAGCTCAGCTGGTAAAGAATCTGCCTGTGATGCAGGAGACCCTGGTTCAATTTCTAAGTCAGGAAGTTCCCCTGGAGAAGGGATAAGCTACCCACTCCAGTGTTCTTGGGCTTCCCTGATAGCTCAGATGGTTGAGTGCGTGTGCAATGTGGGAGACCTGGGTTCGATCCCTGGGTTGGGAAGATCCCCTGGAGGAGGGCATGGAAACCTACTCTAGTACTCTTGCCTGGAGAATCCCATGGACACAGGAGCCTGGCAGGCTACAGTCCATGGGGTCGCACAGAGTTGGACATGACTGAGTGACTAAGCACAGCACTGCCTACTTCCTGTCTCTATAAAATCTGCCTATTCTGGGTGCTTCACATAAATGGAATCCTATAACATGTGGCTTTTGTAACCAGCTTCTTTACTTAGCATGACATTTTCAAGGTTCTTCCCTGTTGTAGCGTACGTCAGTACTCTGTCTCTTTTTATGACCAAATCATATTCCGTGTATGGGTAGACCACCTTTTGCTTTATACCGTCACCCACTGATGGACGCTTGGATCGTTCCCACCTTTTGGCACTTCGAATACTGCTGCCGTGCATTGAGCTCTTTCATACATAGGAATAGAATTCATGCATTGAGCTCTTTCATACATAGGAATAGAATTGTTGTGTCATATGGTCATCCTGTGTTTTCCCTTTTTGAGGAACCAAGACTTGTTTTCGGTTAGTTAGTTTAACAATCTGGTTTTATTTCCAAACACAGGAAGCTCTTACTCCTCAGAAATGTATTCCTCACATCATCGTCCGGGGTCTCGTGCGCATTCGATGCGTTCAGGAGGTGGAGAGGATACTTTATTTTATGACAAGGAAAGGTCTCATCAACACAGGAGTTCTCAGCGTTGGCCCTGACCAGCATCTTCTGCCTAAAGATTACCACAATGTAGGTGACCGTAACCCTAGCAGTGCTGCTACCGACGGTCATGATACGTGATCGTACGTTAATAATACAAGTAAAACTCACATTATCGTTGTAAAAGCTTTAGCGAGACTTTTGTAGATTATGCGTTTCTTCAGGGAAAAGAATATAAACCGCTGTTCCCCTCGACGGTAGAAAAGAGGAAGGGGTGGATGGCTTAGGACAAGTACTGATGTGTTCTTTAGGGAAATAACTTTCTACAAACGGGACAGCAAAGAAATGCAGATGAACTAACGTTGCTTGGCAGTTGGCTCCTTCTAGTACATTTTTTTCATTGCTCTAATTGGATTTTTGTTTCTTTTTTTCTTTTCGTAAAGAAATCAGTCATCATTATTGGGGCTGGTCCAGCCGGATTAGCAGCTGCTAGGCAACTGCATAACTTTGGAATTAAGGTAAGACTTGGGGGACATGGAGGCGAAAACAGATGGTTAACTGCTCCTTTGGTCCAAATTTTCTAAGACTTGGAAACTAGTTCCTGATTTTAGCAAAGAATGCTGCATATATTATATGGTCCACGGGGTCGCAAGAATCGGACATGACTTAGCAACTAAACTACCATATTTGGAGTAGCCTTCTACCCCAAGGAAAGATACTCTTTTTTTAATTTTCATATCAAAATGCATTTTATTAATTTTAGAAATCCTTTATTTTGTGTGTGTGTTGGTTTCTGCCATACAATGATGAGTATCAGCCATAATTATGCATATATATTCCCTCCCTCTTGACCTCTGTTCCCCCCCATCCCTAGGTCATCACAACAAACCTAACTGGGCTCCTTGTGTTAAATAGCAGCTTCCCACTAGCTAGCTATATTATTTCTTTTTATCTAGTGTGTTGCCTTATTCTACTTGTTAAAAATTAGCCGAAATAGAGTCGATTACAAAAAAATTGTGCAATTCAGTGTCTAATTTCCATTAGATTCATTCAAGTCTCCCAGATTTCTGGGACTTCCTAGGTCTGACTCATTTCTCCATTTTTTAAAAACTTGTTTTGCAAGGACTTTGGTTTTCCATTAAACCAAACGTGAAAATCAATTTGGTAGAATTGAATTAGTCTTTCGCTGTGCTCTGTGTGGCTAAAAGAATCAACATTTTTCACAGCATCTTCTGTGCTGGCGGAGTTTCAGAAATGAGAAAGTTTTCAGTGGTTATGCCTCAGAGGTTTTCCTTTTGGTGGAATGCAAGATCTACATCTTGGATTCTATATATACTACTGACAAAAACGGGAGAATCTGAGTTGAGTTTATAGGAAGTGTGTTTGCATTTCAAAATATTGTCTAAGAGGTATTAAGCAGTGAGGTATTTTAATTGGCCATATGTATATTTCAGCAATAGATATTAGGACCAAGGTTTCTTGTTTTTTGCTTGGGAAATTCACATTATGTTACAGGGAAAGTTATTCCTGAAAAAAACTGTATGTATACATATATATTTATATATATAACTGAATCACTTTATGGTACACCAGAAGCATTGTAAGTCAACTATATCTCGATTAAAAAAAAAGTTATTTCTAGCCAAAGTCAGGGGAGGATTTTAGCATTCAGCCTTCCTCTTATAAATGAAAAAAGAAACTAGATGGATGGTTCTGGGTTCATCTGAAGTCAGAAAGAAGGTGGAGAGTCACGAGTTGTAGCCTTTCTAGTTGGAGGAAATGAGTTTAGGTCCGAGGAAGAAGAATATTCAAGAGACCTCTATTGTTCTCCCCTTTCTCTGGGGAAACACCCCTCCTGGTTAGGAAATAGATTCCTCTGAGTAACCTCAGAGATGCTTAGCTCGGGGAGCCTCCTGGAGCCATCAGAAGGAGTGCTCCTAGGGCTCCAGAAGCGAAAGGACTGAAGAGGCTTCCCATTTTCAGCTTCTACAACCAAGGGCAGGGTCACTGTCTGAGGCACAGGGCTATCCACCTGAGAGCAGCTCCCCTGCCTCCAGCATCAGAAGTTTGGAAGAGATAAAGTAGTCTGGCTGTGGGACCAGTCTGTGCTGGCCAAGCCCACGGGGTCGTGCTTAGAATCACATGTGATTTTTTTTCGTCTGTTTTGCAAATACATTCATTTGTGTCATAGATTCCACATATAAGTGATGTCATATGGTATTTGTCTTTCTCTTTCTGACTTACTTCACTTAGTATGATCATCTCTAGGTCCATCCATGCTGGTGCGAATGGCATTATTTTGTTCTTTTTTTGCGGCTGAATAGTATTCCAGTGTGTGTGTGTGTGTGTGTGTGTGTGTGTGTGTGTGTGTGTACATATACACACACCGCATCTTCTTTTTCCATTCATCTGTCGATGGCCACTTGGGCTGTTTCCACATCTTGGCTATTGTGAATGGTGCTGCTGTGGACATGGGGATGCGTGTATCTTTTTGAATTATAATTTTGTCCAGAGAGACGCCCAGGAATGGAATTGCTGGATCCTTGACACACTGCCCTCTTTCTAAAGTCGTTGTTCTAATAATATGGTAATATATTACCTAGATGCAAAACTCGACTTACTGTGTCACTTTACCTTTGTACTGCATTTGGGATGACTGTTCCATCTTCTTCAGCTTCTCCGATCATCTGTCTTTTTAGGTGACTGTCCTGGAGGCCAAAGACAGAATCGGAGGCCGAGTATGGGATGATAAGTCTTTCACAGGCGTCACGGTGGGACGAGGAGCCCAGATTGTCAACGGCTGTGTTAACAACCCAGTAGCACTCATGTGTGAACAAGTGAGTTTCTTTAAGATTTGTACTGTAGATGAACAAAAGATGGTCTCAGTTTGCTTGTGTGCAGTATTAATATGCCTCTAGATAACATGTAATAAACGCAGAATGATTTGTTGCCCCTCATTCCCTCTGAAAAGTAAATAAGAACAAGTACAATCTTCCTTTCTCTGAAGGTGGAACTGGAAAACTTAATCCCCCCTCCCTCCCCCGCCCCAGTCTGTAATTATATTTGTGTGTTAATTTGCAGGCCACTTAATTAGCTTATTGCTGTAGGGTTGCCAGATTAAGCAAACAAAAATACAGAATGCCAATTTAAATTTGACTTTCAGATAAACACCAATAATTTTTTTGATATAAGTATGTCCCAGTATCACATGGAATGTTTTGCATGCACTATTTGGGACCTATTTATACTTAAAAAAAAAAAAGTATTCATTGTTTATCTGAGAATTAACTGGGCTTCCTGTCTCTTGTTGGGCAACCCTACCTGATTTCTTTGAAGACCAAGGCTTTTTGTGAACTATTGACTGACGGTCAGTTCAGCCTCAACTTCTATGAGTGTCTGTGCGTTTGTGTGCTCTTTCCCGTGAGATCCCACAGAGGAGAGAGGGTGTCAGAGCAGGGAGGGGCAGTGCGCAGCACTAGCGTCTGAAGCATGGATAAATCTTGGTGGAGGGCATGGCCCGGAAGCAGTTGTTGGCGCCCCCCCCCCCCATTCTCCAGTGCCATGCTGGTTTTTCACTGCCTTCCTTTGTGGTCATGACCTGATCAACCTGTATTTTTGAGAGATCCTGACTGACCCTTTGCTCCCCGAGAGCTCTGTCTGATTGCAGCTTAGAACCTGTACCTATTTTTTCCAGGGAAAACTTTTCACCTTCTTATTCTTATTATTTTGAAGCTTGGCATCAGCATGCATAAGTTTGGAGAAAGATGTGACTTAATTCAGGAAGGTGGAAGAATAACTGACCCCACTATTGACAAGCGCATGGATTTTCATTTTAATGCTCTCTTGGATGTGGTCTCTGAGTGGAGGAAGGATAAGACTCAGCTCCAAGATGTCCCTTTAGGAGGTATGGGGAGAATGGTGTTCTGATTGTTCCATCTGAGTCTCATTCTAACCTAAGCTTGATCAGCGGTAGCATCATTCATCCACAAGCCTGGGTGGACCCAATGAGAATAGTCCTTTGGAGCATCCCTTTTGGACTGGCCATTCCACAAAGGGGAGCTAAATTGCTTCAGGGACCTTTAGATGTGTGTGTGTGCATGCGTGCACACATACAGCTTACTTCACACAATAGCCAATGTTTAAAAAAAAATCACATAAATGTTTAATTTTCAATTTCCCAGAAGAGCTTGCTTTTAAGAAAGCATGTGATAAGCTCTATGTGAATAACTAGCCACCATATAACGACTTTTCTAGATAAGAGTTTCAATGTGCCAGGATTTCTTTTCCTTTTTCAGACAGGTTAAGATTTTTTTTATATATATATTTTGTTTAAGAATGCAAGACTCTGTATTATAATTTAAGAATTTTAATCCAGAACTTTCAGGCTTTGGTACCAAATGGACCATATTCACCACAACCCCCTAGAAAACCTAACAGTAACAGCTCATTTCCCTGAGGGGGCCAGCTGAGATCTTACTATATTGCTGCTTAAATTGATATTTATTTAACCTATGATTTCATGACCTGAATGTATTCATTTGTAATTCTCGGGAGCATACTGGACTCTTACATTGTGAGCATTTTAACTCAACTGTCAGGGTGTTAACTGGCTTCAGCTTTGTGTTTCTGTGTGAGGGTTCTGGCATACGCTCCATCTCTGTTCCGGGTAAATTTCTCAGCAGGGATTGTCTGTCTCTTCTTTTAATCCTCTTGTCCCACCCCACCCGCCATGACCTCAATACTTCACCTCTGAGACCCACCCACTTTCTAACCGCCCTTAGTAAAAGTGTTGACAGACAAATCATAACAGAACATTTTTAGAAACGTCCTGGGGTTGACTGGGATCATTTAGCCAAATGTGGTAGTGTCCAGACCAAGTGGCAAGTTGTTGAATTTTCTGGAAGACAGCGACTAGGCAGACTCGCAGGATGTTCTCAGAATTTGGTTAGTGTTTGTGTGATAGTTGCTGGGTGGCGTTCTCTTTACGATTCTTTCAGGGTCATCATCTACAGAAATTAACAATGTTATTTTGGCTTTACTTAAAACAAGTTATTACGGAAGGGCCAACAATATTTACTCTATAAGTAGTTGTTTTATCATAGTGATATATTTTTTTGAAAAGCTTTAGTAATAATGCCCCCATCTCTACATGAGGTTACATTAGAGCCTGCCTAGTGGTATCTCAGCTGTCTGAGCTCTCACCTTATTAGACTTAGCTCAAAAGACAAAAGTATAAGTAGTTAGAAGCTAGAGTGAATTTCACAAAGCAGATGGACTAACGCTTTAAAATGTTATTTACGTAGAAATCACATTAAGGCTTCTCTCAGCCTGCTTCTACTTTAATTTTATGTACTATTTTAGCAATCTTGGTGCTTCCCACACTTTTACAAAACCTAAAGGAAAACAAAAACTGCATGGCGGGAGACAAGGATGGGATTGGTATGAGAAGGTACTGAAACTGGAAAAAACCCAGAGGTCTAGGAACAAGATCGTAGCACAAAGATGCCGTGGACGTCTCCATACAGCAGTCTAGCGTGAGAATGGAACATATTCTGGAGAAGGGAATGGCAACCCACTCCAGTATTCTTGCTGCCACCCCCTGCCAAAAAAAAAAAGTGGTTCAAAGAATGGAACATGTTAATGAGAACTTTCAGTTGTCGAAAAAAAAGTTAACTGGTACGAAGTTCTGTTTCTAGTCAAGCATGTGCAGAATACCTTATAGAAGCTTTGAGTCTGCCGTGTCTCCACTGGATGGTTGTCATCACTGGGAACATTATAAAGAAGTCATTTTTGCTGAGATATTTGTCAGGCACAAGCCTTTTCCCCCTCCACCTCCCCTCAAAAGGAATCTAAGACAATCATCGGAATGATAACACAAGGATGTGTATATGTAGTTGAAAGTTCTAGTTGAATGGGATAGATAAGTGCTGGGGGTTGATAAGCAAGGGAGCGATTCCTGAGGCTGGTAGTGACCAGGTGATGCTGGTCTATAAAGGATGGATGGGACCGGGGTGCGGGGGGAGGGCATTCCAGAGGAGAAGCATGGTAGTAGCAGATGTTGCAGGGTTGGCATTTACCAGGAAAAGATTGAGTGAGTGGGCAGGTGGGGTTTGCTGTCTTTGGAAAGGCTAAAAATGTGCTCACTCTGTCTGGCTGTGGGTTTTGGAATTTATTACATAGGCAATGGAGAACCGGTAATTAAAGGTGTTGAGCTAGAGAGTTGCCTTTGTGAAAGTCCATGGTGGAATATTTGGAATGTTTGCAAGAGATGATAGCCAGTCATCAGTCTGTGATAGATCTTTTGGTCGAGGTGAGCTGTTATAAGAACTTGACTTTAAGGTGGTGCAGTAGGAGCGGAAAGGGAATGGGAGTTCTCTCTCTGTATTTATATATACGGAGGTTACTTTTCCTTTATCTCAAGCAAAAGAAAAAATTGGTTCTCCACTAAGCAGAAGTGAAACAGGGTTGAAGACATAGGGCCCTCATAGCTTCGTGCCCCATTAAGATATGCTTTTCCCTCCTGAGAGAAACCAACCTTGTCAAGACATTTACCCTTTCCCCCGGGACTACCTGGGAAAGATCTTCCAAAGTTTGGGGCCTTGCGGGTTGAAGGAGGTGGAGTGCAAAGGATAAGGAATTGGACCATAATGTCCAAACTGTTTTTTTTTTTTTTTTTTCTGCTTTGCTCCATTCCCATTGCAGAAAAGATAGAGGAGATCTACAAAGCTTTTATCAAAGAGTCTGGAATCCAGTTCAGTGAGCTGGAGGAGCAGGTGCTTCAGTTCCATCTCAGCAACCTGGAATATGCCTGTGGCAGCAACCTCCATCAGGTGGGCTTGGAACATGCTTGTTTCTCTGTGTGCATGTTTACATATCGAAATGTTGAGCCCGCGATGGTCTGGATAACGGGGATCAATGGGTCTGCCGCTTAAAAGTCCCAGAACCACAGCTTTAGAGTATACAAATCCCATGGTGGTTTTGAAACAAATTCTTTAAAGCAGGAGAACCTTTAAAGAAGCATTATTTCTGCAAATAATGACTGTGAAGATGCTCACGCTATAAACCTGAACACAGGCAGGCTGTTGTGCTGAGGGGCAGGGGTCACAGGCTTGTGTCTGTCCACTGTCCTCTTCAGGGGGCCCTCAAGGCGTGCCTGTGCAACCGAGAGCTGAAAACACTGCTCTTAAGAAGCCAGAATAGAGCATCTTTGCACTTAGGATCTGTTTGTCTAGCTAAAATAAATTTAAAATTGCCTAGGTCAGGAAGATCCCCTAGAGAAGGAAATGGCTACCCACTCCAGTGTTCTTGTGTGGAGAATTACATAGAGCCTGGCGTTGCAAAGAGTTGGACACAACTGAACAACTAACTTTCACTTTTCCATTCATGTCACCAACTCTGATCATATGACTTGGATATGCTGCACGTTGAATCACGGTTCTGTTGCTGATCCCCAACTTAATTATCCTCTTTGGTAGGGGTGGGCGAGGGACAACAACTGATGTTTGCATTCAGTGATTCTTTGCAATTGGAATAACACTTTTCCAAAATCATGCTGCATTTCAGCTTCTATGGAATTTCCATGTCGAAGACATCTAGGTGGCATATTTCTATATGGAGTTGACCAGATGTGGGTTTCCTCTCATGGAATTCTCCCTTTCCAGTGTTGTTGATGTATAATACATCTTTTTGTCAGGGAGTGGGACCCATGGCCAAATCATATGTACCTTTTGTTCTAAAATAAGCTTTCCTGTGCATTACTGAGAAATTTCCTTCCCCTGGCAGCAGTATCCACCTGGCTCCGGCTGCTCGTCCATCACCCCCGCTCCCTTCCTGTTTCACCCTCTGTCCTCCTGCCTGGGATGGCTTTCCCCACCCTGGGTTCCTCTTCTCGTGCCTTAGGTGCAGGCCACAGGTTTTCCACCATCTTGTTTTCCAACCTCTCCTGGTGTTTCCCAGGTGTCTGCTCGCTCCTGGGACCACAATGAATTCTTCGCCCAGTTCGCCGGTGACCACACCCTCCTCACTCCCGGATACTCCGTCATCTTAGAAAAACTGGCTGAGGGACTGGACATCCGGCTCAGGTCTCCCGTGAGTGTCCACAGCGGTGGGTGGCTCAGGTTTGGTGGCGTTTGGCGCATGTGGAGTTTGGGATTTGTAGATTACATGGCAGACAGGCGCCTGCTTTGATGTCCAGCCAGTCTCTGCAGGTACTTTTGATACTGTGATCAGTTGCATTATCCTTGTCGGTTAGGTCACTGCTGTTGTTGGAAACAATAGTGACTGAGATGCACTGTTATTAATAATCAAGCGTTCGGGTTGCTCACCACCTCCCTGATCCAGCATGGTTCTTTTCACACTTAAATTTTCCCTTCAGATATACATTTCTATGAAATCATATTGTACATGGTTATAACTATAGAGGCAATTACATATATATGTCTGTATTTCACCTTACACGATGTTATAAAGATTTTTCCATATTCTGACATAATGTTTATAAATTTTAATGACTGAGTGAGAGTTCCCTGAAGGAAGTGATAACTGTTTAGTTCTTCGAATGCCAGGAAGTGGTTCCCCATAGCCTTGGAAATGTAAACTCCCATCATCAAAGAATTGGAGAGGACCCCGGATCGTGTGGTTCCATCCCTCATTGTTTTCCATGATTGCTTTTCTTGAGCAGGTACAGAGTATTGACTATTCTGGAGATGAAGTGCAAGTTACCACTACCAGTGGAGCAGTGTGTACAGCACAGAAGGTAAGCGCTGTGCGAGCACTGCGTGCTGCCAGGGGCCTGGGAGTGAGGGAGACCAGGCTTTTCCACCCAGCAGTTTGCCTCTAGCCATCTCCCTGGAACCTTATTTGACCTCTGCAGAATTCTGTATCTCCTCTAGTTGTGTGTGGATGTACACATCAGATTTAATTCTTTGACCAGCATATAGATTCATGGCAGATGGAATTCTGGGTACTGCTGCATTAGTTCTGAGAGTTGAACAAGGAAAGAAATTCTTTGGCCAAATAAGTTTGTAAAGTATGATATATGAGTCTATGTTTCAGGTTAAATAAGAGCATTTTAAAGGCTCTGAGAAGTCCTGCATTTTAGCAACCTCTTTTCCTTTGTGTAATTCAGTGGTTTCTAAGTGGGTGGTGTCTTTGTTTTTGTACCACAGAACCTTTTTTCAGGTCGAGAACACTCTGTGTTTTTGTCTTGAAACTGGCAGAAGTACTTTTATGTCATTTGAATTTTTTGTAAACAGCTTTAGTAGATGGTCTGTGAAAGGTGCTGTAATGTAATAAATGAAATCACATTGAGATTTCTGTAGTGTTGGAAAACAAAGTATTGGGGGTGGAGGGGGCTTAATAAACCCCATCGATTTATTTAATTATGTCTGAAGTGTTTACCAAAAAGTGTAACTGATGAACTACCACTAGTTCCTAGATTAGCTGTGTTTTATGCTTTTTCAGTTAACTAAAAATATTTCATTTGCATGTCAAATGGGAAAGACATAGTGTATAATTCTAGGGGGGATGGATAATTCTTCATATTGTTCCTGCCATTAACTAGCTAGGTAGTGAGTATTGGTCATATAGACTTTGGACTAGCAGTAGTTCTCAGCCCTGGCTGCACTTCTGAATCACCTATGGTGCTGGTTTAGTCACTAAGTCATGTCTGACTCTTTGCGACCCCATGGACTGTAACCCACAAGGCTCCTCTGTCCATGGGATTTTCCAGGCAAGAATACTGGAATGGGTTGTCATTTCCTTCTCTGGGTAGAATCTCCTGGGAGGTGCTTAACAGAAAGGTTACAGAGCCCCACCCCACGTAGGTTCTTGCTGAACTCGTCTGGTCATGTTTTTAAAGCTTCCCAGGTGATTCCAACATGTGACCAGAGTTGAAAACCACTTGTCAGTAGCATCCATATTTGTGATTCCCCAGGTGAGAATCAGGCCAATATCTAATATTCCTCCTAATGGTAAAAAAATTTTTTAAATACTACCTTATAAAATTGTAGGCTTCTCTTGTGGCTGAAGCTGAAACTCCAGTACTTTGGCCAGCTCATGCGAAGAGCTGACTCATTGGAAAAGACTGATGCTGGGAGGGATTGGGGGCAGGAGAAGGGGACGACAGAGGATGAGATGGCTGGATGACATCACTGACTCGATGGACATGAGTTTGAGTGAACTCTGGGAGTTGGTGATGGACAGGGAGGCCTGGCGTGCTGCGATTCATGGGGTCGCAAAGAGTCAGACATGACTGAGCGACTGAACTGAACTGAAGTTGTGGCTCAGATGGTAGAGAGTCTGTCTGCAAAGCAGGAGACCTGGGTTTAATCCCTGGGTCGGGAAGATCCCCTGGAGAAGGGCATGACAACCCGCCACAGTATTCTTATCTGGAGAATCCCATGGACAGAGAAGCCTGGTGGGCTACAGTTCATGGGGTCGCATAGACTCAGACCTGACTGAGTGACTGACACTCACAGGCCTTATAAAACTGCAAGTCAGCTCGCGGCTCAAGACAACACGCTAGGTGTACTAACCCCGCTGTGTCACCCTCCGCCTGACCCTTTCCCGGCCCATTTACTCTTTTTCTTTGTATTCTGGCTTTTAGAGAAATTAGAGTTTCAGGCTCTGATTCAAAAAGCCTGCTCTGACATGACGAAAGCAGATACTTTTAGTAGTCAGCACGCATCACACAGTTTCAATTGGACGTTACCCAGCGTATAAGTGAAAGATTTCCAGCCCAACAGGGTACATTGATAAACACTTGACAGACTGTAAATGGTTCATTATCTCCCACAGGTGTTAGTCACTGTACCACTGGCTTTACTGCAGAAAGGTGCCATTCAGTTTAACCCACCGTTGTCAGACAAGAAGATGAAGGCCATCAACAGCTTAGGAGCAGGCATCATTGAAAAGGTGACTGAATTACGTAAGCCTGGAAACTGGAGAGATGAGTATCAGATGACAGGGATCCCCAAACTTCTGGTATTGGGAAATAGGTGATTTTTGAATCCACATCACATTCGAAGACTTCCTTTTCCTTTGAGTAATTGTTCCTGAAGAGTACAGAAGGATATCATCAAAACAAAAAGAGCAGAGCGGACAGAGCTCTGCAAGTTTTGATTCAGGAGAAAGACTTTTCATTATTCAGGGTTTGAACTGGGTATATAAATAGGCGATTCTTTTTTTTTTTGTCCTGCTTTCCATATCTACCCTTCACTAGTAGTAGTAGTAATAGTAGTTTAGTCGCTAAGTCATGTCTGACTCTTGCCACCCCCATGGACTATAGCCTATCAGACTCCTCTGTCCATGGGATTCTCCAGGCAAGAATACTGGAGTGGGTTGCCATTTCCTTCTTCAGGGGTTCTTCCTGACCCAGGGATGAAATCTGGGTCTTTTGCACTGCAGGCAGATTCTTTACCAACTGAGCTACCAGGGAACCCCTCATACCCTTCACTGATTAGCCCCAATGAGGAGAGTGTTTCTACTTTCTTTGCCTTGAAAAACTGTATTAGCAGAATCTGCCAGTGCTGCAGTAGGTACCAGCAGACTTATGAGTAGTAAGACTTTTATCTCCTGAACATAAGCTTCAAGACTAAGTCTCAGCAGTGCTCTGCATCTTCGGATTAGCCTAGAGGTTGTCAGTGGGTCCCACCATTATCCGTGGGAGGACAGGACTGAATGGCATTAAAAAACATGTTCACAGAGAGAACAAAGGATAGAAGAATGGAAAGGGAGTATGTTTGATAGAAGAATGGAAAGGGAGTACGTTTGAGTTTTTTGGAACATCTTTTTTTTTTTTAACATAAGTATTTAAGAGCTATGGGTGGCTTCTTAGCGATTGCCACACTTTTGATTTCATTGAACTCTTAATAACCACCTTTCTCTTGCTTGCTTTCCAGATTGCTTTGCAATTTCCTTATAGGTTTTGGGACAGTAAAGTTCAAGGGGCTGACTTTTTTGGTCACGTTCCTCCTAGTGCCAGCAAGCGAGGGCTTTTTGCCGTGTTCTATGACATGGATCCCCAGGTAAAGTCATGGGTGTTAGAACGTGGCTTGAATTCCCTTGTTAACAGTTTAGAATTTGATTTGGTAATTACCCCCATGTCAAGCCCAGGAGCTAATGGACATTGTGGACACTCTGGATGTCTGTTTGTATGCTGGGGGGACACTTGCAGGGCATGTTTTCCTATAGGAAAGGAGCCCCTGTATCTCTCATATTTTCTTAAAGGACTAATGTTGGTCCCTGGTAAATGAATTCATTGCCATGGAAGTGGAAGAATTCTTCCGAATTCCTCTCAGGGAGAGTTGGTGATAGCACAGTAATGAATGGTACTTGAAATATACTCCCCAAGGGTCCTCCGGAGGGGAGAGGGGCAGGTATGATTGGCCCACATGAGGGCAGATCTGGGATTCACTGGACGTGATTGGTTGGGGGAGGACCCAGGACCACCTGGGCTTGAACGTGATGGTTGTGCTGATGTCCTGCCAAAGCTTCACAGTTGTTTTTCCTCGGGCCCGTTTGTCCCAAGACACTATCTTCAAAAGTTCCACATGGGAGCCAAGAGCAGAATGTCCTTACTATTCAAGAAGGGGTTTTTTCCCCCCATTATTTTATGTGCAGAGTTCCCTTCTCAGTCACATTCCATTTCTTCTAAAAGTTCTTAGAAGGGAAAAGCCAAGAGAATCTGGGGGTTTGATATGTAGGTGACTTCTGGAGTTTTTCCAGCAGGGAACAATAAAATGCATAAATGAAGGTGGGTGGCCTGGGCCACAGGACAGTAGGAAATGATGATCTGTGACTTGTGAGGATGAGGGCCAAAAGGTCATTTGGGTTTTTGCACGAGACCGGATGGTAACACCCGAATGAACTTTTTGGCCAACCCAGTGCTTAGACCCGAGCATCTGGAGACTTGGGTCCTCAAAGCCCGGCCTGTAAAGTGCTTTTCCCGTCACGTGTCCAGAAGCAGCACAGCGTGCTGATGTCGGTGATTGCGGGAGAGGCGGTGGCGGCCGTCAGGAGCCTGGAGGACAAGCAGGTGCTGCAGCAGTGCATGGCCACCCTGCGCGAGCTCTTCAAGGAGCAGGTCAGACACACGCCCTTTGAAAAGAGAAAAACACGCTTGCCGCTGACTTCCCGTGCTCTTCAGAGTGGCACGGACCCAAAGCAAGTCTGTTCCTACCGAGCACGAAGGGGCTCAGGGCCATGGGCCACAGTCTTCCTCTCTCTCTTTTAATATCCAAGTGTTAATTGCTTGGCTGTGTCCAACCCTTTGCGACCCCATGGACTGTAGCCTGCTAGGCTCCTCTGTCCATGGAATGGGTTGCTGTGCCCTCCTCCAGGGGATCTTCCTGACCCAGGGATTGAACCTGAGTCTCCCACATTGCAGGCAGGTTCTTTACCATCTATCTGAGTCACCAGGGAGGCCCCAACTTTCCTCTTAGGCATTAGTTTACTCGGGCCACCATGACAGACTGCCCCAGACTGGGTAGTCCAAGCAGCAAAAATTCATTGTCTCACAATTAAGGAGGCTAGACACCAGATTGAGGGGTTGGGGAGGGGAAGTTGGTTTCTCCTGAGGCCTCCCGCCTTGGCTCACAGAAGGCTGCTTCCCCCGTGTCCTTGCGTGGTCTCGCCTCTTGTCTATGTTGTCTGTGTTCAAATCCTCTCTTCTTAGAAGGGCACTTGGCATCCTGGATTAAGGCCCACCTGAATGACCTCATCAAAGTCCTATCTCCAATAGAGTTGCTTTCTGAGGTCCTGCGGGTTAGGGTTTCATCATCTGAATTTGAGTAGGGGGACACAGTGAGGCTCACAATAGTACCCCATTCCTCCTTTTACATTCTCTTCCTTTTTTTCCTCATATCATGCACACCCCCCCTTTCTCTCCTCAAGAGGGAAGACTCAGCATTTTCCACAGATCCTCTATTTGGGTATCCTGTTCCCAAACCTCGCAAGCTTTGACAGTTTTCCATTCAAAGGGACCTTGGCCAGAATTTTCTTGCACCCCCCCCCCCACTGCTAGTCTCTTTCCCTTTTCTCCAAGAAGCTCAAGGTACTTTCTACTCTCCAGTTTACTAAATCTCACCGTCTCTGGAGATTTATAAATGGCACGATGTATATCCTTTCCCGATAAAGGAGCAGAAGTAGAAAGAAGAGAAATGACGCAGAACATAACGTACATTAGCAAGAGGGGGGCCCTCGGGGTACTGCTTATTTTACATGGTGCAAGTCTCTCTCACAATAGTCCCTCGCCTGGGACTTTTGTCTCAAAATTCGTTTTCAAATCAGTTATTTGGAACTTAGCACACAGTTTGCACAGAAATCTGTTTCATGGTGGCGCTTGGCAGGGGTCAGCCTACAGAATTATCTGAAACATGACTGGTGTAGCTGTTCTGTGGAGAAGCCTGTTGAGAATTCCATTCAGAGGTCCTCAGACCCTGCCCGTCCCTCTCCTCCTCTGGTCCAGCGTGTTCCAGGTGATGAGAAGGGGAATGTGTGTGTGTTAGTCGCTCAGTCATGTCCGACTCTTGGCGACCCCATGGACTGTAGCCCGCCAGGCTCCTCTGTCCATGGATTTCTCCAGGCAAGAATACTGGAGGGGGCTGCCATGCCCTCCTTCAGGGGATCTTCCCAACCCAGGGACCGAACCTGGGTCTCCTGCATTGGTAGGCAGATTCTTTACTGTCTGAGCCTCCAGGGAAGCCCCAGGGAAGAGGAATGCCTGGACTCTTAGCCTGTGGTGATGACCCCTGGTAGGTGGGGAAATTGTCTCTGGCAGAAGGACAAGGTGTTGAAGTAAGGAGACATGTGGGTGTTGGGCAAAGTCAGAAAGACGGGGCAGTGACAAAGGAAGAGACACAGATACGGAGGCTTGGGCAGAGCAACAGGCGGGCAGGAGGGTCATATGGGAACTGCTGTCCCAGAATGCCACAGGGATTAACTCACTTTCCGGATGGAGGGAGGGCTGTAATTTTAGGACGGTTGGGTTGCAACCAGTCCAAGTCCCTTCCGATCCCTTCTGCTTGACACAGGAGGTCCCAGATCCCACCAAGTACTTTGTCACCCGCTGGAGCACGGACCCCTGGATCCAGATGGCCTACAGCTTCGTGAAGACGGGGGGCAGCGGGGAGGCCTACGACATCCTTGCTGAGGAAATACAAGGAACCGTCTTTTTTGCTGGCGAGGTGGGTTTCGTCACTCTGACCCTGACTGCTTTCATTTGGATCACTTGCTTTTAGCTGAACTGGTCTGCATTCAGAGTTTAAAAGCAACGTCAAATACCTTCAAGTCTTGTGGCAACGAACGGCAGGTACCCTGACAATATCCTCCTCAAATTCCCCGAGCAGCCATTTTTAACTCTTTTTGCTGTTTTCTTCTGGAGTTTACTTCATGTCTTAAGATTTTTACATTGTTGTCTTTGGATTTAAGAAGTTAAGACATTACCTCCAGACTTCCTGTCAGGTTAAAGACTTAGCCTGTTTCATCTCTTCCCTGTTTACTTCACAATTTAATTTTAAATTAGTGTCAGTGCTTATATGATGTGGTTGCTTACTGCTGAGCCAGGAAGGCGACCGCCGATTCTTTTCTTACACAGCTGTTTCCTCTTCAGTCACAGTAGCCTCTTCTTCCGTTAGCTTAACTCTTTTTATGCTGCTGCTGCTAAGTCGCTTCAGTTGTGTCTGACTCTGCAACCCCAGAGACAGCCGCCCACCAAGCTCCCCCGTCCCTGGGATTCTCCAGGCAAGAACACTGGAGTGGGTTGCCATTTCCTTCTCCAGTGCATGCATGCATGTTAAGTTGCTTCAGTCATGTCTGACTCTGTGCAACCCCATGGACAGCAGCCCATCAGGCTCCTCTTGTCTATGGAATTCTCCAGGCAAGAATACCGGAGTGGGTTGCCATTTCCTTCTTCATAACTCTTTTTATACCACTTCTTAAGCCTCCCCACTTTTTTCTGTTGTTGTTGAGCCATGCCTGGGAATCTTAATTCCCCAACCAGGGAGCCAACTCATGCCCCCTGCAGTGGAAACACAGAGTTGCAAAATCCTAACCACTGGACCACCAGGGAAGTTGCAAGCCTCCCCACTTTGTGGACAGCCTGTAGGTTCCCTTCCTTGGAACCCCCTTTCCTGACATCTTCTCTTTGCTGTAGTTTATCTTGGGGACTCCTGCAGATCTGTCCTCCCAGGATTCCTCCTTACCACTTTGCAGGGTTGGGGTTCATACTTCCTAGAACCCTCTTTTCAGTATTTTTTAAAATTATGATAAACAACAACAAAAACAGATTTCTGGGGTTGAATTAGTTTGCTTTTGCTGTTCCCCACCCCCCACCTCTCTGTAGTTCATCAAAATAGAGTAAATTCTCAGCACTCTTTTCATCTGTCTTCATACCCTAATACCGTTTAGGATTATACTGGTCTCCTCGATTAATCTAAAATAGTGTTTTTTAATATTTTCAGGGTTTTTGAATTATTACAAAAGAATATCATTTTAAAACCAGCTGACTTTGATTTCCTCTTTGGGCTATAAAGCACCAACTTTGTAGGAACAGAACATAATGGTTGCATTCCAGGCCACAAGTGTCAACTGCTTCCAAAAGATGGCCCTAATAGGGCCAAAGGGCCATGAACAGGCTTTAGAAGTTTTGGCTTTTCTTTGCTGCTTTGATACAATTGCTACCTCAGTTGAGTTGCTCAGTTGTGTCCAACTCTTTGCAACCCCATGGCCTGCAGCACACCAAGCTTCCTTGTCCATCACCAACTCCCGGAGTTTACTTAAACACAAGTCCACTAAGTCAGTCCATCCAAGCATCTCATCCTCTGTCGTCCCCTTTCCTGCCTGCAATCTTTCCCAACATCAGGGTCTTTTCCAGTGAGTCAGTTCTTCACATCAGGTGGCCAAAGTATTGGAGTTTCATGTTCGGCATCAGTCCTTTCAATGAATATTCAGGACTGATTTCCTTCAGGATGGACTGGTTGGATCTCCTTACAGTCCAAGGGACTCTCAAGAGTCTTCTCTGGTTACTACCTCATCTTCTTATAAAAGGGCTTCCCCAGTGGTTCAGTGGTAAAGAATTTGCCTGCAATGCAGGACACCTGAGTTCAATTCCTTGTCAGAAAGATACCCTGGAGGAGGGCATGGCACCCACTCCATTATTCTTGCCTAGAGAATCCCATGGACAGAGGAGCTTGAACAGTCAGACATGACTGAAGCGACTAAGTACTTCTTAACCCATTTCTTTTGAGGTTTCTATTACTCTGCTACTCTTTTCCCAAGTAATGGTGTTCCCCCCGACCTCCTGATCAT
This sequence comes from Bos indicus x Bos taurus, assembly GCF_003369695.1. Classification (NCBI taxonomy): domain Eukaryota; kingdom Metazoa; phylum Chordata; class Mammalia; order Artiodactyla; family Bovidae; genus Bos; species Bos indicus x Bos taurus. The sequence goes on along the minus strand of NC_040098.1, from coordinate 40,390,598 downwards.
CCTCCCACTTTAAAAGTCTGTGGCACCGGGATGTTTTTCCATTTCATGCCAGCTACCAGTTTGGGTGACATGTAACCTAAATTCACATGGAACTTCATCTTTCTTATATTCCCTTTTCTATGACCTACTTGACTACGTTTTAGCTACTCTTCTCCCATAATCACATCCCAGATTTTGTCTTGGTTGCATGCGGGCTCAGTCACTTCAGTCACGTCCGACTCTTCGTGACCTCATGGACTATATATGACAGGCTTCTCTGTCCATGGACTTTTCCAGGCAAGAATACCTAACAATGACAGAAAATACCTAATGGTTGTAAATCCAAGCCTAACTTTCCTGTCCTGGTTTGCTTATTCTCTTCCCACTATAACCTCCTTGCAGGTGAGGTTTTCTCTGTTGATAGTCACCTTTTGTCTTTCCCTTCTGTTTGTTAAACTTCTTGTTAATACTCATCCAGCAAAACTCCAGACAAGGATGAACTGATTCACTTCTTGTGCTTGTTTGACTTACCACTGATTGTCTGATGGGAGGGGGCTGTGTCTTACTCATTATTCTTAACTCCAGTACCTGGCATATATAATACCTTCATGAATGTCACACAGTACTACTACACACGAGTGCTGACTGTGTAGAATGAATTTGGTGAAACACAGTGAAATAAGCCAGAAATGTTCAGGTGCTGTGATGGGTGAGTCGAGTGTTCTGTGAGCACACAGGAGGGGCAACATTTTAGGAGGATGGGAGAAAAGTGTAAATTCATACTATATTTTGATAGTCATCTAAATTTCTTATACATGATCTCAAATTATAATTTCTTTTTTTAACAGGCAACAAACAGGCATTTCCCACAGACTGTTACAGGGGCATATTTGAGTGGTGTTCGAGAAGCAAGCAAGATTGCAGCATTTTAAATAGAATTTGTCTGGACGCAGCTTTCTTCTGTATCCCAAAGGGAAAGGTTTGAAAAACATGTTAGACCTCACTTTGATAAAATCAAACAATCCTCTCTAGGTAGCAAAACTTGAATGTTCTAAGGTGGTATGATAATATAAACCAGTTTTTACCATTCTGAAAGCATGGGTTACAAGAATCCTTTTATAAGCACTTATATTTAATAGCATTTTCCATTGGTCTGACTAGTGCTAAATGTTCCAATTTCAGAGTAAGGCAGAATATAACCTTCAGTTAAGACCTTGGATATGATTCTTCCATGGTTAAGAGATTCCCTTGAAATCTGACTTTTTTTTTGGCTGACCAATTTTCACACATTGAAAAACCAAGTCAAGCAGGAATCATTAAAAAAAAAAACAAAGCCATGTACGTCTGTGACAATTTATCAGTATCTTTGCCAATGAGCCTTAAGATTTTTATATAGTTCTAATATTGAGCTTTTACTTAAATTTAGATAGAAATCTCCCCTTTTTGGATACAGTACAAACTCTTCCAAGATAAATAAAACTTCTATTTTATATTGTAGGTATTTCCTCCCATTAGGTGTTCAAAAGAAATTTAAATTCAGGTATCTTTTATAATAAAACATATTAGATCTGTGCACTCATTGGCAAAATTTTCGATTCAGCAGTACAGGTGTGGTATCATTGAGAATGGAGAAGAGATTGTGTGGTCTTCGTACTTTAGATGCAGAATATGGCTGTTTTTCTTAAGAGCCATGTTTGTGCAGATGGCACATTTTAAATAGCCTTAACTTTGGCAACCACTAGCAAAGGGTCTTGTCAGAATAATTTAATAAAAGTCTCTCCCTACTGCCTCTTTTTAAAATAACTGATTAAGTCTCTAGGAATATTTTTTATAGAATTATGTTTTCAGTATTCCATAGGCAGGTCCACTGGAAAACTGCAGAAAAATGTGAAATATCCTGGGATAAATATTACACATTTTATAAGCCATATCTTAAAAGCCTGAGAACATAGTAAATATTTACTTTTTCCTTCTTTCACTCATGACAAATAAATACACACTGATTTCAGGGTCTACAGGATGCCCATCTTGCCAAGAAAGTTCAGTTTACAGGTTAGAAATATGGGTAACTTAAGTGCTTTTGTTTTAAAAAGTCTTTGAAGAATTCTTTCAGTATGTTGGTCAGCTTAAAAAAGGACTCAAAATGACTTTGAAACCACTTTTCAAAATATTAGGTATTTTTAAAATTTAAAGTCAGGTTGTAAGTAGAAATTGTATTTTATGCAAAGATTATATGGTGAACTTTAGCAAGAGCTTAGACCCACCTCCCTCCCCAGAAGTATGATACAACTGAAAGAAAGAAAAAAGCAGTAAATTGGTTTCAAAGTTAACAGGAAAAGGTTGATATTTAGGGTTATCTAATGAAAGTCATTGGTACTGATTGGGAAGTATTCTGCTTCACGTGTTTCCTGTATTAAAATGTTTAAATAGCATGTGTCAAGTGATAAATGCAAAACACTTTAAGTTGAAATGGTTCACAGTCCATCATTACTTTGGTTTCTGGGCACTTAAACTTGTATAGTGCTATAAGCAAACAAGAGGGGAGACCTACCTAAATAAAGTACGGTAAACCCTCATTTCCTGTCTCAAGTGACATCACCTAACATTTTGTTCTTTAAGGAGCCACGGTACTTTTTTTTTTCTTATTTGAGTATGTTTTTCACTGCTGCCTGAAGATTTAATAGCAGTGAATATATATGTGTTTCAACTGCAGACTGTGAACAGCTGATTGTGTAAAACTGCTTAATAAAACGTGTTTTTCAAATACACTGTGCACTGTAGTGATGAAAACACACTCCTCAGCAGATACATCTTCACCACAGTGTTTCACACACACCAACTCAATCCCTTCAACCTCCAAACCTCTTTAGACTGTGCAGGTCATAGGCATTACTGTGTATCCTTTTCAAGTGAATGATCACAGATAACTCTGATCAACTTAGTTTTGTGAGAGCACAAGCTCCCCCCACCCCGATTTCTTTGTAATGTATTTTTTCAAAGTAAAAGCGATCAATTACCAGCAATGAGCCCTCCAAATTATATGGGCTACAAGGCTAATGAATCCATTAAAAAAAAATCTCTACTCTGAAATACATGTTAAGATATCAAATGCAAAGAGACAGAGGTGTTGATTTATTGTTTTTATTGACAAGGTTTATAGGAACAAATCAAGTATTTAAAACCAAAGGCCAGTTCTCAAGTCTCATTTAGTTGTTTATTTCAACCTTTCTTTAATGTCTTAATAACTTTATCAAGAAACAAGTCAAACCTGTGAAAATACCTGTTAGCAGTCAACATATTTTTATAAATCTCTACTATGATGCAAAGATATTTTAAACACTCAATGGTTCATCAAGGGCCTAATTCTCACATAAGCAGCAGTTTTAAAATTCAGATTATTTAATAAGTTCATTAAGACAATCAAAAGACAAAATTAGTCTTATTCAGGAGTGGTCTATGTGTTGATCACCTAGAATCCTGATTGGCCAAAATTTAACACCCCTGATTCTGTGAATATGTTATGTTTCTTTAACATTTTAAGTCCATCACTTTTGAAAAATACTTTGTCAGATACCCACTACTGTCTACACATTATCATCTTGTGGCATTATAATCGATACTTTCAACCATAATTATAAAGGTAGCCAGGTTTCCTGTAAATACCAGCTTTTTATGTGGGCAAAAGCAGTTAAAAATCAGTATATTTATTTGAAGCCAAATGTGCTTCTACTTGATCCAGATCCCCCCAATTTTTGAAGTTTTGATGTGTTGATTTTGGTCTACCCTTAATATAAAATGTATCTACAGACACTTGCAGAGTTAACACTAAAACTATAAATTGATGACACTTCGAGGCAAAGCAGAGAACTATCTATTGCTTCAGTGTTTTCTTCACTGAATTCTGACTTTCACTGCTCTGTCATACCTTCTGGTTGAACACTGTCATTTCATAGTTTGTAACTGTAAAGATACCTACTTATATGAGTTTAAAAACTGATCTGCACAAAAGAAATAAAAAAACTTTATATACAACAAATTCGTTTTTAAAAATACAAAAATAACATCTGTCACTCCTGTCATGCTGACAATTTGACATATATATACATGCAGGAGAAAAGTTCCAATTTAGTCATCTGGGCAGCTGAAGCTCATACATTTTTAACATGATGAACACACTGCCACTGGTTTTAACACTGACAGACGTGTATTCAAAATATTTTATCTACTAAATACTGCAACAGTCTCTGCATGTATAAATGCCAATTACCATAGTTTCTGTTCTACTTGATTAGAAGTATGACTTAAGCTAATATTGCGCGCATACACTAAAAACTACAACAGTTCAAGAATCTATAGTCTTATATAAAGAAATCCAAAATGTACAAAATACAACTATAAAAGCAAGGGACAATTACTGTAGCCATGCAAAAATTTAAACTAAAAACTGCATAAAAATGCAATTTAAAACAGCAAACGCAATTCACCTAACACTCAAGATAAAAAGGTCAGCAGGAAGTTCTACCAACAACGCTTGCAAAGATTTAGAAAAGGAAATACATTCTCTTTGCTGGTATAATGGTATATAAATCAGATCTTTAGCTCCATGGGCACAGGTCATCTGTCTCTGTCCTCTTTCTCAAGAAATCAGCTGTAACAAAAGAGAAAACACTTCCTCATACCCAAAATGCAGTATGTGGTACACATAAATCAAAACCTCACTTTACTTTTTAACTTCTACCTTACTACTGTGACCCTGGGAAATCAGCTGGGATCAATAAAAGCCTACAGCTACTGTTGATTTTCTCCTGCCTTTGGTGGACAGAAGGACCGTGTGCTCAAGTGGTCACGTGAGCTCCTTGGAGCTGCCTGCCTGCCCATGTACACTGAGCCCGTATCTCCATCTGAGGCCAAGTTTTGTCACTAATGTTCTATTTTTAAGCTCTAAAATGGGGATGAAAATTACTATCTTCTCCTATCTATTTTGAGGAAATTTTGAGCAACAAATATTTAGTGACATAAATATTTTGAAAAATATGTAGTATTTACACGTAATTTCTTTTGTCTTATTACGTCCAAAATGATCAAAACTGGAAAAGTTGGATAGTTACCTCTTTAACAGTTGTTTTTATGAACTCTTTTCTTTCAGTTAAGTCATAAGCAGGATAATTTTCATATACCTATAGTGAAAAGGGAAAACAAAAGTAGATTTAAAAATCCAATAACATACTCTCTTTGGATAATGAAATCTGTGCTATGGACAAAGAGGTACATGTAGCTTTGAACAGTACATGCTAACCACCACTGGTTCATTCACCATGTAGAATTCTACAGCAAATGAGTAGTTTTAATAATACTGTATATAAAGCAGAAAATAAACTAGCGTGCAAATATTTTCAGTGTTTTATATAGTAGGAGTACAGCTGAATTAACAATATACATGCATGAGGAAACCATCTAGAAAGATCTTAGCTAAGTGGATTAAATTCTTTATATTGGTAGGTTACCTGTCAGTCATCTTTTAAAGGTATCCTTTTATTTCTTCTGTTACAGCATCTAATGCATTTATGATTCCTCAACTTCAACTCTGATGAATTTCAGCCTCCACATCACTGCTCCATCCCTTCCCCAAAGCTATCACTGAGATCCAGTTATATCTTTGAGTCCACTCCTAAATTTTTAGCCTTTAGATTTCTCAACCTGATACTTGCTGCTTGGTTTCACAGTGACTCCTGGTCCTGACCTGCCCATATACACCTAGCTGGCTTCACTCCTACTGTACAATTCAAGGTCAGCAAACCTTTTCCGCAGAAAATGTTTCCAGCTTTCCAATGACAGTTTTGGTCACAACTACTCAGCCATGCCACTGCAGCGTAAATGCTTCCATAGGCAATACTCAAAGGAGTGGCTATGGCTGTGGTACAATGGCCCACAGGCTGTATTTTGCCAACCTCTGGGAACATGGTCAATCATTTACATTACTCTAATGGTTTGCCCTTTGTTCTTTCTCTGCAAAACTCCAACCCTTAATTTGTCTAACTACCAATTTTTCTACCGTTAAGTTCTGCAGGAAAATGTAACAAATTTGAAAAGAATGGTCTTTTGTCAACTCTACTTGAATAAAGTTAAAAAAAGAATGGTCCTGTTTTAAGTTCGTGGTATTCAACGTCACAGCCTCCCTAGAAATCCCAAGGAGTTCTAATTAGGTCCCCCTTGCATTCTTACCAGCGGCAACTTTATCCCCTTATTTGTGTCCCACACACTTGCTCTCAGTTGAGAAGGCATTACTCTGAATTTCCTCAACTTTCTGACTTGCCTCTTCTCCTCCAATTCATGTGTACAGGATCCATCAACAGTTCTGTCTCTACCTTTGCAGGGACCCATCTCTCAAGGCTTGGGACCTTCAGCTTCTCCTTTCTCACAACTGTCCCTTAGCCGAACACAAGCTTCTACTCTCCCTCCCTGACCTTAAAAAATATTTTATCAGCTTGTATCATTCTCCAATTACTAACACATAAACTTTAACTAATTCACTTTCCTATTAATTCTCAGTCAAAGGGATAACCCTGGCATCTACCATCCTGCAGAACTGCTATCAGGCAAACAATTCTCTCTGCATTTGCGGAGTCCAAAAAACCCTCATGACCTTCTCACCCGACCTCTCCATGTTATTAATAATCCCCTTAGAATTACATAAATGTGTTCACAAAGTCATTAAAATGAACAGTACTTGTCTTCCTTCAACTTTCCTTTCAGTCTCTTCTCTCAGAGGAGACCAGTTATCAGTTTGCTATTATTCTTCCAGATCTTTAGAACTGAGTTTATATACAAACATATAAACGTGTCAATGGCAATACAGTCTTTCTGTATTTACATAACAGGGAAATACCTGTTTTAAAAACTTGCAAATACCTGGAAGGTTTTTCGATGTTCTTTTGAACTGCTACACAGTATTCCAAAAGTATAGATGTACAGTTTAAACATTTCCCTATTGAAGGCCATTTAGGTTGTTTCTGATTTTTCAGTATTACAGACAGGCTGAACATTATTGAAATCATTTTGTGTAGATGTGACTATGTCTTTAAGATAGAGACCTAGAAATGGAATTGCTAGGTTAAAGGGTACTTGCCATTTAAATTTTAACGTATTACCTAACTCCCCAAAGTTGTTACAATTCATAGAAGATGAAAGTACATTTCCTTATACCACTTCTAACACCTATCCCAGTGCCTGATGTGTAGCAGAGGCTCAGCTAATGTTGAATGAATAAGAAAAACAATAATCAATATCTTTAAAAAGTTAAGAATATTCCACTTTTAGTACATTTAAAATTTTAGTTTCATTTTACCATAAGAAACCAGATTCTAAAATCTAATCTCAACCTAGAGTATGGAATCATATTCAAGACTAGATCATTTCCTGAGAAGTATCAGAAGAATTTCACAAAAGTTTGAGCTAAGAATCTAACCTGGAATCTAACCTTCTCATTTATCATAGTAGTACTCAAAGTAAGGTAGCCCAAGAGATTCTGCTTGGTTAAACTAACATAATCTAAGGATGCATCAATAAAAATTGTTTCCAGGTTAGGAAAAAAGATTATTCCTATGCAGTTTGGAATGTATCACTTCAACTTCAGTCACTGTATACATTTTACTGTTTGTTTATAAAATGACTCCAATAGGGCAGAGGTTTTGACTACTTTACTGAAAGTGGTACCCCAGCACCTACAAGAACAGCTGGCATGTAGTAGTTCTATAAATACTTGTTCAATGAATGAAAGCATGTAAGAATCTAGCTTTGACCTGAGGGATGGGTGAAAGATTTTTTTCAAATAAAAGGAAAATAATCTCGGTATCTGTCCATTACCTCTTTGCAAATCTGCTTCATTGTGACTTCCTCCAAGTTAGCACTGGCCAATAATTTCTTTACTGTTTCCTTTAACTCTTCATCTGTAGGAGGTTTCTTCAATTTTTTAATTAAAGGTTCATCATCTGAACTATCCTCAGATTCACTTTCTAAAAGTAAGATATTTTATGACATGAAAATAAGTTTTTTCTTACATAGAAAAGTAAATTAATATTCAAGACAGATTAGGAAAGATTCTATAAGCATTCATCAGATTCTTGAAAAGGTACTAAATTTAAAAAATTATAGATCACCACTCTACAGTACCTATAAAACACACACTGAAATTTTTGTCAATTTTGAAAAATTATAAATACACAAAACTGGTATACTCCCCTCAATGTTCTTCACAGTTTACCTAGTTTTCATATATGTTTAAAAACCATACTATAGCATATAAGTTGTATCTTTAGGGTTGCTGAAAATGTGTCATTTCTAACGTACCTTTTTTGGAACTATTTTGATTCTTCTTGGTGGTACTGCTATCTGCCTTCTTAACATTAGCACTTTTTACAGATTTTTTACTTTTAGGAGTGGCTTTCTGTTTGGGCTTTTCTCTTTTGGATGTCTTTTTTGGTGGCTGTTGGAAATAAAAACAAAGTACATACATTGATGAGTGACTAACTGTCATTCCTCTACTTGTCCACACCCCTCAACAATACTAGAGGAACTTAATTAGTCAATATCACCAGTGAAAAATTATTACTAACTGTCCACTTCTGAGATGAGTAACATTCAAGGAACTTAATTTTATCCCAACACAGGACTAGTCAGGTGAGGTAAAGAATCAAACTTTAAAAATAATAGGTGCTCACATTTCTTACACACTATGGAGAGAAAACTTTATATGCAGAAGACTTTACTCTTGGGGGAAAAAAACTGTAAAATGTAAGTACTATTAATATTCTATTATTTATTGTCAGTCTCTCCCAACTAAAAGGTTAAATTCCAAGAGAACAAGGATTTTTTTGAACTTTTTGGGTTCACTGATGTATCCCTAACTCCTAGAATAGTGCAAAGTAGTTTCTCAATAACTTTTTATAAACATATGAGGAAATGAAGGCTCAGAGAGGTTTTGTCCAGTCACATGATAAAATAAAGAGCTTCAAACAGATCTTACTCCAGATCCTGTTTCTTAAACACTAACTCAGAGCTAATCAAATAAAAGCAAAATACACACATATGGAGATTAAAATGACAAAATTACAGTTTTAAAAAAAATCCTTAGTATGTCAGTCACTCAACTATGTCCGACTCTTTGCAACCCCACTGACTGCAGCCCGCTGGGCTCCTCTGTCCATGGGATTCTCCAGGCAAGAACCCTGGAGGGGGCGGCCATTAATCTATGTGACAAACTCATGGTAGGAATTCAGTAAAGTATCTTTTTCATAATGTAAGTGCTGGCACAGGGAAACAGTGAAAGCTGAATAGTAACATAAACTCTGTAGAAACTCATGTGTTTCATCTTGAGCAGAGAGGCAATCAAATAATTCACATCACGTGCTTTAGCCTTACAGGTGCTAAAAACCACTTCAGCTGCCCTGAAAATAAGATACTGGGTACAGGAAAGAGATGTTAGGTACTCTGGAAAACAGGGAATCTCAAAAAGACAGACCTTGACATTGCAACAGTAGACAATTTTTGGAAGTTAAGGCAAACAAGATCATCCAGTACTTTGGAGGTAATGAAAAGAGGCCCTGGGAAAACTGAGAAGGAAAGTAAAAAACCACACCCACTTAAATTCTACACAACCTTTAAGTTTTCATTACTTTCATTCCCTCTCCTCTACTTAGGAAAATTTCCCTCAGGAGTCTAAACCTCTCTCAGCAATCACATTCTCCAAATCTTTTGGCCAATCTGATTAATCGGCAGCCCCCACAGTACTTGACCTACAATTTATTTGCTCTGTCTTTATGGAAGGTTTTGTGAAGCAGTCAATTAGAATACAGGTTTTTAGAGCCAAACTTCCTGATTCAAGTCCTGACTTCACCAGTGAGCAATTTTGAATTCTCAGACAAATCACTTATCGTTCCTGTGTCTGATTCCGCATCTGCAAAGTAGAGGTAATAATACTAGACCTGGCTAAATTTAACATTCAACCCCCAAACTCATCTTAGACACTGGGATACATTTTACAATCTACATTTAAATGATGCCTTCCAGGCACTGCAGATTCGACCAACTATGGCCATATCTGTAGAACTTCTGTGAAGATCAGGTGAGTGAATACATAAAAGGCACCAAAGAAAACATTTAATGTATTTATGTGTTTCAAAGTCTAGGTATTTACATGTCTGTTCTCCCACTACACTGCAAGTTTCTTAGGGGCCTATCTGACAATCTCCATGAGAAGAGACACCTATCTAATTTAGCTCTGTCCTTATAAAGTACAAGAGCACCTGCCATAAAGTAGCCACTTCAATATTTCTGGCTATGTTCATCTGTATCATTTGCAGGATCTGGTTTATCTGTACTCTGAACCCAGAATGTGGTTAAAAATTAAAAGGAAAATGAAAAAGGCATTCGTACAGCACCGCTTTCATATACACACGCTCATATGACCTAAAAAACAAAGCAAAAAAAAAAAAACACCCCACAATGACAAACAGCTGACATTACTATAAATGAGGAAAATACATCTGTGCAGTTAAGTGGAACAATACCTTACAGCCAGTAAGAAGCAAGACCCTGGTTAGGTCCAGCGTGCCTCCTACTGCACTAGCTGCTCATAGAGATGACCAAAGTAGCTACAGGTCAAACTACTGAACTGAACCAGTGCAGCAAGTCAATACCATGATCTAACTCACTGTCACATACAAATGTTACTGATAATAACAAAGAATTAAAAGTGCTGGGAGAAAATACAGCAAGGCAACAAAATGTAACCAAACTCAGTATTAGGACTATCTCTGGCCCTTTCCTCCAAACTCTGTATGGGCTCCAGGATCATTTCTCTAGAATCTTTTTTGGTGATGCTAAGATGGGCCTTTCATGTAATTCAATTTTGTACCATTTTCTCCAAACCCCTTTCTTTCCTTATGCCAACCTCTCCTGTTTATCCTTTAAGGCTCAGATCAAACTGTCACCTCCCGTGAGGCTTCCCTCTCTGGATCTTTGCTCCCTACCTGCTCATAGAAAGAAAGACAGACTCGAGCTTGAGCAAACCACTTTCTGAACTCTTTATTTTCCCGTACTTTTCCCCTCCTAAGCTTTGACCTCTCCCCTCCTGCCAACTAGATTGAACGGCTTAACACCGAGACTCTATCTTGTTTCTTGATCTCCACTGCCAAGTTTAGAACTACCACTTAGCCGTTGCTATGTAATTATTTGGAAAACTGAGATGGGAAAAGATCCTTGGAGACTATAGATAACTTTTCAAGATCTATTCTAATTCCAAGGTTCTATTTCATTAGAATCACTCTGCTAGCTAAGACGTTTTTTCTATCAATAGCAGTTAGCCAAACTTTTTGATTTTTAGTTATCTGTCTTTTGGCACAACTTATCTAAATAGGTTGTAAACTTTAAGAGAAAGAGAACAAAAAATTAAGGGTGGGGGCTGGGGCCTATGTATTTCTTAAAAGCCCCACAGCTTACTCACCTAGCTGTAAACGACGTAAAACGAGAGAAATGTATGGTCTAGGTCTGTCACCAAGCCTTTTCTATGAAGTGCAAATAATAAATATTTTAGCTTTTGCTGGCCCCTTATGGTCATTGTTGTACAATCTTCCTCTTTTGTCTTTTACAAATACTAAAAAAATGGAAAAACCACCCTTGGCTTCTAGGCTGTATGAAACTGGATCTGCATACAGGCCATAGTTTGCCAACTCCTGGTCTAGGTCATGAATTACTGGAGACACACAGAGAACAGGCAGAATCAGAGAGATCAACAGGTTGAACTTTACACCAGCAGACGTGGATATATGCCCGTGTTAAACTTCCCTAAAGCTACTGCTTAAAATCAGATTTGGATATAGAGCTGAAGACAGAAGTATATGAACTAGCAGCTCTGGAAAGCTGGATAATTAATATCCAAAGCAAAAAATAAGAATGTACCACCTTCTCTCATGGAGTCAAGACTACACAAGATTCAAGATGTAAAGTACATGGCACATGGCAGATTCTCAATAGTATCCTCCTTGCTGTCGTCAGTTGCTCGGTCGTGTCTGACTTTTCTACGACCCCATGGACTGTAGCCCACCAGGCTCCCCTATCAGTGAGATTTCTCAGGCAAGAATACTGGAGTGGGTTGCCATTTTCTTCTCCAGGGGATGTTCCTGACCCAGGGGTCAAACCAGGTCTCCAGCATTACAGGAGGATTCTTTACCACTGAGCCACTGTGGAAGCCCGTCCTCATCATGCACCAGTAGAGGCTTACTGAAAGACTGGTAGCTCTCCCCACCTAAACAGTCAGTTCTTGGAAGACAGAAGACATGTCTCTTTTTCTCCACTTAGCTAAATGCTCAGGTAGAATAAGCAATCATTTTGAAGAAACGAGAATGCTAAATCTGTCCCCAGAGGTTATATTACTCACACAAGGCCCAACCACGTGGGTTCTCTGTAGTCTGGCTTCAGTGTATACTGCTCTAGCTTCATCTCTAGCTGCTTTACTTCTGGACAAACCACCTAACCACAGACAAGTGTGGAGTACCTTTCTACGCCCCATCTTTGGTCACATGGCCAACTTTCCTTTCTAGTCCCAAAGTCAATTACAATTGGTTTTCTTCCAACCTCTTCCCAAAGCTTTCCCTCATCAACACAGAGATGCTCTTTCTTTTAAAATCCTGTACCAAGTATCACGCAAGTGATATTTGGGTAGAAAATATCTTCTGTAACCCCAACAGCACATAGCACACTCTCAATTTATTGAACTGAACAATCGAAAAGTGATTATATTAAAAATTAAGATCTGGCCTCCTATTTTAAGTCTTTTAAAAAGTATTTTGAATATTTTAGTAATTACAATAAACACATTATGTAGCATTATACAGGAAAAATGCTGGAAGTACTCATGACAGTTGCATTTAACAGGAAGTAAGATTTTGAGTCTTTCAGCAAAATGTATGGAAAAAAATTAGGTGAAAAATGAAAGAAAAAAAAAAAAGAATAAAGAAAAAGCTAGTTTCCAAGTTGGGATTTATTTCTAGATTCTGGCTTGCCTTTTCTGAAGATGCTGTGAGTGGTTCAATCAGAACCATCAGTACTGTAGGTATTTTTGATGCACTAAAGGGAAACAGATAAAAGGGAAACCAACTAACTGCTGCTGGTAATTTCAGACAGTACAATGTACTGTAATCTAAACTTTTTACAATGTACAGTAATAATAGAAATTTTTAAAAATTTGAAGATTTTCCACGTGTCTGATAACCATGAAGGCACAGAAGCAGGGGAATGACACAAGCACTTTTTGAAGGGAGGCAAAAAAAAACCCTTGGGAGAAGGCTTACCTATCTTTTATTGGGAGCAGGGCTATTGAAGGAGGGTCTCCAAAAAAGACGCCTGTCACACAGAGCCAGAATCCTGTCCTCACAGCAGAAAGGTTGTACTGGGTGAACAGATGAACAAAATAAGTATTAGCTTCTAATACACTATCCTTTGAACAACTTGGCTGAGAAAACTTGAGAACGCCAAGAGTAAAGAATGTGCAAGCCTTGCTCTAACCCACAAGAGACCAGGAAAGCAAGTTTAACTCTAAATAGATTTTATTACGGTAATTATTCACTTTTGCCTTCCAACAAAAGGTTCCAATAGTTTATATATTCTGTAATTCCTTTGATCATATGGAGGTGGGGTAGGGAGATTATTTTTTAAGACGTAATTAAGGCCTAACAAAGCTTTCACGTTCACCCTCCCACTACTACCAAATAATTCCTCAAATGGTCCAAATGTTCCAGAACTGCAAAATTCTCTGACTGGGTAAACACTGCATGATGGCTCACTCAATATCCCACTTTTTATCTGTCTTCCTCCAACAGAAGCAGGAGAGCTAACACCTGGGTCTTTCCAGCTTCCCCTACAGCCAGTGGTGGCCAGGTAATAATGCTCTGGCCCATGCAATGCACATGGATCTCTCTGATGAAAAGTATCCTTGCCAGGGGAGAAAACACCAAAAGAAAACTTTTTACCCTTCTCTATCTGGCACCGGGACACAATGCCTAAAGGTAAAAGGCATTATTTTAAAGGTAAAATAATCTTCCTGATATCATGAGGTTAAATGGCACACATCAAGATGGGGGCTCAGGAAGAGACAGTCCCTAAATTCTTAATACTTTTCTTGAGCCGCTGTCCTGGCCCAGAATTGCCTGTTTGTGGATTCCTTGTCTTGAAAGAAAAAGTAACTCCCGTTTCGGACATTAGTAGCAGGGGTTTTAAGTACAGAGCTGAAGATATTCCTGATGTATTTGAGAATCTTCAGATAAATTCAATACTCACAAAGTAAATATTCACAATTAGTTTTATACTTTCCTAGACATAAAGAGTGTTTATAAAACACTAGGAAACAAAAACTGAAGAAGCACTAAGCCAGCTCTTAAGGGTCTAAAACATTATTAGAGTTGTCTTCACTAATGTGGAAAGCACTGCTTCTCCTTTCTCTGTACTCTTCAGTGAGTCTTCTGTGCTTAAGGTGACACGTAGTGAAAGGCACGCCTGAGTGTGGTTTAATCTCAGCAATCTCCTAAAAATCTATTCCAATATGGGAATCAATTGATTTTCATAATAAGTAATTAAACCTCTATTCTCTCTTTGTAAAGAAAACCTCACATACCAGTTTCTGCCTGGTTCCAAACTGCTCTCCTTCTACCACCCTGAGTAATAACCAAATGTCCAAGAGCCAAGATGATAGGTAATTTGTAACAGCTCTTTTATAAAGAAATAAAGATAGAGCTGATTTACAACAGCTCTTTTACAAAGAAATTATTACCCAGTCACTCTCAGAAAGAGCATCTTCTTGTTTGAATTAATTCTAAAGTAAAAGAGAATGAAAAATGGTTGTGAACCCCTCACTATGTATCACAGAAACAGAGGTACAGGTACAGAGAACCTCAAACAAAGTATCTCAGCAATTGCTGGCTAACACGCTAAATGTGACATACTTCATATAAAAGACTAAAAGAACAAAAAACCCTGCCAATTCTTTAAGTACAGTTTTCATTGAGTTTAATCCTGTATTTTAAAAATAATAAACTTACTTATAAATTAAGCATCCTGCTCTTTCACACAGCTAAATATGAAAAGGACGGTGAATAATACTCAGCCTCACTTAATTGGCTAGTGAACACTATAACTGGATGTCTGCTTAAGACTTCTGACTTCAGCAATATGATATAAATTATATGATCCAAAGCTCTCAATTTACAGAGGAAAGAAGAAACAAGTTCATTTATTTATTCCAAGAATCTAAAATAGAACAAGAAGTTAATCTTAACAGGGAAAAGTTTTATCTATGAAGGAAAAATTCATTTCAGGAAATAAAAATAAAAAACAAAGTAATACTCCACAGAAAAATAATCTGCAAAGAAATTTCTATCTATATGCAATCCTCAAATTTTCCCATCAATCAGCAACTCTTCTGTATGGCCTCTTAGAAATAAGAGGTCTTTTCATAGTAGTGAACAAAAATATCTCCATTTATGAAGTCCCTAATGAGGCTGCCACTTAACTGAGTCTTCAAAAAATAGAAGAAAAAGGGAAAACAAAGTTACCATAGAAATACTATCCCTCCTGCCAGCACTTACCTTTCAAAGGCAACTGGAGCCTTTCACAGTAACGGAATCAGCAATAAAGTTTGTGAGAATGGCCCTAAATGTGAAAGTCTTTAAATGAAAAATAACTGTTTGCGAGAGGGTGATTTAACAGGAAAAACAAAGATTTCTCAGTCCAGATTTTACTAGTATATTTTATGAAGTCTGTCAATACCAACCCAAGCAGAAAAACCATACAGCATGATGATACAGCTTTTATATTGTGTGATGTGTATTAGGTTGGTTGAAAAGTAACCGCGGTTTCAGACCATGAATTTTAAATCAATATAACTAGGCTCAAACACATCTTTATTAATCAAAATAGGAACCATTACAATCAACACATTTTCGCCAATGAGAAATAAGTTTCTTTATTCTCGTAGCGTGAAAAAACCCATGCTGTGGGATTCGACAAGTTCCTGGAAAGCATTTTCTGTCTCCTGCTGCTTGTGGAAGAGTCTTCCCTGCAAAAAGTTGTCGAGATGCTTGAAGAAGTTGTAGTCAGTCGGCAAGAGGTCAGGTGAATATGGTGGATGAGGCAAAACTTTGTAGCCCAATTCTTTCAACTTGGGAAGTGTCAGTCACGTGTTGTTGTGGAAGAGAATTGGGCCCTTTCTATTGACCACTGCTGGCTGCAGGTGTTGCAGTTTTTGGTGCATCTCATTGATTTGCTGAGCACACTTCTCGGATACGATTTTGCCAGGATTCAGAAAGCTGTAGTGGCTTAAATGGGACCACCAAACAATGACCATGACCTTTTTTTTGGTGCAAATGTGGCTTTGGGAAGTGCTATGGACCTTCTTTTCGGTCCAGCCACTGAGCTGGTCTTCACCAGTTGTTGTATAAAATCAACTGTTTGTTGCACATCACAATCCAATCGAGAAACGGTTCATTATTGTTATGTAGAGTAAGACAGGACAACACTTCAAAAGAAAAACGTTCTTATTTTCGGTCAGATCACAAGGCACCCACTTATCAATTTTTCCACCTTTCCAATTTGCTTCAAATGCCTAATGACCACAGCATGGTCAACGAGCTCTGCAGCAACTTCTCGTGTAGTTTTAAGAGCATCAGTTTTGATGATGGCTTTCAGCTGGTCACTGTCAACTTCTGATGATTGGCCATGATGCTCCTCATCTTCAAGGCTCTGCTCTCCTTTGCAAAACTTCTTGAACCACCACTGCACTGTACTTTCATAGGCAGTTCCTGGCCCAAACATGTTGCTGATGTTATGAGTTGTCTCCGCTGCCTTACAACCCATTCTGAACTTGAATAAAAAAATTGCTCAAATTTGCTTTATGTCTAACAATCATTTCTATAGTCTAAAATAAATATAAACAGCAAGTAATAAGTCATTAGCAAAAAAAGGTGAGAAATGCATATTAAAATGAATACTATAACCACGTTTAAGAATGTATTCCCCCAAAAAAGTACTCCAATATCAACTGGCAAAGTTCAACAATGAAAACCGCAATTACTTTTGCACCAACCCAATTATGAATGTCTGAAAAGCTTTTTTTTCCTTCACGGATTTTCATCATTTGACCTGGATTTCTAACAAGATCCTAATTTATGGCACTGTAGAAAGAAAAGCTCTGATTTGTAGTGGGACAGTTCCACGTGTGATCCTTATACAACAACCAAGATAGTCATGAATCAGGAGTTATCTGCATTCACTGACAGCAACTAACTCTACTCAGAACAAAGGGACAATAATCTGGAAAGCAAGGAAAAAACGAGTGTAAAATATCCTCACTTTTAAAGTTACACCTTAGTAATGACAGAAGATTGGATTTAGAAATCTTACATATGATAAAATGTCATCTTAATAACAACAGTAATAGCAGCTAATATTTACTTAATACTGTGCTATGTACTGCTCTAAGTGCTTAATACAACCCTTGGAAGATACTACTACTATTATCCCCATTATACAGAAGGAAATTGAAATACAGTTTTAAGTAATTTGCCCAAAGCCAAACAGTGATGATCAGAACACAGCTGGGATTTGAACTCAGTTTCCAAAGGCCATGCTCCTAACCATAGTACCTCTAAGAAAAAATTAAATGTTTATATTCTAAGACAACTTTTCATGCTTTAAATCTGCCTTTGAAAAGGTTTTGCAAAGTTTAATGAATACACACAGTAGATAACCAAAAATGTGTTGAATGAGGAAATCTATTGCAGAATTGCTACTATTACATATTCACATGTAAACAAACATGTTTTCCTCCCACTTCCTTAAAATCTATTCCATAAAAACCTCAGTGCTCAGATTACTCATCTTCCTTCACACCAAAAATATATATTAAGATACTATTTATGAAACACCTGCTGGATCTGTAGTATTCTTTTTAAAACTAGGAAGTGCTTCATAGTTAGCTTTACAGAAGTCTTTATAGAATCTGACATTAAAACACGCACGGATTTTTAAATACCCAAAGACAAACACAAAGCGCAAACCTTTAAAAACATAGTTTACCACGTCTTTATTCTAATAGAAGTAGTCGTCAACTGAAGGTGATTTTGTCCCCAGGGGACACTTTGCAATGTCTAAAAACACTTTTGGTTTTAACTAAAGGTTGGGGGCAGGGGTGTGCTTACTAGCCTCTAGTAGGCAAACTCTATAATGCACAAGGCAGCCCCCCCTCCACACGGAAAAATCATCTTCACCCAGGTCAAGCCACGTTAACCAAGTCCCTAAGTGAAACAAGGGAGATTACCCAGGCAAGTTCTGATCATAAAAGGGAGCACCAAAACAGGAAAACAGAGTCAGCAAACCACTACTAACAACAGGAAATCATTCCTTGTACCCACTCGTCCTCATCTACTTGGCTAAAGGTACATATCAAGAAGAGGGTAAGCTAACTCCTTAAATGGTTCAGCAACTCTCCTTCCGAACTCTCTGGAAACTAAATATTCTCAACATTTCATTGTTGTTAAGTTGCTAAGTCGTATAACTATTTTGTAACCCCAAGTACTGTTTTAGCCTGCCAGGCTCCTCTGTCCATGGTATTTCCCAGGCAAGAATCCTGGAGCGGGTTGCTATTTCCTTCTCCAAGGGATTTTCCCGACCCAGGGATTGAACCCGTATCTCCTGCATTGGCAGGAGTATTCTTTACCACTGAGTCACCATGGACGTCCCAACATTTAAAAAATACTCCCAAGTAAAAGAAAATGGCAGGCATTCCGAAGTGATACAAAACTTGCCCACCAACAAAATAAACTTCAAATGCTGCCAGTCTCATTAAGTAATCCCAAAGTGAGATAAAATGGTGGTCCTTAAATCCCTTGCTTTTTTGCATAAAACAGAATAAAATAGCACAAGTCAATCAAAAAATACTGATATACTATGAAAAAATTCTAAGATCTCCTTTATGGTCCTGTCACACATACCCCCGCCCCGCCTTCATTTATGTACTCTAGTCTCCAAGGTCCAGCTCAAATCCAGTCCACACCAACCTCACTCTTCCAACCAACTCTTGCACTCCGGCACAGTAATAAAACTAAAAGCTCCTTAAGAAAAAGAAAGGGCTTACACTTCATCATTTCTGTGTCTTTGGAATTAAAAACCACCAACATGGTATATATGTTTTCTGACCAATCTATTATACAGATGAATATTTAACTCTCCGCATGAAAAGAAATGAGGAAAAAGTGCCAACATTTTACCTCCTCTTCACTCTCTTTATCTTCATCCTCTGAGGACTCTTCTTTGTTTTTCTTTTCCTCTTCATCACTGCTAGATTCATCTGACAGGATTTCAGGACATTTGGTTCGCTTAGCTTTCCTGGCCATCCCAGAACTGTTCCGTTCCTTTTTGTTGCCTTTGCTAGAACTTTTTTTAGATTTTGGCAATGGCTGCGTAAAATAAAGAATACCAATGAGGTCTTATAAAGAATACCAACGAGATACTACAGTTCCAAGTCAATCACCTGTTTCTGATAACTACTTCTCAACTCAACGGCTTCTTAAATCACGCTTCTTTCCTGACACAAGTTTAGCAGCTTTACAGAGTAATACACCTCTAACTTTACGTGTCACGTTAACCTTTTTGCCTGCATTACCAATAGCTTTTCATTCCTCTGAACACCCAGGCAAGAGACTCTTCACATACTGATATAGGACTAGAAGTCTGAGTGCACACTGTGTGACATTTAAGACTTCTATTTACACTTCACCAGGACAATATTTTCAGTCAGACTCATAATTTATTTCATCCCTATCAACATTAAAACTGTCACTGTCTTCCTGCTTTAGGGGACCCTTCAATCAACAGACTGAGACACATCATCCATAAAGGAAATAAAACCTCACTTTACACGTCCTGATTTTATGAACCATATAGTTTATATTCATATTACCTAGGGGTTCTACTTTCAGGAATGCCAGGATTATATTCTCACTTATGATTTTAAACACGCAGTTAAGTGTTGAGTATGTTAATTATGAAACTAATTAGGAACTACAAAATAAGTGCCACTGCCATTACCTTGATATTCAATTAAACCTTGCATATTTAAAAAGCAGAGATCACATGAGGAAAATGATTTGATTATATTAACCAACAAATTTAATTTTTAAATGCTTTCTTAGGGGAGTAATTGGTAACTTCAGAAACTGAAAACCATAAAGTAACTTTGCATAAAGATTCTGAAAAGATATACACTGCTGCTGCTAAGTTGCTTCAGTCGTGTCTGACTCTGTGTGACCCCATAGACGGCAGCCCACCAGGCTCCCCCGTCCCTGGGATTCTCCAGGCAAGAACACTGGAGTGGGTTGCCATTTCCTTCTCCAATGCGTGAAAGTGGAAAGTGAAAGTGAAGTCGCTCAGTCGTGTCCAACTCTTTGCGACCCCACAGACTGCAGCCCACCAGGCTCCTCCGTCCATGGGACTCTCCAGGCAAGAGTACTGGAGTGGGGTGCCGTTGCCCTCTCCAGATATACACTGAGGAATTAAAATTATGGGTATCTTTTGTCTTTGTTTTTGCCTATGTTATTTTCTACAATAAGTAAAAACATTAAGAAGAATTCCATAACATTACCTTAAGATACGCAATTGTGTACACGTTCTCGGTAACTTTAAGTGGTATCTCTCACGAATACAGCAGAACCACAGCTCCCTTCCCTTCCGGAACCTCCCAGGCTTCAGAGTCACTGTTACCCACACCAAAATTAAGAAGTGGCTGTTTTGTGTAATGTGGCACTTTCAGGCTATCTACAACCCACGGGACAGCCTCCAGCTTGCCCAACCTACCCTTCTAAAGGCAGACTGGGAAACAGTCAATCTAGGTGCCTCCAGAAACTAAGGTAGTGGACAAAGATATTTCTCAGAGAGGTTCTCCATAAATCTCCTAGAATAAACATATATAGATAATCCCATTATGTGAACTATTGCCATTACCATCTATTACCAGGAACCAATCCATTTTGATGAATTCTTTGATAAGTGTTTGGAGAAAAGCTAACTCTGTCTAAACTCACTATTCATTAAATGAAATCCAAGATATGAATATATTTGAAAAAAGTAATCTACCTATGTCAGCTCAGGAACCAGATGCAGGTGTTAAGAAAATAATCTGTATGTGAAATCAGTTAAGATGAGGACTGGAATGGGGAGGGGGGGTGCTGGATAAATCTACATGAGAAAATCAAAGGATGTTTCATCATTCAAGAACCCAATCAAGAAAATTCAACTTCTAAAAATAAATGAAGAGATCTTCATTTTTAAAAAGTAATAATATATAAGTGCCTTAGAACTTTCCTATATTGGTTCTAAAAATAGTTGAATATATTCATCGGAAACCAGTGTCAAGAGCATTATCCCCTTTGAGGAACAGAATCTAACAAACAAGGTAGAAGTACAAAAGCAGAGTAAAACAACGTTAAACCAACACTTTTAAGCACCTTTAAGACTATTCTAGAAGATGAATACTAATGACTTTATAGTGTTTTCCTTAAATGATGGAAGCATATGGTAGCATAGAAAATAGCCTGAGATTGATACCATTAGATTAAGGAGTAATCACCACAAAATCAGATATGAAAAATGGATATAATAAGATGTCATTAAAAAAAAGATAAAACAATGGTTCTCAAACTATGGTTCACAGACCCTGAGAGTTTCCTAAGACCTTCCCCAAAGCCCTAAAGGTCAGAACTATTTTGACAGTAATACCAAGAAGAGTATTTATTTGCTCTTTTCACTGCCCTGACATTTGTAGTGACTGCTCAAGAAACAAAGGTAGGCAAACCTACTGATACCTTATCGAGACTGAGGCAGAAACTTGGGTTTGTAGTCATTTTACTCCTCACCACCTCATAACCAACCACACACTAGTCCTTGATGTTGACTCTCAACCTCTGAGCACATCTGCACAACATCTGTACAGCAAAATGGGAGGCTCACATGCAGTACTCCCACTGCGTAAGGAAGTTCACGGATTTTCTTGACGAAAAGCATTTGTGCAACTGAGCAGTGAAAGTGCCTGGGAAATACCATGGACAGAGGAGCCTGGTGGACTCCTACAGTCCACGGCCTTGCAAAGTTAGCTACTTTTTTCTTTGGAACATCATTTTTAAAAGGATAATTGAAAAACAATGCCTAGTATTGTTTTGTCAGACTTAGTATTTGATAGACATATTGTCAAAAATGATTGTGAGTCTGTCACCTCAAAAAACAAAAACACCAAACTGACAGCACTTGTTTCCAATGATGAATTTCAAAGTTTCAAGTGAAAATTAAATTTTGGAAAGTTTACCTCCACTATCATGGGCCTGACAGCCTCCCAAGTACTTGAAGATTTTTTCCCCCCGATAATAGTTATGTTAATGAATATGGTTTTTTGACAGTGAAATGTGCTAGCATTTGGAAGATATGCGTAATTCAGGGAATCAGTATTTTCCAAATGGAGGGTACCTATTACAAAATCACACACAGGTAAAAGGTCCAAGTTTATTAACATGGTTTTAAATACTACATTCCAACTAACCTTTAAGACTCTGCCCCACTCCCACAACTGTGGAGGTTTAGTACTGTATCAAAGGCGACTATCCAAAATTACCTGAAATGCTTTTTTAAAATATCCCCCCTTTTTCTAACTACATAGCTGTGTGAAGTTGGATTTTTTTTTCTTATACTTCAAGCAAAACAATACATTATTGCAACAGAAGGAAATGCAGAAGCAAATGAGAATAGATCTGTCTTAAGTCAAGACACAAACAGATCTGCAAAACACAGAATGTCATTCTTCTCATTAAAATTTTGGAAAGTATAGCTATTTTTCAGACAAAATATTACTTTTGTTAACATGCAGTGGGTCTGTTGCTATTTTAGAACTTTTCAGTTTTAATTTAGAATGCAGTATATATCAAAATACTGTACTGTAGCGTATTCTAAATTTAAAAAAAACTGAAAAATTTATTTGACAGTACATATCAAAATCACAGAACTGTACAAAAAAGATCTTCACGACCAAGATAATCACAATGGTGTGATCACTGACCTACAGCCAGACATCCTGGAATGTGAAGTCAAGTGGGCCTTAGAAAGCATCACTACGAACAAAGCTAGTAGAGGTGATGGAATTCCAGTTGAGCTATTCTATCTCAAATCCTGTAATATAATGCTGTGAAAGTGCTGCACTCAATATGCCAGCAAATTTGGAAAACTCAGCAGTGGCCACAGGACTGGAAAAGGTCTGTTTTCATTCCAATCCCAAAGAAAGGCAATGCCAAAGAATGCCCAAACTACTGCACAATTGCACTCATCTCACACGCTATTAAGTAATGCTCAAAATTCTCCAAGCCAGGCTTCAGCAATATGTGAACCATGAACTTCCAGATGTTCAAGTTGGTTTTAGAAAAGGCAGAGGAACCAGAGATCAAATTGCCAATATCCGCTGGATCATCGAAAAAGCAAGAGAGTTCTAGAAAAACATCTATTTCTGCTTTATTGACTATGCCAAAGCCTTTGACTGAGTGGATCACAATAAACTGTGGACAATTCTGAAAGAGATGGGAATACCAGACCACCTGATCTGCCTCTTGAGAAACCTATATGCAGGTCAGGAAGCAACAGTTAGAACTGGACATGGAACAACAGACTGGTTCCAAATAGGAAAAGGAGTCCGTCAAGGCTGTATATTGTCACCCTGCTTATTTAACTTCTATGCAGAGTACATCATGAGAAACGCTGGGCTGGAAGAAGCACAAGCTGGAATCAAGATTGCCAGGAGAAATATCAATAACCTCAGATATGCAGATGACACCACCCTTATGGCAGAAAGTAAACAGGAACTGAAGAGCCTCTTGATCAAAGTGAAAGAGGAGAGTGAAAAAGTTGGCTTAAAGCTCAACATTCAGAAAACGAAGATCATGGCATCTGGTCCCATCACTTCATGGGAAATAGATGGGGAAAGTGTCAGACTTTATTTTTTTGGGCTCCAAAATCACTGCAGATGGTGACTGCAGCCATGAAATTAAAAGACACTTACTCCTTGGAAGGAAAGTTATGACCAACCTAGATAGCATATTCAAAAGCAAAGACATCACTTTGCCAACAAAAGTCCGTCCAGTCAAGGCTATGGTTTTTCCAGTAGTCATGTATGGATTGAGAGTTGGACTGTGAAGAAAGCTGAGTGCCGAAGAATTGATGCTTTCGAACTGTGGTGTTGGAGAAGACTCTTGAGAGTCCCTTGGACTGCAAGAAGATCCAACCAGTCCATTCTGAAGGAGATCGGTCTTGGGTGTTCTTTGGAAGGAATGATGCTAAAACTGAAACTCCAGTACTTTGGCCAGCTCATGCGAAGAGTTGACTCATTGGAAAAGACTGATCTGGGAGGGATTGGGGGCAGGAGGAGAAGGGGACAACAGAGGATGAGATGGCTGGATGGCATCACTGACTCAATGGACGTGAGTTTGAGTGAACTCTGGGAGATGGTGATGGACAGGGAGGCCTGGTGTGCTGCAATTCATGGGGTCGCAAAGAGTCGGACACGACTGAACTGAACTGATATATCAAAATGGGCTTCCCTGGTGGCTCAGTCTGTAAGAATAATCTGTCTCCAATTCAGCAGACCTGAGTTCAGTCCCTTGGGTAGGAAGATCCCCTGGAGAAGGAAATGGCAACCCATTCTAGTATTCTTGCCTGGGAAATCCCATGGACAGATGAGCCTGGTGGGCTATCATCCATGGGGTCACAAAGAGATACGATTTAGGGACTAAGTCACCACTACCAAATATCAAAATAACTCACATAAACAAAAGCTCTAGAGGTCCTCATTAAGTTTAAGAAAATGATAGGGTCTTGAAGCTAAACACATTTGAAAACCACTAAGGAAAAGTTGAATTAAAAGCATCCCTCATAATTCAGACAACTTAGTAACTGCTTCTGGGGAAACAGTGTTCAAACTCATCTTATAGATAAACCAATGGGAATTCTATCCCCATCATCTCTTCAATTTGTAGCTACATGACAAAAATATCCTTAGGCATCACTGTCCAGCTAATAGTCAACAGGACCAAGAGCAGGCAAAAATAAAAGTCCCAGAGCTATTTCCCAGTTTTCTAATCTTAATGCCCTTCTCTCCTCACTAATGGACTCTGAGCTCCTAGGTCTTCTAGATCTCTCCTCAATTCTTTCCTATTAAGATGAGAAAATATGAAAATAACTGCTAAAAGACTTAAGCTGAAAAGGCAAGTTCAGATAATTACCACTTCAATTCAGTGATGTCCTTTGCTACTGTTAAACAATTTGGGCAAATCTAATCCGGATTTGAAGCTGAAACTCCAATACTTTGGCCACCTGATGTGAAGAGCTGACTCATTTGAAAAGACCCTGATCTTGGGAAAGATTGAAGGCGGGAGGAGAAGGGGATGACAGAGGATGAGATGGTTGGGTAGCATCACCGACTCAATGGACACGAGTTTGGGTCAACTCTGGGAGTTGGTGATGGACAGGGAGGCCTGGCGGGGAGCGGTTCATGGGGTCACAAAGAGTTGGACACAACTGAGTGACTGAACTGAATCCAGATTTTAGAAGAATGGCAAAAACCACAAGACCATTTCACTCCCCTGTCCAGCTCCTGGGCTCTCTTGATGTTTCTAGAAATCCAACCCAAGAAACTTCAAAAAGCCAGCTTTTTTCCACCCCTTTTTCATAACCTTACTCCAGTATCTAGTAAATCTCTGGCTCTAGCACACCACCTTGTCTTTCTGGATCTGATTACAGGCTGTACACCCTCCCTCACCAGCCCAATACTTCCTCCTCAGCCCTACTTCTGTTCAAGTATCTTCTAGATGCATAACTCTGGATTCTTTGTATTTCTGTCCCATTTGACATTTAGATAACAATTATCTATCTTTCTTAATCTTAAATCCTTTATGCTTGATAAGGGAGAACACATCTGTATGCCTTCTCTGTTTTCTCTATCAAAATTGTTGTGGGTATGTTAACCAAAGGCAAATTCTTTGAATGCAGACGATATTACTGAATATTGATAGCAATGCTGCTAACTATTAAAATGTTCATTAAAAAAAAGAGAGAGAAAGGAGAGGCTAAAAAGAATTGATTTGTTACTGAAATAGTAAAAATTGATCCTCACTTTGCCAGAAGGCTTTGGATGCATTAAAAAATTCAAGATCCTTTTCACCAGTTCACTATTTACACCCGATCTCTCCAAGTCAAGAACCTCGCAGATGCTCTTTAACATGGCATTTCTAAATCTGAAAAAGAAAATGGAAAAAGCCAATGTGATTACATAGGAAAATTTATAAACATTCTCCACAATGTAAGGATAAGAGCTAACCCAACTGGCTCAGCCACAAACATTAAAAGCAGTCAGTGTTTCTCTGAATCTTAGAAGTACTCCCAATAATCTTGACTGGTGCATGCACAAAATATAGCCAGGTACTATTATAAACAGAAAACATCATTTACCATTTAAGTTTTAATGGTGGTATAAGAAAAAACTTACTTCATTCACTAGAAAATAATGTAAAATATTTCATTACTTAAAATTCACAAACTTGTTGATTCTTCTGGCTGGTGATTAAATACTACATTTTCCCCTGAGTATTCCTACTGACAATGTCTCAAAGAAAGTAATAGGTAATCATATTTAATACTCAAGTTTTAAACTACAGGGGACTTAATAAAGAACTTTTAAGAATGTATCATCTCATTAAAAAAATTATTTAAAGAATATATCATCTTGTCTGCATTAGGGTGGAAATTATTTCTATTAACTTGATTATCTTCAAAACAGTTTAAATGGCACTTATAAGTGAGGGAATGGAGTGGCTGACACAGAATAGGAGTCAAGAGTTTTTACTACATTTACATTCCCTTTGGACCTTCTAGATTTGGGGCTGGGTGAATGATTTACCTCTGTGTATCGTTCTTCTAAGGAACAGAAATGTCTTTGAGCTTTCAATAATCTTGATAGCCACTATTTTTCAGAAAGCAAGTCAATAGTTTATGATGACATGGTCTTGGAATTTAAAGCAAAGAATCAGCAGTCTACTGAAAATGTAAGGGCAGTTATACTTAAATGTTAAAAAAAAAAGCTGAAGCACATTAATCTAAACGTGATTATTTATAAAGATAACTTACTTTTTCAACATTTCTTCCTTCTTTTTATATTGGATACTTCCTTTTTCAAATGGAAAGCCACTGAACTGACCCACATTCTTCTTTAATGAGGACACCTGAAAATATTTCTCCTATTATTAATGCTACTTATTACCCAGTAATGTAAACAAGAAAAATTTCAAAGCCAACATTTTTCTTTTCACATCAGTCTCCATATTACAATACTGGTTTATTCCACATTTTAAAATTCACAATGGAAAAGTGCATTTGTTACTAAAATATTAACATTATAAAATGTTTACAAACAAAATGTTATCTGATAGCACCCAGGGATGTGGAAAGTTACTACTTAGAAGACACTCTCATTCCCTGGCAGTTCAGTGGTTCCAGCTCCCCGCTCTCACTGTCAAGGCCCAGGTTCATTCTCTGGTTGGGGAATAAATATTCCACAAGCCAGGCAGTGCAGCCAAAATAAATAAATAACGGGGAAAAAAAAATTTCCCTAAGTAATACAAGTTACCAGTAATATTAATTTTTCATTCAAGAAAGTCAGGGATTTATTCTTTAAAAAGTAAAGAACAGAGTCCCTCCAAAAGTCAATACCATTTAGCAGTAATGGGACTTGTGTAGATCAGACTATTGTCAGGGTTGAATGAGGTAACACACATGAAAACAAAGCTTACCACACTTCAGACGGTCTAACAATGTCAAGCTTTACTTTGCCCATGCACAGCCCAAAGCGAAGTGTCCTCAGGTGTATGGAATACTGAAGTTGTGTGTACAGTATTATGATCAGTAAATGAAACACTGATTTATTTTAACAAACTGTCAGCAAAAATTATCCCGATTTATCAGATATTTCCTCAAAAAATGAAACAATATTCTGTATTGTTTATTCTGAATGGCTAGAATCATTCAAAAAATAAATTTCTTCTAACACAGTTAAAGATAACTAAATCAAAACTTTGATTTCACAATCTGAAATTTTAGTTTGGCTTAAAAACAACTATGGGGTTCCCTTATAGCTCAGTTGGTAAAGAATCCACCTGCAGTGCTGGAGACCCCAGTTCGATTTCTGGGTTGGGAAGATCTGCTGGAGAAGGGAGGGATAGGCTACCCACTCCAGTATTCCTGGGCTTCCCCTGTTTCTCAGCTGGTAAAGAATCTGCCCACAAGGCAGGAGACCTGGGTTCGATCTCTGGGCTGGGAAGATCCCCTGGAGAAGGGAAAGGCTACCCATTCCAGTTTCTGGCCTGGGGAATTCCATGGACTATATAGTCCATGGGGTCGAAAGGAGTCGGACACGACTGAGCAACTTTCACTTAAAAACAACAACATAAAGAGCTCTGGATGTTACAATACTAATGGCTATATCTAGCTACATGTCCTAGGATATGTCATTAAACTGTCTGTCAGTTGGCTCACTTTTATGGAATGGAGATTGATCTAATTGATTTAGTTCTGCAACTAAAGTCCTTTCCAGAACTAAAATTATGTTCCTGTTGTAAAGTATTTTAACACATAAGTACACTACTAGGTAAAAAGTATAAAAAAGGTCTTACTGTTCCTGGTCTGTTGTAAAGCAGTTTATGGAGATTTCTAAGTTCATCTGTTTTCTTCTTACTCAAGAAGAAATGTATCCTTTCAATTTCACAAAGTTTCTGCCCTTTTCCTAGAGGAAAAAAAATACCATGTTAAACACCCATTATGTGTTAGAACATTTAATGAGAATTATTTTTAGAGCTTAGTTTACATATAACTTCTGCTCTCATAGAACAAATTAAATTACACCTGTAATATATTAGTACTTAGTAAACACTAAAAACTAAACACTGCTAACCATCATTTTGTATACTGAGGCATTTTTACTACAGAATGAAAGGAATATAAACTTACCTTGTGCGATTGTAAATGGCTCTCTTTGTAAGGAAGAGACTTGCATCGTCAACCTCTCTACTTTCTTCTTTTCCCTCTTGCCTTCCACAATGAGGCTCTTTTCTAGAAGTTAATTTAACACTTCTTAAGTAACAAAAAGCTTAAAGGATGTATTATATAAACATGTAGGGGAAAAAAACTGTAGAAACCTAGTATCTTATTCTCCTAAGTATGATTTAGAGAAGCAAATGACACAACAGAGGTGAAAATACTTGGTAAGTTAGTATTATCACTGAAATTTTTAAAATTTTATCTACCTGGCCAACCTCACAGAGGAACTGGTGTTTAAAAAAAAAAAAAAAATCAGAAGGCAAACAAACTTTTATCCAGCTACAATTATTGCTACAGAAGTCAATTTGTGAAAAATCACCAAGATGCTCATTAATCTACAATTTGATTAGACATATTCTATTTATTGGGATTCTGTTTACTGTACATCAGAAAACAGCAAGTTAAAATTTAGATAAAAGAATTTCAAGAGATAACCAAAGAAAATAGTAATTTAGTAAGCTGACAGAAGAAAGAAAAAGAAGAACAAGCCAGAGCACCCAGGTTAGTTACTACAGCTAGGGTAAAATTAGGCAAGTTAACATTTAAGGCAATCAACTGGGATGCCATTACTTTGTAGTTCAATAAATGATATTCATAATAATGGTCATAAAACCGTGGGAAAAAAAAGTTTTGCAATGTTTCGTCTGGACTGCAGTTTTTTACTTTAACACTTAAAACATTAAGCTGGATTTTCTAAAACCCATTTACTTTCTGACTGAGATAAACTCAGACAAATATGAGGACACTAATTACATATTGGTGGCAGGCCTTCCATTCTTTCACCTGAATGCCTTTTTTGTGCAAAGCTGCACTAGATACTAAGGGCGCATCAACAGATGGTTAAGAAATTGAGGGATTCCCCTGGTGAGTTCTCAATGCTGGGGCCCTGGGTTTGATCCCTGGTTGGGGAACAAGATTCCACATGCTACAACTAAGATCATGTACAGCCAAATAAATAAAAATAATATTAAAAAAAAAAAAAGGAAATTGAATATTTCCTGAAAAGAGACCATGTCTAGTAGAGTCTTCTGCTGCTGCTGCTGCTGCTGCTAAGTCGCTTCAGTCGTTTCCGACTCTGTGCGACCCCATAGACAGCAGCCCACCAGGCTCCGCAGTCCCTGGGATTTTTCAGCCAAGAGTACTGGAGTGGGGTGCCATTGCCTTCTCCGAGTAGAGAATTTCATGCAAAGATGGGCTCGACAAAGGACAGAAATGGTATGGACCTAACAGAAGCAGAAGATATTAAGAAGAGATGGCAAGAATACACAGAAGAACTGTACAAAAAAGATCTTCACGACCCAGATAATCACGATGGTGTGATCACTGACCTAGAGCCAGACATCCTGGAATGTGAAGTCAAGTGGGCCTCAGAAAGCATCACTACGAACAAAGCTAGTGGAGGTGATGGAATTCCAGTTGAGCTATTCCAAATCCTGAAAAATGATGCTGTGAAAGTGCTCCACTCAATATGCCAGCAAATTTGGAAAACTCAGCAGTGGCCACAGGACTGGAAAAGGTCTGTTTTCATTCCAATCCCAAAGAAAGGCAATGCCAAAGAATGCCCAAACTACCGCACTCATCTCACACGCTAGTAAAGTAATGCTCAAAATTCTCGAAGCCAGGCTTCAGCAATACGTGAACGGTGAACTTCCAGATGTTCAAGCTGGTTTTAGAAAAGGCAGAGGAACCAGAGATCAAATTGCCAATATCCGCTGGATCATCGAAAAAGCAAGAGAGTTCTAGAAAAACATCTATTTCTGCTTTATTGACTATGCCAAAGCCTTTGACTGAGTGGATCACAATAAACTGTGGAAAATTGTGAAAGAGATGGGAATACCAGACCACCTGATCTGCCTCTTGAGAAACCTATATGCAGGTCAGGAAGCAACAGTTAGAACTGGACATGGAACAACAGACTGGTTCCAAATAGGAAAAGGAGTCCGTCAAGGCTGTATATTGTCACCCTGCTTATTTAACTTCTATGCAGAGTACATCATGAGAAACGCTGAACTGGAAGAAACACAAGCTGGAATCAAGATTGCCAGGAGAAATCTCAATAACCTCAGATATGCAGATGACACCACCCTTATGGCAGAAAGTGAAGAGGAACTAAAAAGCCTCTTGATGAAGGTGAAAGTGGAGAGTGAAAAAGTTGGCTTAAAGCTCAACATTCAGAAAACAAAGATCATGGCATCCGGTCCCATCACTTCATGGGAAATAGATGGGGAAACAGCGGAAACGGTGTCAGACTTTATTTTTCTGGGCTCCAAAATCACTGCAGATGGTGACTGCAGCCATGGAATTAAAAGATGCTTACTCCTTGGAAGGAAAGTTAAGATCAACCTAGATAGCATATTCAAAAGCAGAGACATTACTTTGCCAACAAAGGTTCGTCTAGTCAAGGCTATGGTTTTTCCAGTGGTCATGTATGGATGTGAGAGTTGGGACTGTGAAGAAGGCTGAGCGCCGAAGAATTGATGCTTTCGAACTGTGGTGTTGGAGAAGACTCTTGAGAGTCCCTTGGACTGCAAGGAGATCCAACCTCTCCATTTTAGCGGAGATCAGCCCTGGGTTTTCTTTGGAAGGAATGATGCTAAAGCTGAAACTCCAGTACTTTGGCCACCTCATGCGAAGAGTTGACTCATTGGAAAAGACTCTGATCTGGGAGGGATTGGGGGCAAGAGGAGAAGGGGACGACAGAGGATGAGATGGCTGGATGGCATCACTGACTCGATGGACTTGAGTCTGAGTGAACTCCAGGAGTTGGTGATGGACAGGGAGGCCTGGTGTGCTGCGATTCATGTGGTCGCAGAGTTGGACACGACTGAGCGACTGATCTGATCTGATCTGAGTAGAGTCTAGGAGACTAAAATATACTCCAAAGAAAATTAATACACTTCAAGAAAGATAAAATTGAAGTTCTGTGAGTTGATGAAAGAGTAATTCTTTTATGATTATGGATAAAGGATCAAAACATTGGAGCTGGCTTTGAAGGACAGGCAAGATCTGCAGATGTAATGCTCAGCCCAGACAGAATAAAAAAAAAAAGGGGACTCCAGCAGGTGTGTCCTGGCCATGGCGTGTATTAGCTGAACGAAGAATGAACAGACAGCACTCTAAAGCAACTCTGAAGATCACCGGCTTCCCTTCCCTGAATGATTTATGCCCTTAACTGGCTGTTGATTACCATCTATAAGCTAGTGACTTCCCTGGTCTACCTCCAGTCCAGAGCATTCTCTTGAGCTTCACACTGGACAGCTCCACTTCATGTCCTACAGGCGCCAAACTCAATGCACCCAAAACAGGAGTCATAATCATCTCCAAACTCACTCACCTTCGTGAATTCTACTTTTCAGAAAATGGTAGTATAACCTACCCAGCTGCCAATGACAGAAACCTAGAAGTCATCTTTTACGAGGCATCTCCTGCCACCTTTCCCCTCACTCCCCAAACTGCTGCCAAGTCAAGTCAATTCCACACCATATTTGGCACAAATTTCAGTGCCGTGTTTCTAGATGCCTCACTAGAAGAGTTATATTTTCAGGGCTGAGTAGGATAAAAACATCCTCCATTTAAATTGTCACACAAACACCTCAGAGGAGGAAAAGAGAACAGTAACAAATTTAAGACAACTACAAAACTGCCTGGGCGTTTTAAAAAAAGTTTTCATGTTAAAAAAAAAAAATCACAATTTGAACTATCAATCTCCCAAGCATTACTGTACTGGTCATTTATAGTGCCTTTATTGAACACATGACTTCTGTAATTTTTTCCTGACGTGAAGAAATTCATCATCTCAGTGGTATCCAAAAGCAAAAACTGGAGGAAAAAGTGCTGAGAAAGTCTTGGACTAGCAGTGAGATACTGCAGCCAATTTTCAGTTATTACATTATGAATAATTTAAAATTAATCCGTATTTTTCTCCTAAGCGTTTCCGTACTTAAATGCGGGCATGCTTGCCCTCTTAGAGCACCTACCACTTTAGACAAACAAAAAAGCACACCGAGTAATCTCAACCCAGATTGTATTCATAAAATGCTGATTATGGACTGGTTTAGGCTTGGAAAAAAACAAAACCAGTGAAACCTGGTTTGGCTGAGTTGTAATCAAGTATTAAATAAATCCATATTGGGCTAATATCATCAGAGAATGCTAAGATGTCTGACACGGAGATTTAAGTGGCTGGAATCATTTCATGAAGCTGGCATACCTCAACACGCACTGCCCCCTGGATAAACTGACCGCGGGACCACTCAATTCTGTAAGGTTCTCCCCATTTCAAGCGTCCAGTCACATAGATCACTACTGTTCTCCCTCTACACCAAAACTGAGACAACTCTGAGCTCTTTTAAGTTTCTTTTCACAGTTCACTGCTTTCGTACTCTAAGTAGCAACCGCTTTCACCGGTGTTTCCCCGTGAAAGTTAACTCCCTTAAGCCTCTGAAACGAACGTCTGCTGAAGCTCAGCAAATATACTCGAACGATTAAAATATTTCCAGGTCTAGCATTAACAACTTCTTCAATTCTTACTGTCAGAGCCTTACAATTTCGAAACGTAAAGGATGTGTACTGAAGAGCAAAAATAAAAGATTACCATAGTACCCTAAGGCCAGCAGTTTAAAAAAAACAGATCTGAAACTTACAAACTTCCTGTCAAACAGTGAAATGTTATGAACGTCTGTCTGTTGCTGGCGAGAAGCAAACTGCACTCCGAAATAACAACAACGGAACGAGGATTTTGTTCTTTTTAAATTGGAATTCACAAAGTTATTTTCTCCACTGCTGCTCGGAGCGCGCACACACACACAAACCCCAGATAATTCCACATTCTTACTGAAGAAAAAAAAAATCACTCCTACTGAGCGTCTCTAAGTGCACAAAGAGCCAGAAAAAGCGTTTTCGGTACAATCCATCACTAGGAAAGACGACGTCCTCTCCCCACCTTTCTCTTCCTCCTCCTCTTCCTCGTCGTCGTCCTCGTCCTCCTCTTCACTTTCCTCTCTCGGGCCGGGCATGTCGGGCTCTTTTTCGGACGCGGGCTGGGCGGGGGCTGCCTCTCCCTCCGCAGCTGTGCCCGAGGAGGACATGCTGTGGACCTGCGGGCGCAGAGCACACCAAACCCCTCGGCTCGGTCTCCCTTAGCTCCCGGCCGCCCCGACCGGCCGGCCCACCCTGCGCAGCCCCAGGGAGCCGCGAGGAGCCCCGACCTCAAAGTTTGCCTCCCCGCGTATCCGAGACGACGGCGCTCACTCCCCCGGGGGGCAGCTTTTCCCTCTGGCCCCGCGAGCCGTCGCGCCGGCCGAGGCGGGAAAGCGCGGGCGCCGCGCCGCCCCTCCCACCGCCGGGCCTCGCGCCGCCGGCCGCCCCGCGTCCCCTCCCCTCCCCCCGCCCCAGGCCGCCGTCCAAATGGCCGCGGAGGTGCGGGCGGGGCCCCGCGCGCCCTCTCGGCCTCCCACAGGCCGACGCGGCCCTCACCGCGGGTCCCGGCGGCCACGGGCCTGGCGTGTGAGGGCACGAAGAGGCTCCCGGAGGCGGCGACAGGCGCCAAGGAGGACACGCACGGGCCGCTCGCTGGCCTGACGCTCGCGCCGCGCTCTCGGCTGCCCAGAATCAACACGATTTTCAAAATGGCGGTTCGGGAAGGAAAGCGGGAATGCGGCGGCCAATCAGGGCCGCGAGCTGGGAGTTGGCGCGCGCGGGGTTGGGGGGGCGGGGCGGGCGCTCGCCTCTGAGGAAAGCCCTCCGAGCCGGGGTGGAGCCTCGAGAGGTCGTCCTGGCGGCGGGCGCAGGGGGCTCGCGCGCTCCCGGGCCGCCCCGGTGGCGTCCCGCCGCCGATACGGCGCTCCGCTGGGAAAGCGGACAGGCGGCGTCGCTGGCGGCGGGCGGCGGGCGGCGGGCGGGAGCGGGCGCGGGGCCGGCGTGGCGGCGCTGAGCGGAAGAACGCTAGGGGGCCTGCCTGTGTATTGTCTCCGCGGCTCGTTCCCGGAAAGGAGGAGGAGCGGCCGTGGGTCCGGGAGGCGGCGGGAAGGAGGGAGGGTGAAGAAGTTTACATCCAGTTAAGTCCCTGTTACAGTTATTTCCCAGAGGTTGAGGGGAATTACTAAGTGAGTGATCTCTTGGGTCCCAGAGATCACGCTGGTGATGACTCCTGAATCTGCTGTTAGGAGGACCCCATCGCTTGCAAAGTGCATCGCGAGGAAAAAGATCCTACTGCATAGAAAGTTCGCGTCACCGGAGACAAAAAGATTTCCAGACCTGTAAATGTTAGGGGGAAATCGTGTGTGTTCGTTATAATAGAAGAAAAAACGGTATCGCCCAGTCCAGACTTCTCCTGGAGACGTGGGCCATCTCCGCAGAATCCTTTAAAACTTAAAAACAACAACAGCAACAACACACTGCTCCCACAGCCTTGAGTTTCCGGGCCTGTAGGTCAAAACTCTCGCAATAAACTCGCGTTTGGCTTTGTTAAAACGGAACACTGCTCCTCCTCCAACACTTGGCTCAAATGCTGCGCTTTTATGTCTGTGATTCACGTTGTTTCACATCCCCCCCCCCACCCCCCCGCCCCACCACTGACCAAAGGATCCTTTTATTGGACGTATTTATACTAGAAACAGGGTCAGTCAGATTTGCCCAAATGGATTCCGCTTTGTGTGCAAAAATTAGACATGGTCTTTGAATCATCTCTTTTCCTTTTGTGCCCCTACGAAAACATAAGCAAGTTCTGTCTGAAAACAAGCAAATTCTGTCTTTTCGTCCCTCAAATTTTAAACCATCTCCCACTCTATTGGTGCCACTCAATCCTGTCCACTCTCTTGCTTGGATTTTGACATAGTCCTTCACTGATTAGGTGGCTTCCACGTTGCTACCTCCACCTCCCACTAGTCACACAGCAGCCAAGGTAATCTATTTGGGAGTTGTTTTCATTTACTCTTGCTTAAAACTCTCCAATAGCTCTAGGCTCAAGAGCTTCTCCTACCCCAATACCATCACTATTCCCTTTCCATTCTTTTTCAGTAATTCACTTATTCATTCAAAAATATTTGTCGCAAACCTCCTCTCTTCCAGTCACTAACAGCTGCCATCTTCAAGCTTACGTTCTAGTTGAGACAGTGAACAAGTGGATACACTATACGATGAATAGCTATAAAAGTAAAGCAGATTAAAGCAGATGGGAAGTACCAGTAGGATGGATGGTGTTTTATTTTACATATTGATACTTAAGGAAGATCTTGTTAATAAGGTAACATTTGAAAAGAGATCCTAAGTATTATTAAATGAGAGCAGAGGAGAAAGTGGATATATTCTAAGAATTCTGTGGAGTTTTGAATGTGAGTTATGATGATTTGGGGGTTTTCATTCAATGTGTTAGTTGCTTAGTCATGTCTGACTCCTTGCAACCCCATGGGGTGGAGCCCTCCAGGCTCTTCTGTCTGTGGAATTCTCCCGGGAAGAATACTGGAGTGGGTTGCCATTCCTTTCTCCAGGGGGTCTTCCCAACCCAGGGATTGAACGGGGTCTCCTGCTTAGATCTGAGCCACCAGGGAAGCCCCAATAAACAGCCATTTACTGAGATGAGGAAAAGCCCTTGGGCGTTGAGGAGGAGTATTTGTTTTGGGGAGGGACAAGGAGTGGTGGGTAAGAAGATCAGTCATTTCTTGAGGCCTGTTAGGTTTATGTGTGTGTGCTCAGTCAGTCATGTCCAACTTTCGATCTGCATTGCAGGCAGATTCTCTACCACCTGAGCCACTAGGGAAGCCCAGTGAGATTCCTATTAACTCCAAATGGAGATTCAGACTAGGCAATTGGATGTGAAAGTCACATTCAGGAGAAGCTCTAGCTCACGATATAGATGTGGGAATTGTCAATGTATAAGAAGCCTTCTCTGATGGCTCAGATGGTAAAGAATCTGCCCGCAATGCAGGAGATCCATGTTCAATCCCTGGGTCAGGAACACCCCCTGGAGAAGGGAATGGCAATCCAGTAGATGGTGTTGAAAGCCCTTCGCCTGAAGGATGTCATTCAGTTCAGTTCAGTCGCTCAGTCATGTCCGACTCTTTGCCACCCCATGGACTGAAGTACACCAGGCCTCCCTGTCCATCGCCAACTCCTGGAGTTAACTCAAACACATATCCATTGCATTGGTGATGCCATCCAACTATCTCATCCTCTGTCATCCCCTTCTCCTCCCACCTTCAATCTTTCCCGGCATCGGTCTTTTCCAGTGAGTCAGCTCTTTGCATCAGGTGGCCAAAGTATTGGAGTTTCAGCTTCTCAATCAGTCCTTCCAATGAACACCCAGGACTGATCTCTTTTAGGATGGACTGGTTGGATCTCCTTGCAGTCCAAGGGACTCTCAAGATTCTTCTCCAACACCACAGTTCAAAAGCATCAGTTCTTTGGTGCTCAGCTTTCCTATAGTCTAGTTCTCACATCCATACATGACTACTGGAAAAACCATAGCTTTGACTACACAGACCTTTGTCAGCAAAGTAATGTCTCTGCTTTTTAAAATGCTGTCTAGGTTGAAGGGCCTCACCAGCAGAGTGAATATAAATAGAGGTGAGGAGAGAGTCAAGACTGTACACTGGATCTCACCAGCGGTTAGAGGTTCAGGAGAGGAAGCGGAAGCAGCAAAGGAGATGAGCCAGTGGGTTTGGCAGATATGTGGGACCTTTAGAAGTTCTTACTCCTTTGAGATATCAGTGAAATCAGGAGTAGAATCCTTGACAGTGAGTGTGGAAGAGGACAGTTGTCAGTTTCAGAGAGCAGAATGGGAGCTATTCATATGGGAAAATGGGGGATGAATGTGGTAGGGTTGCCAGGCAGAGGCGAGGAGGACCCATTGACGTTAGTGGCCATGAAGTCAGAGTGAGACCAGCCAGGATTATATTTTTCCTGTAGCCATATTCAGCTACTAGAAGTAGGTGTAGAGGTGGTGAAGATTTGGATTTAACCAGGTTGGCCTTTTGTCAGACAAGTATAAACAGAGTAGAGAAAGGTGAGTTGAAGATGTGGGTGGGACAATGAACATAATGATGGAGCAGAGAATCAGAGCTGAGCAGGGAGAAAAGAAACAACAGAGGGGTGAGACGTACTGAAAATGGGCAGGATGAAGAAGGAAGGTCTTTATTTCCTTTGCTGCATTTATCACTGCCTGAAAATTTTAGTTCTTACTGTCTGTCTTCCCCACTAAAATGTAAGCTCCTTGTGGCTGCAGGGACTTTGTCTTGTTCATCACAGTATTCTTGGCACCTGAAGTAGGCCCTGACACCTAAGTAATCAATAGGGATTTTCAAAAAAAAAAAAAAATAGGGATTTGCCAAATGCGTAGACATGGAAACAACCTTTTATTGTGAAGATTCGGAGCTTTTTTTTTGTTTATTGTGATGAGATGACATTAGGATAAGATAGGTTCTTTTGGTAAAAGTTTACTCAACAGCAGTTAAACAATTTAAAGTTTAACAATGGAAAGTTTGTTTCTCGCTCTATAAAGCTCTTGGTCAGTTCAGGCAATTCCGTGGGGCTTTCTTTCCTGTGGTTTAGTGACTGCTCTAAGCTCCTTTAGGTCTTGAAGTCTCATCATCTCCATATGAGTCCTTAGTGTTCACAGTGTTAGGGGAACAGAACAGGACAAGAACTTGTACCTGTTCTTCCAGGGTTCTGCTCATTGGCTATTGGCCAGATGGGTCATACCACCCCACCTAACTGCAAAGAATCTAGGCAACCTGGGGCCACGTATGAAGTAACTGGTGACATTGCTGTATCTGCAGAAAGAGACTCATAATTACAACCAAATAAGGTCATCCTGGAATTTGAAGTCAAGTGGGCCTTAGAAAGCTTCACTACGAACAAAGCTAGTGGAGGTGATGGAATTCCAGTTGAGCTATTCCAAATCCTGAAAGATGATGCTGTGAAAGTGTTCCACTCAATATGCCAGCAAATTGGGAAAATTCAGCAGTGGCCACAGGACTGGAAAAGGTCAGTTTTCATTCCAATCCCAAAGAAAGGCAATGCCAAAGAATGCCCAAACTACCTCAAAATTGCACTCATCTCACACGCTAGTAAAGTAATGCTCAAAATTCTCCAAGCCAGGCTTCAGCAATACGTGAACGGTGAACTTCCAGATGTTCAAGCTGGTTTTAAAAAAGGCAGAGGAACCAGAGATCAAATTGCCAATATCCGCTGGATCATCAAAAAAGCAAGAGAGTTCCAGAAAAACATCTATTTCTGCTTTATTGACTATGCCAAAGCCTTTGACTGTGTGGTTCACAATAAACTGTGGACAATTCTGAAAGAGATGGGCATACCAGACCACCTGACCTGCCTCTTGAGAAATCTGTATGCAGGTCAGGAAGCAACAGTTAGAACTGGACATGGAACAACAGACTGGTTCCAAATAGGAAAAGGAGTCCGTCAAGGCTGTATATTGTCACCCTGCTTATTTAACTTCTATGCAGAGTACATCATGAGAAACGCTGGGCTGGAAGAAGTACAAGCTGGAATCAAGATTGCCAGGAGAAATATCAATAACCTCAGATATGCAGATGATACCACCCTTATGGCAGAAAGTGAAGAGGAACTAAAAAGCCTCTTGATGAAAGTGAAAGTGAAGAGTGAAAAAGTTGGCTTAAAGCTCAACATTCAGAAAACGAAGATCATGGCATCTGGTCCCATCACTTCATGGGAAATAGATGGGGAAACAGTGGAAACAGTGTCAGACTTTATTTTTTTGGGCTCCAAAATCACTGCAGATGGTGACTGCAGCCATGAAATTAAAAGAGGCTTACTCCTTGGAAGGAAAGCTATGACCAACCTAGATAGCATATTCAAAAGCAGAGACATTACTTTGCCAACAAAGGTTCGTCTAGTCAAGGCTATGGTTTTTCCAGTGGTCATGTATGGATGTGAGAGTTGGACTGTGAAGAAGGCTGAGCGCCGAAGAATTGATGCTTTTGAACTGTGGTGTTGGAGAAGACTCTTGAGAGTCCCCTGGACTGCAAGGAGATCCAACCACTCCATTCTGAAGGACATCAGCCCTGGGATTTCTTTAGAAGGAATGATGCTAAAGCTGAAACTCCAGTACTTTGGCCACCTCATGCGAAGAGTTGACTCATTGGAAAAGACTCTGATGCTGGGAGGGATTGGGGGCAGGAGGAGAAGGGGACGACAGAGGATGAGATGGCTGGATGGCATCACTGACTCGATGGACTTGAGTCTGAGTGAACTCCGGGAGTTGGTGATGGACAGGGAGGCCTGGTGTGCTGCGATTCATGGGGTCGCAAAGAGTTGGACACGACTGAGCGACTGAACTGAACTGAACTAAAGGTACCATTGAGATCAGTGGGGGAATGTGCTTGAAGATATTTGTCGGTTTTATTTTAGAAACATTAAAAATCCTGATTCTTAAGTTTTTTGTTTCATTTGTGCCTTGAGGAGTTTTTACATCTACTGCACACAGATATCTTATCTTTCTTCTGCACACATCTAGCTCTTACACACACATATCTCTCTTTCTCAGACTACAGGTTTCAGGGGCAGAGCCCACGTCCATGCTACTTATTATTCTCTTCCAGTATTTGGCACAATGCCTGACACAAAATACTTTTAAAATATGTGTTTAATTGAAATGCATCCCCTTTGGGTTCTAAGACAGTGGCATGAGGCTGTTGTCTGGATGCTATTTAAAGACCTTCCAGCAATATCAGCTCCGTAAATGACCGTGGCTTATTCATGACCGATGACCAGATTCTCATATTAACCCGGTCATAAACATAAATATAGTGACACATTTGGCTCTTCTAAAAACAAGATATCATACTCTATCTTGGTAGAGTTAGCCAAAGTCCACAGGTTAGTAATTTGAGATTAGAAAAGTATGTGAATGCAATGATATCCAGTTGGTTGATAGACTGAATATTCTAGCTCTGACAATAGCCAGAGAAGACTATTCATAGTAAATGGTAGGAAATGGGAGAGAAATGGTGAGACAAGAAAAGTTAGAGAACAAAGAATAAGTGGTTACCAAGTTTTGGCCCTAGAATCTAATTTTGCTCTATATTTAGCAAATATCATTTGTAACACATTTATTAATATATCATTATCAATTGTTTCACGGTACGAGACCAAGGAAATAGGGATGATAGAGCTTTGATATTACTTCCTTTGTTTGCTGTAAAATAAAGAGATCATCTCTGTTGAGAGGGGTTTTTCTGCTTATGAACTATCATTCAATGTTTAGATTATATTTAATGACATTGCTGTTGGCAGAATCATAGAGGCAGAAAAATGTTTTCCACTGCAAGTTGGCTAGAAATCCTCAGTATTGTCACAAGATTGTCAAAATGGAGTGTCCTCTTAGAAAATAAATGTGTAACTCTAAAATATTTCTATCTAGTACTCCCTGGCGGTCCAGTGGTTAGGCTCCATGCTCTCAGTGCTGAGGGCTTAGATTCAATCCCAGGTTAGGGAACTAAAATCCTGCAAGCTGCAGGCCCTTCCTTCCCCCCTCCCCTCCCCACAAATTCTATTTTGAATCTATAGACTTTTATAAATAAAACATTTCCTTTTTCAAATTACTCATTTAAAGGAATTAGAGAAGGTTTGAGTGGGTATCTTCCCCATAGGCAGCTTGGGTTTAAAAAATGAAATTTAGAATAAACAGATGTTTGCATATTAGTAAAAGAAAAAGTTTTTTTTTTTTTTTTTTTAAGATGTTCCTGCTGCTGCTGTTGCTAAGTTGCTTCAGTCGTGTCCGACTCTGTGAGACCCCATAGACAGCAGCCCACCAGGCTCCCCCGTCCCTGGGATTCTCCAGGCAAGAACACTGGAGTGGGTTGCCATTTCCTTCTCCAATGCATGAAAGTAAACTGAAAGTGAAGTCACTCAGTCGTGTCCGACTCTTCTCGACCCCATGGGCTGCAGCCCACCAGGCTCCTCCATCCATGTTACCTCCTAATAATATTTTTTTTGGAAAAAATAAACTTGTTTTGTCTCTTTCCCCTTCCCATCTCAATCTAATACAGTGAATCTTAAGTGGGGGACAGGGTATCATACCCTGAGGGGACATTTGGCAATATGGAGACATTTTTTGGTCACACGTAGAGGGGGGATGCTACTGGCATCTAGTGGGTAGAGGCTCCAGTGCTGTTTAAACATCCTTTAATGCACAAGACAGGCCACATAACAAAGGATTATTTGGTTCGAAACATCAGTAGTGCTGAGAGGACTTCCCCGGTGGTCCATTGGCTAACATTCTGGGGCTTCCGGTGCAGGGGGTCCAGGTTCAATCCCTGGTCAGGGAACTAGATCCTACATGCTGTAACTCAAAAAAGAAAAAAAAAATCCCACATTCTGAAACTAAGACCTGATGCAGTCAAAAAACAAAAAAAGTGGTGCTGACATTAAGAAATCCTAACCTAATGCAACGTATAATATTTTGTTATCCTAGCACTCCAGTTAAATTGCTCTCATAAAGACCAATAATGATCTCAGAATAGATAACTGAAAGACTCCTTTAGAAACTCTTATATTTTTATTATACCTTTTTCTTGGAGAAGGAAATGGCAAGCCACTCCTGTATTCTTGGCCTGGGGAATTCCATGCACAGAGGAGCCTGGTGGGCTACAGTCCATGGGGTTGCAGAGTCAGACACGACTGAGTGACTAACACACACACATACTTTTTATTGTTGTTTAA
This sequence comes from Bos indicus x Bos taurus, assembly GCF_003369695.1. Taxonomy (NCBI): domain Eukaryota; kingdom Metazoa; phylum Chordata; class Mammalia; order Artiodactyla; family Bovidae; genus Bos; species Bos indicus x Bos taurus. The sequence goes on along the minus strand of NC_040098.1, from coordinate 40,347,701 downwards.
TCACTAAGTTGTGTCCGACTCTTTTATGACCCCAGGGACTATAGCCTACCAGGCTCCTCTGTCTGTGGGATTTCCCAGGCAAGAATACTGGAGTGGATTGCCATTTCCTTTTCCAGGGGTGTTTCCTGACCCAGGGATCAAAGCCATGTCCCTGCATTGGCAGGCGGTTTGTTGTTGTTGTTTTTTACCAGGGAGTCACCAGGGAGGCCCTACTCCTGTATTTTTACTTTGTTTCTATGCAGCATTTGGTACTGTTTAGCATTCCTTCTTTCAAAAGCTTTTTCTCTTGACTTGCATGACCTTGCTTTCTCTTGAGTCTCCTCCTTTGCTGGCTATCTTGCATCTGTTATCCTCTTGAAAGTTGCTGTTCTTCAGGGATCCCCATAGGCCCCTTGGTTCGTTCCTTACACATGATTTTCCTGGGTAATTTCATCCACACCCATGGTATCAAAGATGTCTAGATTAATAAAGTCCAAATCAACATATTTAATAATTTACTTGCTCTTTGAGCATCATACTCTTATAATCACCTATTAGATTTCTTCACATAATATCTCATTAATATCTGAAATTCAACATAGTAAAGCTAAACCCATTCTCTAGCATACCTCTCCTCTTTTTATTTTTATTTATTTATTTTTGGCCATGCTTTGAAGCTTTTGGGATCGTAGTTCCTGACCAGGGATTGAACCTGGGCCATGGCAGTGAAAGTGCTGAGTCCTAATCACTGGACCACCAGGGAATTTCCTCCCCTCTTTTTATTAGATTTATTTACTTACTTATTTATGAAGTAGAAAAGAACAGCTTTATTACTTTGCCAGGCAAAGAGGACCACAGCAGGCTACGCCCTCAAAACTGTGTCCTGACCTGGAAGGGGCAGAGAGGAGTTTTATCGTCATGGGTTCAAAGGGGAAGATGTGATCAGTTTGTGGGCATTCTTCTGATTGCTTGGTGATGTGGCAGTTGTGAGTCAGCCTCATCAAGCTGGTTCCAGCCAGTCTGGGGTCTGTCTCCCTGCTTGTGGGCAGCAGACAGTTCACTTCTCCCACCTGGGGTAGTTTCAGCATCTGTCAAACCTCAGGGAGAGACAGGAAGACCTTGCAGAAGGGTTTTAGGCCCAGCACTGTAGAGCCTTCCTGTGACATGGTCACATGGGATTTTAGAAATTGCCCCTCCGGGAGATCCAAGGTGTGTGCAGGCAGCCAAGGTCAGGTCTCAGACTTGAAGAAAAAAAAAGAAGGGAAGGAAAGAGATTCCTGATTGTATTCAATTCCCATTTCAGATGGTTGAGGAAGCCTGTCTGTATCTATATGTTTGGCTTCCAGGTGATAGCCCAGTTACCTCTCAAACAATGTCCTCCCCTCTCCCCTACCGAAGTTATGTTGAGTGCATTTCTATTACCTGCAACCATAGACTCCTGAGTCATACAATCCACTGACTATGAATTCAAGGATAAGGCTCTTGCCTTGGACTTCTTTGTAGATTCAGCTCTTACCCCAGTATCAAAGTAGATTGTACCATGTAGATACAAAATAGACACTGGATACAAAAATATCTGTGAGTCAATTAATGAAGCAAAAATGAAAGGGAGAAAGGAAAAAAGAGAAGTGAAGAGGTAGTTAAAATTAAGAGGAGAGGAGAAATAGAAAAGAAAAAATATGAAGGAAAATTGAGGATGTGCTCAGTCATGCCCGACTCTCAGTGGGCCAGGTTTCTCTGTCTGTGGAATTTTCCAGGCAAGAATACTAGAGTGGGTTACCATTTCCTCCTTCATGGGATCTTCCTGACCCTAACCCAGGGATCAAACCTGCATCTCTTGCGTCTCCTGCATTGGAGGCAGATTCTTTACCATCTGAGCCACCAAGGAAGCCTGTATGAGCTAGAGTTGTGTATAAATAAAGTGTTTTGTTAAAAAAAAAGCCAAAAACCCAAACATACCATTTTCTCTCTCTCATTTCTATTTACCTCTATTGTGTCTCAGTTGTTGACAATCACCGACTCTCCCGCCTCTGACCCTCCCATCGTCTCTCTATGAGCTTGTTGTGGGGTGGATTTCCGAAAGGCGTGAGGATCCACACTCTGGTTTCTGCCTGGAAAATCCCATGGACAGAGGAGCCTGGCGGGCTGCAGGCCACGGGGTCACAAAGAGTCCCACAGGACTGGGAGACTAACTCAACCACACATTTATTGACCAGGTGCCCTTTCTAAAGCTCTTCTCCCTGTTTTCTCTCATTCCTATCTTTCTTGTCCTCTTTATTTTTTTTCCTGCCTGCAGGAAGTAGTCTTTCTTAAGCAAAAATCTAATCTTGTCATTATCTTTCCAATGCCTCGCTATTGTTTGTGGAATAAAGTTCGACTTTCAAGCATGGCCTAGAAGATTCTGCATGATCTGCTAACCTTTCTAGCTGTCTATCCATTCTTCCTCCTAAAGACTCCCACTCCTGCCCCTAGGAAACAATCTTCCAGCCAAAATCAATGAGCTTCTTTAAATTCTCTGAATTACTAAATTTTTCTTATTTTGGTTTTCTCTCCACGCTTACCACCATCCCCCTTAACCCCACAAACTCTTTCTCCTCTGCCTCCCCTGGGCTCTCTGAGTGCCATCTCTGAGTGCCTCTCTGAGTGCCATCCTCCATCAGAGGATGGTCTATTTGTTTATTTCTTTATTTGACTGCACCGAATCTTAGTTGTGGCAAGCAAACTCTTTGTTGCGGCATGTGGGAATCTAGTTCCCTGACCGGAGTCCACCCCACCCAGCCCCCGAGTTGGGAGCAGGGAGTCTTAGCCCCTGGGGCACCAGGGAAGTCCCAGAGCATCTACTTTCAAACATGTCTGCTAGGCTATCCCTCTATGCAGCTTGCTGAGATAAAGGATGTTGTCTTTTTTGTTACCTCTTCTATAAACCTCCTCTCCCCCTCTTCCTCTGTTACCTAAGGGGATCCTTTCATTTGCAGCAACCTGTTTAAAGAGTTTATTTTCTGACACTGGCCTCCTGTACCATAGATAACTGACAATGCTAGTAAGTATCCTTTTTTTTTCTTCAGCCCTTAGATTAGAAAGTTATCTGATAAATTTAGAAAAGACAGGATTCGCTTAGAGTCTATTTAGTAGGTATTTGCATTTTCCAGAGCTCTGCTATGAACTGGTTGCTTCTCAAATTATTGGGTTGGCCCAAAAGTTCATTTGGGTTTTTCTACAAATGTTGCAGAAAATCTTCCTGCAAATGATCTTCCTGACTCAGGGATCGAACCTGGGTTTCCTGCATTGCAGGCAGATTCTTTACCATCTGAGCCACCAGGGTCCTTATAAATGAATCCTACTACCCTTAAATTATGGGCCTCCCTAGTGGCTGACTGGTAAAGAACTCTACATTGCAGGAAACGCAGGTTCTATCCCTGGGTCAGGAAGATCCCCTGGAGAAGGATATGATAACCCACTCCAGTATTCATGCCTGGAAAATCCCATAGACAGAGGAGCCTGTAGGGTTACAGACCATGGGGGCACAAGAATCAGACATAACTTAGGGACTAAACCACCCAGATAACCACGATGGTGTGATCACTCACCTAGAGCCAGACATCCTGGAATGTGAAGTCAAGTGAGCCTTAGAAAGCATCACTATGAACAAAGCTAGTGGAGGTGATGGAATTCCAGTTGAGCTACTTCAAATCCTGAAAGATGATGTTGTGAAAGTGCTCCACTCAATATGCCAGCAAATTTGGAAAACTCAGCAGTGGCCACAGGACTGGAAAAGGTCAGTTTTCATTCCAATCCCAAAGAAAGGCAATGCCAAAGAATGCCCAAACTACCACACAATTGCACTCATCTCACATGCGAGTGAAGTAATGCTCAAAATTCTCCAAGCCAGGCTTCAGCAATACGTGAACGGTGAACTTCCAGATGTTCAAGCTGGTTTTAGAAAAGGCAGAGGAACCAGAGATCAAATTGCCAATATCCGCTGGATCATGGAAAAAGCAAGAGAGTTCCAGAAAAAATCTATTTCTGCTTTATTGACTATGCCAAAGCCTTTGACTGTGTGGATCACAATCAACTGTGGAAAATTCTGAAAGAGATGAGCATACCAGACCACCTGACCTGCCTGTTGAGAAACCTATATGCAGGTCAGGAAGCAACAGTTAGAACTGGACATGGAACAACAGACTGGTTCCAAATAGGAAAAAGAGTACGCAAAGGCTGTATATTGTCACCCTGCTTATTTAACTTCTATGCAGAGTACATCATGAGAAATGCTGGGCTGGAGGAAGCACAAGCTGGAATCAAGATTGCCGGGAGAAATATCAATAACCTCAGATATGCAGATGACACCACCCTTATGCCAGAAAGTGAAGAAGAACTAACCTCTTGATGAAAGTGAAAGGAGAGTGAAAAAGTTGGCTTAAAGCTCAACATTCAGAAAACGAAAATTATGGCATCTGGTCCCATCACTTCATGGCAGATAGATGGGGAAACAGTGAAAACAGTGGCTAACTTTATTTTGGGGGGCTCCAAAATCACTGCAGATGGTGATTGCAGCCATGAAATTAAAAGATGCTTACTCCATGGAAGGAAAGTTATGACCAACCTAGATAGCATATTCAAAAGCAGAGACATTACTATGCCAAGAAAGGTCTGTCTAGTCAAGGCTATGGTTTTTCCAGTAGTCATGTATGGATGTGAGAGTTGGACTATAAAGAAAGCTGAGCGCCGAAGAATTGATGCTTTGAACTGTAGTGTTGGAGAAGACTCTTGCAAGTTCATTGGACTGCAAGGAAATCCAACCAGTCCATCCTAAAGGAGATTAGTCCTGGATGTTCACTGGAAGGACTGATGTTGAGGCTGAAACTCCAATATTTTGGCCACCTCATGCAAAGAGCTGACTCATTGGAAAAGACCCTGATGCTGGGAAAGACTGAGGGCAGGAGGAGAAGGGGACGACAGAGGATGAGATGGTTGGATGGCATCATCGACTCAATGGACATGGGTTTGGGTGGACTCCAGGAGTTGGTGATGGACAGGGAAGCCTGGCATGCTGCAGTTCATGGGGTCACAAAGAGTCGGACATGACTGAGTGACTGAATTGACTGAAACCACCAATCACCATCACTATTAAATTACAATCTAACTATGAATAATGCTACACTCTAACCTACTCCATATACATATATTGACACGTAAATGAACAAATAAATGCCATTTAACAACTCACCACTGAGAGGATGAGATAGCTGGTTGGCATCACGGATGCACTTGACATGAACTTGGGCAAACTTGGGGAGATGATGAGAGACAGAGAGGCCTGGCTGCTGCAGTCCATGGGTTCACAGAAAGTCCGACTCAAATGGGCCACTAAACAACAACTCACCTTCTATATTCCCTGTAGGGATATGTCACTCGGAGAGCTTTCCTGTTAGTGATACAGCGATATTTCACAACCCCTTTCCATCACTCTCATCTTTCATAGTATTGCTCAGTATGCTCTGCTTTTTGCTAGTTCATTTGCCAACTAGATTTCTCTTTGAATACATACAGCTGCTCCTCCCCAGAACTTCAGGACTGCATCACTCATGAGAACGGAGACCCCAGGCACACTCAGTACCCAAAGCCAAGTGAAATTAATTGCCCTTGCCCTGACTTGGGGTCCTGATAGGTGGTTCAGTTCAGTTCAGTTCAGTTCAGTCACTCAGTTGTGTCTGACTCTTTGTGACCCCATGAATTGCAGCACGCCAGGCCTCCCTGTCCATCACCAACTCCCAGAGTTCACTCAAACTCACGTCCATCAAGTCAGTGATGCCATCCAGCCATCTCATCCTCTGGCGTCCCCTTCTCCTCCTGCCCCCAATCCCTCCCAGCATCAGAGTCTTTTCCAATGAGTCAACTCTTCGCATGAGGTGGCCAAAGTACTGGGTTTCAGTTTTAGCATCATTCCTTCCAAAGAACACCCAGGACTGATCTCCACTAAAATGGAGTGGTTGGATCTCCTTGCAGTCCAAGGGACTCTCAAGAGTCTTCTCCTACACCACGGTTCAAAGGCATCAATTCTTCAGCACACAGCTTTCTTCACAGTCCAACTCTCACATCCATACATGACTACTAGAAAAACCATAGCCTTGACTAGACAGACCTTTGTTGGCAAAGTAATGTCTCTGCTTTTGAATATGCTATCTAGGTTGGTCATAACTTTCCTTCCAAGGAGTAAGCATCTTTTAATTTCATGGCTGCAATCACCATCTGCAGTGATTTTGGAGCCCCCCAAAATAAAGTTAGCCACTGTTTTCACGCTTTCCCCATCTATCTGCCATGAAGTGATGGGACCAGATGCCATGATCTTTGTTTTCTGAATGTTGAGCTTTAAGCCAACTTTTTCACTCTCTTCTTTCACTTTCATCAAGAGGCCTTTTAGTTCCTCTTCACTTTCTGGCATAAGGGTGGTGTCATCTGCATATCTGAGGTTATTGATATTTCTCCCAGCAATCTTGATTCCAGCTTGTGCTTCTTCCAGTCCAGCGTTTCTCATGATGTACTCTGCATATCAGTTTAATAAGCAGGGTGACAATATACAGCCTTGACGTACTCCTTTTCCTATTTGGAACCAGTCTGTTGTTCCATGTCCAGTTCTAACTGTTGCTCCCTGACCTGCATACAAGTTTCTCAACAGGCAGGTCAGGTGGTCTGGTATGCTCATCTCTTTCAGAATTTTCCACAGTTTATTGTGATCCACACAGTCAAAGGCTTTGGCATAGTCAATAAAGCAGAAATAGATGTTTTTCTGGAACTCTCTTGCTTTTTCGATGATCCAGTGGATATTGGCAATTTGATCTCTGGTTCCTCTGCCTTTTCTAAAACCAGCTTGAACATCTGGAAGTTCACGGTTCACGTATTGCTGAAGCCTGGCTTGGAGAATTTTGAGCATTACTAGCGTGTGAGATGAGTGCAATTGTGTGGTAGTTTGGGCATTCTTTGGCATTGCCTTTCTTTGGGATTGGAATGAAAACTGACCTTTTCCAGTCCTGTGGCCACTGCTGAGTTTTCCAAATTTGCTGGCATATTGAGTGGAGCACTTTCACAACATCATCTTTCAGGATTTGAAGTAGCTCAACTGGAATTCCATCACCTCCACTAGCTTTGTTCGTAGTGATACTTTCTAAGGCCCACTTGACTTCACATTCCAGGATGTCTGGCTCTAGGTCAGTGACCACACCATCATGGTTATCTTGGTCATGAAGATCTTTTTTGTACAGTTCTTCTGTGTATTCTTGCCACCTCTTCTTAATATCTTCTGCTTCTGTTAGGTCCATACCATTTCTGTCCTTTATCGAGCCAATCTTTGCATGAAATGTTCCCTTGGTGTCTCTAATTTTCTTGAAGAGATCTCTAGTCTTTCCCATTTTGTTGTTTTCCTCTATTTCTTTTCATTGATCGCTGAGGAAGGCTTTCTTATCTCTTCTTGCTATTCTTTGGAACACTGCATTCAGATGTTTTTATCTTTCCTTTTCTCGTTTGCTTTTCGCTTCTCTTCTTTTCACAGCTATTTGTAAGGCCTCCTCAGACAGCCATTTTGCTTTTTTGCATTTCTTTTCCAGGGGGATGGTCTTGATCCGTGTGTCCTGTACAATGTCACAAACCTCCGTCCATAGTTCATCAAGCACTCTATCTATCAGATTTAGTCCCTTAAATCTATTTCTCACTTCCACTGTATAATCATAAGGGATTTGATTTAGGTCATACCTGAATGATCTAGTGGTTTTCCCTACTTTCTTCAATTTAAGTCTGAATTTGGCAATAAGGAGTTAATGACCTGAGCCACAGTCAGCTCCCGGTCTTGTTTTTTCTGGCTGTATAGGGCTTCTCCATCTTTGGGTGCAAAGAATATAATCAATCTGATTTCGGTGTTGACCATCTGGTGATGTCCATGTGTAGAGTCTTCTCTTGTGTTGTTGGAAGAGGGTGTTTGCTATGACCAGTGTGTTCTCCTGGCAAAACTCTATTAGCCTTTGCCCTGCTTCATTCCATATTCCAAGGCCAAATTTGCCTGTTACTCCAGGTGTTTCTTGACTTCCTACTTTTTCATTCCAGTCCCCTATAATGAAAAGGACATCTCTTTTGGGTGTTCTAAAAGGTCTTGTAGGTCTTCATAGAACCGTTCGACTTCAGCTTCTTCAGCGTTACTGGTTGGGGCACAGACTTGGATTACTGTGATACTGAATGGTTTGCCTTGGAAATGAACGGAGATCATTCTGTTGTTTTTGAGACTGCATCCAAGTACTGCATTTTGGACTCTTTTGTTGACCATTTTGGCTACTCCATTTCTTCTAAGGGATTCCTGCCCGCAGTAGTAGATATAACGCTCATCTGAGTTAAATTCACCCACTCCAGTCCATTTTAGTTCACTGATTCCTAGAATGTAGATGTTCACTCTTGCCATTTCCTGTTTGACCACTTTCAATTTGCCTTGATTCATGGATCTGACACTCCAGGTTCCTATGCAATATTGCTCTTTACAGCATTGGACCTTGCTTCTATCACCAGTCACATCCACAGCTGGGTATTGTTTTTGCTTTGGCTCCATCCCTTCATTCTTTCTGGAGTTATTTCTCCACTGATCTCCAGTAGCGTATTGGGCACCTACGGACCTGGGGAGTTTCTCTTTCAGTATCCTATCATTTTGCCTTTTCATACTGTTCATGGGGTTCTCAAGGCAAGAATACTGAAGTGGTTTGCCATTCCCTTCTCCAGTGGACCACATTCTGTCAGACCTCTCCACCAAGACCACCGGTCTTGGGTGGCCCCACAGGGCATGGCTTAGTTTCATTGAGTTAGACAAGGCTGTGGTCCTAGTGTGATTAGATTGTCTAGTTTTCTGTGAGTATGGTTTCAGTGTGTCTGCCCTCTGATGCCCTCTCGCAACACCTACCGCCTTACTTGGGTTTCTCTTACCTTGGACAATAGGTGGTAGGTATTGACAATACTAGGAAAAGACCTCTGTCCAGATTTGCACAGCTGAACGTATCCTTCTCGGGGCCAATCGAAAGTCCTGGCAACCTAAGTGTAACTAGTGGGGACGTCTACATTTTTAAAACAATGAAATGGAAAGAGCTATTGTGGAAAAATTTGACTGGCAGGAGATTCTCAGAGCACAATCAACATCAACTGTCGAGAGATGCCGTGATTAGAACAAATGACGACGGAGGCAGGGGATGAATGGAAGTGATTCCTGCTTTGAACCTCAGAGGGTAGCTCAAAGATTTTAAAAGGTTTTTTTTTTTTTTTTTTCTGAAATCGCCCAGCCTCAGAATTTCAAGGATCGCGTTCGCTGCCTGCTTCCTAAAGAGAGCTCGTTTCTCGGGGAGGTGTGTGCGTGCACGCGCGGGGGAGGCAAGGCTCGGGAGAGGGGCCCCAGCTCTCCGGATTAAACAGCAGGGGGAGAAGGGGAGCGCGCCGAGGCGGGCGGGAGGGGTTGGGGAGGCAGCTTCGGGGGCAAGGGCCGGGGGAGGGGCCTCGAGCCGCGCGCAGGGGCTGGTAGCCTGGACATCGGAGCGCCTCCGGTACCTGGAGCTACTGCCTGGGGAAGCTGACAGCGGACCTCCGCGGGCCTGCGCCCGCGTCCTGCCCCTCCTAGTCTCCCCGCCCGTGGCGCCGACCTCACGCGCACGGTAAGGAGGGGCGCGGGGTGCTGCCCTCGCCCCGGGCCAGGTGCCTCCTCGGCCTCCCCAGGCTGTCACCCGCTACTGCCTCCCTCGCCCCCTCCCCGGCCCCGTAGGCGCTGGGCTGAGCCTCGGGCGGTCGGCCCGCTGGGACTCGGACCCTCGCGGACCCCCGCCTCCTCTCCGCCCTCACCCCTCTCTTTTCCGCCCTTTCTCCCCAGGCAGCTCAGAAACACCGCGCCCCCGGCCCCGGGAGAGAGGGGCGGCGGGGGAGGGGGGTGTCGTCCACCCTGCCCAGGTGTGCGTCGCAAGCAGCGGCGCACCGATTTTCCCCGGAGTCTAGTCATTGCCAGGCTGAGATCACAACTCTTCTCCTTCCAACACATACCCTCCCCCACTTTTGTTACTGTCCTAACTTTGGGAGGATATAACCCCTGGTCAAGGTAGCTGTCTTATCTTTTGTATCTGCACCAGACAGGGATAGAGATGCCTTGGTTTTATTTTTGTTTTTCCTGAAAATGAAACACTGTGATAAGTTTACAGGGTGTTCTTGGTGATTGCGGCGCTAGAACTTCATCATAGTTTAAAGTAATAGCTCCTACTTGGATGCTGAGAGCCTGATTAAGAAATGGCAAGGTGTGTGCGTGTGCGAGCAGTCTTCCGTGTATTGAAAAAAAAGAACTCCAGGTGATTGCGATGCGCGGTCTCTCGTAATTACCTGAAAATATCTATCAGGTCCTTATGAGAAGGAGAGTGGGCACCGAGCTGTTGGTAGACATCAGCTGAAAATCGTAGAGTGAACAGGGAGTTTAAACGGAGTGAAAGCTGGTTCCCTTCAAACTGATGAGTTTGGTGCGTGTCATTGGTTTTAAGACGGCAATTTTGGGAAGAGAGCGTAAACAGTTCTTCTGAAATCCAGATATAGGTTGGAGGGAAATACTGCACTTCTAAGAGCCCTTGTTAAAGAGTTAGCTTTTACACATCAACTTTTAAAATGTAAGAACTGCTTCACAAGTACTCTGGCTGTTAAAGAGGACTGAGGCCTATTCTCCTGGCAATCAGAAACGCTTCCTTCATTGTGCTTGCCCTGGCTGACTTTTAGTTACCACTGGCATTTTTCCTTGTTGGTTGTTTTAAGGCTAAAGACCCAAATGAACTGTTATCTCTAGGAACTAAAAGAGGAATTATCATATAAATTGCTTTAGGTCTTGTTTACATTCCTCAGTATTTGAACCAAGCTCTTCTACCCTGACTTGGTTAAGAGTGTAAATTGTATTTGAGTTTGCATAAGTACTGTTTATCCATCTCAAACTGTGTCATTGATGTTCACCTGCTGCTTTTCATGTATATGTATACCTGAACCATTCCAAGTACCTAACAAGTACCTCTGAGTGTAACTGCTAGGGAAAATAAAGATTTGCATTTGTCTTTTGGAAATTTGAGGTGAAGGACTAATTTTTTTCAAACACCACGAAGTAGGTATAATGGTAAATCATACAACATTTTATGAAATAAGATGCTTGTTATGAAACAGGAATAGTATCTGATACTTGCTTTCAAGGATATTAAGGACAAGTAGGCGACTGTCTGTAAAGCATTTTGAACTTTCAGAGTCACTGTCTAGGTATTGAGCCAATGGGATTGCTTTCCTGGCAAACTTTTTCTCCTTTCTAAAATTAACTTTCCCCTAGGAAAAATAGTGCAGATACACACAATTTAGCCAACCGAGTCCAGAAAATACTGTGTTTGAGTTTTAACAGTGACTTTAATTCCTTCCTGCATATCTCGTGTTTGCAGCTTATGACACAAAATATGCAGAAATATTCATTACCCACTGACATTCTCAAAGCATTGGCTTCATGAGGGGAGTTGTGGACAGAGTACAACATTGTGTTATAAAATCTGTTGGCTTGGGGAAAGCTATTATTATTTTCCTAAGGTTTTTGTGTATTTGTGTGTACACTGGGTCTGGGACTTACATAATTATGTATATATATATGTAACACATGTTTTTAATAGGAATGAAAACCCACAATATTTTTCTTTGTGGCAGAGCACTGTAAGCATTAGGTTTTGATTACTTTTTCATGCCAATTTTAATATGACAGAACTAAAAACTTCAAGGAAATAATTCCAGAAAGAGCTATTTGGAACTGAAGGCTTTTTAATGAAAGATGTTTGAAGCCCTTAGTCTATGCGCTTAGCATCCGCTGAGCAATTCTTTGTGAGCAAGTAAGGGTGGTAGATCCAATTCTGGCAACCTCAGACACCGGATGATTAGACCCTGTCACTCTTCTCCAGGCCTTTAATTTAGTCTGTAACTTGATGCTTCACTGACCCCACACTCTCCCTGCCACGCTAGCTCATAGAGGCATTGTTGGCACTCTGGGTTGAATTTTTTCCCCTCCCATCAATTACAACGTTTGCATTGGTTGCAGAATGCAGTTACATTTTTAGCTCAGTATTCTAAGAAATACCTTTAGCCACAGAGAGAGTAGGCTTAGGGCAGCCTTGCTCACAAATTGCCTTATTTAATCATGCTATGTTAATTTAATTTCTATGATTCACCTACATAGAAATAATTGAGTCATACAGCATTAAAATTGGAAGACACTTTCGAAGCCATCTAGATTCTAATAATGTCTTCCTACAAATGAATATTGATGCCGTTGTAGCCATAATCCAAACTTGGAGGATAGACTTTACGTTTCATATTCTTTTCATAGGCATTCAATTTTATATTCTTTCCAGTTCTTGTAGTACTGAGGACTTTGCTCATTTGAAATGAATTTCTTTACAAGTTCAATGATACAGGAATAGCAGTAAAATAAGTTGCAAATCTCTGATTTTCAACGAAACTCAAAATGTGACCTTAAGGGCAATGTAGGTTGTTTACAAAGCCAATGAATTATTGTAAACTAGCATCCTGTGTTTTGCATTGCTTTGGATGTGGTCTATTTCAACTGACTGACAGAAGAAAAGGAGTATCCTAAGCAAGATGAGGGTAAAGAAAGAAAAGTAAAGTGGTGAGGTATGTGAAGAACATAAATTACTAAGTCAGCAAATCATTCAGAAATGATTGGCCTTCAGACCCCTCCTCAAGATTTTATTCTGAAATAGTAGAGACAATCACTGGAGTTTCCAGTCCTCAAAATCCTACTTAAGTAAGACTTGGTTTTTGGAAGTTCTACTTCTTGATGTTTCTGCCTTTCAGGATCTTCTGTCTTAAAAGATCTATCTTCCCAAGTTCCTATGGTTGAAGATTTCCAAAAGAATTTATCCTGATACATAGGCACTGAAAGGACTGGATCCAATGTTAAGAAACCGTATAGATTCTAGGGGAGTACTCTTGCTAGTGTTACAACTCTCTACCATTTATTTATTGAGGTATTTTATATACATTAAAAAGTATCTTTATAGCCCTAATGGATAGACGTTATCATCCGTTTTATATAGATCTGTGACTCAGAAGTTAAGCCTCTTGGGCATACTCACATACCCCTTCCAACACCCCACACTGCTTCTCTATGAGTACAAGCTGTTGATTGAATCTGTAGATGATAGCATGCTAATTTGGGGATATCTGGCAAATTTCCTAATTCTGCAAAGACCTTATAAAGGCTTCTCTTGTCCTTATATTTCAGGGTAAGTGTGTTCAATGTGTGGAACTAAACATTCTTACATAGATTTAATGACTAAAGACAATTACTACATTGAAAATATGTGTTCCAAAGTAGCATTAATCCTTAACAATCAGGATGCTTTTAAAAATATACTTTATAATTTCATGACATTTGGTGATTTACATCTATAGTGTGACTATTTGCTACATTCTCCATTGCTCCCTATAAGTGATTCTCTGTTACATTGAATCATTCATTTCCTTCAAAGTTTTTATAAATTCTGTCTCCTTGTGTTGTCCTGCCAGAGCAATTATAAATTAAAATGTGTATTCCTTTATTAAACTGTCTTTTAAGTCTCCTTTATACTATAGTTGTTGTTGTTCAGTCGCCAAGTCATGTCCATCTCTGTGACCCCATGAGCATGCCAGGCTTTTCTGTCCTTCTCTGTCTCCCAGAGTTTGCTCAAACTCACGTCCATTGAGTTGGTGATGCCTTATTTAGCAGTAAGTTTTAACGTTCAGTTCAGTTCAGTCGCTCAGTCGTGTCCGACTCTTTGCGACCCTATGAACTGCAGCATGCCAGGCCTCCCTGTCTATCACCAACTCCCGGAGTCCATCCAAACCCATGTCCATTGTGTCAGTGATGCCATCCAACCATCTCATCCTCCGTCGTCCCCTTCTCCTGCCCTCAATCTTTCCCAGCATCAGGGTCTTTTCAAATCAGTCAGCTCTCCCCATCAGGTGGCCAAAGTATTGGAGTTTCAGCTTCAACATCAGTCCCTCCAATGAACACCCAGGACTGATTTCCTTTAGGATGAACTGGTTGGATTACCTTGTAGTCCAAGGGACTCTCAAGTTTTAACGTTGGTCTCACAAGTTTGTTTTAGTCAACTTCTTTTGACTTTGTTGTTTATTCTGTCTGATCAACAGTAAACCGTACGTAAAGAGGGGACGAGTTATCTCAAAGTTTAATCTTTAAGGGTAAAAGCTGCTAGTCCAGGAGAGACTCTTTGTACCTGTGGAATTCATCCTTTTCTTCAGTGTCCCCAGAGGCAGACATTATTCTCTGCATTTAGCTGGTTCTTAAAAACATCTTTGTACACAGAGCTTTGTAAACAGAGGCTCCACTGATACGCCTGGTACGTATTCAGTTCAGTTCAGTTGCTCTGTCGTGTCCAACTCTTTGTAACCCCATGGACTGCAGCATGCCAGGCTTCCCTGTCCTTCACCAACTCATTGAGCTTGCTCTGACTCATGTCCATCAGTCAGTGATGCCATCCAACCATCTTGTCCTGTCATCCCCTTCTTTTCCTGCTTTCAATCTTTCCCAACATCAGGGTCTTTTCCAATGAATCAGTTCTTCACATCAGGTGGCCAAAGTATTAGAGTTTCAGCTTCAGCATCAGTCTTTCCAATGAATATTCAGGACTGATTTCCTTTAAGGGGCTTTGATTGACTGGTTTGATCTCATTGCTGTCAAAGGGACTCTTAAGAGTCTTCTCCAACACCACAGTTCAAAAGCATCAATTCTTTGGCGCTCAGCTTTCTCTATGGTCCAACTCTCACATCCATACGTGACTACTGGAAAAACCATAGTTTTGACTAGACGGATCTTTGTCAGTATGGTAATGTCTCTACTTTTTAATCTCCTGTCTAGCTTTGTCATAGTTTTTCTTCCAGGGAGCAAGTGTCTTTTAATTTCATGGCCATAGTCACCATCTGCAGTGATTTTGGAGCCCAAGAAAATAAAGTCTCTCACTGTTTCCATTGTTACCCCATCTATTGGCCTTGAAGTGATGGGACCAGATGCCATGATCTTAGTTTTTTGAATGTTGAGTTTTAAGCCAGCTTTTCCTAGTATATACAACTGTCTTGTTGATACAGCTCAGGTTCTAGATCTGCAAATTGGGACTGTTGCTGCCAGAAACTCATGTAGCCCTGGTTCTCATTTCTGCCCCCTCTTGGAAAGTGCAGAAGTACCTCAGGAAATTTTGCTTTAAATCTTTCAGCGAGGTCCTGTAACTTCATGCTTCTTTCCCATAGTATTTAGTGAGTCCAGACTTTTTCCCTTTTTAAAATAGTACTCTCCATTAGCATACTTGAGCAACTTATCACTATTGAAATGTTTCTTGGGAAACCATGTGAGCAGAAAAAGGTGAGTATTTGGAATAGCGTATGTGAATTTGTATATAAATATATTTCAGTTTATAAGTAGGCTTATAAAAGAGGTAATCCTTAGTTTCCTTAGTGTTGTCCAAGACCAAGATGTAAAATTAGTCAACAGTCTGATGTGTTCCTGAAACCTGTCTATTTTCAGTTGTATACCTTATTTTATCCTTTGGAATCAGAGGACGATGGCCTTTGGATTCGGAAGGTTGTGGCTTATTAGTATTCCTTAATACGAATCATGCAGCTTTTGCAAATTAGTTTTCTTAGCCTCATCTCCCTCATCTGGAAAAGGTGATAGTCACACCCAAGAGTGGTACGGATCACACAAGGTGATTATAGGGGAGTTGTCAGAACACATGTCATGGTAGAAGGTGTGGGTGAGGTAAACCAAGAGAGTGGAGCAAAGAGAACCTTCAGCAGCGAAACTCAGAGAACATAGGAAGCCAGTCAACAAGAGGAGCCTGAGGAAAGGTGGACAGAACAGAGGACAAAGATCAGGAGAGCGTGAAATCAGAGAATCAAAGGGAACGGTGAAATTCAAGATGGACTCTCATTAGCATCACGAAGACAAAGAAGGTACCATTGGGTTTGGCAGTTGGGTCAGCGTGACCTCAGCCGTGGGCAGCTTCCGTTGAGAGATACAGACAAAAGGAAGTGGAATGATGAATGAGCATCGGGAAGACAGGAAAGTACAAACAGCCAATAGAAAAATGTTTCTCCCTTAGGTGGAAGGAGAGAGAGAGAGGTCAGTCGTCAAGCAGATACTCAAGATTTGGGTACTGGGTTTGGACTTGAGGGAGTAGCAAAAATCCTACCCCAGAATTTTAGGGACTGAATGTTTGCCAATTTTAAATCTTTTTCTAGTAAGGACATTAAAAACACTACCATCTCATCTTATTTCAGAAAAGAAAATATCAACATTAGGGAGTTAAGTAAATTTAGCTTTATGAACAAGTCAGCTTCTTAAATAGTAGTTTTTCTTCTCTTGTTCAAGATTTATCAGTACTTTCAAGTTTCCATCTCTTCTTTAGAGATCTGGCCTCACTAATTGCCTTTTCTCTCAAATATTTTCAATCTCTTCTTCTCGACTGATTCTTTTTCGTTAACATATACACATATTCCACTCTCTTATCTTAAAAAAAAAAAGGTCCCTATTAACTCTTATGAAAATTAAACAGTGTCAGGAAAGAAGGGATGCTTTATATGTGGCAGTAATAAAACTTGATTACTGATTGGACTTGGCAGATGAGAGAAAGGGAAGAATCTAAGATAGCTCCCCGATGACTATGCCACTTGGTATCATGGATGAGGAGCCAGGCTGGGAGAATAGAAGATCCTGGGTTCAGTCCGGCTACATAGATTGCGAACTCTGACTGTATCTTTGATTCTTTCTCCAGTGTGCTTCTAACTAGGTCCCCACCTCACTTGTCTCAGTCATTGTCATTTCATCCTTTATGGTTGGTGCTTAAACCTCGGTTTCTAGAATTATTTAATTCTTGAAAGTTCAAACCCTGCTTGTAGGTGTTGGTGAGCCAACAGCATACATGTTTTCTACTTGCGGAAAAAAAATAGAAACGGAGCACTTGAGAGAAATATGAGTACACGTGGAACCTGTTGATAGTTCTCAGTTTTAGCTGTGTGTGGCTCAAGACAAGAGAGGCCTCATTCCAAAGTTAGATGTAAGACCACAGTGCCCATGTGGGAAAGGAAGTACAGGAGAACCAGTTCAAATTGTTCATGATTAGCTTGTTGGTCACTTCCAGGTGATAAAACATGATTCGAGAGGCCAAGGAAATAATTATTAGAAGGTTTTTAGAGAGTTGGTGGTGTAGTTGAGTCCCCCATCCTGGCCACCAACAGAACGGTGTGAGGTACCTACCCCTCAGCTCACATCTAGTGAAAGGGTTTTCTACAGATCATTTGGAGTGTTTAATGTGTATCCCTTCAGAAGGAGAGGTGTAGAGATTCAGGCCTGAGAAATCTGAAGGATGAGGGACTGGCTAGCTAGCTCCTCTGATGATGGAGTGAAAGAGATGTCACTTCATCACTCCTTAGTTTGATCAGGCACAGAGCGCATGGGTTGTTACCTAAAGAACAGAGGTAGGTCATCACTCTAGAGCGTGAGCTAGCTGGGGTCCTCAGGTCATGTGGAAGAGGGCCCTTGGACCCCAGCTGGGTAAACTGAGGAGGGGGTTGTAAGTAACCATCTGCAAAAACGGATCCGTAGGTGAGAGATCCCTGGTGATGAGGAGATTCAAGGTTTTCAGTCGCTCTAACTTCTATTATTTTCATCAGCATCCCACTCCTGGCTCAACAGAAAAAGTAAGCTTTTTAAGTGTCCATCAGGAGATGAATGGATAAAGAAATTGTGAAATATATAATGGAATATTCCCCAGCCATAAAAAAGAATGAAATAATGCCATTTGCACCAACATAGATGGACCTAGAGATGACTATTACCGAGTGAAGTAAGTCAGGCAGAGAGAAAGCCAAATATCATGTGATATCACTTATACATGGAATATAAAAAATAGTATAAATGAACTTATTTACAAAACAGAAACAGACTCTAGACATAGAAAAACTTATGGTTATCAAAGGAAAAGTGAGGTGGGAGATAAATGAGCAGTATAAGGATGAACAGATACATACTACTAAATAAAGAGATAACAAGGATTTACTGTATAACATAGGGAACTATATTCAATATCATGTAATAGCCTACAATGGAAAACAATTGAAAAAAAATATATATATATATATTTGAATCACTTTGCTATACACCTGGACCTAAAGCAATATTGAAAATCAGCTGTACTTCAATTGAAAAAAAAGTAAGCTTTAAACACCCACTACGCTCACAGATCACCAGCATCAGATCTAATGATTTAATTAGTCTGTATTAGTCAAGGAAGAATTTTCTGTCTCATTTTCCCCCTACCTCATCCCACTTTTGTATCAGAAAGTGGGGCAACCTCAATTAGCAATCTGGCCAGAGAGAGAAAGAGTCTTTGTCTTCCTTTCCCAGTACACCTGGGAAGTGTTCAGTGGGTCATACCTAGTTGCAGGAGGGAGCCTTGTCACTTCACGTGAAGCTGGAAGAGTTTGAAGTGCTGTATTCCATTAGAAACATTACAGAACTGTGATTTTCTTGGATCTAGAGTGAATTGAAAAGACTTCATTATTTGAGTGATTAGAAGTCATGACAACTGGCTTCAAATTTCATCCAAGGACAAAAGAAAAACCCCACATAATAAAATTAAAGAGACAGTGGAGGAAACAGTCATTTTCTGATTCTATCCCACGAGTCTTGCTGGTTCATTTTAGGAGTCACACATACAAAACTATTTATAGTTTTTCAATGATACATAATTGGCAAAACGATAGGAGGGAAAGCAGATACGGTTATCATAGGAATCAAATTTATCCAGGGAAATGTCACAATAACTGTTTTCATTTCTTAAAATGATGCTACGAGAATTTGAATTAATCAATTAAGGTACACATTTGGTAATTTTAAGATGAGGTTTGCAATCTGTTCCACAGCTGGGGAAATGATCTGAGATAGGGCTTTTGTGTAATAAGCAACATGAGACATTTCCCACCTTCTGTTTCTAGAGAATCATAGAAGCAATAAACAGCTAAGATGAATTGTTCACCATTTGTATTCTGCCACTGATCAATTTTTTAAAAGTGTATGTGTTCCTATAAAACGATAAAGAGGATATTCATAAGCCAATAAACTCTAAAATAAACAAGAATGCTAATGGATGCCTCTTTTCAGCTTTTGGGAATTTTAAACTGTTAGCTTCCATATAATCTTTGCAGCATTTGCAGTGTTATTCAAAGACTTTTATGGTCAAGGAGTGACAAGGGGACAATCTAAACAATATTTTTATTAATGCGTTCCTAGAGTTGAGAAGTGAAAGTGAAGTCACTCAGTCATGTCCGACTCTTTGCGAGTTGAAAAGACAACTTGAAAAATACATTTGAGTCACACAGAGTATTTACATTGACAGCAAGTGTGGTTTATACCCTAGAAATGGTATCCAGCGGTAGTATATTAGATGGACTAATATATTAGGAAGAGAGGTGATTACTTCGTATGGGGGCGTGAGTCAGTCTTCAGTAGAGGAAGTCCTGTACACTTAAGACCCTGAGGACAATGCCGTGCTGTTCTAGTACAGTTCCCTTAGCGCAGTGGTTAAGAGCAAAAGTGCTAAAAGGGATGTGCCCTGGGGCGTATCGTGAAATATTGCTTTTTTCCTGTAGAAGGCAAAGTTCCAAGATGTCTCCGAAGATTCTCCTCCCTGGTGTTCAGTTCTGTTCAGTCGCTCAGTCGTGTCCAACTCTTTGCGACCCCGTGAATCGCAGCACGCCAGGCCTCCCTGACCATCACCAACTCCCGGAGTTTACTCAGACTCAAGTCCATCGAGTCAGTGATGCCATCCAGCCATCTCATCCTCTGTCGTCCCCTTCTCCTCTTGCCCCCAGTCCCTCCCAGCATAAGGGTCTTTTCCAATGAGTCAACTCTTCGCATGAGGTGGCCAAAGTACTGGAGTTTCAGCTTTAGCATCATTCCTTCCAAAGAAATCCCAGGGCTGATCTCCTTCAGAATGGACGGGTTGGATCTCCTTGCAGTCCAAGGGACTCTCAAGAGTCTTCTCCAACACCACAGTTTAAAAGCATCGATTCTTCGGCGCTCAGCCTTCTTCACAGTCCAACTCTCACATCCATACATGACCACAGGAAAAACCATAGCCTTGACTAGATGGACCTTTGTTGGCAAAGTAATGTCTCTGCTTTTGAATATGCTATCTAGGTTGGTCATAACTTTTCTTCCAAGGAGTAAGCGTCTTTTAATTTAATGGCTGCAGTCACCATCTGCTGTGATTTTGGAGCCCCCAAAAATAAAGTCTGACACTGTTTCCACTGTTTCCCCATCTATTTCCCATGAACTGATGGGACCAGGTGCCATAATCTTCATTTTCTGAATGTTGAGCTTTAAGCCAACTTTTTCATTCTCCACTTTCACCTTCATCAAGAGGCTTTTTAGTTCCTCTTCACTTTCTGCCATGAGGGTGGTGTCATCTGCATATCTGAGGTTATTAATATATCTCCCAGCAATCTTGATTCCAGCTTGTGCTTCTTCCAGCCCAGCTAAGTGTGGCTCTGTTAAAATGGTCTACTTTTTTTCTTTTTCCATTCAAGATATTTTCAATTCTAGATCTCTGTGTGGTTCTTCTTGAAATTTTGTTTTGTACTACTGTCCTTTTGAGCATGCTAAGCCATTTTCAGTCATGCCTGACTCTTTGTGACCCCATGGACTGTAGCCTGTCCGGCTCCTCTGTCCATGGGATTCTCCAGGCAAGAATACTGAACTGGGTTGCCATGCCCTCCTCTAGGGGATCTTCCTGACCCAGGGAGAGGATGGAATTTTTCTTGTCCTTCTACCCTCCTGACTTTATATAAGCCTCACCTGGTAGGTAAATTCTACACTCAAAGGTAAATATCCTATTCTCATATTCCTACTAGGTCTTTGATTTCTAATCACTGTTGTGGGTTTTGAGTTTCTTTTTTGTTTCTGGGAGACTTCCTCTTCTTGCTTTCTGCCCAGCTATGCACTTAAAATAGTTCATTATATTTATCCAGAGCTTCTGTGTGTTAGCAGAGAAGGGGATGGGATAGGGTGACAGGGGTGTGAGAGAGTGGACTTTCCAAGTCGGCTCAGCATGCCTTATTGACTAGAAGTCTTTCACTTCATTTTGTGATCTATCCCCCTCCACATTCCATTTTACTTTTTATTGGAATTATATTGAATTATATAAAAATTAATGTGGAGAGAATTTATATATTTACAACATTGAGTCCTTCCACCTGTGAATCTGGTATATATCCCACCCTTCATTTGAAATTTCTCCTTAATGTCCTACTGAAACTGCAATTAAAAATCAGTACTGGGGACTCCCCTGGTGGGATCCAGACTCCAAGCACCCAATGCTGGGGGCCCGTGTTTGATCCCTGGTCAGCTAACTAGATCCCACATGTGGCAGCTAAGACCCAGTGCGGCCAAAACTAAAACTAAATACTAAAAAAACTTAAAAAAAAATCGGTACCGTATTCTTCTTGCGAAATTTAGCTCTAGGTTTTATGCTTTATTCTTAGGTATTATTCCTGGCTTGTTGAATAACCATGAGCAAATTATCTAATCATAATAGTGTTAATTTGGTGGAACTAATTACTATTATTTAACTCAATTGCTTAGTGAATATAAAGTGACAAACTTACTGGAATAATTCAGGTTAACATTTTCATTTATGAGTTTACTCTTACTATAGTTCAGAAGTCTAAAATACGCATTTATCAAAATGACTCAAATGCATAAAGTATGCAAAAGCATAGAGCTTTTTGAAACATGGGTAAAAATAGAAACTACTAACAGTAGTAAATAAATTGATATGTATATTTTTTTTTCTTGTTTAATATTATCTTTTTTTTTTTTACTTGATGCATGTCAGAATCAGGATTTGAAATGATAACTTGAAAGAGGGGAATTGTGGAATCTGTGGCTAGACTGGGGAGCTCAGATTTAGGCAACAGTCGTTGAGTGAGCTCCGTTTTCATTGCTAGGATATGGCAGAAGTCAGCTCAGACACAACAGAAATGTTACGTTCCTAAAGGGGCCTTCAGTGGAAACTCTGAAACCACACCCTCTCTTGGCAGTGAAAAAAACTGTCTACCCTGGTTTCATGTACCCACAGTTTTGAAGGATTTTGCAAAATTTATCATTTCTTTTAATTAAAAAAATAGATGTCTGCCACCATACGTCAGGGGATACAGGAATCTAGTGGAACATCCCCAAGTCAACCAAGTGTAAATGGGCAAATCTTATAATATGTTAGGAATTTCTGGGCTGCAATATTCTCCATGCTGCAATATTCTCTTTAGTTATTCTGTTATGCTTAGATAGCACCCTATATTAAAATTTGCTCATTTTAGAAAAATTGTACCTGTGCTGTTCATTTTCATTATTTTTTCATGTTATTGGAAAAATAAAAATATAAAGCCTAATCCATGCTTTTTAAACTATGATTCCACCCAGAACTGTTCTGAGAACACATTAGGGAGGTTATGGGAAATAAAAAGCCTCATTATATGATTTACTAAAGTGAAATCCATATATGAAAACAAATGGGATATGCATTATTAACATTGGAATCCGTATATGGTGTTATGGTTACAAATCAATTTATTTGTCAAGTATGTATACCTTCTTCACATGCAGCTGGTTGGTTTTGTTTTTACCATCTCCCTTAAAATATGGAGATGAAAGAAAATGAGAGTGAAAACAAGTCAAATTTGTTGTATCTGAGAAGTCTAGTGAAAGGCTGATCAGAGTTGCTATATAACAACCTCCCTTGTGGCTCAGCTGGTAAAGAATCCGCCCACAATGCGGGAAACCTGGGTTCAATCCCTGGGTTGGAAAGATCCCCTGGAGAAGAAAATGGCCACCCACTCCAGTATTCTTGCCTGGAAAACCCATGGACAGAGGAGCCTGGAGGGCTACGAACCATAGGGTCACAGGAGTCAGACAGAACTTAGTGATTAAACCACCAGTACTTTATCTTTAAGTAAAAATGTCTGATTTGTTTTATAATGAAAGTGAAAGTGAGGTCGCTCAGTCATGTCCGACTCTTTGTGACCCCATAGACTGTAGCCTACCAGGCTCCTCCATCCATGGGATTTTCCAGGCAAGAATACTGGAGTGGGTTGCCATTTCCTTCTCCAGGAGATCTTCCCAACCCATGGATTGAACCTGGGTCTCCCACATTGTAGGCAGATGCTTTACCGTCTGAGCCACCAGGCAGATCTCTGTTTTATAATGAGAGAAGCCTTAATAGAGATAAGGAAAAGGCTTATCTTGATAAACAAGGAGGCAGAAGCAGAAGGGAATATGATCTGTTTGGAAGTAATATTTACCCAGCACCTATGCCCTGTGGGCTTCTCTGGTGGCTCAGATGATTAAAGAATCCGCCTGCAATGCAGGAGACCTGGGTTCAGTCCCTGAGTTGGGAGGATCCCCTGGAGAAGGGAGCAGCTACCCACTCCAGTATTCTGGCCTGGAGAATTCCATGGACAGAGGAGCTTGGCAGGCTATATAGTCCATGGAGTCGCAAAGAGTTGTACATGACTGATCTACTTTCACACACACACACACACACACACACACACACAGCTCTGTATGAGGCACTGTGCAGTGACAAAGTGAAGTCGCTCAGTCGTGTCCAACTCTTTGTGACCCTGTGGACTGTAGCCCTCCAGGCTCCTCTGTCCATGGGATTCTCCAGGCAAGAATACTGGAGTGGGTTGCCATTTCCTTCTCCAGGGGATCTTTCCAGCCCAGGGATCGAACCCAGGTCTCCCGCATTGCAGGCAGACGCTTTAACCTCTGAGCCACAAAACTGAGACTCAAAAAAGGCTTAAGAGCAGTAACTAGTGCACGTTTACTTACTTGGCTACTAACGAAGGAGTGAAAATTTGAACTTGGGCCAAAGCCCACGCCCTTTCTCTATCCAAGACTATGTGTGAATTGAAAATCTAACAGTGAAACCTTTTCAACAACTGAACCACGAGTGGAAGCCAGGTGCCTCCCTTCTTTCACTACAATCTCACTGTGTAATCAACAAATCATTATTGCCTGCAGAGCCTTATTGATTCAACTCTGTAGAACTCCTTTCTCATTGGCTCCATTGATTGATGTAGCACCTAGGGCTGGAAAGAACTTCAGGGATTTAGAATTTACAGACTTAAGATGTAGATCAGAATCCTTTTCTGCAAGGTTTTCAAAACAGACACGTCACCTTCTGATTAAGTAGGTCTGAGGTGTGGATGGATGTGTGCGTGTTTGGAACTGTTTCAGAGGTAATCTCATGCACTTCTCTGGTGAAGAATCATTTCTCTTGTCTAACCCCTTAATTGTGTGGATGAAAGAGTTTCCTTGGAAGGATGAAAAATGCTTCTAATTTAAGATTGCCTTGGTTAACATTGGCAGTTTGAAAGTTAAACCTTAATGAGTCTGTTTCTCCAGTTTTGGGCTCACATTTCACTACCATCAACTTGCAATTTAGTTTCTGACTTAATGACTTGGGGCTTTAGGTAGATCTTTATTTTCAAAACAAATCTCTGTTTTTCTGTAATGTAGTTGAATGAACAATGCTCTGTACTGTTATTTTGGGTTCAGAAATTGGGAGAAGCTTTTTAATGATAATAATTCAAGTTAGTTGCAAACAGCTGCAGCAGAGGGGGAGCGGACAGAGCTGCCGGGTCCAGTGTGCTGGCAGCCACACTGAAGTTTGAACAGTGCAAATGGGACCAAGATTTAATTCTAGGCAGGAAAATAGTTTTTTAAACTTCTAAGTTGATTTTACATGTGTTGCGTATATATCTGAAGCGATGAACAACAGCGTGTATAGTTTATGACTTAACTTCACCTCCCAATATGATTGTCTTTAATGACTTTAAAGCATGAGTTCACAAATTCTGAGGTTTATGCAAATATAAGTTACCTTTTTTCAGATGAGTAAAGCAGGCTCCTGGAGACAACTGGAAAGCAAGAGGGTCTTTTTCTTCCCATGGAGGATTGTATTATCTGTGGAAGAGAATAGTGCACTGCTTTCGAATTGCGGTGCTGAAGAAGACTCTTGAGAGTCCCTTGGACTGCCAGGAGTTCAAACCAGTCAATCCTAAAAGAAATCAATCCTGAATATTCATTGGAAGGACTGATGCTGAAGCTCCGGTACTTTGGCCATCTGATGTGAAGAGCCAACTCATTGGAAAAGCCCCTGATGCTGGGAAAGATTGAGGGCAAAAGGAGAAGGGGGTGGCAGATAATGAGATGGTTAGATAGCATCACCAACTCAATGGACATGAATTTAAGCAAACCCTGGGAGATACTGGAAGACAGGGAGAGTTGAACACGACTTAGCTACTGAACAATAACAACAAATAGTGAACAGTTAATTTTAAGCTTAGTTGAGATCATCCACTGTAGTTGATGAAAAGCTAACTAAGCTTCTTTTTTTCATTCACTAGGCCCCAAACTTAACTTCTGTAACAACACTGATCGAGATATTTAATAACAAAGTATTTTGGGTTTAAGTGACTTGCTTTATAACCTACCTTTTATTAAAACAGATGCACTTTTTTTCATTTAAAAAATTTTATTGAAGTATAGTTGATTTACACTGTATTTAATTTCCGCTGTACAGCAAAGTGACTCAGTTATATATGCATTCTTTTTTCATATTCTTTCCATTATGATTTATCATAGGATATTGAATATAATTCCCTGTTATACAGTAGAACCTTGCTGTTTATCCACCCTATATGTAATAGTTTGCAAAAACAGATTCAGTTTTTAAAGGGAGTTCTATGTCTAAATTCACATTTTCCTTTCTCTAAGAGGAACCTCTACTGTTCTTTCCATAATATGTAAGGTAAATTTTTTTCCTGTTAAGAGTATTCTTAATGATCAGAAGTAAATATGAGTGTCCATATTTCTTCAGCTGCTTGAAGAGAATGACCTTGATTCAAGTGAAATGTCATGAACTGACCCCTGTAAGAAAAAGTATAATGCTACATAATACCTTGTAGAACTTAGAATTCTTTCAACACTGTAAGAAAAGGGACACATAGCAGCAGAGAGAAATACAGAACAAAAAGATTGTATACCTAAATGTAGCAGTAAGGTGTAGTCATGTACAGAATGAACAGAAAACTTTTGCTTTGGTTAGAGCAAATTTTCCTAGCTGTGGCATAGGATTCTTTGGAGCAAGCCCTTTGCAAGCTGCATGTTGTAATTCCTAGGGCAAACAGAATTTCCTCTTACGTGGCTACTTGGAAAAAGCAAAACAAAGCAAACAACAACAACAACAAAAGAACCCCCAAACCAATAGTCAAGTATTCACCATTTGTGTATGAAGTAATAGAGAAGGCAATGGCACCCCACTCCAGCACTCTTGCCTGGAGAATCCATGGACAGAGGAGCCTGGTGGGCTGCAGTCCATGGGGTCTCGAAGAGTCGGACACAACTGAGTGACTTCACTTTCACTTTTCACTTTCATGCATTGGAGAAGGAAATGGCAACCCACTGCAGTGTTCTTGCCTGGAGAATCCCAAGGATGGCGGAGCCTGGTGGGCTGCCGTCTATGGGGTCGCACAGAGTCGGACACGACTGAAGCGACTTAGCATTAACATATGAAGTAAAGGCTTCTATATTTGAATATTACATTTTCAAAAGAATATATCTTGATTTTAGCATGGCCAGTGCAACTCGTGACCATTAGTTATCTAGTGATTGAATAAAGGTTTTTGCTGAAGGTGCTTGATTCTTGGTGGCATTCTTTTTAGCTAGTTTCTTCTTGTGATGAAAAAACCAACAACTAGGTACTTAATAAACGTGAGTATTCAATCAGAGAAGGTCAATATCCAGTTATTCATGTTTCAGAAGTAACGGTGTGTTGTGGTAATGCTGTTCTTCAAATATTTCTGGTTTTCTGCCTTCAGTATTGCATTTTCTGACTCCTGTGTGGTTGGATGGGATCATGTGACCAGTTTGATGATGTGTTAGTGGAATTGTGTGTCACTTTTGAGGGGTGATGCTTAACCCACAGTAAGAGACCCCTTGGAATCTAGCTACTCCATTGGCCTGAAAGAGAATGATGGACAGCGCCCCCTGCTGAGCCAGAATGGCCATTTAGCCTGAGTGAGAAAACCCTGTTTAGGTCACTAAGGAAGAAAATGCTTCCAATTTAGTCTGTGGGTTTAAAGGGAAATAATGTAGGCAACACATTTGACAATTTAGAGCAAAAAGAATAATAAGATTTTCTTTTCTTTTTTTTTTTGCTTTTTAAGGGTATCTTGCCTTTTTTTTTGGATGGGAGGAAGTGGACATGTTTCTGTATCATTATCTTTCTCTTATTTATTTCTGGCTGTACTGGGTCTTCGTGGCTGCATGAGCTTTTCTCTAGTTGGGCTGTGCGGGCTTCTCGGTGTGGTGATTTCTCTTGTTGCGGAGCACACGCTCCAGGGCGGGTGGGCTTGCAGTGGTTGTGGCTCCCCAGCTCTAGAGCGCAGGCCGAGTAGTTATGGTGCACAGGCTCAGTTGTTCTGCACAGGCTTAGTTGTTCTGCAGCATGTGGGATCTTTCCAGATCAGGGTTCCAACTCGGCTCTCCAGCCTTGGCAGGTGGGCTCTTTACCACTGAGCCACAGGGAAGCCCCCCTGTATCATTATTTTGATCTTCCCCTTTGGTTATTTTTTATCACCTATGGTAGCAAACTAGGTCCCCTGGTGGCTCAGACGGTAAAGTGTCTGTCTATCAATGTGGGAGACCTGGGTTCGATTCCTGGGTCAGGAAGATTCCCTGGAGAAGGAAATGGCAACCCGTTCCAGTATTCTTGCCCTAGAAAATCCTATGGACGGAGGAGCCTGGTGCAGGCTACTACTGTCCATGGGGTCGCAAGGAGTCAGACACGACTGAGCGATTTCACTTCAGGTTCACTTCAGCAAACTATATCTGGAGTGACTGCTGCAACCAATCTCAAAATTTTTTGAACTACTATTTTAAATCACTAGTAAGACCCAGTCAACTAAGAGTCGAGGGCTCTGGGTCCTACTTTTCATGTTGCCACTGCATGACTTCCATCCTATCTGGGTCTTACAACCATATCTATAAATAGGTGTTGAAACAAATTGTCTTGAATATCTTTCTAGCACTGTTGATCTGTAATTCCAGGAAATCAGAGTAACATGCCGCTAGCTATTTCGGGTTAGGGATCTTAGACACAACTTTAAAATATAAGAACCAAGTTTAAGTATATCTTGGTCTAACAGTTCAAGGAATAAATGATCCTTAAATCATCCTAGACTTTTTTCCAGAACATGATATACTATGCTTTCAGAGTTCTTTTGTAAGTGCTATCCATGATTTTAAAAGTATTTATTTGACCAGGTTTTTATGATGAGTAAATATATCTTGCATTTACTTAAGAACTTTTTTCTTTGGCATTCACAAAATTTCCCGAGGATGTGGTGGAGTTATGTCTGTTTTGTTCAACTTGTTTCCTTTTTACTCTTTGGCTCAGCTGGTAAACAATCTGCCTGCAATGCGGGAGACTTGGGTTCGATCCCTGGGTTGGGAAGATCCCCTGGAGAAGGGAAAGGCTACCCACTCCAGTATTCTGGCCTGGAGAATTCCATGGACTGTATAGGCCATGGGATCACAAAGAGTTGGACACGACTGAGCGACTTTCCCTTCACTTTCTATTTTTAAAAAGAGATGTGGATGCCAAAATCTTTCACTTTTACTCAAGATTGTGTGCTTAGTTGCTCAGTCGTGTACAACTCTTTGTGACTCCATGAACTGTAGCCCACCAGGCTCCTCTGTCTATGGGGATTCTTCAGGCAAGAATACTAGAGTTTGTTGCCATGCCCTCCTCCACGGGTCTTCCCAATCCAGGGAAGAATCCACCCACATTGCAGGTGGATTCTTTACTATCTGAGCTACCAGGGAAGGCCAAGATTCAGTTCAGTTCAGTTCAGTTGCTCAGTCGTGTCCAACTTTTTTGCAACCCCATGAATCGCAGCATGCCAGGCCTCCCTGTCCATCACCAACTCCAGGAGTTCACCCAGACTCACGTCCATCGAGTCAGTGATGCCATGCAGCCATCTCATCCTCTGTCGTCCCCTTCTCCTCCTGCCCCCAATCCCTCCCAGCATCAGAGTCTTTTCCAAGGAGTCAACTCTTCGCATGAGCTGGCCAAAGTACTGGAGTTTCAGCTTTAGCATCATTCCTTCTAAAGAAATCCCAGGGCTTATCTCCTTCAGAATGGACGGGTTGGATCTCCTTGCAGTCCAAGGGACTCTCAAGAGTCTTCTCCAACACCACAGTTCAAAAGCATCAATTCTTCAGCACTCAGCCTTCTTCACAGTCCAACTCTCACATCCATACATGACCACAGGAAAAACCATAGCCTTGACTAGACAGACCTTTGTTGGCAAAGTAATGTCTCTGCTTTTGAATATGCTATCTAGGTTGGTCATAACTTTTCTTCCAAGGAGTAAGCGTCTTTTAATTTCATGGCTGCAGTCACCATCTGCCGTGATTTTGGAGCCCCCAAAAATAAAGTCTGACACAGTTTCCACTGTTTCCCCATCTATTTCCCATGAAGTGATGGGACCGGATGCCATGATCTTTGTTTTCTGAATGTTGAGCTTTAAGCCAACTTTTTCACTCTCCACTTTCACTTTCATCAAGAGGCTTTTGAGTTCCACTTCACTTTCGGCCATAAGGGTGGTGTCATCTGCATATCTGAGGTTATTGGTATTTTTTCCGGCAATCTTGATTCCAGCTTGTGTTTCTTCCAGTCCAGTGTTTCTCATGATGTACTCTGCATATCAGTTAAATAAGCAGGGTGACAATATACAGCCTTGACGTACTCCTTTTCCTATTTGGAACCAGTCTGTTGTTTCATGTCCAGTTCTAACTGTTGCTTCCTGACCTGCATACAGATTTCTCAAGAGGCAGGTCAGGTGCTCTGGTATGCCTATCTCTTGAAGAATTGTCCACAGTTTATTGTGATCCACACAGTCAAAGGCTTTGGCGTAGTCAATAAAGCAGAAATAGATATTTTTCTGGAACTCTCTTGCTTTTTCCATGATTAGGCCAAGATTAGTCAACTTTAAATTTACTTTATTCCTCTTAGTCACTCAGTCGTGTCTGGCTCTTTGTGACCCCATGGACTGTAGCCCACCAGGCTCCTCTATCCATAGAATTCTCCAGGCAAGAATACTGGAGTGAGTAGCCATTCCCTTCTCCAGGAGATCTTCCTGGGATTGTACCTGGTCTCCCACTTTGCAGGCAGATTCTTTACTGACTGAGTCATGACCCTGGGAATTGGCAGGCTCCCTTTTGATGAAGGTATCAATACAACAGTAGCAACATTTAAAGTTCAGCTATCAGATCTTCAAAATACTTTGTTTGCCATCAGTTTGGCTGAAAGGATCAAGTGACAAAGCTTTTAGGATCAATTGTCATGTGCCTTAATGGTCGAGTCAATGTCACAGGTTTCTTGCTCTGGCTATTGACTGACTTTTCTCAGAGCCCAGAGTAAGCACACTACAGAACCATGAAGCCACAGACCCTGGCCGAAGGCACACCTAAGTTATATTAATATCATTGGCATCCTCGTTGGTAAGGGGACTAAGTGATCTATGAAATCGTAATTCAGTTGTGTGCTTTTATGTAAACAATCCAGTTTTCTTGCTTGGGAAACCCATGGACAGAGGAGCCTGGTGGGCTTCGGCACATAGGGGTACAAAGAGTCAGACACGACAGCAACTAAGCCACAGAGAACAGACGGTGTTCTGGATCGTTCAGTTTGTACTCTTCTTTCTTTTTTTTTAATATTGAGGTTTCATATAATTGGTATTACAGCATAATAGTTTTTATTAGGGAGCTATTAATGGTGGAGAAAGTTACTCATAATGATTGTCACTCTTGTTGTTTGTAAAATACACTTCTGAGAATCAAAAACTGCCTGAAAATATAAGCCTACTGAATTGCACAGATTCAAAGGCAAATAAAATGCTCTTTATGTAATAACACTAAATTTTTGGGAAAGCAGAGTGTGACATTTGGACAACTGTTACTTATTTTGTATTCCTAAAACATTATTTTCATTCTCTGCTTTCAACCGAATCTTAAATATAAAAGACAGTTTGGGTGCATTTACCCAAAGAAAGAAAAATAACTAAACATGATACAGACATTACTCAGTCACAGGAATTCTTATTGAGCTTAAAGTCCCTTGTACAAAAGCACCATTCAGTGCTTTAAAGAGCTTGAAAAGAGTGATCTTAGTGGTACAGTCTTATCACCTCCAACTCTTCGTCTTACCTGGTCTTAAACATTGGCTGCGTACAATGGAGAGCAGTGTTAGAAAAAGGGATTCAGTGCCTACAGATTCACTTAACCCTGAGGAATGCTGAAGCCCCCAAGGCCGAGGTAATGCACTGGAAGCTTTCTGTGTATGTGTGAGCCACAGTCATGGGGTCTCTCCATAGGTGTGAGAGGTATGTGGAGTGAGGTATTTACTGACTCCTTTCTGCCCCCAGCACTTAACTGAGCTAAGCCAGAATCCACATGTCACAACTTGGGTGGCTTAATTGGTGAGGACTGCAAACGGGATGGAATGCAGTTGACACTGAGGCCATCCTGAATGTGTTCAGATTTGATGGTGTGAGAGAGATGTGCATTTTGGCATTTCGTGTGATTATTTTCAGTGGAACACTTGTTATTTTAGACATTCTCTCTTAGCCTTCTACAAACAAGTAGTGTTGTTTGCTTGATTATAGCCGTTTCTCCAAGTTCAATGGGTGTTATTAAGCAAACCCTAATAAATATATGACTCTGGACCTTCAGTTAATAGACCCATAAGATTTCTGGGCTTCCCAGCTAGTGCAGTGGTAAAGAATCTGCCTGCCAATGCAGGAGATGCAAGAGACGCAGGTTCGATCCCTGATTGGGAAGATTCCCTGGAGGAGGAAATGGCAATCCACTCCAGTCTTCTTGCCTGGAAAATTCCATTGGCAGAGGAGCCTGGCAGGCTACAGTCCATGGTGCTGCAAAGAGTCATACTCAACTGAGCGACTGAGCACGCACAAGATTTCTCTTATCTTAGCAACTGTTCACAGAGGGGATGAGCTGTATTGTTAGGGTACTTAGTATCTGAGGTAAGTATAGATTTTTTTGCATTCACACTTGAGAGCTTTTGCAACATACTTAAATAACTGTACCTACATGCCCTAAGGGATTATTGACAATAGTGGGTTTGATATTTGGGGGAAAAAAAAAGTTGGAACTCATCAAAGTAAAAGCAAATTGAAGAGCAGGCAAGCCATAATTCTTGCATAAATGTTCTGTTTACCGATCTCTGTTGGACTCTGAGAGCAAGAGTGAGCCATGTCTCCTGGGTGAGCATTGGGTCCACAGTTTGCATCAGCTGCTGTTGCTAAGTGTCAGCTATGCGGGGCCCCTGACCCCTTTCCACTTTCAGAACAAGAATAGAACTAATTGAAGCATGAGGATGCAGTACATTCCAAAATATATTTACTCCAGAGCAGTAATCTCTTCCACATTCAGCAAAGCAACCAAGGATTTTTTTTTTTTTTAATCACTTAGAAGCTTTCTGATATTGGGTTTGAAACTCTAAGCCTTAAATGTGCCCCCCCAAATATAATACAGATAATGCAGTTTGTATATAGCTCAGATCTTTTCATAATGAACTCATGAAACCATGCATGTGCTTTCACTCTGTTGGAATTGTGCTGTGTTCATTTTTACCCCAAACAACCAGCTTTAGAGAAGGTCTTCTGACAGTGGTTATTTGTGTTGATTGAATCTGCGTCCACATCCAGCTTTAGGTCAAATCATAAGCTTGGTAAAGTTTGCATATTTTTTTTCGTTTTCTTTAAGTTTTCTCTCCTGCTCAGAAGCCCTCACCCTCATTCCAGTAAAATCCCAGTATTGGACAAAGTCCCTCTCTAAGTACAGTTTAAAAAAAAAAATCTGATCTTCAGAAGGAATGTAAAACCAAAACACAAAGGTACAATTAATCAAAAATAATGACCAGAAATAGGAAACCTCTAACTTTAATGCCTCCGAACTAGCTTCATGTAAAACAATAGGGACATTTTCATAGTTCATGCTGTACAGGGAGCCAGAAGTCCTGGGTCCAAGCCTGGCTTAGTCCTGCTCTTAGCAATTCATCATTCTCAGCTTCAGTTTATATCTTGTACCTGGGGGCTGCAGTGATTCTGCAAGGTGGTCTGTGCAGAAGTGTTTGTAAAACGTGAAGCACTTTGCAAGTGTTCTTTTTTTAAAAAAAATTGCTTTAAAGTCCTGCAAGGAACTATCAAAGTAGGAAGTCAGAAGTCTTAATCTTTGGGACTTGGAAAAGTCTTCTAATCAGGCTGGGCCTGTTTCCTCACTACGAAACCCTAGAGGTTGAACCAGAATATCTGTAAAGTGCTTTTCAACCCCAGGGCATTTTAGAATTCCATGAAATAAGATGCTGCCAGCTAGTACCGGGATCACAGAGATGGCATGAGTTTGAACAAAACTCATGGAGTTGGAGGAATAAAGGAGATGACGCTTATGGGGGAATTGGCCTTCATCCTCCCTGAGGTGTGCAGAGGCTACAGATGGGGGCTGTATGGCAAGAGCCGTAGGAAGTGGGGGCATTAATTTGGGTGGGCTCACAGGTTTGGGGTGAAGATTACAGGGAGCAGACACTTAGGGAGCTGAGCGATTAGAATGATTAGACTTTTGCGGGTAGTGTTGCCAGGTGGGTAGGGTCTAAGGCTGCAGGAATTTTGGTATCGGCAAGGGCCAGGGTGGAAGTGGCAGGATGCATCACTACACCCACTGTCTTCCTAACAACCTGTCTCCCCTGTACCATCCCCTGGGTAGTGGGAAAGATCAACTCGGAGGACCTCTCTTTCCTGCTTAAGATCCTTTAATGGCTTTCATTATGTTGAGATTAAAATGTGAATTCCTTAAGTGGCCTTTCAGATGCCTGAATGAATCCACCTCCAGTCCACTCTGCCTCTTTTTGAATTCCAGCCACGCTGGCTAGTTTGCAGTCATCAGGGTTTTCCTGCATCAGAGTATTATCATGTGCTGTCTCCCCACCATTCTTCTCGGGTTAGCTTTGATTTTTTGGGAGCTTAGCTAAAGTATTTCTTCAGACAGACTTCCTCTGACCACTCTATGCATATAGCAATCTCTGCCCCTGTCTGAGCCCTGTACTGGTTTCCTTACCCACCACAGCCTGTAGTTATTATACCCTTGCAAGATGTCCAACTAAAGAATTCTTTGTCGAATGAATGAATGAATGAGAAGCTCAGATTGTTTTCTTCCCTTTTCTCTCTTCTCTTCATGTATCTTTATTTATTTTGTCTTTCCCTCATTTTTTTTCAAGGGCTTCCCAGGTAGCGCTAGTGGTAAAGAACCCACCTGCTAATGCAGGAGACCTAAGAGATGTGGGTTCAATCCCTGGGTTGGGAAGATCTCTTGGAGAAGGAAATGGCAACCCACTCCAGTATTCTTGCCTGGCAAATTCCATGGACAGAGGGGTCTGGCAGGCTGCAGTCCTGCCAGGGGTCGCAAAAAGTCAGACATGACTGAAGTGACTGAGCACAGCACAAAATCTACTTTTCAGTTTTAAATAGCAGTTGAGATCAATATTTTTCTTTTCACAATTTAAAAACCAAGTTCCTTTCCTCTTCAAAGGCCTTCAGTTAATTGGGTCTATGCATCCTTCCCAGGAGCCTTTGCCTCCCATTGACCTTGGTGCTGTTCTTTCCTGTTTCAAGGAGTCAGGCTGACCCTGCCTTTTTCAGGCGTAATCCGGTGGCATTTATCTTTGGTTGAAAAAAAAAGAAACTGTTATTCTTGTCTTTAGCTGCCAGCATTGCAGACTGGGCATTTCAGTGCCTTGGATGGTGTATTTGGAGAAGCTAACAGCTGCCTGTGCTATTTCCAATACTTTTAAAGCTCCACCCAGGATGTGACAAAGGGAATGTTTGTCATTTTTCAGAGTTGGGGTATAGTTGTAAAATTGGTGAGTGATAAGCAGAGGTGAAAACTAGGTGCGAAATTCTTCAACAGATTGTAGGCTTGCCATCTGATATCTGGAGAAAACTGCATTCCTTTGAGCAGCTCTCAGAACCTCATCTGCTAGAACTTGGGGGCAGCCATAGATGTGGAGGGCTTTGGAGACTCAAGGAGCATCAGTTTGTTTCCAAAACAGAGCAAATTCCCCTCTCTCCTGCCATGTACATGTGGCGAAACCAGTGCCACGTGTTCTGTGTAGCACTCCTGATCTCTTAATATCCAGTGTTCATGTATACATAGGGCTTCCCTGGTGGTTCAGTGATAAAGAATCCACCTCTAATCAAGAGATGGGGGTTCTCTTAATATCCAGTGTTCATGTATACATAGGGCTTCCCTGGTGGTTCAGTGATAAAGAATCCACCTGCAATCAAGAGATGGGGGTTCGATCCATGGCTCAGGAAGATCCTCTGGAGAAGGAAATGGCAACCCACTCCAGTATTCTTGCTGGGAAATTGCCTGGACAGAGGAGCGTGGTGAGCTACAGTCCACAGAGTCAGGAAGAGTCAGTTAGGACTTAGTGACTAAACAAGAACAGTGTGTATACAAAGTACTGTTGGAACATAACATGTTGGAGAACAGCACTGTTGCATAGTCTGTAAATTACCAGCCCGCTAACAAGCAAAAACACAAATGAAAACCTTCATTTTCCTCTTTAAAAAGGAGAATATTTGTATCGATTAGGGGGCCTTGGAATTCACAGTTGAGTCGTGTTTCTGTTCACCTCCAGCTCAATCCATGAATGATTCACTGACACTGTTTTGGGATCTGATTGGACTCAGAAATCCTCGTTATATTTTGGTAGGGCCAATTTCATGGATTTTCTCAAAATATTTTGCAACCCAAAGCCCAATCGAAGTATAAATCCTTGTTTCTGTTCTTTCTGTACAACATTAAATCGTCTGATACTCTAAACATTTTTTGTTTGTTGTTTAAATTTAGAACTATTTTCCTTGGCTATAATTACTTAAGAAAACTATCACCACTAGGTTTTGACTGTTTGTTTTGGGAGCGGGCAGGCCGTTAGCATTTTAGTATTTGCATAATTACTTGATGTAAGAATGTATATTACCCCTGGAAGTGTGTAGCAGGTACTGTGGGTGGCCTGCCCATATCCTTTATCATCTCATTGGCTTCAGAGTTCCAACCGTGAATTAACACCAACCCCTAGAAGGCTCTTAATCTGTGGTTGATGGGAGTTAGGGTGTAATTACTCCATCTCGTTTACCAAGGCTTGTTTGTCTCAAAGTTTCCTGGTGGATTTAAGTCCTAGTGATGGCTTAACAACACAGCCTTCATTAGTTATCCTTCCTTTCCTGCTATTCCCCCCTTAATAAACTGTTTGCAATCAAATCTTTGTCTCAAATCAAATCAAATCCTAGATTTGGAGGATAAGTAAGTGTTAGTCGCTCACTCATGCCCGACTCTTTGCGACCCCATGGACTGCAGCCCACCAGGCTCCTCTGTCCATGAGATTTTTCCAGGCAAGGATACTGGAGTGGATTGCCACTTCCTTCTCCAGGGCATCTTCCCAACCCAGGGATCGAACCCGGGTCTCCTGCACTGCAGGCAGATTCTATACAGACTGAGCTACAATACCTAATCTAAAACCTCTTACCTTCAGGCAACATTTTCATCTGTTATCCCAGGGATATAAAAACACTCCTGGCTTAATCCATTTTAACAGGTACTTGATATATTTTCATTAGCATGTATTGTTAATCGTCTACTCAGTACTGTCTTTTTTATTT
The DNA here is from genome assembly GCF_003369695.1 of Bos indicus x Bos taurus. Classification (NCBI taxonomy): domain Eukaryota; kingdom Metazoa; phylum Chordata; class Mammalia; order Artiodactyla; family Bovidae; genus Bos; species Bos indicus x Bos taurus. The sequence goes on along the minus strand of NC_040098.1, from coordinate 40,310,783 downwards.
TTCTTTTTTTAAAAAAAGGGAAAGCTTTTCAGCATCTAAAACATGATTGAAACAAGGAAAATATAATACAATAAGAGCATCGGAAAACTAAGTACCTAGGTTAAGCACCATCATATGTTAAAGAGTTCACAGTCTCAATAGTGACTTTTTTTTTTTTAGTTCTTCCCTCCAATCTTAAGACCTTTTGAATTTTTAATTATTATTATTTTTTTGGCTGTGCCGTGCAGCATGTGGGATTCCAGTTCCCTGATCAAGGATGGAACTTTTGCCCTGTGCATTGAGTGTACAGTCTTAACCTCTGGACCCCCAGGGAAGTCCTGAATGGTGATACTTTAAGACAGAACAGAATATGCATCAAGTGTTAAATTTAGTGACTAAACTTATCAGTATACTTTTATTGTTGCTTTTCATAGCATTCTATCTTGTAGAATAGCCAGAGACTTATAAAGAATTTGTAATTTTTTGTAAAGGTAAGGTTAGAGGTCAAAAGCATGTAATTCACATCAGGGTAAGAGCTCTTCATTATGGGCTGCCCCTTAAGTGGTGTGAACTCTTCATGATGGTCTGCCCCTTAAGCTTCTAGGATGCCACTGAATGCAAAAATAAAAGATTTTGCAGAACTGGCAATGATACATGCAAAAGGCACCTGCTCCTTGAAAGACAGGAGGTAAGTGTAACTAGAGGCAGGCAGTCGCTTAGCTTCACAGCTATAGTTCAGCTTCCTAATTGTGCCGGCTGTCCTGAAAGTGTGTATAGCCTTGGCCACGTGGGTAATGGAGTCAGAGGTCATGATGGAACCAGATTCAAGATTACTAACTGCAGGGTTCAGTCTGTGTTGCGTTGATGTGTATCCTGAGATGTAAGGAGAGGGGCAGCAGAATGTGGTGATCAGGGAGTCCAGGCCAAGATGGGGGAAATCTTGGGTGCAGAGTCTCACTGCTACTTCCTGTCCCCAGTAAAACAAAGATAATTTTGACCCTTCACGGTGTTTGTAGAGATTAAATTGATAAAGTGATTCAAGCACAATGCCTGATAAGTAGTAAGATCTTGATAAATGTTGTTGTTTCGTTGCTAAGTCATGTCCAACTCTTTGTGATCCCCATGGACTGCAGCGTACCAGGCTTCTCTGTCCTTCACCACCTCCCAGAGTTTGCTCAAACTCATGTCCATTGAATTGGTGATGCTTTCTAACCATCTCATCTTCTGTTGCCTTCTTCTCCTCTTGCCCTCAATCTTTCCCATCCTCAGGGTCTTTTCCAATGAGTGCGCTCTTCGCATCAGGTGGCCAAAGTGTTGGAGCTTCAGCTTCAGTATCAGTCCTTCCAATGAGTATTCAGGGTTGACTGGTAGCTTCTACTAGGGTGGTTTATTGTCCAAACCAGCACACTTTCAAAAAGGAAAAAGGGTACTAAGATGAGATATATTATATATATATTTTACATAATTGTATATTGACTGAAAAACTGGTTTTATTTTAAGGATAGGCCCACAGAATAGTTCTATTTAAACATGTTAGAAGATGAAATTCTTTCCAAAAAATAAAAATTTGTGTACATTAATGCAAAAAACCCCACAAAGCTTATAATATCTTATTTGAACAGTATGTATCTTTTTGAAATATTTTTTTCATTTTCTTCAGATATATGCTCAGGAGTGGGATAGCTGGAACATATAGTAGTTCTATTTTTAGTTTTTTGAGTAACTTCTGTGCTGTTTTCCATAGTGGCTGCATCAATGTTACACTCCCATCAACTCCCACCAATGTGCAAGGGTTGCCCTTTCTCCACGTCTTTGGCAGCATTTGTTATTTGTGCTCTTTTGATGATGGCCGTTTTGAAGTGATACTCTGTAAAGTGATACTGCACTGCGGTTTTTATTTGCGCTTATCTGATGATTTGTGATGTTGAGCATCTTTTCACGTACTTATTAGCCATCTATGTCGTCTTTGGAAAAACGTCTGTTCAGGTCTTCTGCTCATTTTCACATCAAGGGTTTTTTTTTTTTTGGATATTGAGTTGTATGAGCTTTTTATATATTTTGTATGTTAACGCCTTATGGGTCATTTGCAAATATTTTCTGCCATTTAGTAGACTGTATTTTCGTTTTGTTGATGATTTCCTTGGCTGTGCCAAAGCTTTTAAGTTTAATTAGGTGCCATTTGTTTCCCTTTTGCAAGTTTTGTTTTCAAAAATTGTAATTCTCCAAAAGCTTAAAAAGCTGAAGGTTTTTGGTGTTCCCTGAATTCTTGATTAAAACTTTAATCGATATTGAACAAAATGCTCCCCAAATTGAGAGGACTCATTTACAGAAAAGTTCAATATCACACGTAGGACACAGATTGACTTCTAAGTAGTTTCAGTTGATGACGGGAAGCAAAGAGAAAAGTCTGGTACTGCCGTGCTGAAGTGTTTCTTTTTTTTTAATTCAACATCAGCTTTATTACAAAAGTTTTGTAATTTAATTACTTGACATATTCAAATTTTGTAAATTTGACATGTTAGTTTCCATTTCAATTGGTAAAATAATGCAACTTCTTTGGATGAAATTATTACTTTTTTAAAAAAATTATTACTTTTATACATAGAGTCTAGCTAATTCCAGTTATTTTTCTGCTCCATATCTTTATTTTATTTTAATTTTTTTTGATTTCCAAATCTTTTTTAAATTTTTATTTATTTATTATTATTATTATTTTTTTTACTTTATAATATTGTATTGGTTTTGCCATACATCAACATGCATCCGCCATGGGTATACACGTGTTCCCCATCCTGAACCCCCTTCCCACTTCCCTCCCCATACCATCCCTCTGGGTCATCCCAGTGCACCAGCCCCAAGCTTCCTGTATCCTGCATCGAACCTGGACTGGTGATTCGTTTCTTATATGATATTATACAATATCTTAATTTTAAATTAGATATCTTAATTTAGTGAAATGTTTTTGCCATGGACACCATAGTCCACCAAAATTATATTATCAAAGTATAATATGTTTTGATTAAAAAACAAGTACTTTTAATGTTGAATTTTTTTATATTTTAATTTTTATTTATCTATTTATTTATAGACCTGAAAGCATGACCAGCTATATTTAGCCAATGAAGTTTAGTGTAAAATAAGAGTATATTTTTGCTGACATGTATTATTTACAAATCTCTAATGTTCTTCTAGGTTTTGTTTACAAACCTGAGTTGTTGAGTTTTTAAACTAAATTTACAGGAAGATTCTCAGTAATGTCAGATGTTTCATCTTAAACAGGCTAAGTTTCCAAAAGCTTTGATTCCATGAATTAGATTAAAAAAAAATTAAATCCTTGTTGGAATTAACCCATCTTTCTAAATGAAGCCTTGATGATACCGAGATAAAATTAGCAAAATCGAACTGTTTATAAAATTCTTCTGCTTTCACTTATCAACACATTATGGCTTTTGCTTTCCTTTTTGTGCATGAATACAAAAATTTGAAATAAAAAATTGGCAAAGTCAATTCGAAAAGCAATCACTGGATCTAAAAGTTATGTAAGCACCTTCTACAGCTGCATGTGATAAGTCAAACTACAAGTACAGGGTTCTCAAAACAGCTACTAATTTTTGATGTCTGTTATAATGCTTCTTCAGCAGGTTTGTGTTTTGGGGTTTTCACTCTATTATTGTTATCGCTTTCTCCTTCATGGCTCTGGGATGTGGCAAATGATGACATTTTGTGCAATTTCACACTCATTGTTCACTTACTTGAGAGTTGAACATTCAGCACTTTTACTGTTTTACTAAATATAAACTTCTATTTTTTGAGCTCATGGCTGTTAAAGGGCTTTTTCACAAAATAAAAAGGCAATGCCAAACAGAAACATAAGTAATAGTTGTAGAGATATATCATACAAGAAACGAGTACAGGGAACTCTATCTAATCTCCTGGGATAAACCATAATGGAAAAGAATATGAAAAGAGAATGTATCAGTGTGTATAACTGAGTCACTTTGTGTAGCAGCAATTAACACAACATTGCAAACCGCTATACTTCAATAAAACAACTTAAAAAAAAAAGACCAATTCCATGTTGGTTACATGCTCTAACGCAGCTTGTTCAGTCTCTTTTCCGCTGCAAATATTTCACATACCCCTTCCCCATAATTTCCCACCTTCCCATTGACCCCACCAGCTGTGCTTTGGCAGTTTTGTGGGTCCCAGCATGGGCCTGGCACACCTAACTTGTACACCCACAGGGCACAGCATGGCAGTTATCAGAGTTCTCCCACCACCACCAGAGGCTGGAGGGTCTAGCTGACCGTGGCAGCTCCTGTTTGAGTACATTTTCTTTTGTGAGCAAATAAATACCCTGGTGCCCTGAAAGGGAGATGTTAGTTCCATAGTGTTTGGCAAGGGTTTGGGAGGTTTGGGTCATCTCTGAGCACCTTGGAGATTTAAGCAGCTCTGTTCGCTGCTTGTCTTAGCTCGAGTTGCTACTAAGTAGCATAAATTGGGTGGCTTAAACAACAGAAATGTATTTCTCACAATTGTGGAGGCTGGGAAGTCCATCAAGCTGCCAGCAGAGAGTGTCTGGTGGGTGCCTGCTTCTTGGTTTGCTGATGGTCATCTTGTTAGTTCCTCAATGTTTGCAATGAGAGACACACAGAGACAGATAGACTGGCGCTTTTCTCATGAAGGCACGGTTTCCATTATGAGGGCCCCACCCCTGTGACCCCATCTAAACCTAATTACCTCCCACTGGGAACTGGGGCTTCAGCCTGTGGACGTTTGGAGGTACGCACCGTTCAGTTCACGGCGTGCCTGGCGTGCCTTGTGCTCTGCTCCTGGACAGGCCCATGGAAGGAGCAAAGAAACACAAAGTGGAGGGCTACTAAATCAATTACGTCTGATTTTAATGCGATTATTAATATAATTCTATTACTAGTAGTAATTCATTAAAGTGAAATTGACCAGGCAAATGTTAAGCCTAATAAGATGGCAGGGTAGTAAGACTAAAGCAAGACTGTCCAGGGCAAAAAGTCCTAGCCATTTATCACTAGGAAGGATGGAGCCTTATCTTAAAAGAAGTTTTTACATAGGAACACTAGAGGGCGCCCTAGACTGTAATTAAGAATCATGCTTATCTACACAAGGAAATACTGTACCAGCTTGATGATACAAAGTTTAATAGTGAATGTTTATAAAAATGTGGGTAAATCCGTATCAGTTGATTTTCAGTGTTCTAAGGGCATGATCAAATTCAACACAAATGTTTTGGAGTGTGTGTGTGTATGTCCATGCTGGAGGATATAATAATCCTATTTTATTTCATTATTTTTTTTATTGAAGTATAATTATTTTATAAGGATAATCCTATTTTTATTTTACTTCAGAATGTCTTTTTTTTTTTTTTTCTAAATCTTCAGGAGTGCCTGCCTTAAGGTGAGATAAAGATTGGGGTGTAATCTGTCCTCAGTACCTGGGGTTTTGTTTTTTCTTGGTGGAGGGATAAGGTGAGGGAGGGCTGTAGAGCCCATTAAAACAACTATAGCGTTGTCCTTCTTTAGCGATAAACCTAATGATATTGTTATTTATTTATTTTTGGCTGCGCCCCGCGGCATGTGGGATCTTAGTTCCCCGGCTAGGGAATCAAACCAGTGCCCTGCAGTGGAAGTCCTAACCACCAGACCTCCAGGAAAGTCCTCGATAATATTGTTTTAAATACATGTGGCACCACTGTTCTTATATGTGTTAAGACTTCCCTGATGACTCAGATGGTAAAGCATCTGCCCGCAATGCAGGAGACCTGGGTTTGATCCCTGGGTCAGGAAGATCCTCTGGAGAAGGAAATGGCAATCCACTCCAGTACTCTTGCCTGGAAAATTCCATGAATGGAGGAGCCTGGTGGGCTACTGTCCATGGGGTCACAAAGAGTCAGACATGACTGAGCAACTTCACTTTTATGGGTGGATTATTAGGCAAGGACTCCAGTCTTCAGGGCAGCGGTATCAACAGTGGGGAAAACATCGATTCTTCATCTAGTCTGGAGGCCCTGCTCTGTCTCTGGCTCTGTGACTGTGGAAGATCTTATCTTTCTGAGCCTCTCTCTCAGTAAAGGGGTGGCTTGAACTAAATGACTCAGTTGTCTTTTTCAAGTCTAAAATTCTCTCACTCTGACTTTCACGCCCAACATTGGCTAGTCTTAAATTTACGTTCACAAATCCGTGCCCTGTTTAGAAATTAGTTTCAGCTCACATCATAAAATTCCATGACACTGGGAAAACTTGATTCAGGAGAAAGTGGAGAGGTGGTGGTTCCCTGTTTTGGGGCCCTGATCAAGTTCTTTACAATGGCTTATTTTACCCTAGAAACAGATAGGTCTTTGTCACCTGCTAGAAAATACTCACATAAGCACTGCTCCCCAACCTCAGACTTCCCTGGAAGCAATAATGATGGTCAGATGTTTATATTCATTGAGTTTGCTGCTAGGATTCAGTCTAGATAAACAGTAAGAGGCCAAAAAACTCACTGGAGATTTTCATTTAAGTCCAATTAGTTTATTTCTGAGGTTATGAAAACACCTGGGATGAGTGTTTGCCAGACAGATACAAGCCCTCTCTGCCTTCAGATATTTGAGACAAGACAATTTAGGGATCTGGCGTTTGACTAAATATTGTTGCTGCACAGTTTTGATCTCCAAGAATTCTCTGACATTCCTAACTGAGTTCTGCTTCTAAAATAAACACGTTGAATGGGGTACCCTTGACATGGAAAAATGAAATGTTTGCAACATTCATCTCTGTTGGAAGGAGAATGATTTGGTTGGTGGAGTTATATGACTCCTGTCCTATAGAGACATAAAAAGTGACGCTTCGCACATTTCTCATTGGTAACATTTTCAGTAATCGTGTGTGTGTGTGTGTGCATGTCTGTGTGTGTGTGTGTTTGCGTGCCTTGTGTCAGCAGTGTCTCTGTGAGATCATGCTTCATGTTGACAGTCACATACATGCAGTAACTCCTGCCTGCTAACTCTTTTCAGATCTTGGAAGTTTTTGACACTTTGTAGTTCTCCATCTGTGATGGTGAAATCAAAATGAAGGTGATCCCAAGGGCAACTTTGATCTCTTGGCAGTTTCTTCGTGACTCCTAACGTCTGAGCTGCGCCTTGGGAGCAGCAGGCAGAGTAGGAGAGGGGGGGCCCTGAGGCTGAACTGGAGAGGAGGGGACCCTGAGGCTGAACTGGAGAGGGGGGGCCCTGAGGCTGAACTGGAGAGGAGGGAAGGCAGGGGTTGGGATGCGTCTCACGCCAGGGCACCTGGACACGTGGGCCAGGGCATCACACTGGAAGGTTGTGGAGGGCAGGAAGACGCTGCCCATCCATTCTTCAGACCTGTACTGACTGCCTGGTTTGGGCCAGGTGCTATGATTGGTGACATGAATGTACAAGTGTTTCCTTCAAGCTTTTCCCCTCCAAACTTTAAACTTTTTATTTTGTATTGGAAGAGAGCCGATTCACATTGTTGAGGCAGTTTCAGGCACACAGTGAAGGGACTTAGCCATATATATACACGTATCCCTTCTCCCCCAAACTCCCTGCCTATCCAGGCTGGCATATAGCATTGAGTAGAGTTCCATGTGCTATACAGTAGATCCTTGTTGGTTATCCATTTTGAATACAGCAGTGTGTATTCGACCTTCCCAAATTCCCTAATTATTTCTTCCTTGCAGCACCCATACGTTTGTTTTGTAAATCTATGAGTATCTTTCTGTTTTTTAAGTAAGTTCTTTTGTATCATTTCTTTTTAGATTCCACATATAAAGGATGTCATACAATATTTCTGCTTTTCTGACTTACTTCACTCAGTATCACACTCTTTAGGTCCACCTGCAGGGCTCCAAATGACATTATTTCATTCTTTTTAATGGCTGAATAATACTCCATTGTATATATGTACCATATCTTCTTTATCCAATCCTCTGTTCCTTTGAGCTTTTTAAGGACCAGTTGCTGAAACAAACATAGAAATAAACCACGATAAAATCATCGTGACAGTTGACAGTCTCACCAATGCTGAGAGAGCCATGGGAGCCCCAGGGGTTCAGGTTATGAGGAGATGACCTTACTAATATGCTGATGTCTTGCAAGGGAAGACGTGGGTTCCAGGTGGACAGCAGGCTTTCCGAGGTGTGGATGGAGGGAACATGGACCCTGGTCCTGTATGCCCTGTGGTCCAGGGGCAGATATACCTTGGGGAAGACAGAAGTGCCTTCAAGAGATGGAGCTCTTAGTTCTTTCAACACATCCTAAAGTCTTTGATGGACACATTGGCTTGAGTTCAAGATAGTGTTTGCTAAACCCATTTTTGCTGTTCCTTAGAGAACCTTTGTGTGCTTAAGGAGTACAAACATTTCCTCAGTCATTTATCCAAAAATTTATTTTACTGCTTGTCCTTAAAAATAACACTGGGGGGGAGAGACGAATCCAATGGATATCAATATTTCCACTGTCCTTTTTAACAAGATCATTTTTGAGCTTATCAGTCAAGTCTCTCTTAGTTGCAGGTGACTGAGATTCCATTCAAATTAGCAGATGCAAAAAAGGGAATTTGTGGGCTCACATAATTGGGAAGTCTAAGGGGGTAGGAATAAGTGGATCAGAGATTTGAACATGGCCATGAACTCTCTCCATGTCCTCAGCTGTACCCACTTCTGCTTAGTTTTGGATCCTCAGTTCAGTTCAGTCGCTCAGTCGTGTCTGACTCTTTGTGACCCCATGGACTGCAGCACGCCAGGCCTCCCTGTCCATCACCAACTCCCGGAGCTTGCTCAAACTCATGTCCATCGAGTTGGTGATGCCATCCAATCATCTCATCCTCTGTCATCCCCTTCTCCTCCTGCCTTCAGTCTTTCCCAGCATCAGGGTCTTTTCCAATGAGTCAGTTAAAAATTATATCTTGCTTGAGAATTGTAGTGAGGTGCAGAACTTTGTTTGGATTAGCATGTGCCAGATGGCTGGCTGGTGTTTTGGCCACTATAGAACAAGTGATGAAAAACGGTCGAGAAAATTAGAAAATGTAAATTCATCCTCTCGTACCCCATTCCTCTACTTTTGTGGGGCAAAAGTGTCGAACACTGGGAATAAAAAATGTCCCAGGTCAGCAATGAGCAAGGAATTGATGATGATGAACTGACTCAGATAAAATGAGAACAGCAACTTACCTTTATGCTTGGCTATTTCCTTGCCATTTCCAGCGGCCTGGGAGGGGTGTGATTTATCACTGTTCTCCCCATCTGTCCCTCAATTCCTTGTCTCCAAAACACAGGGACTAAGAGAATAACTTGATTTCACAGTGAAAGAGTTGGGGGTGAGTGTTGAGGTAGGGAGACACGTGTTACTTATTCGCACTTGAATGTAAATTCATGTCACCCTCTGGTTCTCCAGCACCCTCAACAGAATTAAGCAAATAGGACTTACGGAGTTGGAGTCAAGGGTGGGGTAAGTTCTGGAGTACAGGTACGGCAGCCTTATTCAGACACCCACAAGGCCCCAGGCATGTGCGGCGAAGGGAGGAGAGAAGAGGGAGCTGGGGTTATGAGGAGGTGGTGGGATGAGCCAGCCCTGCTCTCGGTGGTCTTCACCAGCACCAGTCAGGACACCTCCTTGCTCACTGTCATTTAAAGCATCTCAGGTGGCTAGCCCACCTGGAGTCTTGCAATGGTGTGGGGAGAACTGCATTAAAAAAAATAATAATTTGTACTTATTTCTGGCTGTGTTGAGTCTTCGTTGCTGCATGAACTTTTATCTAGTTGCAGTGAGTAGGGGACACTCTTGTGTTGCATGGGCTTCTCATTGCGGTGGCTTCTCTTGTTGCAGAGCACAGGCTCTAGAACGTTCGGGCTTCAGAAGTTGTGGCGAGTGTGCTCAGGAGTTGTGGCTCCCGGGCTCTAGAGCCACAGGATCAATAGTTGTGGCACACGGGCTCAATTGCTCTGCGGCCTGTGGGAGCTTCCCGGACCAGGGATCGAACCCATGTCTCCTGCGTTGGCAGGCAGGTTCTTAACCACGGAACCACCAGGGAAGCCCTAGGAGAGCTGGATTTTGCAGCCTCCTTCCTTCCTTCTTTGCAGATTCTCTGGGGATAGAGACGTGGAAGAAGTTTCCAAGGCTGCCTCTGGGTCAAGCCGTGCAAAACAGAAGCTCTTTGTGGACATGGTTTCTGTTCTGCTCAGCCGTCCTCACACGTTCACTTCGAGCTCTGAGCTTCTCTGGCCGTGATTCTGAAGAACCTTCCACGTAGGTTTCCATACTCACAGCCCCTGTCAAAGCAGGGGGGGAGCTCTTTCCACCTCACTGCTCTGCTCTCTTGGCTTTTTCACACTGGACTGGTGGTGAAAAGGCAGTCAGCCTTGGCTGTAGTTTGCGTGGGGTGGGGACAGGAAGGAGGTTTCTGGGTCTGTGTTGCTGACCTAATTCCACATTATGTTTTCATTGAATGAGTTGATTATTTTTATATCACTTACTGGTAAGTGAATGACCTGCACTCCTTTCAATTTTTCCATGTCCCAACTTCCAGTTCCTGACCACATTTTATACACACTTGAAAATCCCCTTCTTAGGCTCTTTTCTTGTAAGCCCGTAGGCACGATGTTGCCTGCTTATTGTTGGAACAGCACCTTTGCTGCCAGTATTATAAAACCCTCGTCTTACACGTAATTTGTACGAGGAATAAGTTAATATTTATTGTCAAGGCTTTAAAGCAGCTGTGTTCATTATGCTGCATTTTAATATTTAATGGACCAATGGAATCTTTTCACTTTAATCACCTTCCTTGAAGTGATTAATATGCATCACTTAATCCGGCTTTCTTTCACGGACTCTGAAAACTGGTTCCTTGTTAAACAAGTTAGTTATTTCTTCCCTAAAGTTATATTCACTGTGTACTTTTTGTGTTTGACATAGCTTTTTATGTTTTAAGTTCAATGAAAAACATGAAAAAAAAAGTCATTTTAAGAGTATATGTTCTCTTTGTATTTTGAAACTGGGATGCTTCTGTTAATTTGATGTTAGGCTGAGCATCAGAGAGACTTTCCAAGTTCAAGTTCAAACTCACAAGCATCTTGGCTTTCTTTTTTTAAAACTTGCTCACTTATACCCCATTTCTGCTGGTATGACATAATAAAAAGGCTCATTTTTTGAGTGTAAATTTGATTTTTGTATCCCTTCCCTGCTTTTCAGTAAACTTTGAGATTCTTTTCAGTCCTAAACTTTAAGTGAGAATAATAATTCCATGAAGTGTGGCTTTTAAAAATGTTTAATAGACAAGACATTATTGTTTAAAAGTTAATTGTAAAAATTAAAAACATTAAAAAATGATTATTATGGCAGCATTAATTTCCTCCTGTTACATGTATTGTTAGTGTGATTGATTTACCTGTGTGAGACCTAGGTTAAAAATAAATAAGTGCATTTAGTAAAACTTTGAAAACAATTCCCCATCACCCACAGAAACAATCCATTTGTTTTACAAGAAGTGATAAAATGTATATTTTGTAAGAAATAGAATTTTAAGTTTAATTTAATATCAGGTATTTTTTTTGTGTACTAAATATGCAATATAGTATTTGTGTTTCCTGTTGCACAAAGTAAAAAAAAGTAGTGGAGAAAGCAGAAAAAAAGCTTCTGGGTCTCTGCCCTTTGTTCTAAATGTATATTCCTTTATTGTAGATGTATTAACTGAGTAGATTACTCTAATTACATAGTTCATGTTTGTGGCAGCCTCGACTAATTCAGTTTAAAATCAGATTAAAACAAAACTTTCTTCTTCTTGTGTGTCCAAACCCATAATTTAGACTGTTCTGAACTTTTAAAAGAATGCTTAGCCAGTTTTTTCCTCCAACCACAATTTGAGATAATTTCCTTAAAAAGCAAGAAAATTGTGCCACATTCAAAGATCCTAGATTTAGCTGTTTAGGGATTGTTTCTGTTGATGGGGAGAGATTAAGTAGACCACCAAAGCGCCATAAGTAATAGCAAGCCCAGGACTGGGAAGCCGGGGGTGAGTCTTGATTAACTCAGAGGAAGTACTGGCAAAGTCAAATTCTCCATCTTTGACCTTAGCAATTCAGTGGGTCTTTGTTTTTTATGGACTTTGTCCCCTCCCCCATTTCTTTCTCATTTTTAATTCATACAAGCATTTAACAGTTTTGATAGTATTTGGATGCCCTCTGAGCTTAGAAAGACATTTTCTTTGGGTTCAGTCCATTGAGTCCATTTAGGTCTGTTGTGTTTTCGTACTGTGTTCATCAGAAAAACCTTAAGTGGAAGGAAGCACACAGAGATGTTAAATTATCTCAAGTTCCTTCTTGAGTCATGTCAGCTGCAGGGGTTTCTCTTCCTTTTGCTACTTAGAGAATTGGGACTTTGGAAGTAGGGATCCCCCTGGCCACAAAACCTCCACTGTTCCTCCAGTCCTGCAAAATATCTTCTCACTTCCCCATGTAACTTCGCCACTTGCTTTGTGATTTGGTCAATGCTGAAAGGAGGGCTTTGCCTTACGCAGTTGTTTCCTGGGTTAAAGGTACTCATGGATAAGGTAATTTGACAAAACATTCACTGGTACTGATGTTATATATCGGAGGGACTCTCCCTGCCTCCTGCCTGATAAAGCACTGTCTGTCTTTTCAGTTCAGCTCTGTAACCATGTTGTATTTTAGCCTACACATGATGTGTTTTCTTGAATTTGAGTAACATTTTTAAAATTAACATTTATTTTAAAAGTTGTTTTAAAATTAAAGAAGGAAAAAAAAGAATCAATATCACATCAATGATTTAGTAGTTTCCCCAAACTCTAACTTCTTTAGACATTTCATTTTTGTTAAAATTTCTTATTCAATTATGGTAATATTATTCATCATGTATATAGATAATTCACATCCATTGATCATATATATAGAGAGACCGATGTGTAGATCTGTTTTTCCCCTTTTATTCTAAAAAATATATTAAAGTAATGAAGGGGGTATTTGATTCATTACTTTTCCTCCTTTTTTGAATGAAAATTTCTTTTTTCTATTCTTTATTTTTTATTGACATAGTTATATGTATGTATTGAGTTCAATAAAATAAAAGTCCCTGCCAAAGCCCCTTTTCTGGCCACTGTTTTCTAATTATGACTAAAAAGATAACTTGATTGTATAGAGAAGGGTGATGTTAGATTTATTTCAGGTCATATTTGTTAGGCATGACATTATTTCTTGGATAATTACCACATTATTATTATTTTTTAACCTTTTCTGATAACTTTCCTTGTATTTCACGTTTAGTAAAACAAACAAACGTATCTTGCTCACTTTTATATCATGACGTGTCCCTGAAAAACCTATATATAATCAGAATCTTTGGAAAACAGATAATTAAAAGATATTCTTTGGAACATAAAAGTTGTCCACTTTCTTTTCAGAATGCTTAAATCCCATTTATCTTTTTATTCTATTAAAAGAAAACGTAGAAAGCACCCCTAAAGAAATATTCTGTGTCCTGAGCAGAGATGATAGATGCTCTTACAACTCACTCTACTCCTTGCTCTGATTAAGGGGGGCATAGCTTCTTTCAGCCCTGTAATGATTTTGTTCCATCCTCACAGATTCTCCTTGGACCTTAAAACTCTTATTTCTTACAACTCTGAAGTTGCAGGTCAACTTCTTTACCAGCTAGAACCAAAACAGCAAAAGGCTCCTTGCCAAAGACAGTTCCTGAACTCCTCAGGCCAAAGATGAAGACATTTCTGGTTTTCCTGCTGTAGCCTTAGGACACAGTAGATGGAAATCATGCCTGGGAAGAGGCACGTAGTATGTGCTTGATTATATTGGCTGCATGGATGGACTCTGCAGCCTCAGTACTAATCCTGAATGTTCCTGAATGTTCTTTAACTCATCCTGTGGAACAGCATCGTCAAGTTCTTGAGTTTCTTCCTGTCCACAGGCTTCTGTATATTCACTTGTGAATTTTCCCAAATGTGTTTTCCAAAAGAGCTCTATTAACAGAGTAGCTGGGACAGAACTTCTTTGTAACTTAATCTGTTAGTTCAAAATACGAAAAATGTAGACGGTGGGGTCGGGGTGGCTCGCTGCCTGGATAGCACTGTCATGCTATCAGAGGTCAGTGAGCCCCCCGCCCCATCTTTTTATTTTTTCTGCTTTGTTGGGCACAGATGAATGCTCCCTATTCTTTGGTCTCTCCCTGCAGAGTCAACTTTATTTTGTTTTGTAAAAAAATTATTTCTGGCTGTGCTGGGTCTTCGCTGCTGCACTCAGGCTTTCTCTCGTTGCGGCGAGAGGGGTACTCTGCAGTGGTGGTGCGTGGGCTTCTCACTGTGGTGGTCTCTCTTGTTGCGGAGCACAGGCACTGGGGTGTGCAGGCTTCATAGCTGTGGCCCGTGGGCTCAGTAGTTTTAGATCCTGGGCTCTGGAGAGCCTGGAACTTAGTTGCCTCGTGGTACGTGGGATCTTCTCGGACCAGGAGTTTAACCTGTGTCCCCTGCATCGGCAGGCAGATTGTTAACCACTGGACCACCAGGGAAGCCCTCTGCGTTCTTTTAGATGACAGTAACTGTTAATCTGGGATGCTCATCTGAGTGAATATGTTAGCTAAAGAGTGTGTCATTCTCTCGGATAAGCAAGACATTTCTTGAAGATGTTTAAGGAGACCAAACACTGGTCCAAATTTAAGGCTAGCAGGGGGAGAAGTCACATGGAGAAGGAATTCTGGCCTCAGCATTAGACAGACCAGGGTATAAATCTTGGTTCCTTGACCTCTTAGCTTGGTGCATGTGTGCTAACTTGCTTCAGTTGTGTCCGACTCTTTGTGACCTTACGGACCATAGCCCGCCAGGCTCCTTTGTCCATTGGATTCTCTAGGCAAGAATACTGGAACGGGTTGCCATCCCCTACTTCAGGGGATCTTCCCAACCCAGGGATTGAACCTGAGCCATAATCTTATATCTCCTGCATTGACAGGCAGGTTCTTTACCACTCGCACCATCTACTACTACTACTACTAAGTCGCTTCAGTCGTGTCCGACTCTGTGTGACCCCATAGACGACAGCCCACCAGGTTCGCCCATCCCTGGGATTCTCCAGGCAAGAGTACTGGAGTGGGTTGCCATTTCCTTCTCCAATGCATGAAAGTAAAAAGTGAAAGGAAGTCGTTCAGTTGTGTCTGACTCTTAGCGACCCCATGGACTGCAGCCCACCAGGCTCCTCCGTCCATGGGATTTTCCAGGCAAGGGTACTGGAGTGGGGTGCCATTGCCTTCTCCAAGCACCATCTGGGAAGCCTTCTATGAGGCTCAAACTCAGGACCTTCAGATTATAAGAAGCACTGCCCACTGTGCTAAGAAGGTTTAGTGATCTGGAGCAAATGACTGACCTCTCTGAATCTTAGTTTTCTCATCTCCAAAATGAGGATGATATTTCCAATTGGCAGGGTTGTTGTTTGAATTAGGTAGGATAACAGATGGTAGAATACTTAGCACCTATTAAGCTGTATTAATTAGCAGGTGTAACTGTGATATTTAGGGCCATCTTAAGGCTTCTCTGACGCCTTCTCCTATGTCTGAGCTTCTGCCTGGGTAGCTGATATAAAGCTCTGGTTTCCCTTGGCATTACTAGGTAAACTCTTTTTAATAGTAAATGGTACCCAAACACTTGAAAACTATGAGTCTGGATGTTAGCTTATTATTTGCTTCGTGTAGGTTGTTTTATTATTCTTAAATCATCTCCCTTTGAATTTATTGGCGTCTCTTCCAGCATACATGATGCTGATGACTGAATAATTTGAAGGTTATAAGAATGATGCTGTCGGGTGGAGGCAAAAACATCTCTCCAAAAAAAGGTCAACGTTTGCCTATTAAAGTTGAGGGTGGTTTTACGTATAGTTGCAATAAAGTTAAGAAAATATTTCTCAGGTAAATATCTTATATTTATTTATACGGGGTCTTAGGACTACCTCAAGAGAGGCGCACAGTAGCGACCTGAATCTGCTACAATGATCAGCCTCAGGATTTTCAATGTGAAAGGGAGAAAAAGGCTGTAACTCTCTCTTATATGAAAAACCCCTATTGAACTAATAAGGAGCTTTAGAAGGCTCTGATAAAAGATCCTGAGAAGGTGATCAAGCTGTTTATTTAACCCATTCATCCAGTGTGTTGAAATCCTTTGGGCTAGGGAGGAAAATTTTTTTTTTTTCCCCTAAAAAAAGTAATTTCCACATTACATGAAACACTTACACCCTGGTGTCTATTTTTAACGCATGACTATGAGAACTGGGAAAGCCATTTAATTTGCCAATGTGTCAGTTTCTTTCTCTATAAAATGAGAGTTGGACTGGCTGCTCAGACCTCTTCTGTTCTCACAGGCTCTGATTTGTAATGCAAATTATAAGGATTGAAGGACTGTTGAACATCTGTCAGACATTCCCAACCCTTTCATTGAAAGTTGACTGGCCTCCAGAATATTGTATACTTTCAATATTCCAAGGAAAGAAGTCATTGTAACTTTTATAAAAGACAAAAAGAGGCAGCAAGAGAATTTTGACTTTGCAGTGTTTTTTTTCCCGTCTCTTATCAACCAGCTAGTCACTGCTGCTTCTTTGATGTTAAATAGATGCTTGTTTCCATTGAATTTTCTGGGTGACTTGTCAGGTTGGTTGTGCTTTACTCTGATGGAACATGTGATGTTAAAAACTTTTCTCCCCCTCTCTGGAAATTCTTAAACTGGCAGCCATACCACAGTTTTTTCTGTAGATTTTGTTACAGATTTGCTTCATAAAGCTTAAAAATGCAAAGTTTAAGAAACATGGTATTAATTTAAGTGATATTTTAAGTTCATACTTTCTATTAAATTTGATTTTCTATTCTGTTCTTTAAATTTCACTTAATTTTCACTAGCTATTTTGGTGAGAACTTTGAGAGAAACATCTGTTACGTTGCTCCTTCTTAGAGTTTACATTTTGTTAGAATATACTCTGCATTTACTGAGTGCTTTGCTTGTAAACTCATTTGATCTTCTTCAACCAATGTAAGTCTTATGAGACGTTTATAAAGTTAACCAACCAATTATAATTATCAACTTTTTTTGTGTGTGTAAATTAGGAAATTTAGGGAGATTAAATATCTTGCTGGCCATGCTGGCATGGAAATCTGTAGTCTGAACTCAATCTCCATGGCTTTTCCACTTCACCAGCTCAGTTGAAATGAGCAAGCTTGATGTAACACACGTTTGAAAGGTTTTCAGAAGACCCCTGAAGAATGAATTTGCAAAGGCAGTCTTTTACTTGCTGTGACACTTTGGACTAAAGAATTTTCTCTCTCTTAAAATATGCTATGTTGGTCACTCCTCATCCTTTCCTGAAGCTGGCCCTGTAAAATAGATGCGTTTTTCAATTTAAGAGTTTCAGAGTGTTCACCTTAGGAGGATTCCATAGGCCAGAGTCCATTCGTTCATTCAATAATTCAACGAGGGTCTGCTCTTCCAGGGCCTGAGGAAGCAGCAGTGATTTGCAGAGTCAGAAATTCCATGACACTGTCATTCTAGGAGCCTGCAGTGGGGAGACAGACAGTAAAACAAATAAGTAAAAACATCGTGTGTCATTGCGTGGGGGTATGTGCTATGGAGAAAAAAAAGGAATTGTCGTTGTTAGAAGAGGATGATTGAGAAGATGATGTTTAAGTGTGGACGGGAAGGAGGCAGGCGAGGGTGGAGCCTCTGGATAAATGGGAGACGAAGCCTCCTGGTGGGGAAGCAGCAAGTGCAGAAGCCCTAAGGTGAACACGCTCCTGCATGGTCAACGAAACCTTGCAAGTGGAGAAAAAGAACCAATACAATGATTATTTTAGGAACTTCACCATGTAGTAAACAGGTACATGAATGGCCCTTTGTGTGATTATAAGATTTTATCAGGCTTTTAGTGTTAAATAAGGAAAATGACATGCTTCCCAGGTGGCTCAATGGTTAAGAATCCACCTGCCAATGCAGGAGATGTGGGTTCCATCCATTGGTCGGGAAGATCCCTTGGAGAAGGAAATGGCAGCCCACTCCAGTATTCTTTCCTGGAAAACTCCATGGAGAGAAGAGCCTGGTGGGCTGCAGTCCGTGCGGTCTTGAAGAGTTGGACACGGCTTAGCAACTAAACAACAATGAAAATGACAGCCACCCCTCACCTCTTTACATAAAGGGTGGCATCATTGCTGAGTTTCTCGATTCTTATAGCAATTTCAGCTTTCACAAAACCTTTTGGGAGTATATTATTTTTCTGAATAGGATGTATGTATATTCCTAAAGCATAAAGTCCCAGAGATACATAAGGGTGTGTAAGCTAAAATGATCCCTTCTGTATCACAGATACCCAGTTCTTCTCCTGGGAGGCGGGACCCTCACGTTTTTCTGGGCCTAGAGACAATCTAGGCCCATAGTTGCAAGCATAGCCGAGGTTGGGGGCACCAGCTCTGGAGCCAGACTGCATCGATTTTAGCCCTGGTATTGGTCCTCACTGGCCAGTGTGACTTGGGCCCGTAGCTAAGTGTCCAGCTGCCTCCACTCCCTCATCTGTAGAGTGGAGAGAATAGTCATAGGGTTGTTGTGAGAATTAAATGAGATTCTGTGTTTACATAACAAATATAGAAAATATTATGTACCTATAAAGAATTAAGCACAGTTTCTAGCAAAGAGTAAATACTCAATAAATGTTAGCTATCATCAGATAATCTTATAGCAATCCTGTCCTATTATGCAGATGAGGAAAATATGAATCTTAGAAAGGTCAAGAAGTTTCCTGGGAAGCCTGGCCAGTAGGTGAAGGCACAGTGATACTCAGTCAGAATTCTAATACTATGGTCCAGGGTTTCCCAGATGAGAGTCATTGAGATGGCTCTCTTACGGGTCTTCTTTTCCACCAAATAATGTGTTAAATGCCAGACAAACGTCAGTGTAGAAAGACTTGTAGGTGTTGGCTGAGAGCCTAATCAAATCCATTTCTTTAATTTTTAAAAATAGTTTGCACCGAGGATATTTCACAAATGCATAATGTTTTGTTTTTTTATGTTGAGCGACTTCTTCCAACCAGTGTTTCCTGAGTGTGTATTATGTTCTGTGCAGTGTATTAGGCCCAGTGAGTGAAAAAACTAGACGAAGGCTCTGCCTTGTAATGGTTACAACTGAATGGGCAACAGACAGGGGGCTCTGTAAAATACAGGCTCATTTGCTCTCAAGGGGATTTGTCCAGTTTGGGGAAAGGTTGATTTCCTTAAGCCAACAGGTGTTTCCAAAACTTTTTTTTTTTTTTTGAGAATTCATCAGGTTTGCTGTTTATGGATGTACGTCAAATACTTCTTACTTGTTTTTTATTTGTCATGCCTAGGACGTAATAAATATTCAGTAAGGCTGCTTGCTTTGAAGGTTCAGTGAGCTGCAGGAGGTATTGTATTGTTTGCCAATGGAGAAATCATTAACAATGTAGCACATAAAGGAAATGATGACTTTATAATGTACAAAGGAAAGACAAGAGGTATGGATTTGAACAGAATGTGTTAAAGGTGGGACATGGGAGTGCTGGCTGCCTTGAAACAATGGTCAATTCTAAACGCTGTCAGCTATTATTTCTTGGATGGAAGAAGTGAAAGAAGCTTCAAGCATGAATTCTAGTTTGCCTGATTTATATGGTCCACTCAGTCCTACATGCCCAGGAGGAATAAAACACATAGAGGAAGGTTTGAAAATAATAAACTCTTAAATCAGCCTTTTTTTTTTTTTCCTTTTGCCCTCCTCCCTTCTCCCCTTTGTGGGGTAATGTTTGTTTTGCAAATTTGCTAATAAATTGTGGTAGGAGCTCAATAAAGAAAGGAATGAAATATAGAATGATTTGAAATATTTGCTTAATATTTATTGCTTTCAGTGAAAAATGATTGCATCTGTTTCCTCTTGATGACTGGCCCTTCTTTTAGACTTTATTGTACTTTGCTTCCTTATATATTTGCCTCACTCCTCAGATTCTGTCCCTCTCTTGCAACTGACTTACCTGCTCTTGGTCTTGGATGGGACCACAACTCTCAAGGAAATCTTAGCATTTCCGCCCTTGCTTCAGGTCAGGATGAGGTTCACCTGCAAACTGCCTACCTTTCAGTTCCAGCTAATGCCTCTGGGTGCAGAGTGGGCCACAGCCCATGTGAAAAGACCATAGTCTAGGATCAGAGCTGTTACTTTTTTAAAAATTAATGAATTAACAAATGTTTGGCTGTTCTGGTCTTTGTTGCTGTGCGTGGGCTTCCTTTAGTTGTGGTGAGAGAGGGTTAGAGAGTTGTTACATTTTTTTGAGTCTATTTGTTTTTAAGGATAATTACAATATTGTGTTGGTTTCTGCCACACATCAACATGGCTGAGCCATAGGTATCCGAATGTCCCCCCCTTCTTGAGCCTCCCTCCCCCCGCCCACCCCATCCCAACCCCTCTAGGTTGTCACAGAGCCTGGCTTGGGTTCCCTGATTCATGACAGCTGTTACTCTTGAGTGATTATCCTGAAATAAGAAATTTTTCTTTCCTTTAGCCAGCTAGCCTAGACCTTCCCTTTCCAAACTGTCCAGAACTCATCTGTGTATCTAGTCCCTGCTTTCTTTTCAACCTTTAGTGGTTAGCTGTTCAGTGGACAGCCCCAGTTCTGCTAGGGCCTCCTTGTGTGCGCCTGCTGCTGCTACTGCTGCTAAGTCGCTTCAGTCGTGTCCGACTCTGTGCGACCCCATAGACGGCAGCCCACCAGGCTCCCCCGTCCCTGGGATTCTCCAGGCAATAACACTGGAGTGGGTTGCCATTTCCTTCTCCAATGCATGAAAGTGAAAAGTGAAAGTGAAGTCGCTCAGTCATGTCCGACTCCTAGCGACCCCATGGACTGCAGCCCACCAGGCTCCTCCATCCATGGGATTTTCCAGGCAAGAGTACTGGAGTGGGTTGCCATTGCCTTCTCCATTGTGTGCGCCAGGACCTAGCAAATAGCACTGACCTCCGGAACCCTGGGGCCCCACAGATTTCCATGTGGCTCTTCTTAAACAGGTGTGTTCCTTGGGATTGGCAGGGTGGGGTGTCCCTAAACAGAGGTAGGAAAAAGGTGGCTTTTAGCAGTCACTCATCACTGTTTCCATAAAGACACAGGCAGTCTCTCGGCCTCTTGCTGAAAGTTGAGATGCCTTGGCATTGGGTTTGCAGCTCCTTTCTCCCTCCCACTACTCAGGGAGAAACAGGAAGCAGGACAAAAGGAATTCCTCTTGTGTTGCCCTGCAGGAAGTGGAGACATCAGTTTATCTTTCAAGGTAGCTTGTGTCATGTCATCCCTCCAAGGGGATGTGTGCGTGGGCACTCAGTCGTGTCTGACTCTGTGTGAGCCCACAGGCTGTAGCCTGCCAGGCTCCTTGTCCATGGGATTTCCCAGCCAAGAACACTGGAGCAGGTTACCATTTCCTTCTCCAGGGGATCTCCCCAAACCAGGGGTTGAACCCGTAAACTGTTGCGTCTCCTGCATTGGCGGGGGGGTTCTACATGGTGGACCTCTGCCATTTATCCTGACTTGTTAAGATTCATTATGAGAAGCATTGCGTCTGCATGAAACTCCTGTCCCTTCCCGAGATCTCAGGAAGCCCCGTCCTCTCTCAGAGTCAGAGATCTCCACGGCTCCACCTTGTTGAAGAATCTGTCCACAGCCAACCCCAGTGCCTCTCCATGCAGCCTCCTCTTGCCCCAACACGCTAAACCCACAACTGGCTAATTCTTCAGTATCCCGCCTGCCAAGTCTACTTGGAAGGTTTCTTTGACTGCTTTGTTTTATTATTATTATTATTTTTGCATAATGCTCTACAACTGTTAACCCTTCCCATCACTGATTAAGGCAGGAGAGTGTGTCCGTGACAATAGGGACTCTATCTGACTCTTGGATTAGATGAAATAATATACATAAACTTCTAGCCCAGTACTTGGGACACATAAACATTAGCTTCGTTGAGCCTTTCTGTGTTCTCTTTCTGGCAGCAAGCGGTTACGCAGGCAGGCTCTTCAGCTTTTGTTTGGTGAGCCCTGTTACAGGCTGATGTTGGTCCGTCCCCCCAGGTTTGGGTTCAGAGTCGTCCTCTACCTGTGACTGTGGGTAACAGGCAATTTGTTCAGCCTCTCTGCCTCAGTTTCCTTATTGGTAGAGGTAGCACTAAGAAGGTTCCTATTGGTAACGTAGTTGTGAAGATTAAACTAGTGAATATACTAACTAATTACTAATATACTAAGGTTAATATACTAAGGTGCAGATAAGACCTTGCGCACAGTGCTCAGTGAGTGGGAGAGATGATTTGTTCTATCAGAAACAGAAGTGAGTCTTCAGCAGTCACGGTCACACAAAGCAGTGATTCTCGTTGCTAGGTAGCATAAAGTAAGGTGCGTTCCCTCTCTCTCTTTGGGAAAACACAGGCTAGATTGGAGTTGATTGTATGGAATGGGGTTCCAAAACTGAAGTCAAAAGTCCTATTGGACCAGCCTTGCTGGGAAGGGGAGTTTGTGATTCACCTAAGCAAGATAGGCACATTTCTCAAATCCCATTGTAAGAATCCCCTGGGGCACCTGTGTGACTGGTAGATTCTAGGGCTGTGCCCCAGACAGACCTAGTGAATCAGAATCTTCAGGGAGGGCCTTGGAATCTGATGTCTAACAACCCAGACAAATAGTACCACCTGGAAACACCAAACATTCAATTCCCTGGGAGCCTTGAAAGAACACTGATGCCTGGGTCTCATGCACTGGGCATTCCGATTTGATTGCTTTGGGGTCTTGGTGGACTGTGTGCAGGCATTGAGAACTTTCTTTTTTTTTTTAAAGCTGATTACAGAAATCAAATGTGTGCCAGAGTTGAAAACCACTAAAATAGAGAGTGAAAATTCAGACTTAAGTCAGTATTTCTCGGAATCAACTGGGGAGGGGGGAGTGGTATTTAAAATATAGATTTCTAAGCTCCAGCCTGCTGTATCTGACTTTCTGGTAGCAGGGGATGGGCTGGGCTGAGGGTGGATTAGAGAGAGTGAGACCCTAGGAACAGACGTTCCAGATGATTCTTCTGCATGCTGGATTTTGAGAACTACCCACCACGTGGTGTTTTCCCTTAGTAGGCATGAGTGGAAACAGCTGAATGACTGAAATGGAATCATTATTTCCTCTTCTGCTAAACCAGTCTGTTAGAAAAATATACTTCTTCATGTCCTGTTCGTAAATTCATTATTTGCTCTCTCTTGATTGGTACTGAGTTTCCAGAGAGTTGTCTCCTTTTTAATATGCTTTGATTTGACCTGGCAGAACTTTGTGGAGTTATTCTTGGGTTTTTGCAGGTCCACATGTACAGAAATGGGCAGACGATAAGACTGGGGGAAAGTGCTGTAGGATGCATTCAATCCAGCTGAGCAGGTTGTGGTTCAGCGTGGGTTTCTGTGTCCCCAGGGCTGTTAAACCCAAGGTCTGAGAAAGCTGGAGCTGACAAGGAGAAAGTAGAAGCTCACAAGATGAGAAGTTTTGCGGAGCTGTTCTGAAGACTACTGCTCTCAGATGGCGACCTTGCCCTCAGGGCTGGAGTCTTGTGTGCTTTTTGCTCAGCTCTACATTCCCTCCGCTGACGTGTGTCACATTCAACGGGGGCTCCATAAATAGTTTAGAAATGAGAATCTTTTCTACTGTGGCAACAGTGTAAGAGCAGTGTTTCATCTTCTCCATTAAGACATAGGGAGGGACTTCCCTGGCGGTCAGGTGGTTAAGAGTCCACCTTCTAATGCAGGGGATGTGAGTTCGATCCCTGATTGGGGGACTAAGATCCCACACGCCTCAGAGCAACTTAAGAGCCCGCACACTGCAATGAAGAGTGCAGCCAAAAAAAAAAGAAAAAACTAAGGGAAACAACAATTTCTTTAGAGAGCCCATCTAGGAAATTTATATGCACTAGGTCAGTGCAGAGATTTACCAGGTCCCCTTGGAGTGAATGAGTCCTCAGTCTGCAAAACCAGGTCATAAACTAACTGAAGGTGTTTTATTTGCACATGAAGAATCTGTTCCTCCCACTGGAGGTGGGAGGAGATTAAGTGTGGAAGCATAGGTAGGAAGAATCTCTGCACGTTGGCAATCCCATATGAGCCTCATCCAGAGGAAAGGATACCACAACCGCTGAGAGCTCATAGTAGTGGGTTTCTGTCTCTGCTCTGGAGATGGCTACATCAGGAAACCAAAGCCTGCTGGCATTAACAGTTAAGTGGTCAACCTCTCTCATGATCTACTTGATATTCAGCTCATCAATAAACTTGACACTTTGGTTTCTCTTGTAGCTTGCTCAGACCCTTGCTGTTCAAAGTGTGGTCCATGGACCAGCTGCATGGGCATCACCTGGGAGCTTGTTAGAAATGCAGACTCTCATGCCCCACCCTGCCCAGCCCTGTGCGTTGGGTTTGCCTGACAGTGTGGCATTCTCTTTCTCTGTATCATTCTCACGGATATTTAGTTAGTATGAGTCATTATCCATGGATTTGATTAACCTCAAGATACCAGCGAGTAGTTTGCTGAGCCCGTCAGGCTGAGGGCTGACCCTGGGCAGAGATGAATTCACCAAGGGAATGTCACTGAATGGGTGGCCAGTTGGCTTTCTTCAGGTGACTCCCTTTGTGTTATGGGCTGCCTTTGAATTTCAGCACTGACACCTGTTACCCGTTGCCTTAGATAACTGTATGGTGTGTATACTACAATGAGCTTGCCTCCTTTCCCGCTCATAAGCATATTTCTCCCATCCACTTGGACTGCAGCAGTTTCTGAGATTCTTTGCAGGAGTGAAGAAGGGAGCCTTACCTGTAGGGCACATTTGTCAGTAGATTATCATCATCATTTTAAAATGAATCAAAGTTCATACTTTATTCTGACTTCCTTAGTTTCTATCCTATGCCCTCTTTGTCTGCTCCAAGGTCTCATGGACGATCAGATCAGATCAGTTGCTCAGTCGTGTCCGACTCTTTGCGACCCCATGAATCGCAGCACGCCAGGCCTCCCTGTCCATCACCAACTCCCGGAGTTCACTCAAACTCACATCCATCAAGTCAGTGATGCCATCCAGCCATCTCATCCTTTGTCGTCCCCTTCTCCTCCTGCCCCCAATCCCTCCCAGCATCAGAGTCTTTTCCAATGAGTCAACTCTTCGCATGAGCTGGCCAAAGTACTGGAGTTTCAGCTTTAGCATCATTCCTTCCAAAGAAATCCCAGGACGGATCTCCTTCAGAATGGACTGGTTGGATCTCCTTGCAGTCCAAGGAACTCTCAAGAGTCTTCTCCAACACCACAGTTCAAAAGCATCAATTCTTTGGCACTCAGCCTTCTTCACAGTCCAACTCTCACATCCATACATGACCACAGGAAAAACCATAGCCTTGACTAGATGGACCTTTGTTGGCAAGTAATGTCTCTGCTTTTCAATATGCTATCTAGGTTGGTCATAACTTTCCTTCCAAGGAGTAAGTGTCTTTTAATTTCATGGCTGCAGTCACCATCTGTAGTGATTTTGGAGCCCAGAAAAATAAAGTCTGATACTGTTTCCACTGTTTCCCCATCTATTTCCCATGAAGTGATGGGACCGGATGCCATGATCTTCGTTTTCTGAATGTTGAGCTTTAAGCCAACTTTTTCACTCTCCACTTTCACTTTCATCAAGAGGCCTTTTAGTTCCTCTTCACTTTCTGGCATAAGGGTGGTGTCATCTGCATATCTGAGGTTATTGATATTTCTCCCGGCAATCTTGATTCCAGTTTGTGTTTCTTCCAGTCCAGCATTTCTCATGATGTACTCTGCATATAAGTTAAATAAACAGGGTGACAATATACAGCCTTGACAAACTCCTTTTCCTATTTGAAACCAGTCTGTTGTTCCATGTCCAGTTCTAACTGTTGCTTCCTGACCTGCATACAAATTTCTCAAGAGGCAGATCAGGTGGTCTGGTATTCCCATCTCTTTCAGAATTTTCCACAGTTTATTGTGATCCACTCAGTCAAAGGCTTTGGCATAGTCAATAAAGCAGAAATAGATGTTTTTCTGGAACTCTCTTGCTTTTTCCATGATCCAGCGGATGTTGGCAATTTGATCTCTGGTTCCTCTGCCTTTTCTAAAACCAGCTTGAACATTAGGAAGTTCACG
This sequence comes from Bos indicus x Bos taurus, assembly GCF_003369695.1. Lineage (NCBI taxonomy): Eukaryota > Metazoa > Chordata > Mammalia > Artiodactyla > Bovidae > Bos > Bos indicus x Bos taurus. The sequence goes on along the minus strand of NC_040098.1, from coordinate 40,284,588 downwards.
GTTCACATATTGCTGAAGCCTGGCTTGGAGAATTTTGAGCATTACTTAATAGCGTGTGAGATGAGCACAATTGTGCGGTAGTTTGAGCATTCTTTGGCATTGCCTTTCTCTGGGATTGGAATGAAAACTGACCTTTTCCAGTCCTGTGGCCACTGCTGAGTTTTCCAAATTTGCTGGCATATTGAGTGGAGCACTTTCACAGCATCATTTTTCAGGATTTGGAATACCTCAACTGGAATTCCATCACCTCCACTAGCTTTGTTCGTAGTGATGCTTTCTAAGGCTCACTTGACTTCACATTCCAGAATGTCTGGCTCTAGGTCAGTGATCCCACATACAATTTAGTCGTCATCTCTTCTCAGGCTCCTCTTGGCTATGTTTCTGAGACTTTCCTTGTTTTTGAGGAGTATTGCCAGACATAGGCTAAACATATCTGGTCATACACACTTAATCCTTCAACTGGGATTTAGGATTTCTCTGATGCTCTTCTTAGCGATTAGGCTGGGGTTATCCGTCTAGTCAAGGCTATGGTTTTTCCAGTGGTCATGTATGGATGTGAGAGTTAGACTGTGAAGAAAGCTGAGCGCCAAAGAATTGATGCTTTTGAACTGTGGTGTTGGAGAAGACTCTTGAGAGTTCCTTGGATTGCAAGGAGATCCAACCAGTCCATGCTGAAGGAGATCTGTCCTGGGATTTCTTTGGAAGGAATGATGCTAAAGCTGAAACTCCAGTACTTTGGCTACCTCATGCGAAGAGTTGACTCATTGGAAAAGACTGATGCTGGGAGGGATTGGGGCCAGGAGGAGAAGGGGACGACAGAGGATGAGATAGCTGGATGGCATCACTGACTCGATGGACGTGAGTCTGAGTGAATTCCAGGAGTTGGTGATGGACAGGGAGGCCTGGCGTGCTGCGATTCACGGGGTCGCAAAGAGTCGGACACAACTGAGCTACTGAACTGAACTGAACTGAACTGATGGGTTTTCAGGAGGATGACCACAGAAATAAAGTGTCCTTGTGTCAAGGGTATATACTGTCAATACGACTTGCCACCACTGTTGATGTTGGCTTTGATCACCTGACTGAGTTGGTGTTTGTCAGGATTATTCACTTCATTTTGGCCAGTGCACCGTAAGGCATGTTGAATCGAAGTTCTCTCACCAGGGATTGGACCTGTGCCCCCTGCACTGGAAGCTTAGAGTCAACCTCTGGATCACCAGGGAAGTCCCAACAGTGATTTCTTGACATCCTACATGTCTAACGTCCTACTAATCCTCCAGTCCTGCCAATTCTGTGTCTTACATAATGTAAGAAATGCTTACTTTTCTCCAGGCCCCTTGCTATCACCAGCATCATTTCTCACCTGGACTACTGAAACATATTCTTACTGAGAGGCACCTGCATTAAATTTTGCTTCTGTTCAGTCTATTTCTATGCCACAGCCAGGGTGATACTAAAAAAAAAAAATAAATTTCTGCTAATGTCAAGTTGCTTTAAAAAGCTTCCCATGGTCTTTTAGTTAAACTTTTAAACTTACAGATTTCTTCTCCATTGTCTGGTCTACCTCTTCAACCTAATCTCAGAGCAATCTTCTTCACCTTCTTTATAATCCAGCCGTATTGAATTCTGTAAGTCCTTCAAATACACCATGCTTTCCCTTCACCATGAAGGAACCTGTGGTAGATGATAGATTAAAAATAATTTTAAATTTAAACCATTTTTAGATTCTCTTCATATGCGCTCAGTAGCTTCAGCCTTGTCTGACTTTTTATGACCCCATGGAGCATAGCCTGTCAGGCTCCTCTGTCCATGGGATTTTTCAGGCAAGAATACTGGAGTGGGTTGCCGTGTCCTCCTGCAGGGGAATCTTTCCTACCCAGGGATCGAACTCACATCTCCTGCATTGACGGTGGATTCTTTACCTGCTGAGCAATCAGGGAAGCTCTACTTTTTGGGCTTCCTAGATGATGCGGTGGTAAAGAATCCACCTGCCAATGCAGGAGATGCAAGAGATGTGGGTTCAATCCCTGGGTTAGGAAGATCTCCTGGAGAAGGAAATGGCAACCCACTCCAGTATTTTTGCCTGGAAATTCCCATGGACAGAGGAGCCTGGTGGACTACAGTCCATGAGGTCACAAAGAGTTGGATATGACCAAGCAACTGAGCACACAGACCGTACTCGGCGTATACTAGAGAAGCTCAGTAAAGAAACTTGAGTTGACAGGAATTCCTGGTGGTCCAGTGTTTAGGACAGGACAGAGGTCTAGGGTTTGCTCCCTGGTTGGGGAACTAAGATCCGCAAGCTGCTTGGTGGGCCAAAAAAAGAAAAGAAACTTGGGTTGGATTGAGTTGTTTTGTCAAGTAAAGAATTTAAGAAAAGTATCTTTCTGTGTCTGTAATTCTGGTTTTTTATATAACCCTCCTATCTCCATATCCATGGCCATACCACTACTGCCATCATGACTGCTGCTCCAGTGCATTCTCCTGGAAGTTATCATTTAGTCTGTGCTGTCCACAGGCTCTGTGTATGATTTTCTGATTTTCACAGAAACTGTGCATGACAGTTATCTGAGACCAAGCCTCAGAGAGGCTAGGAAACTTCCTCTAGATGAGATACCTAATATTCAGTGGAGCTAAGATTTGGATTCAGCATTGACAGATTCAAAAGTCTATGTTTTTTTTTATGGTATGTTGATTTACTTTATGATAATGTGGTTTAACCTAGGTGTTTCTGATTTCAAATAACTGAAATAAATTTGGGCTAGCTTTAACAGGAAAGAATTATTATAAGGACAAGGCATGTCTTAAGAAACAAAGATAGGAATGCAGCCGGCTTCTGGAAGCAACTGGAACTGAGAACTGGAGAATCACCATTTTCTTTCCCTGGCTCTTTTCTTACCTCCTCTCTTGCACCCTGCTTTATTGCTTCCTCTCTAGTTTGTTCTGTTGTTTGTATACATGATGGAATATGGCTACCATACAGTTTCAGCCAAACAGAGAGATGTCTGTCCCTAAATCCAAATTCCACATTCCTGATAGAGAAAATCTGGTTGGCTCTGCTTCAGACATCCATCCATCTGGGCCCAATCAGCTTTTAGCTAAAGGAGGCAGAATTACATCAACCACACCTGGCTGCCATGGGGTTTGGAGACACCATCCTTTGCTGGTAGGAATGTCTGACTCTGGTCTTTTTCTCACTCACATTGTTTGACTACAACTGATTCTGGGTACTCTAATTGTTACATGGGAAAGTCTAAAGGTTCCCCTTCAGCTTCGACCCATGATTATAGCTCTTTGAAGAGAAATTAGGACTAGAGTAGGCTTGGCCAGTATGTTGTCATATCAGTGATCATCATGTTTTGAGGTACATCATCATTGTCCCCTAATCTTGTTCTTTCCAGCTCAATTGGCTCTACACAGACAGACGCACATGCGCACAGACACACACACGCACACACACTCTTACATTGGAGTATGTTTACAGTTTCTGCTCAGAAGAAACGACATGCCTCCTTGGAACTCAACTTCTGCCTTAAGCTGCAATGGCAACAATTCCACTGACTCTTTGCCAGTGTAAAACGAGTAAAACTATCTTCCAACCTATTGTCTTTACTGTCTCTTTATGATAATGCTGAGTGTCCTTTCCCCTGTAGTCACTAATTATCAGGAAGTGAGTTCCACTTCTCTCACTGAGCACAGTGTAAATTCACCTGGGATTCTTAGGGCACCAGTGGTCACCGACTCTTTTCTCACTTGGAGCAGCTCCCGAGGAAAGAGGTCAAATCTCAGCACCCAGTTATGCATGTGTATACCTTCTATATATTCTTCTGTAGCTGTAAAGAACAACTCAGGGGGAAACATTGATTGTTACATTTTTTTGGTAGGTGGCCCAAACTTAATGAATATTAAGTGTTCCAAAAATTTCTTTGCAGATCAGTGGTTTAGAATTTGGAACTCACTTTACTATGGAAACAATAATACACTTGCTAGTTTCGCTCTCTAGCCAAAATATAAATGATCATTTGGTCTACAACACAGCTGAAATGGTTTCCTTGCCCTTCAAGTGAGAGTCTGGACTCTTCTGTGTCTAAAGCTCTGAAATCACTAGCTTCCTGAATACCAATTCCCCTGCATTTCTCTAGTTTGATTCTCTGTGGACCTCCCTTTTTTTTCTCAGTCTAAAGAAGAAGGGAGAAACCGAGGAGGGGTACAGGTGAATGATAGGTGTGGGCTCTAGGTATTGAAGGATGCCAGGGGTACTAGATGGCACAAAAGGAAGGGGAGGGTGGAAATGAGTGACTTTGATGTCCTTTGTGACTCTCATAAGAAAGATCGGAAAGTAGGGGGTGGGGTGGTGGAGGAGTAGAAGGAGAAGGATAACTGCACCATTTGATAAATAGGTGTTGTCATTAGTCAATGCCTGTGTGTAAAATATTTATTAGCTATTTCTTGTCATATGCAGTTGTTCTTTGCCTTCAATTAGCCTGCAGTAAATTAAGAATGAATTTTACAGTATCCCCCACTGGTTTAGCCTTTGAGTTGTTCTTTGCCTTCAATTAGCTTGCAGTAAATTAAGAATGAATTTTACAGTATCCCCCACTGGTTTAGCTGAATTCCTGAACCCTCCTCCAGCCAGGTAGCGAAAGGTATGCACTGGCCTCTAATGGCACGGCCATGTTAGGTCAGCACTGTGTCTTCATGGCGCTCCTGCATAGGTGGCTTTAACAGATGATTTCATTCTCTTTTTTGGCTTGGACCTAGACAGCTTTACATTCTCAGCAAAACAGATGGACAACAAGGGTGAAACAGGATCTCATACTAAAATAGTCTTTTGAGTCATCCTCTTTTGACTGTTCACTCTTCCAGGAAACTTGCCCCTTCCTTCTTGCAGAAGGCTACTGCTGAGAAGTAATGCACTCCGTTTCTGAACTTTCTTTTCAGTGTAACGTTTTCTATTTTTTTTCTTGGTCGAGATGGAGCTTTTGCTAAGCTAGAAGTATTGTCTAATTTGTTTTGGCATAACACCTGGATTTTTGCCCGAGGTAAAGATTTAAAAATAGAATTAAACATTTTATGTCAACCTTCCATTTTTGTCCTCTTTCCAAAAAAGATTCCAATTTGAGAACAAGGGGAGCTTGATTTCACATACAAGTTTATTTTGGGAAGCAAGGGTTAGATCACTTGACGAGGTTATTATGTTCTAGTTCTTGTTGTGACAGTAACTGCCTCTTGGACCCCAGGAGAGTCTGCTCATTTTTCAGTGCTCAGTTTTTTCATCTGTAAAAGGGGAATGATACTATTTCACCTGAAAGGTGGTTGTGTGTATTCAATGAGAGGATATTTGTGAAGGCACTCAGATGAAGTCACATTGCTGTAGTAACCTAGGTTTTGATTAGTTCTTAGAGGTTAGAACTATCTTCCTCTATAATGAAATAGTTTATAATATATTGTAGCAAGGATTCATTTGTTTAAAGATTTATTTGTTCTTAAACTAGGATATTGTGCTCAATGCCTTTCATTCAGTCCTTGCAGAAAAGAGGAAGTAATGTACACGCCATTGTCATTTCATCTTTTGTTTGGTTTTCTGTTCATTCATTCATTCATTTATCCTGAGGTATAATTGACATATCACATTATATTGGTTCCAGGCATACAACATAATAATTAAATTTTTTTTTTTTATTGTTGACCATTTGATCTTTCTTGAATGCAGTGTGAAATCAAGGATAGCATGATTCAGGGCATGATGTGGCTCACATTGACTCTGCTTCTTTGGGGCATTTATTGCTACCATGTTTTCTTATAATAAGCAGGCATAAGCTGATGTCAGAGGAACATCTGGAGCCATCTAAATTGTTAAACTGAAACAGTCAGCATGAACAGGCAGGCGGCCACCCAAGTCTACCATGTTCTTTTGAGGATGATGGTATCTGATTTCTGTTTCCTCATTTCCATTTTGGTAGCTAGAGGTAAGTACTGCAGATGCTATATTGTCCAAGATCCTCTAGGAGTATGTATAAAAACTGCAGGTTAAAAAGTTTGGAAGTTTTTTTTTAGAACTTAAGTAACAATGTCATTACACGGGTCACTCTGAAAAGTTTTGCCTCTGTTGATCAAAGAGCGTACAGTTTTTTAGATTGATGATTCTCCAAACCGAGGGGTGTGTGTGTGCATTAGGTCATGGAAAGGAAACCGATTCTTGACCAGGGCCCCCTAATCCCAATAGAATGGTCTAGGAGCCTTGTACCCACGCTTGTACCATTTGTCTTGTTTCATTCTCATCCTGACAAGGAAAGGTGAGTGAGTCTCCCCTGCTTACCCCATTTCTCAGTTTGCTGTGTTAACGTCTCACACGATGGAATGGTTTCTTTATTCACTAATGCCTATCAGAGCAGTTATATATACCCTTTTATTGACATATAAACACTACTATGTCTAAAACAGGAAACTAATAAGAACTACTGTATAGCACAGGGAACGCTACTCAATGATCTGTGATCTGTGATGACCTGAATGAGAAGGAAATCTAAGAAAGAGTGGATATATGTTTATATAGTAGGGGATGTAGCTCAGTGCTAGAGCGCATGCTTTGCATGCATGAGGTCCCAGGTTCAATCCTTGGCATCTCCACATGGTTCTGTTTTGGCTTCCCTGGTGCCTCAGAGAGTAAAAAATCTGCCTGCAGTGCAAGAGACCTGGGTTTGATCCCTGGGTTGGAAAGATCCCCTGGAGAAGGGAATGGCTACCCACTCCAGTATTCTTGCCTGGAGAAGCCCATGGACAGAGGAGACTGGTGGGCTACAGTTCATGGAGTCGCAAAGAGTTGGGTACAACTGAAATGACTTAGCACACACACATGTAACTGATTCACTTTGCTGTACAATTGAAACTCACACAGCATCGTAAAGCAACTGTACTCTAAATACTTTTATTTTTAGATAAAATTTGAAAGTTTTAACATATCACTAAAAAGCCTTTTTGAGTTTAAGAAAGCCCTGGACATTAACAACAATTAGGAGTAAAATTAGGGTTGACTTTCTGTGATTATCTTTTGCTTTTATAATAGCTTGAACAAGTTTTGTAAGTGAGTCATTTTCGGTTTATTAATCAAATGCCTCTGCTGGAGCAGTTTTCTGCCATCAACAAAGCTTATCTGTTGTCCATCTTTCTACACGTACTCACGCAATTTCTTTTCCCCAACCTCCTCCCTGTTGGATTCTCACACTTCTATCCACTCGGTTCCTCCTCTGCTACAGGGCGGGGCTCACACAGCTGCCTTCCTGGATCCGGCTGGCACTGCTCTCACCTGCATAGATGTCTGTCTTTTCTTACACCACCTGAAGGCTTATTTACCTTTGTAGTCCCAGCACTTAATAAATAACCTGGTCAATAATAGCAGCTTAATAAATATTTACTGAATAAAAGAATGAGTGTTATAATAGAGCAAGATCCTCGTACTAAGGGAGGAAGACCAGAGGAGGCCATCTATCAAGATGCCGGAGAAGGTAGATAGAGGGAGGGGGTCCCAGAAAAGGGACACCTTGGGTGACATTTTGGTAAATGAGGAGTTCTTCATCAGGTGAAAGAGGCGGGGAAGAATTGCCTGGGCTTGGGAACTTCTGTGTGCCTGAAAATAGCTTAGCATGGCTGGAATTTAGATGCAAAGTGAAGTGGGCAGAAGATGAGTCTAAAAGGGTAGATAGGTTGCATGTTACTTTGAACTTTGTGCCAATTTCAATTGTTTAGGTTATTAACCAGAATTACCTCTGTGATCCGCTGGGTCAATCGGTTAATACCAGCTGGGATTAGATCTCATGAGGTCATTTGATTAGATGACTTATTATTTAATTAATTTTTGCACAACAATTCTCTGAAGGTAAATGGATGGGCATATCTGTCCGTGTTTAAGACATAAGTTTGCTGAAATCACAAACTGAAATCTTAGAAGTTTTAGGGGACTCTTCTCAACTTAGAGGTAAAAATATTGGAGTCTTTAAATGGACTATGTCATGAGAGAACTTTGTAGCTGAATTTATATTTTAATGAGTCTTTCCTGTATATCCATTACCAATCATTTAAAAATGCAGGTACATAAGATTATTTTCTGAAATAAGATTATTTTCTATAGTGATGACTTTTGTGAAGGTTCAAAGAGATAAAGTATACAAAATGCTTAGTACCAAGTACCTTGCCTGGTACACAGTAGATGCTCAATACTATAATCTATTCCTTCCTCAAACACACCAGGCCTGAGGGAGTTTTCACTTTACCTTTATGAACTTTCAGGAGAAACTTTTAATACAACAGCCTGCCTGCAAGTGTATCTTTGCTGAAATATCAGCTGGTTCTTTTGTAAAAGTTTGGAATTTCTTTGGTGTTTTTAAACAAGATTTCCTCTCTTAAATGTGCTCATTGTTTGTGTCTTAGATTGCCAAGATTTGATTTGAGTACAGAGTCTTCAAAGCGTTGGTGGGACTAAATATTTTAGCAGATGCTTGCATTTGAAATACTTCTAACCCCTTTCATGTCCAGGTTTCAGTGAATCATGCCGAGGCACTCTTGACGTGCAAGACAAATGTGTTTCTCTTGGATTTGAAGCACAGAGGGTTTGCCTGATGCTTATGAATGTTTACTAATGCAGAGGAGAAATTGAGATGCCAGGTTGGAAAAATAAAAACTTGAATGAGGTGCTTGCTGGGCACCATTCAGGAGTATTGTATGTCTTTGGGTTTTTTTTTTTTTTTGATTAAATTCCAAGCTGGCACAATCCATCTGTCTGTTAAAAATAATTAGTTGCCTTGTTTTCTACTTAGAGATGTAACAGTTCCAGATTTGCAAGTGAGAATTCTTTTGCAACATGAGCCATTGTCTGGGGGTTAGATTTTAGGTGAGCAGTGCAGGTTACCCAGTCACATCACCAAGTAAGTCCTCTTTCAGGGAGCATTTCTTTGGAGACGTGCAATTTTCCAAACGCCAATGACTAGAAATAGAATTATTAAATTGGCCTAAAGCAAAGTAAAACTAGAAAAAATATCAAAAGTAGAGTTTTTTTAGATTACATTCCTTAATCATAAGCCAATTAAATTAGAAATTAATAATAAAAATATGATGCCCTCCCACCCCCAAACCACTGGGAAACTAAGAAACTCTTCCAAATAAACCTTTGATAAAAGAATAAAGAGAAAGCAATAAAAAATTGCACTTATCCAAATTTTTAGGGCATAGCATATACCCAAAACTTTACTCAAAGGAGAACTTATTAAAGAACTGATAAAGTTTTAAAAGTTGGAATTAATGTAATGAAGAAAAAACAGAGAAAAAGGCTAAATAAGATTTTAAAAGCTGGAAAAAATATACACAGTTAGGAATGAGGAAACAGACACAACCACATAAAGCAGGGACTTTGGAGAAATTATAAGAATTATACATGAAGACTATGCACAAAACTATAGAAACAAATCAAAAATATTGAAGAAATGGACACTTTTATAAGTAAAACATGAAAGATCAATATTGACTCATGTAGAAATTTTAAACAGATAATTAGTATAGAATTTCCAGTTTGTGCTGGTGGTTGTTTTCCATTTGGCATTGGTTCTGGACTTTAAGGAAATATTATTTTTAAATACACTAAAATAAGATGAGAGGATGAGATGGTTCGATAGCATCACTGACTCAGATGAGAGGATGAGATGGTTCGATAGCATCACCGACTCAATGGACATGAATTTGAACAAACTCCAGGAGATAGAGGAGGACAGAGAAGTCTGATGTTTTTCAGTCCGTGGAGTTTCAAAGAGTTGGACATGACTTAGTGACTGAACAACAACAAAATAAAACGAGGTAGAAGTCTTCCTCCTTATAACTTGAGGATTTACTGTGGTCTCCTCGCATAGTATGTGAGAGGTATGTGTTGAAAAGAGTGTTTGCACTTTAACACATGTTTAAATGTGAAAGATGGTGCATGTAACCCTGTCTTCCCCACCAATTCTCTCCAAATCCAAGTTAACTTATGCCTCTCTCTGGAGAACAGTGTTCAGAGCTCTCACTGAGAAAATGAAATACGTTCCAGCATTGGTGGCTGAGGACAACGAACTCAGTCCAGTCTTCAGGGAGTGGGAGAACTTGGTGCTGCTCACCCTGTCAGCTCCTTAGTGGACTACTTGTGCCAAGACCCCCACTGTGGCCTATGAAAAGCATGAAGCTGCCAGGCTGACTGCTGGTGAGGCGGGTGGCAAGTGTAGCAAGCTTGACTGCTCCTGATACGGTAGTTTTGTCACTTGCAGGGTGCAAATCTATAGCTATTTATTTTATTGTTGACAACTTTAACATTTATTGTGGGACAATCCCGTTTGGCAGAAAATGAGCTAAAGGAATGCAAAGTGTAATGAAAACTTAAGTAGCAAATTTGTTTCTTTTATTTTTTTCAATTTATTATTACTTATAAACTTTAAATTTTATATTGGAGTATGCTGCTGCTGCTGCTAAGTCGCTTCAGTCGTGTCTGACTCTGTGCGACCCCATAGACGGCAGCCCACCAGGCTCCCCCGTCCCTGGGATTTTCCAGGCAAGAACACTGGAGTGGGTTGCCATTTCCTTCTCCAATGCATGAAAGTGAAAAGTGAAAGTGAAGTCGCTCAGTCGTGTCCGACCCTCAGCGACCCCATGGACTGCAGCCCACCAGGCTTCTCCGTCCATGGGATTTTCTAGGCAAGAGTACTGGTGTAGGGTGCCATTGCCTTCTCCGATATTGGAGTATAGCCGATTAATAATGTTATGATAGTTTAAGTGCACAGCATAGCAACTCAGCCATACATATACATGTATCCACTCTGCCCCAAACTCCCCTCTCATCCAGGCTGCCATATAACTTAGAGCAGCGTTCCCTGTGCTATACAGTAGGTTCTTGTTGGTTTCCATTTAAAATATAGCAGTGTGTACATATCTGTCCCAAAGTCCCTAATGTCCTTTCCCCGTTCCTTTGCCCCAGTAACCGTAAGTTTGTTCTCTAAATCTGTGAGTCTGTTTCTCCTTTGTAAATAGGAGATTTATATCATATAAAATTCATTTGTATGACATTTTTAGATTCCACCACATATAAATGGTCATCATATGATATTTGTCTTTCTCGGTCTGACTGACTTTAGTGTGATCATCTCTAGATCCATCCATGCTGCTGCCAATGGCATGCTTTCATTCTTTTTTATGGTTGAGTACTATTCCACTGTATATGCATACCACATCCTCTTTATCCATTCATCTGTCCATGAACATTTAGGCTGCTTCTGTGTCCTCACTATTGTAAATAGTGTTGCAGTGAACACTGGGGTATATCTATCTTTTTGAATTGTGATTATCTCTGGATATATGCCTAGGAGTGGCATTGCTGGATGATTTGGTAGTTCTGTTTTTAGTTTTTAAGCTACTTCCATATTATTCTCCATAGTGGTTGTACCAGTTTACATTCCTACAAACACTGTAGGAGGGTTCCCTTTTCTCCACACCCTCTCTACCATTTACTATTTGTATACTTTTTGATGATGGTCTAGTCAGGTTTTTCTTATTGCAGCCCAGCTGATTTTGAGACGCTCTTGTATGTATGAAACAGAACCAAGATGACATGTCTCCAACTTTTTGAAAACTTTTGTTATCAAGGCAGACATAACTGGGTAATCATTTCTGGGTCATATTTTGACTTTCCATTTATCAATAGTTTGACCACCATGTCACCCTGAACGAATCTCTGGCATAGTTTTTTTTTTTTTTTTTTCATATTTTGTAATGTTCTTAGCCTTATTTCATATTGTGTCTTATTCTTAGTTCTTATATTCAGTACTGTCAATAAATGTTGAAAGATGAGCCCTGTTAGATCCAGCAGAAAAATGTGAATGAAATGGTAGGTCTTTGGAAATGACAAGTAACCAAATTCTCAGTGGCAGAATACCATGACCTTTGCATTAAATTTTTCTCATGGAGAGAGAATGACACCTCTTGCAGAAGTTGGTTTCCCAATACTTGTGTTCTTTCATCTGATTTATTAAAACTGAACAAATCATTAACAAAATTTTTTTAAAAGTTTTAATCTAGGCATATACCCTGAGGAAACCAAAATTGAAAAAGACATGTATCCATTGTTCATTGCAGAACTGTTTACAACAGCTAGAACATGGAAGCAACCTAGATGTCTATCACAGAGAATGAATAAAGAAGTAGTGATACATATCCACAATGGAATATTACTCAGCCATAAAAGGAACACCTTTGAGTCAGTTCTGATGAGGTGGATGAACCTAGAACCTATCATACAGAGTGAAGTGAGTCAGAGAAAGATAAATATAGTATTTTAATGCATATATACAGAATCTAGAAAAATGGTACTGAAGAATCTATTTACAGCAGCAGTGGAGAAACAGACATAGAGGATAGACTTATGGACATGGGGAGAGGGGAGCAGAGGGTGAGATGGATGGAGAGAGTAATGTGAAAACTTGTATTAACCGTACGTAAAATAGGTAGCCGACGGGAATTTGCTGCATGGTTCAGGAAACTCCAACGGGGCACTTTATCGATCTAGAGGGTGGGATGGGGTGGGAGATGGGAGGGAGGTTCAAAAGGGAGGGGATATATGAATACCTATAGCTGATTCATGTTGAGGTTTGACAGGAAACAACAAAATTCTGTAAAACAATTATCCTTCAATAAAAAAACAGAAAAAAGTTTTAATGCAGCATGTAATCAGGATGTCAAGACTAATGGCTGTTACTAACAGAGTAAAGCAGGTGAAAAGAGTAATTTCAGTAGCATCAGAATGAATCTAATTTTTCTTTAATTAATTTTCTAAAAAGAAAATCCATTTGTTGATTTCCTTATTATATAGGACTAGAGTGTATGTTTTATGTGTGTATATATATATATAGTGTTACATATTACATATTATATAATATGTTTTATATAAGTATCTTATATATATCTAGTAATCTAATATGTATATTTCTATATATATATATATTCTTTTGGCTAAGTATGCTTTAGATTTATTTTGGTCTTGCTTTTACATGACTTTAGGTATGTTACAAGTTAATACAATGCCTACAGTTTGGATTACTTACCATTAATGTCGAGATTTTGTTTGCCTGGGGTCACAAAGAGTCAGACATGACCTAGCAACTGGAGAACAATAACAAAGGAAAGTCTGTAATTCAGATTAGGAAATTCTCTCTTGTGGCGAAGGTCAACATGACTGCAAACTCTGGTGAACAATTTATAGTATTATGTTTATCATTGTTCAGAAAGATAAAAAGTGTTTTTGTAGATTGCAGTGACTGGATTTTACTTCTCAGTCCGAGATCTCACATGTTACATCTACTTTTTGTAGTCTAAAAGAAGCAGTTCCTTCTTAGGTTTATATGAGGACTCTTCTTTTACCTACCTTATAAATACTGGTGTTTCTATGGGTTCTCTTATTTGAATTTTTTCTTTTTTTCTCTCCTTTCTCCTTGCTTCTAAGATTAATAACACTTAACAACACTGAGCGCGTTCCTGTTGTGTATCAGGGCAGGGCCATGCTGTACAGCTGAGCAGGTTGTGTAATGTCCAGGAAGTGACATTCACTGCCCCACCTTCAAGACTCATATAATGCCATCAGACACTGTGCTAGCTACTTTACAAACCTCTCACTGAGCCTCACCACAACCTGTGAGATGAGTATCATCATTCCTCTCTTATGCATGAATGAACTGAGTTTTGAATATGTTAAATAACTTGTTTGAGGGCTTCCCTGATAGCTCAGTGGGTAAAGAATCCACCTGTAATGCGGGAGACCCCGGTTCGATTCCTGGGTCGGGAAGATCTGCTGGAGAAGGGATAGGCTACGCATTCCAGTATTCTTGGGCTTCCCTTGTGTGGCTCAGCTGGTAAAGAATCTGCCTGCAATGTGAAAACCTGGGTTGGGAAGATCCCCTGGAGAAGAGAAAGGCTATTCACTCCAGCATTCTGGCCTGGAGAATTCCATGGACTGTATAGTCCATGGGGTTGCAAAGAGTCGGACATGACAGAGTTTTGAATATGTTTAAATAGTTTGTTTAAGGTTACGTAATAATGAGCGGGTGATAGTTTGTGTATGTGTGGAAAGTCCCTTTGTCGCTCTACAGCATGCTACCTTTTGTGGGTGATCTTAGCTCTTGTTAATCTCATTCGTGGTCACCACCTAAATGATGGTAATTCCTAAAAGACACTCCACTCTGGATCTCTGTTGATGGCTTACTGGACAAGTCTTCCATATGTCCTAGAGACACCTCAGATTCTACAGGTTTTAAATCATTTTCCTTAATGATGGCTTAAGGAAAGCCATCCTTTTTGGCTGCTTTACTCTTACTCTCAGTTAGTGGTACTGGCAACCTGGGCTCTTCTTTCTCCCTCATCCCCTACATCCAATCAGGGATCAGGTCCCATTCAGTTCTGTTTCTGAGATCTCCCTCCATTTGTTCCTTTCTTTACCCTGCCATTTGCCGCTACATTAGTTCAAACCCTCACTCTAATTCTGCCCTCATCTGCTCTGTCTGAATTATGAAAAGCATCACCCGAAGTCTGACAACTGTAAGCGTTTATACTGGCTTGTGCCTCTGACTGGTTCATCTTTTCCCACCTTCTCCACTTGGCTACTTGAAGTGTCAGCTTTAATTCATGTTCTCAGGGAAATCTCCCTCGATTCTTTTCACCAGCCCCTTTCCTTTAGTTCATGTCTTCACTGTGCTTCCAAAGCACATCATGTTTAAGTCTCTCATATCATGTACACACACACCATAGTACCCTGATAATTGATTTGCTTGTCTGACTCCTTCCCTGGATTGAAAGCTCTTTGAGGACAGGGCCCATGTCCAACTTGTGTCTGTCCTCCTAGCATCTAGCAGCTTGTCTGGGAGGAGATCAATACATGCTTGAGAGGCTGGGGCACACTGTGGATTCATGAGGCGTTCTGAAAGAGTTTTGATTACTGTAACTTTGTCATATGGTTTGGAATCAGGAGATGTGATTTCCCCAGCTTTGTTCTTTCACAAAATTGCTTTGGCTATCTGGGATCTTTTGTAGTCCCATGCAAATTTTGGGATTGTTTGTCCTATTTCTATGAAAAAATGCCATTGAAATTTTGATAGGATTGCATTGAATTTGTAGACTGCTTTGGGTAGGATGGACATCCTAACAATATTAATTCTTCTAGTCCATGAGCATGGAATGTCTTTCTACTTATTTTTGTCTTCTTCAATTTCTTTTATCAGTGTCTTGTGGTTTCAGTATATAGATCTTTCACCTCCTTGGTTACATTTGTTCTTAGATATTTTATTCCAGATCTGAAAGAGTTGTTCACATAATACTATAGTGTTCTACATGTTCATTTAGTCCTATTAAAAGTTGAATGCAGATTTTATAAACTTGAAAATAATCAATGCTGATATTATTTAATTACACAATGTATTTTTTCTTTCCATCTGCCACTTGCAGCAGCAGATAGCATGATTATTGCTTAACCCATATTTTCATTCATGTTAGCAGCAGCTTCATCCCTTATTCTGTTGACAAGAGATTATAGCTTAATTGCCTGGTAACTGAAAAAGTAGACTCTGTATTGAACTTTGGTTTAAGGCACCAAAGTTTTGTACTGGCATTGATGAATAAAGTAACCTCTTAAAAGGTGCTTTGTTTATCTTTCCTGATTCCTGTCCATCAGTAATGTTCACTACACCAAGAAAATACCTTGAGATTGATTATCTCAGAACCTATGATAGGCAGATCTGAGTTTTGATTACTATAACTTTGTAATATAGTTTGAAATCAGGAGATGTGATTTCCTCCAGCTTAGCTCTTTCACAAAATTGCTTTGGCTATCTGGGGTCTGCTAAAGCATTTACACTGGTAAATGCAAAATTTGAAGTTAGACACCTGTGGGGCAGTTTTCATTAACAAATACCTTTTTCATCTAATACAGATTTAGGTCTCATTCCAGCTTTGCCCATACCTGGTTGAAGTTGACCCCTTAAATCTCCCTGGACATTAGTTTCCTCATCTTTAAAGCTAAATGCCTGGGCTAAACTAGCTAGAAGGACTTTTCAAGCTCAAATATCCTTCAGTTCTATTTTTTGGGACTCTGTTGTATGTTCTCTTACTGTAATCTTATCTCCCTTGTCCTCCTTCCCTTCCTCCCCCACTAGAAGATTGGTCCTCCTCCCAACTGAGCGACTGAGCACACACACACACACCCCTACAAGTACTTGAAAATCATTTCCAAAAATACTGGTCATAACCTGTCATTTAGAACTCTGATAATGGTTTAAGTGGAAGTCCATGAAAAGAGATGTTTATCAACCTTGAAAACCTGTTTTTATTAAAAAAAAATCTGCTTTTGTGAAACTAGCTTTTTCAAATGAATTATCCTTTAAATCAAGAGTTTTCTATTACATACCGTACTGTACTGGGTTGAATAGTATCCTCTAAAATTCTTTTCATTACCTAAGAATGTGACTTTGTTTAAAAATAGGGTCGTCATTTGTAATCAAATGAAGATGAGGTCATACTGGATTATGACAGGCCCTAGATCCCATGACTAGTGTCTTTATAAGAAAAAATATAAGAGAGATGTGGACAAAGAGACATGCAAGGGAAAAAGCCATGTGATGATGGAGGCATCAGTGAACCGATGCAGCCACAAGCTTAAGACCAAAGACCGCTAGCAACTGTCAGAGGCTAGGAGAAAGACACAGAGGTTTTTCCTCACAGCCACCAGAAGCAACCAACCCTGCTGACACCCTGATTTTGGACTTCTGGGCTCAAGAACTGTAGGAGAATGATTTTCCGTCGTTTTCAGTCACTCAAACAAAAACAAAACTAGTCCTCCTGTCTGTCCTGCCATCATACACAGAGATACACTGTGTTCTTCCGCACTTGGCTTTGACCTCAAGGTTTTCTTCAACATGGAGAGCCCAGAGGCAGTTTGCTTGTGTCCTTTGGCACCGTGCTGACTGCTGATCCTTCACTGGCAGGCTCAGTATTCCTTCCACAAAGGGCTGCGAGTCCCTTCCTTTTAGGAAGCACATTCCTGACTGTGGTTGCAAAAGTCGAGTGAGGGTGCCGCACAGAAAGGTTCCCCTGTCTGGGCAGGGACATTTCTAAACTGCGACGTTCGACAAAGTTGGGACTGTGACGGTGACCCGTGGGGGTGTGGGGAGTGAGTCGGTAGGTAACCTGTTAAAGACGTCGCACAAACTAAGTGTCTGAGGTTTTGGAGTGAAGAAGACCTCATAAGACCTCCCCCTGCCTCCCCCCGGCCCGCAACACACACCACCCCCGCAGCTTCTGGATTACTCTGTTACACTGTCTTTAGCTGGAGTACTACCTGTTAGGTTACTAAGCAGTCCCTATGTAATTTGTTGGCAAAGCACTTCCGGCAAAATCAGTTTTTTTCCTAAAAGTGTGCCTGTGTTACAGGAGGTCCATGAAGACTGTCCTGATTTGATTTGCCTACGTTCTAATTTTATCATTAGATGCTAAAGGACAAATCAGGTACACGATGTTTTTAGATGAGACGTGCGTGGGGACTGGCTCTACAGAAGCAAGTGTTCTGGCAGGGTGGGAAGGCAGGTCTGGGTCGTTAGAAACAAGAGACTGAAAGGGCTGGGAGGGAAGGGAAAGACAGGTGTCCCGGGAGGACGCGTGCAGAGGAGAAGCAGCAAGTTCTGAAAGCCAGTTAGGTGAAGAAGTGTCCTGGTCTGGGAGGAAGGAAGGATACCAGGGGCTGATGATGCTGATCGTCCTGCCCTGGCTGTCTGCAGCAGGCGTCCCAGGAGGACAAGAGAGAGGTCTTGCTAAGCGGAGCGAGCACAGGAGGGCCGGACTGCTGGGGCGCGCCGGCCGCCGGGTTCGGACAGGGTTAAGACCATCACCTGCAGCTGAAGTGCGACCCAGATGGGAAGTAGGAAGTGCGCGCCTGAGCTTCCTGTATAAATAAACGCACGGCTCTCGTCCCTGCTGCTGCTGCTGCTGCTGGCGGTGCTGCGCCCCGCGCTCTGAGAGGTTCCCCGGGCAGCGCAGCTGCACCCCGAGGCAGGAGGCGGTTCGAGGGACTCCTCCTCCCTCTCCGGCCGGATCTGTCTGGAAGCCCGAGCCCTGTTGCAATCCTGCAGAGCGCAAAGCTGTCAGCCGCAGAGCAGGGCGGAAGACGGAGGGCATGGAACAGCCGTTCCTCCCCGGGGTGCGAGCGGCCCCGGCTGGCGGTGCGCGCGAGGGAGGCTGCTGAGAAGCCCGGCGTCGGCCGGGAGGAACGGAGCTCTCCGGCCAGGTAGGTTTAGGCAGCTTTTAAAGTGCTGCGGGCATTGCAAGACAGCGGTGGGTTGGACTAAGAAAAGAAAAAGGGACGGGAGACTCACTCTGATATCTGGGTTGTTTAGCTTTATTTTCTGCCTCTCGTACTGAAACCATGCAGAATCGGATTCATTCTGAATGCCTGAAACACCTGTGAACTTTACAATAATAGCTCTCCGTTTACAGGCAAAAAGGAACGAGCTTAATTTATTGTAAAACTAGTCTCTGCAGAATGTATTGTAAAATTCAAGATCAGAGCAGACCTCCCAGTATCTACAGCTGGAGACCAGAGTAGGCAGAATCTCAGATACTTACCTTCTGCTGTTTGGGAATGCATGCCAGTAGGTTGATATACCTACATATGGATAAGATGTTATCCGTGGGATCTTGGTCCTACATTCTGCTGATTATTTTGTTGTGTAATTGCTGATAAAACAGGGTGAAACTTTGATCTTCCACTGCTGTTCTCAAGTTGAAGTTAAAATGAAACTGATCCCTCTATCAGTGCAGAAAAGATATCTTTAGCTGACCCCTTCCAGGGTACCTTTTGTTTTTCTTACAAGGAGTTTCAGAGATTCTGTTGTCAGTCCACTCTTGAATGTACTTCTCACATTTAGATTTCTCAGAAATGATTTCCCCTCTGGCAATATGTTCTCTCTTCATGCTTGCACAACAGTCTCACTTTTTTCTTACTTTCTGTTGCATGTATCATATCAAAATATTAGCTAAGGCTGGCGGTAAGGCTGGCAGTGTTCTTCTGATTTGGCATTTCTGGAGGTTTATTTGAATGTTGCCAGATGTGAATTAAAGAACAATGTATCTAACATTTCTGAAGCAGCCAATTGAGGGTGTCTAGGCCCGAAGCAAAATAAATGAACCTTGCCATGACTCAGTTTTTAGGGCGCGGATAAAGAGGCAAAAGGAACCCAAGCCAGTCTTCAGTGAGTTGCTGGCTAAAGTATCGGAGTACTGCAGCTTTCACTGAGATGAGCCTCTTGGCCCCCAGTCCCTTTTACATCTAAGCCCTCTGTTGGTCCCTCCTTCTCCTTCCTCTGTCCTCCCTTTTCAGCCCTAGTCCTTTTCATGGGTAGCAGTCCCTTAGGTATTTCTAAAGGTATCTTGAGGAGGAGAGAGAAGGAGAAGGAAAAATATCTATAACCATCCACAAGGCCACGTGGAGAGAATTGTATTAGGAACTCCAAGGCCACATTTTCATAAAACTCCTGCCTTCCTTTTTGCATGCCTGTGACTGGATTTTATTCTTTGTGATGGGCATAAAGTTAGAAAAGTGGGAAAGAAAATAAATTGTTCCAAAAGGAGCCTCTAATTGGAACTGTCTTGATGAGTAAACAAATTCAAGGTATAGAAAATGTAAAAAGATGTCCTGTAGCAAAATTGAATTGCTTGGCTTTTTAAAATTATAAACAAATAGACAAAAAAAGTCCCTCAACCAACCCCCTCCCCACCCCCCAAACCAATCACCCCAGATAACTTGCTTCTACAGTACTGTGCTGGACATGAGGTTTGAGTGTGGTCAAACACTGTCCATTTACCCAGAGTTTTACAAATATTTACAGTCATCTATGCCAAATATCTTTGTGCTGAGCCCCAAAGAACATTCTCAGCATTCAAAAGCCCCATTCTCATGAATGGTTTCAGTTCATTGGCAATTTAAAGGCATCCAGGCTTCCAAACTAGGTCAGCTTAAGAGATGTCTTTTTTTAAACATAATAATTAGTTTTTGGGTCTCCCAGATTATGATCCAGGTTTTCAGAGCCAAACCCTGCAGCAGAGAGGAAAGTATGCTCTATCAGGAAGAAAAGAAGCTTATTTTAGCTGTATAGTAAGACCACCGAGGTTTCTGGAAGCTGTCTTTTGTCTTCCATAATACAAATACTTTTAATCTGATAAATTTATATTTATATTTAAATTTTCCCTTTTGAAAAGTTGTTTCAGAGTGGCTCAGATGGTAAAGAATCTACCTGCAATGCAGGAGACCCACGTTCGATCCCTGGGTCAGGAAGATCCCCTGGAGAAGGGAATGGCAACTCATTCCAGTATACTTGCCTGGAGAATCCCATGGACAGAGAAGCCTGGTGGGCTACAGTCTATGGGGTTGCAAAGAGTCAGACCCGACTGAGCCACTAACACACTTCCAGGAACATTGTTAAGGACACCAGACTCATTCCTCTGTACTGTCTGCACTAGTCTTGGCTTCTGCGTTTCTCCTGGATTGACTTATGATTCTACTTTCTTGTTGAGTGAAGTTCTTAGTGTTTGAAATCTCTAGTTTGAGGTAGAGGTCAGGAGTCATGCGGAACCCAGATGTTGCTGGAGGAACAAAGTCCATACGGTTTGGGGACTAAACCTATTTTGTGCAGCTGATTGCTTTGGAGATGGGAACTAGGCCAAGCTGAGCTTGGGGAGTAGGTATCGGTAGCCACTGCTCCTGAGTACTGAGACTCTTTTTCAGGGATGCCTGTCTTGACTTACTGAAGCACCTTTGATACAACAGATTATCAGTATTTTTTAGCTTTTGAATCGCTGGAAGTGACTACATAGGAGAATCAGGCCCTGAATATGTTCTCTCCTCCATGTACAGTAGAGAAGTTATCTTCTGTGGTATTGAGGAACTGGAGGCTGAGGCCAATAAAGATGCATATGACGTAGCCTCTGTCCTGAAGGAATTTGCGTAGGCTTGGGAGTGACTTTGGACCAGAATGGTAATTTTTAATTCATGTTGTTTTACCTGAGAGTGAAAAATACTTTGAAGTTTGTCATCTCAATGATGTCTTGTCTTTTTGATGTTTCCCTGATGTCACCTGAGTGTTAAGTAATTGGAAGAGGCATAGGCCCACCTAAGTTAATTTATTTAATTATTTCAAGTTTTAATTTGTTTTGTCACCTTTAGGTCTATGTGGGAGGTCTTGTACTAATGTTTTGTTTCTGTTATCATTGGGATTTATTATTTACTTGGTCTATGAGTACTTCTAAGCCTAATGCATTGTGCTAGAGTAGTTATTAAAACATGGGAAGCTGTAAAAGAGTGTGAAAATGGTCAATACTTTTGCAGCATGGAGTGAGAAAGTTCTCATCTGTGACTGAATCCCTTCCTGAGATGGAAAGCACAACGATCTAAGTAAAATATACTTCTCTTATTCACAGCCGGGCATATTTCTGGTTGTATGGCTTGTGGTATCAAAGAACATGCTTTGAAAGCTGTGTCTCATTGGTTTCTCATTCCTCTGCAGTCACGAGTTTGAGTCTCAGACCTTCAGTCAACTGGTTCTTTGTTTTTCTTGGGAAGGTAGAACAAGACCATCTCCTTTCTTTTTTCCTGGACTTGTGGCTGAAGCTGTAAACCCTGAGTATGATTATATGAACCTCTCTGATGACAACCTTCTCAACTAGTTTACTGGTAATAAGTGGGGACTATGTTTAATCACCTTTACATCCACATTCCGTGCGTGGAATTTGATTCTTTGTGGGTTGACCTTATTTCCTGCATTTTATTCCTTGAGAAATTGATTTGGCAGAGACATACAAAAATACATACCCCTGCACCTCACATAGTGTGAGATGGAGGAGTTATTTCCCCTAACTAGTTTTAAATTTGTATCTATAAAATGTCTCTATAAAACTTTTAATTTTCACAGGAGAGGGTAATATTTATACAACCTTTTATGCATTTGAAGAAAACATTTTGGTTTAGATATTCATTCTTTAGTAACTGTAGTTTCCTGGTAATGTCATGACCCAGGAAATCAGCCCGTCTCTTGCTCCATGGGGCTTCTGAAATAACACTTCTCCTTGATCTGTTAATTACATCACTGTCTGACCTGTCTGTAAGTGGCATTCCTTCCTGCTTCTGAGCTTTGTTGTTATACCAAGCAGGGGGAAGAAAATTATTCAGTAGGGCTAGGTGAATAATTGTGGGAGGCCAGGGAACCACTGATTAAAAAAGAGGTGGGCAGGGCACAGTGGTGGGGTCGAGGAGGGACCTATGATGATGAATGTAAAATTACAATGTCAAGAATATCATTGAGCTCTTATTCTCATTTTCATTTCTACCTTCTTTGAAAGTTTTGTTAGGAAATCTGGAAATGGATTTCCACCTCTTGGGCCTTACCTTATAGTGGTGATGAGAACAGAGAAAGAAGGCAAGAAAAAAATAAATTTGCTTTTCAGAAGGGTAGGCATTTTGCAAATGTTAAAACTTGACCTCCCAGAAGTCCCGTACTCCAGAAGGTTTAGAGTAAGCTTATCACAGTATCATGTACTTTGTTGGTCATGACCTCATATTTCTTTCCATAAAGTTCTCCTATATATCATGCCTGTAGCAAAATGTAAAAATTAGATCTGATTACTGTCACCTTAAAAAAATGGTAACCGAGGTGATGGAAGTGTTAACCAGCCTTACTGTGGTAATCATTTTGCAAAACATATCTATAGCAAATCGTTGGGTTTTATACCTTAAAGTTACACATTTTTTTTCTTAATGATATCTCAATACAGTTAGGAAAATAGATCTTATTAAAATAATGTACTTCATGTGTTACATAATTTCAGATAGCAAAGAGACTACATAGAAAACAGTTTTTGATAATATTTACCGTTTCCTTCCTAAGGATGTATCTGTCCTTTTCAGCCACAAAAAAAAATTAATAGAGATATATTTGTATATTAGTTCCATTTTTAGAGAAAAACCAGGTCTCCCAGTTAGAGTTATCATCTTATTACCATCCTGGAACCTGTTGAGATGAAGATGTTAAAACTGAAGAATTTTAAACCGAATATTTTTTCGTTTCTTGATTTCCCCTGAAGGATGCTATGAAACGGTAGGGGAAAAAAGCAGAAGTCCCTTTCCTATCACAGTGATAAACTGTTTTGCAGCAATGCCACCATCTCACAAAGCCTGAGTAGGTTACGTGTGGTCTCTAAGAATTAAGCATATCTTGGGTTTGTTTACACAGTCAGTCCTTCATACTGGTGGGTCCTGCACTGTGGTTGGTGGAACCTGCAGATGTGGAGACACGGGCGTGGAGGGCCAGTGGTACCAGGCCTTTTCATATAAGGAAATTTGGTATCCCCTGGCAGATGCCAAAATTCTTGGATTCCAGGGATCCTGGAACCAATCCCCATAGCTACCTAGGGATCTCATACCACAGAATAGTTTCTAATCTGTGCTGTTGTTTTCAACTAATGATTAAAGTATCTTATGTGTGATGTGTGTGGTGCTCAGTGACGAAGCTGTGTCCAGCTCTTTGTTATCCCATGCACTGAAGGCCGCCAGGCTCCTCTGTCCATGGGATTTTCCTGGCAAGAATACTAGAATGGGTTGCCATTTCCTTCTCCAGGGGATCTTCCTGACTCAGGGATTGAATCCATGTCTCCTGCCTTGGCAGGCGGATTCTTTACCACTGAGCCACCTGGGAAGCCCTGTTAAAGTATCTGATATGTGATGTATCTACTTAATGGTCTTGAGCATTATCCTTTTGAAAAACAGATATAAAATATACTTGAGGAATTGCATTTTTGTGATTACTAGTGAGGCTGACTGTCTTCCCATTTATTCTTGCCCTCTCAAGGCATGTATTAGAACTATTTTTCTGATATTACTGGTTGTACACTGATTCATCTAGTCCCTGAATGGCCAGAGAGTGGGTCAAAGATGCGAGAAAGGAGGAGAGTCACAAGACTTGTCAGTATGGAGATCCACATAAATCCTTGCCCCACTTACTGCCAGTATTGATAGCCCTTGCTACTCTACCAGCCTGCTGGTCTACCTTCCATTCCAGACTGTATTTAGGGTAGAACTTCAGCAATTGGCCAGTGGCTGACGATAGTCAGCACTTTATTAGATTCAGTTAGTACCATTTGAGTCACTAACAGCTTTTGTTGAGAACATGAACCAGCAGTGAAATTAATCATTGCATTGGATAGAAATGCCAAGGTCAACACAATACTAATTTTCAGATTGTGTTGAGCTGGTTGCCTGACATGTCAGTCTTGGTTGATATCGGGAGGGCTTTCCTAACAAGGTAGAAATGGGACCATTGGATTATTGTTTCTTCCTGCTGTGCTAGAGTATTGGCTTCCTCAGAATCTCTCTCCATTATACAGGCAACACTTCAGCCCTACCTTCCCCAGCACCTCCCCTTTCTGAAAATGCTTCCTTTTGTTAGCTCCCTCTCACTGTCAAGCATTCATATCTTTTATGAAAGCTTTTTCAGGGACGACTCAGTATCTTTGACTGGCACATAAACATTTTGACAGCTCTCATGTGTCTCGTCTTCTGTTTAGTCTTAGACTTCTTACCATGGCCTGGAATTAAGACCCTTCACTATAGATCAACTGGATTTTTACATAAGCTAACATTTCTATTACATCAGTAATATCCAGCCCTTTGGTTGTGTTAGCTTTCTTTTTCTCTTTGTCCCTTTAATCTTGTGCTTTACCAGTTTATCCCAGTCTTACAGTCTTTGCAGATGGTGGAAGAATTCCTAAATAGCCAGATGAGTCTCCTAGTAAAACAGTATCCTCTCCAATCACATTATCTTTTTGTGTAGAGGAATAACAGCTATGATTTTGGGTAGTGAAACAGACATAAACTACATTAGTTAAAAATACTTCGAAAGTTGGCTGTCTCACCCACTGCATTTTTTGGAGCAGATTGCTTTTTCAGGCGGCCAGCAGAATATGAAAATTCCTTATACATCCTGAGCTTTCCAGCACAGTTTCCGAAGTATTCCTTTCTTTGGCAATTCTAATGAAAACACAGGAGGGAAAAAGTGACTTTCCTGTTCTTTCCTATCAAAAGGTAGTTACTTCTCATATAATGAACACTTTGTAGTGCAGGAGACACTCAGAGAGTAGCTAGAACTGCTGATCCCCTTTTCCTGGCTTTTTAGTGCAAAATCAGATGTTTTAGAGCACAGGTGGCTCAGATGGTAAAGACTCTCCCCTCAATGCAGGACCCAGGTTCGATCCCTGGGTCAGGAAGATCCCTTGGAGGAGGAAATGACAACGTGCTCCAGTATTCTTGCCTGGAGAGAGCCTGGGCGATTCACAGTCCATGGGTTCACCAAGAGTCGGCCATGACCGAGCGACTAACACTTTCCTTCCTTGCACTAATCTGTTGCGCTGTGTGGTTACTTACAGTTAAGCAGGTAGACATCTACAGTCTGGGTGAAGCCTGCCCTCCCGGTGCACCCGCAGCCTTGCCGCCAACTTCAGAACATTCGAACGTGAAGTCAGCTTGTCAGGTTTTTCTTTTTTCCGTCATGACTCTTACGTTCTCTACCAAAATTCTTTTCTCACTGGGTTCTTAGCATCCAAGAAGAAGCTTAGTCACACTTGTATGTAATAACTGTAAAAGTAATTATAATTGTTACTGTTTTAAATCAAGCTGGAGGATGGAATGTTCAAGTCACTTGCTTGGGTAAAATGTGAAGTATGAGGCAAAACAAGTCGAGCAAGACAGTGAGAGTGAGTCATGGGCGCTCTGGAAGGAAGACTCCTGGAAACCTGGAGGGGAGCGTGTGTGTTGTCAGTGTGCCTATGAGGATGCTCCCTGAGAGGGTCCGTCAGCCTCTGGCCGTCCCCTCTGTGCCTCATGCCGTTCCTTGTTCGGTTGCTAAGGCACGTCTGATTCTTCGAGACCCCATGGACTGTAGCACGCCAGGCTTCTGGGAGTGAGTTCTGCCGCTGGTGGTTTTAGGTTATGGAGACCAGTGAATCTTTTTTTGTTGTTACCTTTTTATTTTGTCTTGGGGTATAGCCGATTAACAACCAATGTGTGATAGTTTCAGATGAACAGCAAAGTGACTCAGCTGTACATAGACATGTATCCTTTCTCCCCCCAAATCCCCTCCCATCCAGGCTGCCACATAACATGGAGCAGAGTTCCCTGTGCTATACAGGAGGTCCTTGTTGGTTATCCATTTTAAATGCAGCAGTGTGTACATGTCCGTCCCAAACTCCCTGATTATCCCTTCCTCCATCCTTCCCCCTGGCAACCATAAGTTTGTTCTCTATGTGGAGACCAGTGACTCTTATTAAGACGTAGGTGAAGAAACAATAGAACATCTTGGAGTTATTCACAGACATCTCAAGTGTAGGGGAGATTCATTTAGAGGACTTTGGGATTCTCCTGATTATTGCTTAAGAGCTGAATTTCTAATGAGTCAATGGTGAAAAGATTTCTTGCTGGATATTCATTTTCTATGGAGTGCAACTATGAGTCATTCATTTCTCAAACATTCATTACCAGTTTTGCCCAGAGTGAAAACCAAGAGGCAGGCTTTTGAACCATGCCTGGTGAAGCCTTCAGCTTCAGCGATGGTGCCTGGAAGACTGCTGAGGAAAAGGTCAAGGGCACCTGGCTGGGATCTTCCTGGTACTGCTTCCATGGGCACTAGTCTATAATTTCTCTTTTATCCAGTGGCGGAGTACTTAAGATTTTGTTTTTATAAAATTCCATTGCTTTAAAACTATTTGAAAACCATCACTTTGGGGAACTGGGGTTATTGTACACAGAAAAATAAATCACTTCTTCTTTGATGAATTGCTTTGAATTGTTCACATCTCAAAGAGATGAAATATGTGCCTTCTTTCCTGTCTCAGTCACAAGTTCTGCCTTGGTTGGAATGCTTGGAATTTTTTGTTTTTTATAACAAAATAAGTCTCTGCTTTGTAAGAAGTTTTTATGTTATACAAAACTTCATATATATATACACACACATATAATACATATACTTTAAATTTATATATATTAAATTTTAAGGCACTTTATTGAGGTAAGATTGACAGACCAAAAACTACATAGTTAATGTACATAGTGGAGAACTAAATAACTAAATATACACCTATGGAACTGCATGATGCCTATGGTTAACAATTGAATTGCATATTGAAAAATTTGCCAAGGATAGATATTATGTTAACTCCTCTTAATCACAGACACGGAGCAGACACACAAACACAACAATAATAAATAAAGGGTACGGGAGGAAACTTTTGGAGATGTTAGATTTTTTCTATTTTTACAACTTTGATTCGATAGCCCATAGACATGTTACTCACAAACTATGGAGTAAAACCTTATGTATATGGCAAGAGACAAGATTAAATTTCAGATGGCTTTGATTTCACACACCTTCCCACCCTGCCTTAAAAGAAGACTGTTTTGAAGACATAACCTTCTAAGAGGTATCCCATTATGTCTTCGTTTTTCGAGTACATTGGCCTGTTCAATGTCTCCTTCTAAAAAATAGTATAGTGTGAGACTGTGAGAAATGAATGACTTTCTTGAAGAACACCTAGCTCTCTTGTTAGGTTTGGAGCAACAGGATTTATCTATTCTCAACAGCTTCCTCTGAACGGGCTGTTGGTGTAGTTGACATTTGTGGTGTGGGATGTTTCTGGCCTGTGTCACTTCCCATCTTCCGTACTCAGGAAGCATTTGCTGGCTGCATTTCTTCTTGCTGTGTGACTTGGGATTTCTCTTTTTGAGGGGAAAAATAATTCAGAATATGTTGTATGAGCAGTGTTGGGAAAAGATGGATGAGAATACGTTGTTGGTAAGATGATGTGTGTTATCAATGAGGAAGTCTTGAGAAGAAAGCAGATAGTAGCTGTGTAAGCATAAACTGGGGACAGGAAAGAAGTAAATCATTCACCTTTACCTGTAACTGACCCTAAAGAGGTTTTTTTGTTTTTTTTTAACTCAAAAATCCTGAATTTGATGTGCAGGTTGTTTTGAATTTAATTTGCTCTTGAATAATAGGTCACCAATAGTTGATTGAATAAGAGCATGGTGTCTTGAACCATATTGGTCTTTTCCCAAGAAATACCTATCATATTGGAAGCCAATCATTGATTAGCTTCTTTTTTAATTTCTTTTTAATCAGATCTTTTACTGCTTCTCAAGGAACGGGTGATAAACCTTAAACACTTCAGGTCACTAGAGTTAGAAACTGCTGACTCTGATATGACACTAAGAAAGTTAATGCAATTAGATCTCATAGATTTTCTATCTAATCCAGTCTGTTTTTCATTCTCTTATTTTAGCACTTTCGTACTAATATAATGAAACTTAAGCCACTGTGAGGCTGTGTAACAAGTGCTGAATATGTAAAATAATTTTTTTTTGCCTGAAAATTGGGAGGAAGAGAGTCTGGATCTTCTGGAAGGAGAGGATATAATTATTTTTGTGGCCAAATTTATCAGAATTGCCCATACTCGTTTAAGGAGGAGGGTTTGGCAACCCACCCAATCTTCCTGCCTGGAGAATCCCCGTGGACAGAGGAGCCTGGCGAGCTACAGTCCATTGGGTCGCAAACAGTCAGATGTGACTGATTGACTAAGCACAGATACTCTTTTAAAATAGTAAGAACTTAAAGATTTTGCTTTTATTTAATCAGAAGATATTATGAATAAAAATAAAGATATTATGAATATCTTTATATGATATTTTAATGATTTTATCTTTATATGATATTTTAATGATTTTCTCTTTATATGATTTTTATATGAATAAAAATAAAGATATTGTGAATAAAAATCTAATGGAAGGGCTTCCATTATAATTTTTGTTTTTTGGTGTAGAAATATCCTTTCCTATAGTCATGCTACTTGTACAGACAGATTTTATTCTTGTACAATTTCAGTGATCTTATGATAGCTATAGTCATGGAATTCAGGTCTCCTTCCATCTTTTTTCCCCTCTCTCTCTCCCCTTCTTATAGCCCTCTCTCCTTGCTCCATCTCTGCACATAATATCCGTCTGTGAGGCAGTTCTGGTGTAATGGGAGAGCACTGGACTTGGCCTCAAAAGATAGAAGTTTGAGTTTTGCTGTGTTGTGAATAAACTCTGAGAACTTTGGCAGATTGTGCAGCTTCTCAGGACCTCAGTTCATCTGTAAAGTGAAGGAAATGATCATTGCGGTTGTAAAAGATTAAGTAAAGCGATGCATGTGAAGGAACACAACACTGATACCATGTTGAAAAAAATTTTTATTGGGATAGAATATGCAAAACAAAATTTACCATTTCAACCATTTAACGTATAATTCAGTGACATTATAATCACAACATTCAAAAGGTTGTGCAACCATCATACTTTCTATTCCCAGAACTTTTTCATCATTCCAGAAACTCTGCGCTCATTAAGTCATGACTCTCCATTTGCCCTTCCTCCAGCTCTTGGTAATCACCTTTCTACTTTCTGTCTCTCTGAAGTTGGCTGTTCTAGGTACCTCATATAAATGGAATCATATTTGCCCTTTTGTGTCTGACCTATTTCCCTTAGCATAATGTATATAAAGTTCATCCCCGCTATAGCATGTGTCAGATTATCATTCCTTCTTCAGGCTAAATAGTATCCCATTGTATGCTTATAACACATTTTGTTCATTCATTGATTGATTCATTGATGGACATTTGGATTGTTTCTTTCTACCTTTTGACTATTGTGAATAATGCTACTATGAATATGGGTGTGCAAGCATCTGTTTGAGTCCCTGCTTTCAATTCTTTTGGGTGTTCACCCAGAAGTGAAATTGCTGGATCGTATGGCAATTACGTGTTTAACTTTTTGAGTGATGTTCTAAGTGTTTTTTGAGTCTGTTCAATTGATCATAGCAATGCCATTCCAAAATGGTGTGTCTGTTCATAGTATTTTAATTTCCATAGGTCACTTGAGTGAGTCAGGACAGTGAGGTCACCTTACATTTCGGAACTCCAGGGATAGCTTGCCAAGGTGGCTAGCTCTCTAGCCCATGGTTCTCAGAAATGCACTCGCTGTAGCCTTAGATCACTGAGGGGGAGGATTTGCTGCGTCCTGATGTTGATTAAACAATAGCTATATCAATGGATGTTTTCTGCCTTGGGCCTTTCCGTAGGGATTGAGGAGACTGAAGGAGGCTGAGGACAAGCTGATGGGCTCAGTGGGTAGGCTCCACTGTCTGACCATGACGGCCGCTGAAAATCCCACACCTGGAGACCTGGCCCTGGCGCCCCTTGTTACTTGCAAACTCTGCCTGTGTGAGCAGTCTCTGGACAAGATGACCACGCTCCAGGAATGCCGATGCATCTTTTGCACAGCTGTAAGTTTTCCTTGATGCTTTCATCATGAACAAATATGAAGGGAAAAATTGTAAAAGTATAGGAGATATTTCTGTGGCTCAGGAGAAGCCAAACTACCCTATGATCCTGCTTGGGAGAGCGATTCCATGTTTGGATAAGATTCCAAATACTGTTTTGAATGCTAAATCTGATAGTTGCTGGGGTTTAGGCAAAGTGTAACATGTGTATGAAATTTAATTATTGGTTGCATAAGCTGTGCCTTTCTATTCTTAACGCTTTAGCTAAGGAACAAAATAGAGACATTTTTAACTTGCCTTAGTTAACTACCATCTGTAAGAAGCTCATCAGGTGTTTTGAATGATGGAGAAATCAGGTAGCAATTTGCTGAATTTTCTTTCATCTCCGTGCTCATCTCCTACAAAGCGCATGGTATGCAACTGTTTTACTTTGTCAAATCTCCTTTTTAATTTTTTTTTTCTATTTTCATAATATTCTGAATGCTGCTTATTCCTCATAATAGATATCACCCTATAGATCTTTAGGGGTGGGCTTGTCTCTTTTAGTTTGACACTTTGGTATCCGTGCCGGTGACCTTGATGGCATGTACGCCTGAAGGTTGATTGGTTAAAGAATGTGCTAAGTTGCTTCAGTTGTGTGTCTGACTCTTTGCGACCCTATGGACACAGTGGTTAAAGAATAAAGATAGGAAACAGACTGATGGGTTCCATGGGATTACTAGAAGTATGAACCAGGTGATCTTGTTCAGATTTTCATTTATTCAAGCATTTTTTGAGCTCTTACTGTGTGCTAGTGAGAGCTCCCCACAGAAAAGACGTGCACGTGGAAGGAACTGCCAGGAGTTTGGTGGAATCTGGGTGGCTCGACGCCGCGTACCGCAGGAGAGCCTCACCTGCTTTAGGAGTGGGAGCGGGCTTCCTGACGGCCATGCTGTCTGCCCTGAAGCTGTAAACAAGAACCTGTAAGCTGATGCCCTTGGGCTGCACCTGGCTTCAACACATTTCTGTTTGTGTCTCCCATTGGGAAATTTCAAATAACGATAAATTTTTCATAAAAAAATGAAAACGTAGTAAGATAAAGCTTCTCTGGGCCTGTATTCATAGACCCAGAACTGAATGATCTTTCCTCTCTTTATGGCACTCACCTCCCTCCTGTGTGTTTGGATCAGCTACCCTTTTTCCCCCCCTTGGAAAACATGATATCACATTTTATTATTGCTACAGCTGAATCAGCTACCCTTTTAAACTAAGGATGGATTAAGAGTCAACTAGGAAGAGTGCTGGGCAACTCAGCATGGTGGAGCGAGGGCCTGATGCCTAAATTACAATAATCACCGTTTAGCTTTGCTTTGGGAAGGGACCTTGTATGGTCCAATGGCTAATTTATTATACAGTAAATGTAATAATCACCAGACAAATGTGGGTTTAATAGCCCTGACTTGTGAGGGAAATCGACCAGTTTAGTTACAGTAGTCACTGCTCAAATCAAGGGGAGTGAGAAGAAAGGAATTATTTAGGAAGTTCTAGAATCATTTATAAAAAGGCATTTTACTAAGCATACTTTAAAAAATAGTTAAGGTGAAATAAATTTTACTCCATCTCTTTTTTTTCTTAATTTATTCAACTAACGTGACACATTTTCCAGCTAGTTTATATCAGTTTTCTTAAATTCTTTTGGACTGAAGATTAGAGAGAAAGCTTGGAATAATTCTTAGGTAAAAAAAGGAAAGTGAGTAAAATCCTTTCCTTTTGTTTTGAACTGTAGCATCCAAAGATGGCAAAGAATAGTATCATTTATCCCTTCGTTCAACAGATATCTAGGTATCTAGTAAGCAGCATCTTTGTTCTGGGAATTGTTCTAGGCAGTAGGATGTAGCAGAAAACAAAACCCAGCTGAGTTCTTTGCACTTAGGATCTTATCTTCTATCAAAAGAGTTACATGATAAATAGTAACTTTATAGAGTGGTGGGAAATAGGGGCTTAGAAAAAAAGAGCAGGAGGTTAGGGGTGTGGGGCCAGGCTGTTCAGTGATAATTGGGTAGACGGAGGAGGTGGTGGGAAATAGGGGCTTAGAAAAAAAAGAGCAGGAGGTTAGGGGTGTGGGGCCAGGGTGTTCAGTGATAATTGGGTAGACGGAGGAGGTGGTGGGAAATAGGGGCTTAGAAAAAAAAGAGCAGGAGGTTAGGGGTGTGGGGCCAGGCTGTTCAGTGATAATTGGGTAGATGGGAGGAGGCTTCAGTATGGGTGTATGTGTGTGTATTCTTTACTCAACATTGATGCACAAATTTGAAAAAAATTTCCCTCACAAGTCAAGGGTATTAAACCCACAGTTGTCTGGTGATTGGGCTTCCCTTGTGGCTCAGCTGGTAAAGAATCTGCCTGCAATGTGGGAGACCTGAGTTCCATCCCTGGGTTGGGGAGATCCCCTGGCAAAGGGAAAGGCTACCCACTCTAGTATTCTGGCCTGGAGAATTCCATGGACTGTATAGTCCATGGGGTTGCAAAGAGTCAGACACAACTGAGCGAATTTCATTTGTAAAACTTGTTGTTTGGTGATTATTACATTTATTGTATAATAAATATTAACCATTAATATTAAATATTAATCAGACCATACAAGGCCTCCCAAAGCAAAAATGTGATTATTGTAATTTAGGCATCAGGCTCTCCTTCTACCATGCCGAGATGCCCAACTTAGTTTAAGTAGATGCTCAACTCTTCCTGGAGAAGGCAATGGCAACCCACTCCAGTACTCTTGCCTAGAAAATCCCCTGGACAGAGGAGCCGGGTAGGCTGCAGTCCATGGGGTCACTGCGAGTCAACTGAGCGGCTTCGCTTTCACTTTTCACTTTCATGTATTGGAGAAGGAAATGGCACCCCACTCCAATGTTCTTGCCTGGAGCATCCCAGGGACGGGAGAGCCTGGTGGGCTGCCGTCTGTGGGGTTGCATAGAGTCAGACACGACTGAAGCGGCTTAGCAGCAGCAGCAGCAACTCTTCTAGTTGACTCTTAATCCATCCTTAGTTTAAACGGGTGTTTGTCCTGGTGCTTCCTCATCTTGTCAGCGTGAGTTGCTTTACAGGAAGTGAGGAAATGGCCTTGTCATCACAGGGCAGCTTCAGTTTCCTTTGGTCTTGCTTTGTTTCAGAGTGTTGTGCTTCAAAACTATTTTCTTTGACTTTCTCACATTGGTTTCAGACCCTTGCTAATCCTTGAAACAAATGAGTCAGAAGCAATGTTTGGTTAAAGCCAGAATGGAAATTTTTGTCTGAAGGTTACTGATGTTTAAAAGCAGGGTATGAGATTCACTTTTTCAGAGATCTCATAGAGCAGAAGTCAAATGTGTGCATCAGTGTTGGGCAAAGAGTACACACACACAAGCAAAGGCCGTATTTCATATTCACGAGGAACTGATGCCTCTGTATTATTGTTTCTGTAGATCTAAGTTCCCAGTTAAAGACCGCACAAATAGTTCTTATTTCTCCTTTAGCAGTTTGGGAGTAGGGGTTAATACAATTAGATTATTCTGTCATCTCTATCCATACGTCCCCATTGTTGGGGAGTATGCAAAAGTAGAAGGTCAGATGGCTTGGTATTTTTGTATTGTTCTGACTTGGGAACTCTATATAGCTATAATTATGAACCTTCCCTGGCTTCCCAATGTGATTGATCAAAATAGTAAGCTCTATTGGGCTTCTCTGGTGGATCAGGGGTAAAGAATCCACCTATAATGTAGGAGATGTGACTTTGATCCCTGGGTCAAGAAGATCCCGTGGAGAAGGAAATGGCAACCCACTCTGGTAGTCTTGCCTGAGAGATCCCACGGACAGAGGAGCCTGCTGGGTTGCAG
Source organism: Bos indicus x Bos taurus (assembly GCF_003369695.1). Taxonomy (NCBI): domain Eukaryota; kingdom Metazoa; phylum Chordata; class Mammalia; order Artiodactyla; family Bovidae; genus Bos; species Bos indicus x Bos taurus. Next base: position 40,250,282 of record NC_040098.1, on the reverse strand, counting down.
TTCATGGGGTCACAAAAGAGTCAGGCGTGACTGAGTGCCCACAGCCATCACCGTGTGTCTGATGACATTAGTGTCTATAAATTTGCAGTTCATACCTGAAGTACTTCACCTGAAATACCATTGTAACTTTTTTGTTGGAGCTCTTATCTCTTTCTTCATTTTAAAAACTGGTTAAAACATGTGTCTAAGGGTTACTGATGTGAAAAACCAGTTAAAAATACTAGTTTAAAATGTGTCTGATCCTGCCGGATTTTGATTTGCATTCAAATTAAAGATATTAAATGTGTTTTGTGTTTTCAAGGCTGAAAAGAAACCTGTGACATCTTAAAATAAGCCATATACTCCTAATTCCCAATTTTAGTGTGATCGGATGCCGTTTTCCCAGTTATTGGCTGGGAAAGCCCTCTTGTGCATACCGTGTATTTAAAATGGTCTTGCTAAGAGAGTTCCCTCTTCCCCCTCTCTAGAGAGGAATGTCTACATGTAATGGTTCTCCTGCTAGATATAGTGCTGTATTTTCATCATTTCAGTGAACTTTTCTCCATTCTATCCTTGTCTTGTTTCCCCTAAGAAACAGTATGATCCGTGTGCTTGGGGAGAGCAGAGTGGACAGAGATGAGGTGTCTGACTTGCCCATTGGCTGTTAGCCAGCTCAGATCTGGCCTGTAAGTAGCTGCTCCCCAACCTACGTGTGTTCTGTGAACCTCCAGCTCTGTGAAAGGGATGATCCTTGCATAAAGTGTTTCAGAGTCAAGTTAGCTTGGAATCAGATATATTTTACATTCCTCTCTTGGAGGCTTGCAATGCATGTTTGCATTTTAGAGACTCTATGAAACCTTGTGGTTAGAAAGAAAGCAAAGGGACATAGTTGAACTTCTCCTGATGAAGTATTTCTGTTCTGTTAATGCTACCCCCCCTTTTTTTTTTTTTTTAAGTGGAATACTATTAATTTCCCTACAACCAGTGCATGGAAGAATATTGCTTTAACTTATTCCATGGAGGTAGTTCTTGATTTAATGACATCCAGAGAAAGGAATGTGATAGATGTTGCTTCAAATAATCCTTTGATATATCTAGTTTCTTGTTAAAAGGAAGCTTTACCATGTTCTGTTTGGGAAGATAGTTTCTGTTAGACTTTTTGCTCAGATTTAGCATAGAGAAGAAAATATTGTATAAAGGAAGGAAAGCTAAATAATCAGGACAAAAATGGGTGGGGCTCTCACTGGCCTGATTGAGGTCATGAATCATTAGGTGTATCATGGAGCCAAAGAGGTTGATGCTGTGGGGTTACAGAGAGAGGTGTTGCAAGATTACTTGTTCTTTTTTTTCCCTTAAAATTTTGTTTTTAATTTACTTATTTTTAATTGAAGGATAATTGCTTTACAGTATTGTGTTGGTTTCTACCAAGCATCAACAAGGATTGCTTGTTTTTGAACTTAAAGGACAAAATCTCAGGGATGTTAGTCTACTAACTGATAATATGGAACAAGTCTCTCTCTCTCTCTCTCTCCCCCCCTTCCCCGTGGATTTTAATAATGCAACTTTCCTAGCTTTTGCAACACACTCTTTCAGATAATACCACACAGTTATAATTCAAGTGAAAGGAAAAAAATTTCATAAAAATCGGTTATCAAAGGAGGGAAAATTTGTGGGTTGCTCCCTTGTGAGCAATATTTGCCTCTCTGATTTATTTTGCAAGCTATTTCTGTCAGCCATGAATTAAAGAATAATGAAAACACAGTTGTTGCTTGTTTTTATAACCTAGATAATTTCACCTGAAAAGAGTTGGTATGTTGGCATGGCCTATTTACCATTCAGATTAAAGACAGGATGTGCCGAGCAAAAAGAAAATAAAGTCCAGCCGTATTCTTGCCTTTTTTCCATTACATTTCTTTGGCCCTAAGTAGTTAGAGCTCCTTTTACTATTCATTTCTCAGAGCCAAATGGATTTTCCAGTGTTTAAAAAAGTGAGAGGAAATATAAAGCTTTTTAGACCAAGCCCTTCTTTTCCTTGGGGCCTGCTGGGTGACCTTTAAGCAAAGCCCACATATGGCCTGGGAGACACCGACAGTTTGGAAGATTTGCTGTGTGTGTGCATGCATGTGTGTGTATGTTTCTGAGTACATACATACACACACATGTACACCCACATCGACTGTGTACTGTGTGTAGGGCTTCCCAGTGGTGCTAGTGCTAAAGAACCTGCCTGCTAGTGCAGGAGATGCAAGAGACATGGGTTCAATCCCTGGGTCGGGAAGATCCCCTGGAGGAGGGCGTGGCAATCCACTCCAGTATTCTTGCCTGGAGAATCCCCATGGACAGAGGAGTCTGGTGGGTTATACTCCATAGGGTTGCAAAGAGTCAGACATGACTGAAGCTACTTAGCACCTTCAAATGAAGCAAAAAACGAATAATGGTTCTTTCCTGGATTCAAACCGATACCTGCATAAAGAGAAGGGAAGGTCATTTTTCTATTCCCACCTCCATTCCTCCCTTCCAGTGTCACATGCATGGTGATTAAAGTGCAGATACAGAGCCAGGAAGACCCAGGCTCGTTTGTTCAGGCTTTGCTGTTTACTGGTATATGACTTTAGGCAAATTTTTGGCTTCTATAAAACTTAGTTTTTCACCTATAGCATGGAAGGAGGGATAGTGGATGGTAGTACCTATCTTAGAGTGTTATAGGCAGCATCCAAGGAGAATCCCTGGGGACTTCCCTGGTGGTCCAGTGGTTAAGACTTCACCTTCCGATGCAGGAAATGTGGGTTCAATCCCTGGCTGGGGAGCTAAGATCCAACATGCCTCCTGGCCAAAAAAAACCAAAACATAAAACAAAAGCAATATTGTAACAAATTCGATAAAGACTTTTAAAGAGCAATTAGCACAGTCCCAAGCCCCTGGTAAATTAACATTATTATTCCTCTGTTTCCTAAATTCTGTCAGGATGCTGAGCTGTTCTGTTTTTCACAAATGTTTTAGAGGAAGGAATCCTGTAAAGACTTGACTTGCTTCCTCATTAGCCTTTTATCAAGAGGTGGGTATATAGGTGATTTCAACTCACGGCTATTCTGCAACACCCACAAACTAGAGGCTAGGATTGAGAAAGAGAAGTTTCTCTTTTGGGTTTGTCCAAAGAGTGGCTCCTGGCTGGATGTTTCAACTGAAGACCTCCAAGTAGGACTTAGACAAGAAACAAAGACCCAGTACAACTTGGAAAGTGAAAACAGGAATGCATTTCTGGTGGATGCAGATGATTGACATGGAAGAGTGTCTCAAACTATGAATACTGTTAAGAGCTGCTAACTCCCAATAAGAATATCATAATTGCGTTACTTATTGTCTTGATATATTTACTATCATTTTAAGCATCTTTTATTGTGAATCTGTGAAACTGCTGGAAATAACGAGGCGTCGTACTCCAGCAGTGTTTTAGAACAATTTTCCTTCCCCTCTTCTGGCTTTCCCAGGTGGTGCTAGTGGTAAAGAACCCACCTGCCAAGGCAGGAGAAGGTAAGAGATGTGAGTTTGATCCCTGGGTTGGGAAGATCCCTTGGAGGAGGGCATGGCAACCCACTCCAGTATTCCTGCCTGGAGAATCCCATGGACAGGCAGGAGATTTAAGAGACACCCCATGGCAGGAGATATAAGAGACACAGTTTCAATCCCTGGGTCAGGAAGATCCTCTGGAGGAGGGTATGGCAACTCACTCCAGTATTCTTGCCTGGAGAATCCCATGGACAGAGGGGCCTGGCAGGCTACAGTCCATAGGGTTGCACAGAGTCAGACACGACTGAAGTGACTTAGTATGACTCTTCTGGTCATACGACCTGCCAGCCTTTCCTGATGCTTTAAAAATCTCCAGCTCTCTGGATTCCCTTGTCTTCTTCTAGAATTAAGTAGGCAGAAGTAAATTCTGCCAGGTCAGCACCCTCTCTTGCTCTGGCTCTGTTGGTTTCTGGTATTAAAATATATGGACTTGGCAACTTGGTTTTATGTTCTCCCTTAATTTTATTAGCTTGGATGATTGACAGTGAGTTGGTGAATTTGTCTTTGTTTGTTTGCAAATGACTTCAATATACTTGCTGCTTATGTTTGTTTAGAGTTTTAATGATAGAACTATGATGACTTTTGTGTCTGTCGGGTAAGCTGCTGGTTTAAAAGCACAAATTTTGGTATTCTGCTTTTCTACTGACAACTGAGCAACTGCAGGTCAGATAGCATCTGAGAATTAAGAGCAAAGTGTAGCAGCCTGAGAAATGGATTAGAGATGACGCAAGGGGGAGGTGGCTTTCTGGACCTATGATCTCATCCATTGCCTAATGGTTACCACATCCTTATTCAAGGAGACTGGTAAAATGTGGTCGGAGGAAAGAGCAGCAAATAGAACCTTATTCGTAAGTCCCTAATGATGGTGTCTTGGCATCACAGTCCTGGAATTGGAAGTCACCTTAGACCCAGTCCCCTACCCTTCTGATGAAAGAAGTTCTTTTCCTGAATGCCAGAAAATGGCTTGACATTTAGGAGACTAGATGTCAAATCTGGTTGTCTGGGCTTCATTTATTCAACACAGGTTTATTGTGCCATGCATCATTCTGATGGTGAAGATTCCGTAGTGAATAATCAGATTAGGGTCTGGTTTTTCAGAGAGGTCACATGTCAGAGAAAGACACAGACAAAAACAAGTTAGTCAGAAGTCAGATGATAATATGGGCTCCCAAGACAGAGCAGGGGGAGGAGGATAGGAAAGTGAAAGGGGAGGGCATTTCTATCTTATCTTAGGTGGTCAGGAAAGTCTCACTGATAATGTGTTACAGTCAGTGTTCTGTATTCTGCAGATGCAAAATGCAGAACACTGACTATAACAGTGGGTATAATATACCCACTGTACACTATAAGGTATGTACACTATACCCACAGTGGGTACAGTGGGTCAACGGTACTATGCTGTATTATATAAGGGACTCAAGCGTCTACGAATTTTGTCATCTGCCGGGGGTCCTGAAACTAACCCACCCCATGGCGGCAGAGGGATGACTGTACGTAAGCAAAGACCTGGAGAACGTGGAAACTACTGAGTCTACCAATTCAGATGCTAATCTCATCTGGAAACACCCTCACAGACACACCTAGAAACAATGTTTAACCAAAACCCGGGTATCCTGTGGCTGAGTCAAGTTACACATAAAATTAACTGTCACAGTTACCCTGCCAGCTGCACAGAAGATGAAGTGGGTTGCCATTTCCTTCTTCAGGGGATTTTCCTGAACCAGGGGTGGAACCCACTTGCCTCTCCTGCATTGGCAGGCGGATTCTTTACCACCGCACCACCTAGGAAGCCCACAGGGCCAGGGTGAAAGCATGTGAACTGGTTAGACGGCTTCCCTGGTGGTTCAGAAGGTAGAGAATCTGCCTACAACGCAGGAGACCTGGGCTCAATCCCTGGGTCAGGAAGATCCCCTGGAGGAGGAAATGGCAACCCACTACAGTATTTTTGCCTGGAGAATCCCATGGACAGAGGGGCCTGGCGGGCTACAGTCCACAGGGTCGCTAAGTTGGACACGACTGAGCGACTAACGCTTTCATGATAATCCAGGTCAGAAATGATAGTGGATTGGACCAGCAGGTGCTAGCCATTTACGTCTTCGGGTAGTCTGAGTCTGCATTTTCTTTTATATACTTTAGGGAAAATAATAAATCTATAACCTTTAAGGTTGGAGAGAAGAGTGCAGTAGATAATCTGGATAAAGCACATAGTACAGTACCTGGAATACAGCAGGCGTGTGAAGTTCTACTGCCTTTGGTATAATCATGTAGATTTTGCTTGAAAACATCAGGATTGAGACAAACAATAACACTGGCTATTCAGTGATTCGAAATTCTAATTCTAAACTATATTTTTCTTCTGCATTGAGTTGAAGCCTGTTTCTATATAAATTATTGGAGAAGGAAATGGCAACCCACTCCAGTATTCTTGCCTGGGAAATCCCATGGACAGAGGAGCCTGGTTTGGCCTACAGTCCATGGGGTTGCAAAGAGTTGGACATGATTGAGCATGCACGACTGGCTCTTTACAAATTCTATTAGTATGAGTTCTGTTCTTCAGAATAAAATTGGTTGAAATCTCATTTTTTTCCTACTCACTGGCCCTATGTTATTTGAATGAAGGTTATCTTTCTGTTAGAGGACAAGAACAAGGTTACTCATTAAAAACTCACCCACAGTGCTCTGCCCAATGTGGGAATATTAATCAATTTGTTCCCCCCTCCTCTGCTTCGGTTGACACAATTCTTTTGGAGCAAGCTTTATTTGCACAACATTCTTGACTTTGATCATTGGTTGAACAAGTACTTCAGGCTTTTCTGCTTTCTCTTAGAAAAAACCATGTGGTGTCAGGGTAGAGTAGGTGTCAGGTAGAACGAGATTTAATTTCTTTTTCACAGAGAAGGTTATGAAAAGATGGCATATTTTCATTTGCCCCACCTGGACTTGAAGTTCACCGAGGGCTGAAATGCAGGAAAGCAACCCAGTATCATTAATCATCATTGTTATTGTCATAATAGCAGTAGTAGCAAGCGTTTATCCAACTTAGGGCGAGGCGTCATTCCAAGTACTTTCACTTTTCCTCTTTATAATTAATGACCCAAATCGGTCATGAAAAATATCCCCATTTTAAAGCACGTGAAGTATATAACACCATAGTTGCCTGTTTGTGAGTGTAACTGTTTTGGGGGGGGGGAGGGATTTGTGTGTTCATGTTTTGAGCCCCACTCAGCCATGCCAAGCAAATCATTCACCTAACTGCCCATCTCTAAAAGTACTAGGATGAGGAGGGGCATCTGTGCCAGCTCCAGGTGGTATTCCAGTTAACTTCAAGTACTTCCTCAACATTTGCAGTAATTGCAGGATGACATGTGGAAGATTTTTGTTCCTTGTTTATTTCTATAGAAATAGGAAGCCAACAGGCAAATGAAGGCCCCCAGCAGAAGCGTGAGAAGAAGAAGTTGTTTGGCTGACTTCTCTCTTCTCTTCACTTGTCAATTCAGAATGGCTTTCAGTCTTAGACTGAGACCTCAGCCCAATGCAGAGATTGTGGTGATCAGCTTTCTATATGCTGATGGGGGTAGAGAATTTAATTACTAGAAATACGGTGACATTGTCTTCTCTCCTATTCCATATTCGTTTTCTCCTTTTTAAATTAAAGACTCATTTCCAATCTTAAATGTTAACATGTACTGGCTTTAAAACAGAAAATCTTTCGAAGTATTGATGATATGAACGATCCACCTGTGCCCTCTTCTAGACTCCTTCTCTGTGCTAATATATAGAAATACATAAGTGTTAGTCATCAGTCTTGTCCAACGCTTTGCGACCCCATGAACTGTAGCCCTCCACGCTTCTCTGTCTATGGGATTCTCCAAGCAAGAATACTGGAGTGGATTGCCATTCCCTTCTCCAGAGGATCTTCCCAACCCAGGGATAGAATCTGGGTCTCCTGCATTGCTGGCAGACTCTTTACTGTTTGAGCTACAGGGAAGTCCTTATAGAAATTCATGGATGGATATATATTCATAGACATCACTTAATAGAGAAATGGTATCTGTAACTTTTTAAAAAATAAATTTAACCTAGTGTTTTGTGGACATGTTTCAATGTAAGAATATAAACATCTCCCTTCATTTTTAAGTATTGCATTATGTTCTATGGTGTGCTATATCAAAATTTTATCTAACTAGGCCCCTACTAATGATGGGCCAGTTTTTGCTCTTAATAAATGAACTTTTTTGTACTTACATAAATATGAAAATATAGCTAAGATGAATTTCTAGAAGTAGAATTGCCGAATCAAAAGGAATGTGCATTTTAAAGCTTCATGTGTTGCCACATTGCCTTTCCAGAGTGTTATGCCCGTTTACAGTCCCACCAATGGTGTAGAAAAAACCCTTTCTTTGATATTCTGGGTATTTTTTTGGAAATTTTCATCTTCTCTAATCTGATGTGAAAAAAACATGTTTCATTGTTTAATCTTGGCTTCCCTTTTTAAAGGAGGAAGTTAATTACAGCCAAACAAACTCATTTCATAAATCTATCTCTCAAAAAATATACGACTTGTCCAATTCCAGGACAGTTTCAGCTGATTTTACACGTTGGTGTTCATGGTACTATCAGGTTAGAAAAATGGGCTTTGTCTGGAAAAGTATACACATAGGAGGCATGAATGAATGAAAATGTAACACAGTAGTGGTCCTAAGGTGATGAAAGATGTGATATCTCACATACACACGCACACAAACTCTATGTTCAGTGACAAGACGTTACTAAGTAGGAAAAGGAACAAAACAGTTCAGACAAGTGACAGCTGAAACTGTTGTGACCTCTAAAACACCATTTTCTGAAAATTTAGGTTAATAAGAGATTGGTTAGAATGTGGATTTCAGATATGCATCAGGCCTCTTGGAATCAGGCTAGTCAGTGCCCTGTTTTGTGGAAATAGATAGCTCTATGTTAACTGAAAGCCTCGATGGTTTTGAGTCATTTCCCATCCCCAGTAAGGAGATCCTTTTGGTTCACCTCTTCTGGAAAGCACATGTGTTGTTGGCCACATAAATGTAGGATTTTAACTCAATCTTTTTGGCCCTCTATTTCCCTTTAAAAAAGAAATGAAGGAAGGACAAGCAGGAACATGTGGATACCTACTAGGTAATGTGTGTGTGTGTGTGTGTGCTCGGTCATATCTGACTCTTTGTGACCCCATGGACTCGCCAGACTCCTCTGTCCTGGAATTTTCCCGGCAAGAGTACTAAAGTGGGTTGCCATGCCCTCCTCCAGGGGATCTTCCCCACCCAGGAAGACACATCTACATCTCTTGCGTCTCCTGCATGGTCAGGCGGATTCTTTACCACTACGCCACCTGGAAAGCCCAGGTAATATGTATATTGCAAGAGAACTATTTCCCCCCATTTCCTCTTACCCTGCAGTTTACAGATCAAGAAACCAGTGCAGAATTAAGCTGCTTGCCCCAGATCCATGCTCTTCGTTCCTGATTCATAGGGTATCTTGGATGAGACAAGAAACAATCTGTGAAAATATATAACATACTGCTAGCACATTGTATGTATTCTCTAAATTTTATTTGTTAGCATGAATGATGGATGAGGCCCGTATTAGGTTTTTATGATCCTAAAAGTTTGTAAAACTGGACAATATCTTTATAATGCAAAATGTTTTAAAAAAAAAAACAGCTTTTTTACATAAACCTTTTTTACATAAAAGGTTTTTTTTTAATTTTTTTAAAACTTTTTTTACATAAAAGGTTATTTTAAAGAAGATGTAAGTAGCAAATGACTTAAAAAAATCCAAGGGGTTCCAGAGACCAGAGAGGACATGCATAATCTGAATACACTGGTGGCCATAGCCCCAGGTTGAAGGGATTGAGGGATGCTATAAACTTTCAGCTCTGTAACCTCAGGCAAGTTATTTGAGGAAACTACGGGCTTAGAGTTTAAGAGCTCTGGTTTACAAACACCTGGAAGCTTCAAGTGCACTTAGTATATATTCAGATGCTGAAACTGAGTTCAAGCCCAGACTACTTAGTTCAAAAATGGGTGTTCTTTCACCTTCCTCCTGCATCTTGCTTGTGGAGTTACTAGTGTTCCCTAGAGGATGTTGCAACCCACTCTAGTTCTCTTGCCTGAAAAATCCCATGGGCGGAGGAGCCTGGTAGGCTGCAGTCCATGGGGTCACTAAGAGTCAGACATGACTGAGCGACTTCACTTTCACTTTTCACTTTCCTGCATTGCAGAAGGAAGTGGCAACCCACTCCAGTGTTCTTGCCTGGAAAATCCCAGGAATGGGGGAGCCTGGTGGGCTGCCGTCTACGGGGTCGCACGGAGTCGGACATGACTGGAGCGACTTAGCAGCAGCAGCAGCAACAGAGGATTTAGTCTTCTAGTTGTTTCCAAGTGATTCCTGGGTGCTGAGGGTTATTAATGAATGAGGGACTAAAGCAAAGACATCTTTCCTGCAACTGGGAAAAAATTTTATAGCTGTAATATTTGCTTTCCTGGGTACTGTGTGAAATACAGATCATTTTTAATATGGAATGGTGTCTAGTCTTTAAAAAATTTTATGGTTTATGGGATTGATAATCTTCAGAGGAAACAATAGGAGTATTTTTAGTTTGTTAAAGGTTCTAGTATTTTCTCATGCTTTCATTCTAATAACATGGAAATCATGGTGAGATTGGGGGGAATGCAAGCAAGGACAGTGTCTCCATCAGGCTTTGGTTTAAATCTCAATTCCTATATTTACCAGTCATGGGAACATGGGAGGGTAAGTTACCGAACTGCTTTGTGTGAAGTGGGAATAATACCGTCTCAGAATTGCTGTGAAGATTAAATAAGATAATTTTTAGACGCACACCACAGCTATCACAGGAGCTTGACAAATACTCTCACTCCCATCATCATCTCCTCCTTTCTCCTGCCTCTCGTGTAATGAATATTTCAGTTCTAGGCCACTGGTCCTCAGACTAGCAGCAGCAGCAGCAGCAGCAGCTGTGAACCTGTTAGAATGATAAATTCTTGAGCCCCCACCTTATACTTAACTGAATCAGAAACTCTGAGGGTGGGGCCCAGCGAGCTGTTTCATTTCCTTCTCCAGCAGGTTCTGATGCCCTGGTCCAGGGTATTTTGCAGAGCACTCTGGGTGAAGCACATGTGAGTCGCTCCCTATCTCATGCTATGAAATAATATGCTCCCTCTGGCTCTTTTGTGACCACTGACAGACATTTCTGAAATAACTAGTTATGTGGCTTTGATTTGTGATCTTTGCTTTGATAGTCTGATTTGCTAGAATATGGTGCTAACTAAGATCATTTGGAAAGAGGCAGTTTAAGGATAGTAACTAGGTTAGAATTTAACAAGAGAGTCAAAGCAGTCTTAGCTATGTAGGCCTATGGATTTACTAAGAGAAAGAAAAGGAAGACTGGTTCAAATTATAGCAATTAAAAAAAAAAAGCACATGAAACCCTACTGGTTCTAGATACTTGCTGTTTAGGAAATATTCAAAGAGATTCACATTTTTGCAGAATAAAGTCTTGGAAAATTATGAGGTGGGAAGAGTTGCAATTTTGTTACCATCTAATTTATATGTAGCTGGGCATTCTGATTTTGCTATGGATAATTGACTAAGATCATTTCAAGTTAATTTTGAATAAAACAAGATTGCTTATCTTCAGTCTAGCCACTGTGGGTCTTTGTCCAACTTTTACAGAGTTCAAGTTTCGTAAATCTGATAAATTCTCCTTCTAGCCAAGGAGGAAGTTTGCCCAAGGCAACTAAGTAGGTCTATTACTAAACCGAGGATTGTTGTTGTTCAGTCAGTCGGTCGTGACCGACTCTTTGTGACCCCATGAACTGCAGCACGCCAGGCTTCTCTGTCCTTCACCATCTCTCAGAGCTTGCTCAAACTCATGTCCATTGAGTCGGTGATGCCATCCAATCATCTCATCCTCTGGCGTCCCCTTCTCCTTCTGCCTTCAATCTTTCCCAGAATCTGGGTCTTTTCCAATGAGTCAGCTCTTTGTATCAGGTGGCCAAAGTATTGGAGCTTCAGCTTCAGCATCAGCCTTTCCAATGAATATTCAGGACTGATTTCCTTTAGGACAGACTGATTTGATCACCTTGCTGCCCAAGGAACTCTCAAGAGTCTTCTCCAGCATCATAGTTCAAAAGTGAGGATACTTAGTTCCTAACCATCACTCCGTGTAGAGAAAGAGTATCCTCTCGAGGAAGTTAACAGCATCACTGCTGTTCAACTTCTGGGTCATTGATGTGAGTTATTCATGCTGGCTTTATAGATTATATCCTGTAGGAAAAAAACATAGTTTACAATAAATTAGCTTCATTTTCTCATTTATCCAGTGTAAATATTCTTTTTAAAAATTTCAAAATTTAGATAATTGTTCATTGATGTTATACCATTAATCTTAATTAATAAGACTTAATTTTGCTGTAGACTATTCAAACACTGATTTAAATACTAATACAGATATTGGAGTCTTATATAAAATATAACACACATAATTCCTGCTTTAAGGAACATTAAAATCTGAGATTTAGTGAATGGCAATTTTCTTTTTAGTTTAAAAAATTGTACATGTTTGTTATGAAATTTTTCAAACATGCAACAAAGATGAAAGAATTTTAACAGTGAGTATCTATATTCCCACCACCTCTCAGATTCTAACATTAGCTTTTTACTCTCCTTGCTCTGTCACATGTCTGGATGTCCATTGATCCTTTTATGCTTTGTATGGTGTAGTGTTAATATACTGAATTCTCTAGTAGAATGTAAGCACTGCATTCTCCAGTTGTTTACTTGGGTTGGTTGAATGGTTGTGTTTATGCAGATAATTTGCACAGCCTTACATCGTGGCTAAAGGAGCTTCTCGACCCTTTAATAATTGGGGATTTTTTTCCTTTCTGTGTTCTGAGACCGAGTGTGCATTCTGAGAGAGTCAGAGCTGCTTGAGAGTTCAAACTGGGACTCTACAGGGGCACAGGCCGAGGAGGAAGAAAGTGATAAATGAGTTCAGTGGAGTCTACCCATGTTTCATCTGGGATGTGCTTATATTCTCACTGCCTGTCCTGGCCCTGTTGTCTGGGGCCTTGCGGCCAGCTGAGGGCTGGCAGTTCTGAGGGCTAATGGTTCTTTGGAGGAAATGGAAGGATGCAAACTCGGCAAGCTTTCTTGTTTTTTTTTTTTCCTCCTGGAACCCTTGGTTGCTTTTCTGAGTGAACTGTGTCATAAGGTAGCTGGCACAAATAGATCTCCTTGGAACGAGTATCAGAACTGGGGCCTCCCTCTGTTCAATAAGGCAGCGCACGTGAGACGAAAGGGAAGACTTCAGAAAGGTCAACTGAAGAGCTACTGAATCACTCCTGTTGAAGGAGGTCTTTACGCTCCTGGTGCCTGCTCCCTGCTCTGACTGAAACGTTCTTCCAGTTTAGCAGATTTACGTGGCTTCGCCGTGAGGACTAGACAGGACTGCGGCATTTCCAATGGATTTCTCTTCAGAGCTATTACTGTCACTAATTTCTTAATTTAGATGTTTCATGATCACTTGAGATAAAGATAGAAGCGTTTGATCACTCTTGCCTGGTGGGAACTGGAGGTACTTTTGACTGGGGCCCAGATTTAATCTCCCATATTGAATGACTGTTCTCAGACATACAGGGTGGATCTTAGTACCCTTTTCCAGAAAAAGGAACAGCACTATTTTAGGGTAAAATATTTCAAGATACTTTAAATTTTCATAGGTATTTAAAATTTGCATATGCAATTTCCCCTTTAAACTTCCTTTATTGTTTCTTCTGGGACTAGCTGATGCATGCTTGGGTGCTAAGTTGCTTCAGTCTTGTCCAACTCTTTGTGACCCTGTGGTCTGAATAGCCTGCCAGGCTCCTCTGTCCATAGGATTCTCCAGGCAGGAGTCCTGGAATGGGTTGCTATGCTCTTCTTCAGGGGATCTTCCCAACCCGGGGATCGAGCCTGGGTCTTTTATGTCCCTTGCACTGGCAGTCAGGTTCTTTACCACTGGCACCACCTGGGAAGCCCCTTTCTTTATAAAGATGTTGATTAGAAAGGAGCCTTCCTTCTTGTAGAGATCATGCCTCTGAATTTTCCAAATGGTGTAAAAGCAATAACGAGAGGTATGTTTTCCTTCATTAGACTCGAGGGCATAGACGGTATTGAACATAGCGGTTCTGACTTGGTTGCACACTGGAATCATTCTGAGAGTTTAAAATAACTGATGCAACACATGTATACCTGTGGTGGATTCATTTTGATATTTGGCAAAACTAATACAAGTATGTAAAGTTTAAAAATAAAATAAAATTAGAAAAAAAAATAACTGATGCTAGTTCAGCAAGGTTTCAGAATGGAAAATACAAAAATCCACTGTATTTCTATACACTGGCAAAGAATAATATGATAATGGCATGAAGACAACATTTCTACTTAAAATGAAAAGGAATAACATATTAATCCTTGGAAATAAATTTAACAAAAGAAGTACAAAGCTTATACTCTGAAACTACAAAATGTTGTTGAAAGAAATTAAAAAAGACTAAATAGATACCCCATGTTCATAGATTAGAAGATTTACTATTGTTAAAAATGGCAGTATCCCCAAATGGATCTACAGAGTCAACACAGTTCCTATCAAAGTTTCAACTCTCTTCTTGGCAGAAATTGATGCAGTGATCTTAAAATGCATATGGAAATTTGATGGACCTAAAATGGTCAAAATAATTTTGAAAAAGACGCATAAAGTTGGGAGAACTCACTTCCTGCTTTCAAACTTACTGTAGTGCTATAGTAATCAAAACTGTGTGATACCATCAAAAGGACAGACAGACAGATCAATAGAATAGAACTGAAAGTCCAGAAGTAAATTCATGTATTGTCTGTTGCTTTTAATCAAGGGTGCCAAGGCAATTCAAAGGGGACAGAATAGTTTTTCAACAAATGGTAGACAACTGGATATCCATTTGCAAAAGAGTGAAGATGGACTGCTTCTTCACAGTTGAAAACAGTAACTCAAAATGGATTATAGACCTAATTTAAGAGCTAAAACCAAAAAACTTAGAAGAAAATATAGAAAATAGAAAAATTTAATGACTTTGACTTAGGCAAAGGATGAACAAAAGAAAAAAAAAGTAGACTATCAAAATTAAATACCTTTATACTTCAGTGGACACCATCCACTTTTCACAGCAAGTGAAAAGATAACCTTCAGAATGCAAGAAAGCATTTGCAAGTCATATCTGATAAGGGGTATATGTAGAATAAAGAACTCTTAAAACTCAATAAAAACACAAAAATGGGCACAGGATCTGAATAGACAGTTCTCCAGAGAAGATGTCCAAATTACCAATAAGCGCATGAAGAAGTCCTCAAAATCATTTGCCATCCGGGAAATGCAAATCAAAACCACAATGAGATACCTCTTTACACAGGTTAGAATAGCTAGGATAAAAAAGACAAAAACAAATTCTGGTGAGGATTTGAAGAAAATTGGACCCTCCTACTGCTGGTAGGAATGTAAAATGATGCAACTGCTTTGGAAAATAATCTAGCAGTTCTTCAAAAGACAAGCATAGAGTTATTCAATAGCATATCCCACATCTACTCCTAAGTGTATACTTAAAAGAAATGAAAACGTGTGTCTGCTATTGAAAGAAGCCAGTCACAAAGGACCACATATTGTGTGATTCCACTTGTGTGAAATATCCAGAACAGGCAAATCCACATAGAGAGCAGATAGACTGGTAGTTGCCTAAAGCCGGGATGGGAAGTTTTGGGGGGAATGGAGAGTGACTACTAATTGGCTTGGGGTTTCTTTTGGGATTATGAAATGTTCTAAAATCGATATGTTAGTTGTACAACTCTGTGATTATAGTAAAAGTCCAACTGACTAAAAGCCATTAAATGGGCAAATTATATGGCATGTGAGTTATAGCTCAATAAAAACATATGCACATATAAAACTTATATATACATATGTATATGTATAATACATGAACTTGGGCAAACTCCAAAAGATGGTGAGGGACAGAGAGGCCTGGCCTGCTGCAGTCCATGGGGTTGCAAAG
The DNA here is from genome assembly GCF_003369695.1 of Bos indicus x Bos taurus. Classification (NCBI taxonomy): domain Eukaryota; kingdom Metazoa; phylum Chordata; class Mammalia; order Artiodactyla; family Bovidae; genus Bos; species Bos indicus x Bos taurus. Next base: position 40,234,623 of record NC_040098.1, on the reverse strand, counting down.
AGTCAGACACGACTGGGCAACAAAAAACACCAACAATATATGTATAATACACACACGAACATATTTTTGTTGAGGTTGCTTTAGTCGCTAAGTCGTATCTGACTCTTTGTGACCCAGTGGACTGTAGCCTGCCAGACTCCTCTGTCCATGGGATTCTCTAGGCAAGAATACTGGAGAGGGTTGCCATTTCCTTCTCCAGGGGATCTTCCCGACCCAAGGTTTGAGCCCACATCTCTTGCATTGAAAGGCGGGTTTTTCACCACTGAACCACCAGGGAAGCCCATGTACATATTTATATACATGTATATGCATATAAGGAATGACAGGAATGAACATGGCAGTATAAAGCCAGCAAGAGGAGTAAGGGAAAGCTATTTTCTTTACTGCTTCATTATTATTATTTTTGTAATTAAAATGTTTTTAGACATGTTTAACTGCTGAAGGAGAACTCAGGGAACAATTCAAGATGCAAGAAAGAAAATAGATGATGGAGAGGGTAAATTTCCTGAAAGGAATGGAAACTAGAAAATAGTAGAGTTGGCCCTGGAAGGTGGAAGTGGCTCATATGTGTCAAAGGAGAAAACCCAAAGATTGCAGGTGGATGGGCTTACATTTCAGTGATGGGAGCTGACTTCTGCTGCAAAGCGGCTAGATTCTGGCTTCCAGCTCCTACAGAGGTCTAACTGTCTACCATGTCCCAGATGCTTTTGATGGGTATTTCCAGAGGATATGAAGACATAAGATATGATCCAGACCTTGACGCAGACGTTGCCTTGGGAGACGTAAGTTCACAGTCTCCTGCAATGCAGGGTGATACAGCTTTTCATGTACAACATGCTTCAGTTGTTAGCATCTGGTATTACCTAAGGTGTTGATGGGATTATTGGCCAGTAGGGAGGAAAATCCAAGTCTTTCAGAGAATTGAGGGAGAGGAGGAAGTCGTATAGTCTATAAAATTCTCTTTGTAGGGCCTGTTGTTCTGATATGTCCTCAAGGGAAAATGCCATGCCCCCAGCCCTACTGTTTGCTACCTTCTGATGAATTTATGTGGATTCCTTTGAAGGGAAAAATAATTTGAACCCCAATACTGAGATATTTTAAAATTTAAATAAAATAAAAAATTTTATTTTAGTCTCCCTTATACTGATACAAACATATCAGTTTAAGCACATTTAGACTTGTATCTCTTAAGAACATCAGAGTAAATGCATAAGCTGAATATTAATTAAAATTGTTTTTGTTCAGTCACTAAGTCATATCTGACTTATTGTGACCCCATGGACTGCAAGACATCAGGTTTCCCTGTCTTTTCCTATCTTCACTTTATAGACCAGTGAAATTTAAGTTAACATTAACTTAACATTAATGTGAAGGATGGTGTTTAGTTTCCACTAAATCACTTTTAACATTTAGGCTCTGAGTTTGGTGTGTTCCAGTTAACAAGTAGCAATTCAGTAATCTTGCCACCTTTCTGTGCTGGAATCTTGATTTGTACAGCTTACACTTGGCCCAGACACCTCCTCCATAGTTTTATTTTATCTGCCTCTGACAGCGAAAGTATGCCTACTTGGAAAAACAGAACCGCAGTGCAAACACAAGTGTGAGCATTGAGATTGAGGAGAAATGGGTGTTCTCTTTTATTCATATCATTAAATAAACATAAAACGGTGGGGGGGGGGGGACTCTTGGCATGGAGAACTAAGCTCCCAGGAATGCACCTTTGCACCCGGTTTGAAACGTACTGTGTTAGCTAGGCACCAAGGTCTGTGAGAGCGGACAAGCTGGGCGTTGTATCAAGTTGGGGTCCAAGACAAGGCTTTCTCGTATCAGAGATGCTTAAGGATGAGAAATGTAAAACTCAGGTCTCTTTTTAACATTAGTTACGGCTTATTGTTTGACTGGGTTTTCTTATCAGTCCTCTGATGTTGTGGTTGGCAAAGAGGTATGAAGGGGATCCCTGTCACTAGGAATATAATATCTGCGAAAAGCCAAGGTTTCTGAAAGGGTTTTTATAAGAAAAAAATTTTAGGATCACGCTATACCAGGAAACGACTTACTGCTTAGCTATGACTTGTTGATTTATTTGAATGTTTTTGGACCATTATATGTGTCCAAGCCAGGATGTCCTGGGTGTGTTAAGAGACTTCTGAATTCGGAAAGATACCATCTTGAGTTTACTAACAATTTAAGTCAATAGCATCTAACAAAGAAAGCTTTATTCTCAGATCCTGTGCAGACATCGTAGTCTGAACCGAAGTAAGCAGAATCCTGGCTTCAGTAAGAGCTGTTATTTAGAACACATTTGAGACATTGTGATGTAATTGTGTCCTGAGGCTGAGAAGCGTTAGTCTCCATTTTATTAAATATCCATTTTAGTGTACAGCCTTGTACCAGCAAAGATAAAAAGCAAAACAGATACTTACTCAAGGCCAGTCTAGATTTTGGCCTTTAAGACTTTCCCCTTATCACCACCTTTCCCAGCCATCGCTGAGCAAGGGATGGGAAACCCTAGGTCAATACGTCACCAGCTCAGCTTCAAGCCATGTGGGCTGCCAGCTCTCCTTTGCCTTCAGAACCCCAGCCCCTGCATCTAGAGGTGTCCAGGGTCCTGGTGGTCAATTTAAACTTTCAATTAATGGCTCGTCTTACCCCTTTTCTCGCAACCAAACCTATTATCCTCTTACCTCCCCTGCCCATCCTCTTGGAGTCGCATCTCTCTTTTTTAAAAAAAAATCAATTTATCTATTTATTTTTGACTGTGCTGGGTCTTCGTTGATAGCCTTCACTAGTTACGGCTAGCAGGGGCTGCTCTCCAGTTGCAGAGCTCGGGCTTCTCACTGCGGTGGCTTCTCTTTTTGCACAGCATGGGCTCTAGAACACAGGCTGGGTAGTTGTGGCCCACAAGCTTCGTTGCCCTGCAGCACGTGAGATCTTCCCAGACCAGAGATTGAACCTGTGTCCCCAGCTTTGGCAGGCAAATTCTTAACTGCTGGACCACCAGGGAAGTCTGGGGGTTGCATGCCTTCTGAGACTTTGATTTCTGTGTGCCTGCCTAGAGTTTAGAGACATCTATTCCATTCTCTTCTTTACATTTGCTGCCTCTCTCAGTTTTCATGTATTTTTTTCTCATGGAGGACTCTCCACTTCCCTGAGAGTAGGTTAGGCAGGTGGTACTGTCCCATTTTATAATTGTGAGTGCTGCAGTGAGAGAGGTTAATGACTTGCCCAAAATGCAGAGGAGACTTTAGAGCTGGTACTTCAGTCTTAAAAATTCAAATTCAATTCCATCAACCAAATTCATGGTAGTGCTTTTTTTCTTAGAAGAAAAATCTTTAAGGTACAACCTAGTGACACAGAACAATTGTACAGTGTATGTGTGTATGTATATATTATACATACACACACACATGTGCATACTGTAATTCTGGTGGTGGATACATAGCTTTGTCTGAATGTTGTAGCTCTTATGCCATGTCTACCTGATAGATGAGAATACCTCATGAAGAATGCCCTTTGATAAATTGGAAAATAGCATCCTTGAAAGGGACCTAGAAGAAACCCCTTTATGGAAAGACTACATAATTCGTAGACTTTCAGGGTTGAAACAGACAGGTCATCTGGCTCAACAGATATTTGATGGTTAAATCCTTGATTAAATCTCATCTGAGTCCTTGAGTGCTGTGGAATGATTTTGAGGAACAATCCTTATTGTTACACATGCTCTTAACGGCCTGAAAATGCTTCTATGTTCTATCAAACTAAGTGAAACATTGATGCTTTCAAAGGAGAAATCGTTTCTTTCTTGTGTCATCAAGATTTTTGAAAAGTTCAATTTTTGAAACATTTTCCCTTAGAATATATTAGCTCTTATGAAAATTGCCTATTTAGACTTCTGTTTAATGCCAATGTTTAATGGCATGTGATTTTTTTAAATGTGACTAAATAATAATATTTTCTTTTTTCCGTGTTTCTGTTTTTATTTACAAACTCGATTCCATTTCTCCCAGAATTGTTAACCATTTTACGTAGGTATGGTTTGTGTAACACAGGGGTTCATGTGATTGCTTTTGGTTCTTTTGTGCTTTAGCCAGAGGTAGTAAAGAAGAGAGGGAGGGTTTGAGATTAAATTTTAGTGAAAGCTAATGTAAGACATATCATGAACCTAAGGTCCTTGAAAATTCAGTAGAGCTGGTTGTTTCCCTCTCTGCCTTCAGTAGAAACGCCCTTAGTGATGGAGTGTTGGGTGCCTGTGCTGTAGCATCACTTTGCAATTTGCACTTATAAAGTTCTATCTTGAACCACTATTTCTCATAATTTTTTTTAAAGGGATCATATACTTACAGCCTGTAGTCAGTGTACACAGTTCTAACTTCTCTCCTCGAAGCATGGGTCAGAGAATATCATGGCCAGGAGAGACTTCATGGGAAGCTTCAAAATTCATTGGTTTGTATATTGTGGTTTCAGCCTTCCTACCTTAGCAAATAGAGCATCCATTATAAAGTCTTGGGATAGCTTAGATTTCAGTTTTACAAATTTCCAATAAAAGTTGAAATGAGTTTTTTTTTGCTTTTAAAGATACACATAGTCTCTTCAGTTCCTATTTTCAGTCTTGTCTATAGATGCAAATAGTTCAACAGAGAGAATTGAATAGAGGTGTGTGTTCTGTTGTAAATGTCTGCTCTGTTTATGGAACTTCTCTACCACAAGTGGTTTAACTGTTTCCTGAAGGGAGCAGAGAAATAATAATCTCACAAGACTAAAAGATTAACATTTCTCCACAAAATTACTGGAAGTCTGAGACTAGGTGACTGAGTGAGTGAAAGTTGCTCAGTCATGTCCGGCTCTTTGCGACTCCATGGACTACATAGTCCATGGAATTCTCCAGGCCCGAATACTGGAGTGAGTAGCCGTTCCCTTCTCCAGGGAATCTTCCCAACCCAGGGATCGAACCCAGGTCTCCCACATTGCAAGTGGATTCTTTACCAGCTGAGCCACCAGGGAAGCCCAAGAGTACTGGAGTGGGTAGCCTATCTCATCTCCATTGGATCTTCCCAACCCAGAAATCGAACTGGGATCTCCTTCATTGCAGGTGGATTCTTTACAGCCGAGACCAAGACCACGTGAAATGCAGTAAAAATATGACTAAATATTCTGCAGTTTGCGTATTTCCAAAGGGCTTCCATGTACAAAATTCTGGGTTTGTGTGTATGAGTGTTTTAAACCCTGGGAAGTAGCCATAATAGGTATTATTATCCCCGTTTTAAAAATGAAGGGAGTGTCAGAATTTGAGAGAGTAGCATAAAAACATATACATTACCATATGTAAAATATGTAACACGTAACAGATGTGAAATAGCAGTGGGACGTTGCTGTATGTCGCAGAGGGCTCGAAGGGGTGCTCTGTGACAACCTCGAGGGGTGAGATGAGATGGGGGGTGGGAGGGGAGGTTCATGATAGAAGTGACATGTACATACCTATGTCTGATTTTTGCTGATGTATGGCAGAAACACTCTTGTAAAGCAATTATCTTCCAATTAAACATTTTTTTGTACATGAAGGGAGGCCAGTCTGGGTCATGGTTTAGGCAATGTTCCCATTGTCAGCTGATAGCGTGGCACGGAGGCTAGAGCCCAGGAATTAGGATTTGACGCTCATTGTACCATTCACTTTGTTTTTCTCAGATGTCTTCCCCTTAAGCCTAGAGACCATACATTTTCACTTTCTAGTTCAATTTCAAGTGGCGGCTGGGATCTAGTGGCAGCTGGAAGGTCGAGAGGCCCTCAAAAGCAGAGCTGGGTGGACAAGGCTTTGCATCATTTACTCACGTGTCCCTTAGTGTGACATTATTTTTCTTGAGCCACTTGTATACTCCCTCTTGAGTTTTGCCTGTGCATTGAAATTCTTCCTCATGTTTTCTTGCTACTGCTTTCTTGATCTATTCTTCCTCATACTGGAGCCCATATTTGGCTCAGTAACCCCAAGACCAAGTGAATGTTCACTCTTCTCTTGAGCAAAAAAATGAAAATTAAAATATTATATTGATTATGGTCGATTGTAGGGGAAGAGTGACTTAAGAGGACTCTGCTCTCAGATATTGTCTATTTTCCAATTCATACTAAATCATCTTTTATTCCCCAGTTCATACTAAATCATATGCATTTCCCCATTGTCTTTAAACATCATTTGAAAGTACTTTTCTTGATTCCTCAGCATTCAGTTGCTTGAATTTAGCATAATTTACTGATGAGTTTTTCTATTTTGGATAATGAGGCTATTTTCTAGTTTCCTCTGTGATAAAAATGATTGACTCCTTGAAGAAGGGAATTTTTAAATATTTAGAGAGTAAAAAATTTGGTTTAAATGGTTTGCCTTAGTCATTAATTCATTAGTACATTGTAGCAGTAATTTCAACAGATAAATATTAATACATGATTATTTTTCTGAAATAGTAAAGTTGTGATAGTTTTAGATTCAGATGGGGAAAACGCATAAAGATGGGCAATGAAAGGAAAAGACTTCACAATTATGTCATTAGGATTTATTTACTAGTTACGCTTTTACTAGTGACACGTTTGTCCTTCATATTGTATTACTTCTCTCTGAGTTTCTTATTTCCTATGTAATTTTTTTTTTCTCAGATTCTACTCAAACCCCCTCCATTTTAGCATCTGCCAAGGCCCACAGTTCTTGGAGGGTCTCATTTGAGGGTCTCAATTTGAGGGTCTCAAATTGTCTTTAACATTTCCTTTTCCAGGTGTATTTGCTTCTGAGAGTATTTGTAGATAAGCCAGTGCCTTAATCTTATTTTAATTCTATTTGGTGAGCTTGACATGAATTCTACTTCTGGGCAAATTTTGAGAGAGAGGACCACTGGGTAAAAATGGAGATAGGAAATTATGTGAGTTTTTTTTCTTTTTGAAGTACAGAGAAGGCCTTTGCCATTAGTGCAAGAGAGTGTTTCTCCTTTTCCCAATCTATGGTGAATAAAATGTGTGAGCATACAGGAATTTGACTTGTTACCTTGGATAAACTCAATATTCTTAGGATGAAGTCATACATAATTAATTACCTGTCTCTGCGTTCTTTCCAGAGTGATGGCACTTAGTACTCACACTCATGATAACTTTGGTTTCCTGAGTGCAGGAGCCCCAGGACTGCCAATTAAGGAAGAAGAGGCAGTGGCAGTTATATAACCTTGGGGCTTCTGTAATGTGGTGGGTAATTGTCTTTTTTCTTCTTAACTTCTAGTGTCTGAAACAGTACATGCAGCTGGCAATCCGAGAAGGATGTGGGTCTCCCATCACCTGCCCGGACATGGTGTGCCTAAACCATGGGACCTTGCAGGAAGCTGAGGTATGGATGGGTGCTCTGATCTTCCCCTTTTCCCTGTTGACATGATTTCCTGGGATCTTGGCTCTTTATGTACGTCTCTACCAGGGAGTCTAGAAACAAAATACAGGGGTTAACTTTTTAAAGGAGTACTTTATTGTTACATACCTTGGATTCTTTATGGAGGCTGTTAAAGCTGTTATTTACTTTGGTTCTATTTATAAATGCCCCCTGAGTGTTGAAGAAGTTCTAGAATAGGCCAAGGGGCTAGGTGAGCTTTGGAGGCTGAATAGTCAGTGGCCTGGGGATTTTTTAATACTTCAAAGATAAACAGATGACTGATTAGCCGTAGTTAAAGATAACGTAAATTATTATGATTCTGCAGAGGTAGCCTGGGTTGGACCATTTCTAAAGAGCAGAGAAAGGCCTTTCTTTCAGTGTTTATCAGGCATAGAAATGTATTTTTTGAGTGAGTTCTTCTCACTGTGACATTTCTCTTTGTTTTTTCAATCCCCATTTAATAGCTTGCCCTTAAATCAGCTTTTAACTTTCAGGTTCTGCTCATTTCAAATCTTGTATGCCTTCATGTAGTTGCTTTCTTAGCCAGTATACTATCTAATACTTTCAATAGATTTATAAAACTGAAGCTCAGAGTGTCTAAATAACTTGCTTATTTAGTTATGCAAGGGTTTCTTTTGCATATCTAAAAGGCAAAAGAGTTAGAATTCCAATCCAGTCCTTTCTGACAGATTGCATGGCTTTAAAAGTAGAACTTGGTGGATGAACAGAGTGCAGAGTAAAGGTCTTGATAATTGAAAGTCCAGTAGAGTGCATATGTGTGTGTAGGTATATATGTGTAGGTATATATGTACATGTCTGTATGCCTGTGTCTGTACGAAGGTGTGTGTATCCATGTATATACACATGTGCTTTATATATATACAGATGTTCTTTTACACATTTATATCTTTTGTAAGTAAAGCAGTCAGAAAGATGGTATAGACCATTTTTAACCAGTCTGCATCTGGGTGCCCTGTGTTTAGCTTATGAAATACCAAGTAAGTGATACAAGTGAGTGTGAAGTCATTTGAGGGGAAGAATAAAAGGAATGCATATTGGTTTAGAAGTTGTTCATTTTAGGAAAGTCATGAAATAAATGGAATTTTTAAAACAAAGAGGTAGTATTGATTGGGTGAATCCTGTGGTGAGAAATATTAACTTTTGTGTGAAAAATGGGTAGAAGAAAATTAAAAAGGGGAAAGATTCGGTTATCTACCATGAATACTATTGATCTGTGCAACTTGGAAATGGTTTTTAAAAATGAGACCCAGGTTTGCAGGAGCGTCTTTCTAGACATGACCCTTCCAGGGAACGTGCTTCCTTTTTGACTTGCTTCTGTGAGGTCTGACCAGTCAACAGATGTTTATTGAGTGTACAAAGTGCGAGGCTCTTTCCCGGTCAAGATAGAGAGGTGAATAAGATAGTCCCAGTACTGTTCTCCTGGAGCTTCTGACTTCGAAGAGAGACATTCAACAGATAATGAGCCAGATAATTAATTATAAGAGCAAAAAGTGTGAGATGGAGCAGGCAGCAGGAGTTATGTCTGCCATGGAATCTTATTTAATGCTTGTGTGTGAAAGCTATTAAAACATAAATGAAGTGACCTTTCTAAACAAGCCTTTGAAATTAATTACAATCTCTTTTCTAGATAAGCCTGCATGTGGCTATTTGCCACTAATTAAAATTAAAATTAGAAATTCATTCCTGTGATTGCACTGATCACAATTTAAGTACTCAGTCGCCACATGTGGCTAGTGGCTACCAGGTTGGACAGCACAGAATGGACCATTTCCCTCTTGGCAGAAAGCTCATGACATAGCGGCATTCTAGACTTTATTTATTTATTTTTCTCTAGACTTTAAATGAATGGTAACCATTAGCCATTGGGCCTTTGGATATCAAATGTTCGGGCTAATGTGTATAGACAAGTGACAGACCATGGTTTGTCCTAAAAATCTCCAGAACAGAGTCTCACTTTTCTGATTTTCTTAGTACAGACATGCTCTGGTCATCTTCCCCTGTAGTTCTTTTCTCCTTCTTAATCTTGACTTTTCCCGCTATTCACATTCTCATTCACACTTCCCTAGTTCTGATTCCATTTACCCAGCTCTACTTTAAAAACAGTTTTACTTTTAGGCTGCATTAAAAGCAAATAAACCCATAATGGCTCTTAAAAATGACAAAAGGATATCTGAAAAACAGAACAAAAACATACTCCAACCTAAACTATGGTATTTCTTATATTCTCCAAAGTCTGTTTCCCATTAGATGAGTAAGAGACACTCTGGGGCATTGAAGGACCATTTCTGTACTCATAGGTCATGCTAAGAGCCTGCCTGAAGATGGGCATGAATTGCAGTAGTCAACTGTTCTTAACCAACTTGCCACTATTTTTTCCCCCAGAATAAAAAACAAATGCAGTGGTGGTGATTGTCTCTCATTTTTGAGTTGAGAAATGATGCGATTATAACGGAGTTATTGGTGGCTTCATCAGTTTATATGGGGTGACTCTTTTCAAAGCAAATACCTCACACACATGAACTTGGGCTACACCGTCTCCCTTTCTGACTTGCTTGACATCATACTTTGCTCATATACAGTTGTTATTATAATACATAGTTCTTAATCTATATATTATTGAGTCTATCACAGTGGTACATCCAGATTGTGCTTCTCTGGATTCTGTCTCTGTTACTACTTTTCCTATCATTAAAAAAAACACACACACACACTTATTTTTATAGGTAACACATAAATATACTTTGCTTGTTAAGAATAATTCTGGTTAAGGCTGAGGTTCCCTTTGTGATGCTCTGTTTGTATTACAATACATGATCCTTCACTGTTCATTTTCTTATAAAATGCATGGAAGTATAAAATTTTTCCTCCTTAAAGGACACCAGGAATTTAAGTTCTTTCCTCTGAACGCTTTCCTATGTAGGTCTAGCTCACAGAGTTGACTCTGCTTCATATTTGTGTCTCCTGCAAGCTTTAGTGCTTCCAAATTGGCTCAGCTGTGGCTCTTTGCCTTCACTTCAATTTATCAGGAGTAGCTTCATCAGCAAAGGATTCAATGCCCAATCCAAAACCTGTTTGCTTATGTAAGACACAGTGGAAAAGGCAGCTCCCCTTCAATGTCATGGAAGCTGGTGGGAGTAGTGACTGGAGAACTTGTGTCCTAGAGGGGCACCCACTGGGAGCCAGGGAAAAGGAAAACTTTCCTCTCTTGTGTCATCTGGTCCTTCCAGCTGTTGCTCAGCAGTGTTTGATCCAGGAATCTTGTCCAACATGGAATTATGAAAGGCAGGACACAGATGGTTGGTTCTGATAGCATTACTTTAGGCACAGCCTTTGCTTGAAGTTAGTAGCCCTGTTAGAAAGGCGGTGACTCACTGAAGCAGTTTCCTTACTGTGTTAGGGCAGTAACATAATCATCACTTACAGGGGAACATGAACCATGTGTCTGGACCATGTCAGATGTGAGCAGCAAGCACATAAATGCCTACCATCACAGGACCTGAGAAGTGGGACTTTCTCCTGTGGCCAGCTGGTGGTGGATGGCTGGGACCAGCTTCTCACCTACCCATCCTCCTTCCAAGTCCGAGGCCACTGGAACAACCCGCCTTTGCTGCTGGTGCTACAGCATGCACCAGAGGGCGAATGGATGCGACTGTTCTTCTCAAGAACAGGGGCTCCAGAATTGCTATAGGAAGGGATTTAGGGTGGGATGCTGGAAAGACTGGGATGGGGGGTGTGGGGGGTGCCAAGAAATTTAAAGCTGCATTTGCAAAATAAACACAGTTTTTACTCATGAAAGTGAAAGTGTTAGTCGCTCAGTCATGTCTGACTCTTTGTGACCCCATGAACTATAGTCCGTCAGGCTCCTCTGTCCATGGAATTCTCCAGGCAAGAATAGTGTAGTGGGTTGCCATTCCCTTTTCCAAAGTATCTTCTTGACCCAGGGTTTGAACTTGGGTCTCCTGCTTTATAGGTGGATTCTTTACCATCTGAGCCACCAGGGAAGCCCCTTAGTTTTTCCTCATATCACATGTTTATTTAGGGTAGTTTTGGTAAGTGAAGTGAAAGTCGCTGAGTTGTGTCCAAGTCTTTGTGACCCCGTGGGTTATACAGTTCATGGAATTCTCCAGGCCGGAATAGCTACCCAGGAGTGGGTAGCTGTTCCCTTCTCCAGGGGATTTTGCCAACCCAGGGATCGAACCTAGGTCTCCCACATTGCAGGTGGATGCTTTACCAGCTGAGCCACCAGGGAAGCCCAAGAATACTGGAGTGGGTAGCCTATCCCTTCTCCAGCGGATCTTCCTGACCCAGGAATCTAACCGGGTTCTCCTGCATTGCAGTCGGATTCTTTACCAGCTAAGCTAGGCTGCTGGAATTATAAGAGATCCCGTAGTTCCCCCAGTCACCCTTTAGCACTGTCTCCACTTGCCCTCTAAGTAATTAATTAATTAGTTAGACTGCACCAGGTCTTGGTGTGGCATCTAGAATCTTTTAATTGTAGCATGTGGGCTCTATTTCCCTGACTCAGGATCGAGCCCAGCCCCCCTTCACTGGGAGCACAGAGTCTTAGCTGCTAGACCACCAGGGAAGTCTCACTATCTTTTTATTTAACTCTATTTTTCCTCCTGTTATCAAGAGTATGACGCTGGGGCAAATGGCCATATTGCTGCTCCTGCGGTTTTAGGGTCTGAATGGGAAGGGACTGAATGTGTCTGTAACAGTCTTTGGCTGTAATATGTGTCGGCTGAAAAAGAGTAAAACTTTGGGGCAGCACGGGATAAAGAAATCTGCCATGCTGGAGTCAGTAGACACTTTTGAGATTCCAAGCTGACTTTTGTTTTAGAACATATTTAAGGCTTTGTGTTAAAACTGCATGTGAGTGGAGAGTGAGGTTTCTAAGCTTCTTCTTTAACTGAAGGCAAATAAAAGAAGACTCAGCAGTGGTGGAGGGAATGTATCACATGGATGGTTGTGCATGTGGGAACATCCCTTTTACCCATCAGTGGGCTGAGGGCAGGAGGCAGGGCATGACATGGGAAGATGTCCTGAGGCCTTGTTGTTGTTTAGTCTCTAACTTGTGTCCGACTCCTTGCAACACCATGGGCTGTGGCCCACCAGGCTCCCCCTGTCCATGGAATTTCCCAGGCAAGGATACTGACCTAGGCATTGGACCTGTGTCTCCTGCACTGGCAGATGGATTCTTTACCACTGAGCCACCAGGGAAGCCCAAGGTATCTGTAGAACAGGTGAAAAAAGAAGACCAAAAGCAGCCCTTTTCTGAGAGATTCCTGGTCCTGGAATGCCAGGTCTCCTCCACCTTTCAGTTCCCCAGTGAGCCCTGCCTTCTGGCTCTAAGACAATGATGCCCTCTTGTTTTCTCAGCTATGATTTGATAGCTGGTTTGAGCTTGGTTTCCCTGGTGGCTCAGTGTAAAGAACCCACCTGCCAATGCAGGAGATGCAGATTTGATCCCCGAGTCGGAAGATCCCCTGGAGAAAGAAATGGCCACCCACTCTGGTATTCTTGCCTGGAAAATCCCATGGACAGAGGAGCCTGGTGCGACACAGTCGATGGGGTCGCAAAGGAATTGAACATGACTTAGTGACGAAACAGCAACAGCAATGAGCTTAGTTTACTACAGTCAGATGAATGGGCAAATGTACCGGTTCTTATTTTCTGGGTTGTGATAGGAAACATTCTCAGTTTCTGTGTTAGTGTGATAGGGCATTTATCACAAGGCCAGTACTATTTCTCTTGTATTTTTTTGCAAGTCACGTGTATGTGTGTGTTAGTTGCTCAGTCGTGTCCAACTCTTGGCAACCCCATGGATTGTAGCTCACAAGGCTCCCCTGTCCCTGGAATTCTCCAGGCAAGAATACTGGAGTGGTTTGCCATTCCTTTCTCCAGGGAAGCTTCCCAACCCTGGGTCTCCCACAACCCAGGTCTCCCACACTGTGGGCAGATTCTTTACCCTCTGAGCATAGCTCTTCAAAAATTGCCAAAACCTTAACATGCTGTCATGATCAATTCCATGGTCAGTTCCGTCTCTAGATATACTGATCTTTTGTATTCTGTGTTCAGCCTGTTCCTTTAATTTTTAAAAGCAACATATAAAACTCCTAGAGGAGAACATTGGCAAAACACTCTCTGACATACATCACAGCAGGATCCTCTATGACCCACCTCCCAGAATATTGGAAATAAAAGCAAAAATAAACAAATGGGACCTAATTAACCTTAAAAGCTTCTGCACATCGAAGGAAACTATCAGCAAGGTGAAAAGACAGCCTTCAGAATGGGAGAAAATAATCGCAAATGAAGCAACTGACAAACAACTAATCTCAAAAATATACAAGCAACTCCTACAGCTCAACTCCAGAAAAATAAATGATCCAATCAAAAAATGGGCCAAAGATCTAAATAGACATTTCTCCAAAAAAGACATACAGATAGCTAACAAACACATGAAAAGATGCTCAACATCACTCATTATCAGAGAAATGCAAATCAAGACCACTATGAGGTACCATTTCACACCAGTCAGAATGGCTGTGATCCAAAAGTCTACAAATAATAAATGCTGGAGAGGATGTGGAGAAAAGGGAACCCTCTTACACTGTTGGTGGGAATGCAACCTAATACAGCCACTATGGAGAACAGTGTGGAGATTCCTTAAAAAACTGGAACTAGAACTGCCTTATGATCCAGCAATCCCACTGCTGGGCATACACACTGAGGAAACCAGAAGGGAAAGAGACACGTGTACCCCAATGTTCACTGCAGCACTGTTTATAATAGCCAGGACATGGAAGCAACCTAGATGTCCATCAGCAGATGAATGGATAAGAAAGCTGTGGTACATATACACAATGGAGTATTACTCAGCCATTAAAAAGAATTCATTTGAATCAGTTCTAATGAGGTGGATGAAACTGGAGCCTATTATACAGAGTGAAGTAAGCCAGAAGGAAAAACACCAATATAGTATACTAACGCATATATATGGAATTTAGAAAGATGATAACAATAACCCTGTGTACGAGACAGCAAAAGAGACACTGATGTATAGAACAGTCTTATGGACTCTGTGGGAGAGGGAGAGGGTGGGAAGATTTGGGAGAATGGCATTGAAACATGTATACTATCATGTATGAAACAAGATGCCAGTCCAGGTTCGATGCACGATCCTGGATGCTTGGGGCTGGTGCACTGGGACGACCCAGAGGGATGGTATGGGGAGGGAGGAGGGAGGGGGAACACATGTATACCTGTGATGGATTCATTTTGATATTTGGCAAAACTAATACAATTATGTAAAGTTTAAAAATAAAATAAAATTAAAAAATAAAAATAAAAAAATAAAAGCAACAGTACCAGAAGTGTGCTTTAAAGGGTCAAATCTAAGTAAGGTCTGGCCTTTTTTTTTCCCCCCTTCTGTCTTGCCTTTCCAGACCTTGATGGTAGTACATATGTGAAAGCCAGTCCCCAGCTTTTGTGTTTGAACCATTTCACTTTTCCAACTAAAAGACAGTATATATTGTAGGTATCATTATAATGAGAACACATTGCACTCTTAGCAGAAACACTTCTCTGGCTAGCAATCCTGTCTGCCCTCTCTTTTTCTTTAGTCTTTGTAAGGTTCGTGTCAATGTAGGTGGTGATGCTTGCTCAAATATTATGGGATGGGCATAGTTCATAATGGTACACAAGGATATGTCTTTTATTTCTTCCATTTGTGGATGTTAGATCTATCCAGTTAACTTGTATGTATAATAGTTATAGCACCCCACATATACATATATTCTGAATTCCCTGCTTATGCTCTGCTGTAGGTGGAGGGGATTGGAAAAGTGAAGACTTTCAGCAGAGTAGGAACTGAGGATTTAATAAGTATCCCCAGGCTTATTTTTAACAACAACAACAAAGACAGTGATTCAGGGCTACAGGTAATCAGTAGGTTTTTGCTGTTAATATTCTGGTATTATTGTTTTTGTTCTATTAAAATGAAACTGAATTTGCCTTTTCTTTGAATTAAAATTTTTTTTCTTTTTGGAAGGAATTTCTATAGTGATGAGGAGAAAACGTGGTCTTTCATTCTTGGATAGGAGGAGAGATAAATTTTTGTTTAACAGGTGAAAGTGAGTGAGTGAAGTCGCTCAGTCGTGTCCAACTCTTTGCGACCCCATGGACTGTAGCCAACCAGGCTCCTCCATCCATGGGATTTTCCAGGCAAGAATACTGGAGTGGCTTGTCATTTATTAGTACAAATTCCAAAGGAGAAATAATTAAAAATCACTTTCAGTCAAGTGCAGAATTTTTTTAGTAGTTGGTTTGAGGGGAATGCTCTCTCAGTATTTGAGAGGATACTTAGAAATTTTTGTTTCTGTTGCTTGAATATGAGTCCAGTTAGTAGATTAGAACTCATTGAATAAAATAATTACCATTAGTTCATACTGATCTAAATAAATAAATGAACAAACAAATACGTGAGGGATAAGGGACAACCTTTCCTTATAATAGAATTATAATTTATAAATACAGAATGAATGATAAAAATCAAAAATCATTATTAAACGCCACAATAATAATTATAGGCAAGAATTATTTATTTTAAAGTCTTACAGAATTTGTTACAATATTGCTTCTGTTTTATGTTCTGGGTTTTTGGCTGTGAGGCGTGTGGAATCTTAGCTTCCTGACCAGGGATTGAAGCTGCACCCGCCACATTGGAAGCCAAGTCTAAACCCCTGGACCACAAGGGAAGTCCCTAGGCAAGAATTATTGATAAATACAAAAATTAGTAGGAAAACCTATAATGAGAAATGGGATATTTGTAGACTCAAAATATCTCCCTACAAAATACTTGGTGGTTACAAAAAATACAGAAATCCGACAAATCACCTTGCTGTGCTATGCTCAGTCATGTTCAATTCTCTGTGACACTATGGACTGTAGCCCGCCAGGCTCCTTTGTCCATGGAATTCTTCAGGCAAGAATGCTGGAGTGGGTTACCATTTCCTACTCCAGGGTATCCTGACCCAGGGATCGAACCTGGGTCTCCTGCATTACAGGCAGTTTCTTTGCAGTCTAAGCCACCTTGCTGCTGCTGCTGCTAAGTCGCTTCAGTTGTGTCCGACTCTGTGCGAGCCCATAGACAGCAGCCCACCAGGCTCCCCCATCCCGGGGATTCTCCAGGCAAGAATACTGGAGTGGGTTGCCATTTCCTTCTCCAACGCATGAAAGTGAAAAGTGAAAGTGAAGTCGCTCAGTCTTGTCCGACTTATCGACCCCACGGACTGCAGCCTACCAGGCTCCTCCATCCATGGGATTTTCCAGGCAAGAGTACTGGAGTGGGGTGCCATTGCCTTCTCCACTGAGCCACCTTAACCAAATTAAAAAGTTAATATTGACAGTAATGAGACAGGTTGTCCTCATGTATCTCCTGATGGCCCGACATCACTTCTGTGATATTCTTGCTAAAAATGCACAACCTCAGCGTAATCATGAGAAAGAATCAGACAAATCCATGCTGGAGAATATTGTACACAATAAGTGGCCTGAACCCTTCAAACATGTCAAGGTCATGAAAGCCAAAACCATATGGAGAAACCACCATAGATTGGAGAAGGTTAAGGAGGCATGGCAACTAAATGATAGGTGGTATCCTGAATTGGATCTTGGACTGAGAAAAAAGAGATTACTGGGACAATTTGTAAAGTTTGAATATGGCCCTCAGATTATTTTATATCAATGTAAATTTCATTATTTTAATAATTAACTGTGGTTATGTAACTAAGGTGTTCCTGTTAGGAGAAATTGAGGGGAATGACATTTAGGAACCCTATACAAGTTTTTGCAACTTTTTGTAAGTCTAAAGTTATTTTGAAATAAAAAGGTTAAAAAGGAATGTCCTGATATGTCTTTGAATGATTTGGAATTGCTTTGTTCACAGGAAGAGGATAATTGAATACATAACATACCTCATTATAATCTTTTCCATTATTCTCTAGGATTTCTGTTTTGCAATCAATTTTAGTGTCCTTGTGATTTATTTCTTTTTTTAAGCAGTAGTTCCTTAACCTTTAGCCTGATTGAACCTTCAGTAATCATCCTAAACATTTATTTCAATTTTATAATTGTAAAAGACCTTGAGCAGTCGTGACTTTGCTTCAGATTGCAGTGGAACCAGAAATTTAATACTCTGAATCATCTTTTTTTTTTTTTAACTAAAGTTTATACATACAAAGTTAAGTAAGTCAGAAAGAGAAAAGCAAATACTGTATATTAATGCATGTATGTGGAGTCTAGAAAAATGAGATAGGTGGTCTTCTTTGCAAGGCAGAAATAGAGACAGATGTAGAGAACAAACGTATGGGTACCATGGGGGAAGAGGAGGTGAGATGAATTGGGAGAGTGACATATATACTCTGTTGATATTATGCATAAAATAGATGACTAATGAGAACCTGCTGGGTAGCACAGTGAACTCTGCTCAGTGCTCTGTGTTGCTCTAAATGAGATGGAGATCCAAAAAGGCGGGGGGCGGGGGGTGGTATATGTAAATGTACAGCTGACTCACTTTGCTGTACAGCAGAAACTAACACAACATTGTAAAGCAAGTATACTCTGATAAAAATTAATTTAAAAAGAAAACCAGAAAATGTCAAAGTATATAAAAACATTTCAGAAAATTAGCTCTAATCTGTGAAATCTAACAGACGATAAGATCAAGGAATAGATCTTTTTTTTAACTTATGTGTACATTACTACCTCCTGAGTAATTTAAGTTCCTTGAAGGCAGCTTCTGTATCTCCTTCTTTTGTATCCCAAGCTTCCAGCCAACACTTTACCCATAATAGACTCTAAATGAGTATATAGAGAAGATGTAAGTCCAGGAGGGAGGCTCTGGAGAAGAGAGTGGTGTGTTTTGTGTTAACTTGATTCCAAAAGGATCAAACAGAGTGAGAAATGATGGAACTAACTCTTTGTGATCACAGATTTCAACAGAAAAATTGATTTACTGTGTTAAGGCCTAATTCCATACAAAATTTTGATCTAGAAAACAATAAAATAGGAGCTACAAAGTAGAGGAAGGGACAAAAAAAGCTAGAGACCTCTGACTTCCCTGTTGGCAGTAATGTGTGCTCAGATGAAATTTATCTTTCTAATATAAAATTAAACTTTCATCGCTACCATTGTTGACTTTTTTTACTGAATTAATTTCTGTCGTTTTTCTCATTAGAATTTCATCTCTGTCTGAAACATTATCTCATCTCTTGTTTGCTTTGTCTTCCATCAACTCTGTTGGACTTAGCTGTTGTATAAATTGCTTGTTATTGATCAGAATTTTTAGGGGTTGACTTCAGGGGTTTGAAGGTCTTCATCAGTTCAGAATCTGTTTTAGGCAGTAGTGGGGCTTCCCTGGTGGTTCGGTTGGTAAAGAATTGCCTGCAGTGTGGGATACCTGAGTTTGATCCCTGGACTGGGAAGATCCCCTGGAGAAGGGAAGCCTACCCACTCCAGTATTCTGGCCTGGAGGATTCCAAGGACTGTATAATCCATGGGGTCGCAAAGAGTCAGACACGATTGAGCAACTTTCACTTTCACAGGCGGAGTACAAGACTGTCATATAGAATCAAAGACCTTAAGTGGGTTTTGGTGGGGGGTTGTTAAAAATAGGTTTCTAAAATAACACTGAGGTCTCTTGGGTCCAGATGACATCATTCCCCAAGTACCCTTGGCCCTCAAATTAATGTACAATTAGATTATTTGTCCTCCACCTGCAGTGAATCAGTGACTAAGTCAAGAATTTTACTGATTTCTTAATGTCTCTCTTCACAAGCCTGTACATTCTGTTTCCAACTCTGCATTTTATTTGAGACCCCTTTGTCTTTCAGGAAAGAGGTCCAGATAGTATTATAACAGATGAGACAATACTGACTTTCAGTATGATAAAAGCCTAACTGAATTTAAAAAAAAATTAGGGTAAAACCAATATCACATAAAATTAACCATAATCAAGCTGCTGCTGCTGCTAAGTTGCTTCAGTCATGTCCGACTCTGTGCGACCCCGTAGATGGCAGCCCAACAGGCTCCCCCGTCCCTGGGATTCTCCAGCCAAGAACGCTGGAGTGGGTTGCCATTTCCTTCTCCAGTGCATGAAAGTCAGAAGTGAAAGTGAAGTCGCTCAGTTGTGTCCGACTCTTAGCGACCCCATGGACTGCAGCCCACCAGGCTCCTCCATCCATGGGATTTTCCAGGCAAGAGTACTGGAGTGGGGTGCCATTGCCTTCTACATAATCAAGCTAATGAGCTTTTATTTAAGGTGCCAGATTGAAAATGCAACGTTTTCCCCCTCCCCATTGGAAAAAATGTTATAATTAAGTTTATGTTTTACCCGATTTTAGTTGGTACATAGAAGGCTGACGGAGAAGGCAATGGCACCCCACTCCAGTACTCTTGCCTGGAAAATCCCATGGATGGAGGAGCCTGGTAGGCTGCAGTCCATGGGGTCGCTAGGAGTTGGACAAGACTGAGCGACTTCACTTTCACTTTTCACTTTCATGCATTGGAGAAGGAAATGGCAACCCACTCCAGTGTTCTTGCCTGGAGAATCCCAGGGACAGGGGAGCCTGGTGGGCTGCCATCTTATGGGGTCGCACAGAGTCGGACACGACTGAAGTGACTTAGTAGTAGAAGGCTGAACTTGCCTATTTTGTTGTTCTTCATACATTTTAGCTAACTTAGCTTGATTCATTTACAGAATAAACAAATCGATTTTTTTTGTAAGGAGGAGAATTAGATTTTCATTATCTTTTAAAATGTATCATGGTTGTTAAATACCATGTTAGATACCTTATTTTTATTTTATTTTATTTTTTTATTTTATTTTATTTTTAAACTTTACGTAATTGTATTAGTTTTGCCAAACATCAAAATGAATCCATCACAGGTATACATGTGCTCCCCCTCCTGAATATACCTTATTTTTAAACTCAGGTTTTCTCAAAGCAGACTGCCATTAGTTGCAAGAGCTTTTATCTAGATAGATTTTATAGCAAAAGTATGTCATGTTTTACAGTTGCAATTTCCAAGGCTAAGGCTATGTGCTTTATCAACTTGATGAATGTCTGAAAACCTAAAGTCCTTTGATTTTTCTCAGTTGTAAGTCTTTTAAGCAATGTCAATATATTTATATGTTGACGTCAGTGGAATTATTATTTTTAGAATGCCAGTTTAAGAGCAGTTTGCTTTTCCTGCATCTGCCTTTGAAATGCAATTTAAAATGATTAATCTGAAATGTCATTTAGTTAGATATGAATCACTGTTATTTATTAGTGCCATCTGAAATGGAAATAGGCGCTTAGCCACAAGAAATATCTTTAGGCACGTCTTCTCTGCCAGGGCATGGATGACAATGAATGATCACCAGAGGCCCGTGAAGTGATGTTCGTCAAAAGAAATGGTGTTTCTATTGCTTAGAAAGTACTATTCCCTAGCTGATGAATGAAGTTATGTTATTCCTGAGGCAGTATCTGCCTGATCTTAAAGTTTTAAAGCTAGAATTATAATCTTTTTTTCTTTTTTCATAGAAACCCCAGCTACTTCCTGCATTTGAATCATCAGGCTTTATTTAAAGAATGGTGCTCAGTAGGTTAAGATGAAAATCTTTTAAAAATGTATTAAGTGAAGAGAGAAAAGGAGCATTGTTTCTATATGTGCACAGATAATTTGCAAAGTCCAAACGTTTGGTTGTCTAGTCTTGTTTGTTGTTGTTTAGCCCCTAAGTTGTGTCTGACTCTTTTGCCACCCCATGGACTGTAGCCCACCAGGCTCCTTGGTCCCTGGGGATTTCTCAGGCAAGACTACTGGAGTGGGTTGCCAATTCCCACTAGTCTCGATTCTGATAAAAGAATGGAAGATGATCACTGAGTTCTGTCACTGATGCCTTGAGCAGGGAATCCTAACCATGGCTGAGGATTGGGGATGATTTGGGAACTGCTGCTTCTGTTTAACTGCATGAACAGTATAAGGAAAATGAAATTTGCAGATAGCTGGTATAGAGAAGATACAGTAAACCAGATAAGAAAAAGGGATTGTAAAAAGACGGGTAACTTGGGGCTCCCTGATGAAAGTAAGCAAAGAAGTGACATCTCATCTTTTGAATATCTCTGGTTTCAGATTGCCTGTTTGGTACCGGTGGATCAGTTTCAGCTTTATCAGCGGTTAAAATTTGAACGAGGTATGTACATGCTCTTCTTTTCATCCTGATGGTGGATGTGGTTTTACGTGTGTCCTCTTTACACTAACCTGTGTGTAAGATTAAGGCAGCTGTGAGCTGTCAGCAAAGCCACAGGGTACTCAGAAAAAGGCAAACTGTAATTGCAACATAAAATTTTAACTTTCTCAACCACAGCCAGAAAAAAATGCAGACTAGCAGGAAATGGAACTTTGCTTATGTTGCTTGTTGTATAGTTTTAATTGGGCTTATGTGAGAGAAATTCTGCAAAAGTTAAATACTTTTGCAATAATAGTATGACAAATAGAAGTGAAGTGAAAGTCACTCAGTCGTGTCCGACTCTTTGCAACCCCATGGTTGATACAGTCCCTGGAATTCCCCAGGCCAGAATACTGGAGTGAGTAGCCTTTCCCTTCTCCAGGGGATCTTCCCAACCCAGGGATCAAACCCAGGTCTCCTGCATTGCAGGCGGATTCTTTACCAACTGAGCCACAAGGGAAGCCCATGACAAATAGAAAGTGACCCTCAAAATGAGTTTTACCACCACTTTCCCTAATCCACCCAAACATTTTCACTGCTCATTGTGATATCCACTGCCCTTCTGATTATACTTGTAATCATAGCCAGTGACTGAGTATATCATTCTAATGCTATTTGCAATTGCGTGCTAAGTCAGTTCAGTCGGGTCCGACTCTTTTGCGGCCCTATGGACTAGAGCCGCCAGGCTCCTCTGTCTATGGGGATTCTCCAGGCAAGGATACTGGAGTGGGTTGCCTTGCCCTCCTCCAGGGGATCTTCTTAACCCAGGGATTGAACCCATGTTTCTTATTGTCCCCTGCACTGGCAGGCAGGTTCTTTACCACTAGTACTGCCTGAGGAGCCCTGCTATTTACAATGTATTGGACTAATTTTCTTTCTGATCTTAGACTTGGGGTAATTTATATAGCTTTTCTATTTGTATTACCTTTTTATCTGTAGGAATCATTTTTTTTTGCGGGGCGGGGGGTGGGGGTGGTGGTGGTGTGTTTTTCCATATCTGAGAAGTAGGAGAAGATTGTTTTCCCTGGGACTCACAGACCTGTGTAATCTCATCAATTATGTAAAATAAACTCTAACATGAACATCCAGTTTTCCTGATTGCTAGCTTTTGAATTTGGATTAATAAAGTCCAGAGGTAAGACAGTAAGGAAAGAAGTGAACTATTTTTTTTTAATGTGCCAGTAAATTTGGTGAACACAATTTATCTCATTTAATTTTTGCAATTACCCTGATGGAAAATTGTTACATGAAAACAGAAAGAGCATAAAGGGGGTAAGGATAGGAACATTTGCAGGAGAATCACAGGATGGCATTCACTGCCTTTGACCAATGTTTGGTTCAATCTCATAGGCTTATTTTTCTCAGCAAGCCAAAAGCAGATTCATCTTTCATGGGTACGTCATTTAACGAAATGTGTAAGACTGGTATATTAAGGTGGAATTTAATTATTAAACAATTCTTGGGCTGCATTGCTTTGCGTTGCACTTTTGCCCTCTTTTGTATGCTCATGTTCAGTCGTGTCTGACTCTTTGTGACCCTGTGGACTCTATAGCCCACCAGGCTCCTCTGTCCATGGGATTTCCCAGGCAAGAATACTGGAGGGGGTTGCCCCACTTTCTCCTCCAGGGGATCTTCCTAACCCAGGGATCGAACCTGCGTCTTCTGCATTGACAGGTTGATTCTTTACCATTGAGCCAGTAAAGAACATAATTTATGAAGCAACAGAGTGGGGAGTGTTTTCAGTTCAAGTGAGACTATTCCATCATAAAAATTTACATGCTAAAGCAAAATGCTGTCCTTATTCCCAGAGGCAATAACAAGGGATGTTTTATAGGATATTTGCTAATCTAATTGTTATAAAATTCTGAAAGAGATGGGAATACCAGACCACCTGACCTGCCTCTTGAGAAACCTATATGCAGGTCAGGAAGCAACAGTTAGAATTGGACATGGAATGACAGACTGGTTCCAAATCAGGAAAGGAGTACATCAAGGCTGTATATTGTCACCCTGATTATTTAACCTATATGCAGAGTACATCATGAGAAACGCTGGGCTGGAAGAAGCACAAGCTGGAATCAAGATTGCCGGGATAAATATCAATAACCTCAGATATGCAGATGACACCACCCTTAGGGCAGAAAGTGAAGAGGAACTAAAAAGCCTCTTGATGCAAGTGAAAGAGGAGAGTGAAAAAGTTGTCTTAAAGCTCAACATTCAGAAAACGAAGATCATGGCATCTGGTCCCATTACTTCATGGAAAATAGATGGGGAAACAGTGGAAACAGCGTCAGACTATTTTTTTGGGCTCCAAAATCACTGCAGATGGTGATTGCAGCCATGAAATTAAAAGATGCTTACTCCTTGAAAGGAAAGTTATGACCAACCTAGATAGCATATTGAAAAGCAGAGACATTACTTTGCCAACAAAGGTCCATCTAGTCAAGGCTATGGTTTTTCCTGTGGTCATGTATGGATGTGAGAGTTGGACTATAAAGAAAGCTTAGCGCCGAAGAATTGACGCTTTTGAACTGTGGTGTTGGAGAAGACTCTTGAGAGTCCCTTGGACTGCAAGGAGATCCAACCAGTCCATTCTAAAGGAGATCAGTCCTGGGTGTTCATTGGAAGGACTGATGCTAAAGCTGAAACTCCATTACTTTGGCCACCTCATGGGAAGAGTTGACTCATTGGAAAAGACCCTGATGCTGGGAGGGATTAGGGGCAGGAGGAGAATGGGACGACAGAGGATGAGATGGGTGGATGGCATCACCGACTAGATGGACGTGAGTCTCAGTGAACTCCGGGAGTTGGTGATGGACAGGGACGCCTGGTGAGCTGCGATTCATGGGGTCGCAAAGAGTCGGTCACGACTTAGCGACTGAACTGAATTGATATAAAAACTTTGCAGTCTCAAAACAACTTATAGGAAGATGCAAATAGGATATTGTGGAACATGCTGTCAGAACCAGCAGAATCAGATGAACTTTAGGTTTAATGGATAAAGACATAGAATGATACACTGTCTATACTGTCCTGTGTGGATTCCGAGCTAACCAGAGGAATTGATGATGGGATAGTTTATATATCAGCCCTCCCTAATCCATCCACATGGGCTGGTTAGATTGAGCATTGCAGCATCACATGCTGATTAATGGTGTCAAACATCTGCTCTGACATTCTCTCACTTTATCCCAATATCCTCCACTACATAAATACATTACTGCTGGAATAAAGGCATTCACCTCGTGGATGGATGTGGCTGGTAGCCAGTGCCATGATTGGAGGGCTCTTACCTAGAGAAAGTCTAAGGAGGTAGGTTGCATTTTCAGACTTCTTAAATGGTGAGACCCGTCAGTCTCACCAGTCCCATTCAGTGATCAGGGCTCAGCCTGTCTGTAGGATTCCCTTGTTCCCGATGTACCTCTCCTCCTCCATGACCGTCACCTCTCCCCCTACCCACTTCCCCATCAGTCAGTAGCAGGCCTTATTCCTCATTGTTTACAAACATTGTTTTAGATAAAATGTCTTTTTTTGTGATTTATTAGACAAATTCTAATAGTACCAGGCATTAAAGCTTTCTGTAAGTCGGTTCTTACGGATGAATATAAATTTTTAGTGCATTCTAAAAATAGTGTGAATGCTGGCTCCACCCCTTACTAGACTGTGTAACCTTGATTTCTGTACCTCAGTTTTTTCATCTATAAAATGGGGATAATAATGGTCCCCATACCATGGGTTTGAGATGAGGATTAAATGAATTAAGAAAATTGGAGGGATTGAGACTTGCCTGGGACCATACAGGTGTGTCTCAGCTTCCTCATCTATAAAATTTTTTGAATTGGGTAATTAAAAAAACTTTTTTATTTTATTTTTTGGCTGTGTGGCATGTGGGCTCTTAGATCCTGGACCAGGGATCAAACCCATGTCCCCTGCTTTGGAAGCATGGAGCCTAAACCACTGGACTACTAGAGAAGTCCCTATACTTTTTATTGGAGTTAAAAACATCATTAAATTTACCATTTCACCCATTTTAGGTGTGTAATTCAATGGCATTAAGAATATTTACAATGTTGTACAGCCATCACCACCATCCACTTGCAAAACTTTGATCATCCCAGGCAGAAGAAACCCTGTAATATCTAAACAGTAACTTCCTTCCCCACTTCTCCCAGCCCCTGATAACCTCTAATCTACTTTCCGTTCTGTGAATTTGCCCAGTCTAGATACTTTGTGTAAGTGGGATCACACAATATTTTCCTTTTGTGTCTGGCTTATCTCCATCCACGTTGTAGCATGTATCAGAACTTCATGTCTTTTTATGGTTGAATAATGTCCCATTGTGTATACCTACCACTTTTTGTGTATCTCTTCATCTGTTGATGGACACTTGGGTTGTTTCTACTTTTTGGCTGTTGTGAATCATGCTGCGTGAACATTGGAGCACAAATACCTGTTCAAGCCCCTGCTTTCCATTCTTATGGGTATATGGCTAGCAGTGGAATTGCCAGGTCATAGGGCAAGTTAGGAACTGCCAAACTGTAAAACTCTGTAGTTTAATTAGACATTTATTAACATTAAATTAACTGGTGGAAAGTAAAACTCATTGGCTGGACTCTTGAGACAGAATTGGAGAGATTGTTTTTACTCTGAAAAAAATGTAGAATCAGATTAGAGACATCTCTATCTTAGTAAGAAAAATTATCATCTGTTTTGTCCAATTTTTATTGACTGCCAATTTAAAGAACTGACTCATTGGAAAAGACCCTGATGCTGGGGAAGATTGAAGGCAGGAGAAGGGGACAACAGAGGATAAGATGGTTGGATGGCATCACTGACTCGATGGACATGAGTTTGAACAAATTCTGGGAGTTGGTGATGGACAGGGAGGCCTGTTGTGCTGCATTCCTTGGGGTCTCAAAAAGTCGGACATGACTGAACAACTGAACTAACTGACCAAGTTCTTTTTTTAGTTTTAACTTGTCATCCAGTATTTTAATTTTCTTTTACCTTATGTTACATATATGATTAGCTTGTCTTTTGTGTCTTTGTTGTCACGTGCGTCTTTGTGGGGGAAATCTTTTGAATAGGAATGGTCCCTAGTCGTCACTTTTTCCACAAAGCAGAGAAACGTCACTTGGCATTGATGGATTATTCTGTGGATCCGCTTTCCATCCATCTGTGATTTTTCCATTGGCTACTTCCGTGTTTCTGGGTTTTCTTTTCTGTGTCTGTCTTCCAATATTAACAAAGAAAAGGGAATACTAAGTTTGGCATGTGTTAGTGATTATTGCTTTACTTTCTACTGGTTCTCAAAGCATATGTCTGATTAAACTAGAATTTTGTTTGTCTCTTGTTTCCATAACTTACTTTTTCAAGTTAGTTTTTTTTTGAAAGCTGGGTTAAGATTATCCATCTCTAGTCCTTAAGCATTTTTTTCCCCTAATTTTTGTGACCCTTTTTACTTACTGTAATTGCTAGTTGCTTCAATTTCTTGGTAGGTGAATGTGTCTATTCTTGATATTTGCATTATCATAGACTGGTTACAGGGGGTTTCCCTGTTGACTCAATGGTAAAGAATCTGCCTGCCAATACAGGAGACATGGGTTCCATCCCTGGGTCAGGTAGATCCCCTGGAGAAGTAAATGGCAACCCACTCCAGCATTCTTGCCTGGGAAATCCCATGGACGGAGGAGCCTGGCAGGATACACAGTCCATGGGGTGCCAAAGAGTTGGACATGAATTAACTTAGCCACTGAACAACAACAAAGAGTGGTTACAAACTCTTACAAATGGTTTAAGTGCCATTGTTCTCCGTCTTTTTTTTTTTTTTTTTTTTTTGAAAAAATATGGTACCTACAGTTTTTGGGTTTTTTTTGAGACTATTTTAAATTTTGTTTTAAAACTTTACAAATTTGTATTAGTTTTGCCAAATATCGAAATGAATCCACCACAGGTATACATGTGTTCCCCATCCTGAACCCTCCTCCCTCCTCCCTCCCCATACCATCCCTCTGGGTCGTCCCAGTGCACCAGCCCCAAGCATCCAGTATTGTGCATCGAACCTGGACTGGCAACTCGTTTCATACATGATATTATACATGTTTCAATGCCATTCTCCCAAAACTTCCCACCCTCTCCCTCTCCAACAGAGTCCATAAGACTGTTCTATACATCAGTGTCTCTTTTGCTGTCTCATACATAGGGTTGTTGTTACCATCTTTCTAAATTCCATATATATGCGTTAGTATACTGTATTGGTGTTTTTCTTTCTGGCTTACTTCACTCTGTATAATAGGCTCCAGTTTCATCCACCTCATTAGAACTGATTCAAATGTATTCTTTTTAATGGCTGAGTAATACTCCATTGTGTATATGTACCACGGCTTTCTTATCCATTCATCTGCTGATGGACATCTAGGTTGCTTCCATGTCCTGGCTATTATAAACAGTGCTGCAGTGAACATTGGGGTACACGTGTCTCTTTCCCTTTTGGTTTCCTCAGTGTGTATGCCCAGCAGTGGGATTGCTGGATCATAAGGCAGTTCTAGTTCCAGTTTTTTAAGGAATCTCCACATTGTTCTCCATAGTGGCTGTACTAGTTTGCATTCCCACCAACAGTGTAAGAGGGTTCCCTTTTCTCCACACCCTCTCCAGCATTTATTGCTTGTAGACTTTTGGATCACAGCCATTCTGACTGGTGTGAAATGGTACCTCATAGAGGTTTTGATTTGCATTTCTCTGATAATGAGTGATGTTGAGCATCTTTTCATGTGTCTGTTAGCCATCTGTATGTCTTCTTTGGAGAAATGTCTATTTAGTTCTTTGGCCCACTTTTTGGTTGGGTCATTTATTTTTCTGGAGTTGAGCTGTAGGAGTTGCTTGTATATTTTTGAGATTAGTTGTTTGTCAGTTGCTTCATTTGCTATTATTTTCTCCCATTCTGAAGGCTGTCTTTTCACCTTGCTAATAGTTTCCTTTGTTGTGCAGAAGCTTTTAAGTTTAATTAGGTCCCATTTGTTTATTTTTGCTTTTATTTCCAATATTCTGGGAGGTGGGTCATAGAGGATCCTGCTGTGATGTATGTCAGAGAGTGTTTTGCCTATGTTCTCCTCTAGGAGTTTTATAGTTTCTGGTCTTATGTTTAGATCTTTAATCCATTTTGAGTTTATTTTTGTGTATGGTGTTAGAAAGTGTTCTAGTTTCATTCTTTTACAAGTGGTTGACCAGTTTTCCCAGCACCACTTGTTAAAGAGATTGTCTTTAATCCATTGTATATTCTTGCCTCCTTTGTCAAAGATAAGGTGTCCATATGTGCGTGGATTTATCTCTGGGCTTTCTATTTTGTTCCATTGATCTATATTTCTGTCTTTGTGCCAGTACCATACTGTCTTGATAACTATGGCTTTGTAGTAGAGCCTGAAGTCAGGTAGGTTGATTCCTCCAGTTCCATTCTTTCTCAAGATAGCTTTGGCTATTCGAGGTTTTTTGTATTTCCATACAAATTGTGAAATTATTTGTTCTAGCTCTGTGAAGAATACAGTTGGTAGGTTGATAGGGATTGCATTGAATCTATAAATTGCTTTGGGTAGTATACTCATTTTCACTATATTGATTCTTCCAATCCATGAACATGGTATATTTCTCCATCTATTAGTGTCCTCTTTGATTTCTTTCACCAGTGTTTTATAGTTTTCTATATATAGGTCTTTAGTTTCTTTAGGTAGATCTATTCCTAAGTACTTTATTCTTTTCGTTGCAATGGTGAATGGAATTGTTTCCTTAATTTCTCTTTCTGTTTTCTCATTATTAGTGTATAGGAATGCAAGGGATTTCTGTGTGTTGATTTTATATCCTGCAACTTTACTATAGTCATTGATTAGTTCTAGTAATTTTCTGGTGGAGTCTTTAGGGTTTTCTATGTAGAGGATCATGTCATCTGCAAATAGTAAGAGTTTTACTTCTTCTTTTCCAATTTGGATTCCTTTTATTTCTTTTTCTGCTCTGATTGCTGTGGCCAAAACTTCCAAAACTATGTTGAATAGTAATGGTGAAAGTGGGCACCCTTGTCTTGTTCCTGACTTTAGAGGAAATGCTTTCAATTTTTCACCATTGAGGATAATGTTTGCTGTGGGTTTGTCATATATAGCTTTTATTATGTTGAGGTATGTTGCTTCTATTCCTGCTTTCTGGAGAGTTTTTATCATAAATGGATGTTGAATTTTGTCAAAGGCTTTCTCTGCATCTATTGAGATAATCATATGGTTTTTATTTTTCAATTTGTTAATGTGGTGTATTACATTGATTGATTTGCGGATATTGAAGAATCCTTGCATCCCTGGGATAAAGCCCACTTAGTCATGGTGTATGATCTTTTTAATGTGTTGTTGGATTCTGATTGCTAGAATTTTGTTAAGGATTTTTGCATCTATGTTCATCAATGATATTGGCCTGTGGTTTTCTTTTTTTGTGGGATCTTTGTCAGGGTTTGGTATTAGGGTGATGGTGGCCTCATAGAATGAGTTTGGAAGTTTAGCTTCCTCTGCAATTTTCTGGAAGAGTTTGAGCAGGATAGGTGTTAGTTCTTCTCTAAATTTTTGGTAGAATTCAGCTGTGAAGCCGTCTGGACCTGGGCTTTTGTTTGCTGGAAGATTTTTGATTACAGTTTCAATTTCCATGCTTGTGATGGGTCTGTTAAGATTTTCTATTTCTTCCTGGTCCAGTTTTGGAAAGTTGTACTTTTCTAAGAATTTGTCCATTTCTTCCACGTTGTCCATTTTATTGGCATATAATTGTTGATAGTAGTCTCTTATGATCCTTTGTATTTCTGTGTTGTCTGTTGTGATCTCTCCATTTTCATTTCTAATTTTATTGATTTGATTTTTCTCCCTTTGTTTCTTGATGAGTCTGGCTAATGGTTTGTCAATTTTATGTATCCTTTCAAAGAACCAGCTTTTGGCTTTGTTGATTTTTGCTATGGTCTCTTTTGTTTCTTTTGCATTTATTTCTGCTCTAATTTTTAAGATTTCTTTCCTTCTACTAACCCTGGGGTTCTTCATTTCTTCCTTTTTTAGTTGCTTTAGGTGTAGAGTTAGGTTATTTATTTGACTTTTTTCTTGTTTCTTGAGGTATGCCTGTATTGCTATGAACTTTCCCCTTAGGACTGCTTTTACAGTGTCCCACAGGTTTTGGGTTGTTGTGTTTTCATTTTCATTCGTTTCTATGCAAATTTTGATTTCTTTTATGATTTCTTCTGTGATTTGTTGGTTATTCAGCAGTGTGTTGTTCAGCCTCCATATGTTGGAATTTTTAATAGTTTTTCTCCTGTAATTGAGATCTAATCTTACTGCATTGTGGTCAGAAAAGATGCTTGGAATGATTTCTATTTTTTTGAATTTACCAAGGCTAGATTTATGGCCCAGGATGTGATCTATCCTGGAGAAGGTTCCATGTGTGCCTGAGAAAAAGGTGAAATTCATTGTTTTGGGATGAAATGTCCTATAGATATCAATTAGGTCTAACTGGTCTATTGTATCATTTAAAGTTTGTGTTTCCTTGTTAATTTTCTGTTTAGTTGGTCTATCCATAGGTGTGAGTGGGGTATTAAAGTCTCCCACTATTATTGTGTTATTGTTAATTTCTCCTTTCATACTTGTTAGCATTTGTCTTACGTACTGTGGTGCTCCCGTGTTGGGTGCATATATATTTATAATTGTTATATCTTCTTCTTGGATTGATCCTTTGATCATTATGTAGTGACCATCTTTGTCTCTTTTCACAGCCTTTGTTTTAAAGTCTATTTTATCTGATATGAGTATTGCTACTCCTGCTTTCTTTTGGTCCCTATTTGCATGGAAAATCTTTTTCCAGCCCTTCACTTTCAGTCTGTATGTATCCCCTGTTTTGAGGTGGGTCTCTTGTAGACAACATATGTAGGGGTCTTGTTTTTGTATCCATTCAGCCCGTCTTTGTCTTTTGGTTGGGGCATTCAACCCATTTACGTTTAAGGTAATTACTGCTAAGTATGATCCCGTTGCTATTTACTT
Organism: Bos indicus x Bos taurus; assembly: GCF_003369695.1. Classification (NCBI taxonomy): domain Eukaryota; kingdom Metazoa; phylum Chordata; class Mammalia; order Artiodactyla; family Bovidae; genus Bos; species Bos indicus x Bos taurus. The sequence continues at coordinate 40,202,894 of NC_040098.1, read as the reverse complement.
TATTGTTTTGGGTTTGAATTTATACACCATTTTTGTGTTTCCTGTCTAGAGAATATATCCTTTAGTATTTGTTGGAGAGCTGGTTTGGTGGTGCAGAATTCTCTCAGCTTTTGCTTGTCTGAAAAGCTTTTGATTTCTCTTTCATACTTGAATGAGATCCTTGCTGGGTACAATAATCTGGGCTGTAGGTTATTTTCTTTCATCACTTTAAGTATGTCTTGCCATTCCCTCCTGGCTTGAAGAGTTTCTATTGAAAGATCAGCTGTTATCCTTATGGGAATTGCCTTGTGTGTTATTTGTTGTTTTTCCCTTGCTGCTTTTAATATTTGTTCTTTGTGTTTGATCTTTGTTAATTTGATTAATATGTGTCTTGGGGTGTTTCTCCTTGGGTTTATCCTGTTTGGGACTCTCTGGGTTTCTTGGACTTGGGTGATTAATTCCTTCCCCATTTTAGGGAAGTTTTCAACAATTATCTCCTTAAGTATTTTCTCATGGTCTTTCTTTTTGTCTTCTTCTTCTGGGACCCCTGTGACTCGAATGTTGTAGCATTTAATATTGTCCTGGAGGTCTCTGAGATTGTCCTCATTTCTTTTAATTCGTTTTTCTTTTATCCTCTCTGATTCATTTATTTCTACCATTCTATCTTCTAATTCACTAATCCTATCTTCTCCCTCTGTTATTCTACTATTTATTGCCTCCAGAGTGTTTTTAATTTCACTTATTGCATTATTCATTATATATTGACTCTCTTTTATTTCTTCTAGGTCCTTGTTAAACCTTTCTTGCATCTTCTCAATACTTGTCTCCAGGCTATTTATCTGTGATTCCATTTTGATTTCAAGATTTTGGATCAATTTCACTATCATTATTCGGAATTCTTTATCAGGTAGATTCCCTATCTCTTCCTCTTTTGTTTGGTTTGGTGGGCATTTATCCTGTTCCTTTATCTGCTGGGTGTTCCTCTGTCTCTTCATCTTGTTTAAATTGCTGATTTTGGTGTGTCCTTTCTGTATTCTGGCAGTTTGTGGAGTTCTCTATTGTGGCGTTTCCTCGCTGTGTGTGGGTTTGTACAGGTGGCTTGTCAAGGTTTCCTGGTTAGGGAAGCTTGTGTCGGTGTTCTGGTGGGTGGAGCTGTATTTCTTCTTTCTGGAGTGCAATGAAGTGTCCAGTAATGAGTTATGAGATGTCTGTGGTTTTGGGGTGACTTTGGGCAGCCTGTATCTTGAAGCTCAGGGCTGTGTTCCTTTGTTGCTGGAGAATTCGCTTGGTATGTCTTGCCCTGGAACTTGTTGGCCCTTGTGTGGTGCTTGGTTTCAGTGTAGGTATGGAGGCATTTGATGAGCTCCTGTCAATTAATGTTCCTTGGTGTCAGGAGTTCCCTGGAGTCAGGGTTTGGACTTAAGCCTCCTACTTCCAGTTATTGGTCTTATTTTTACAGTAGTTTCAAAACTTCTTCTATACAGCACCATTGATAAAACATCTACGTTAAAGATGAAAAGTTTCATCTACGTTAAAGATGAAAAGTTTCTCTCTGGGTGAGGATCACCCAGAGAGCTTCACAGTGTTACATGGAGAAGAGAAGAGGGAGGAGGGAGTTAGAGGTGACCCGAATGAGATGAGGTGGAATCAATAGAGGAGAGAGTGGGCTAGCCAGTAATCACTTCCTTATGTGCACTCCACAACTGGACCACTCAGAGATGTTCACGGAGTTATATAGAGAAGAGAAGAAGGAGGAAGGAGACAGAGGTGGCCAGAAGGATAAAAGGGAGGAATGAAAAGGAGGGAGACAGATCCAGCCAGTAATCAGTTCCCTAAGTGTTCTCCACCGTCTGGAACACACAGAAATTCACAGAGTTGGGTAGAGTAGAGAGGGGTTAGGGAGGAGACACAGGCGACCTGGTGGAGAAAAAGGAGAGTCCAAAGGGAGAGAGAGCAGTCAAGCCAGTAATCTCACTCCCTAGTGAAAAATGGGTACTGAAGATTGGGTTCTTAAAGGTACAAAATTGGTAACAAATACATAAAAGCAAGAATTAAAAATCTAGAGTAGAGTTTGGAATTTCAAAAATACGATGTTAAAGAAAAGAAGAAGGAAAAGAGAGAAAACGAACAAACAAAAACAAACAAACAAGGTCGCAAAAATTATAAAGAAAATATAGGTACAAAATTGATAACTAATACCAAAAAGCAAAAGTTAAAAATCTAGAGTAGAGTTTGGAATTTCAGAAATACAATGTTAAAAAAAAGAAGAAGAAAAAGAGAGAAAAACAAACAAACAAACAAAAACAAAGTCGCAAAAATTATAAAGAAAATACAGGTACAAAATTGATATCAAATACCAAAAAGCTAAATTTAAAAATCTAGAGTAGAGTTTGGAATTTCAAGAATACAATGTTAAAGAAAAGAAGAAGAAACAAAAAAAAAAACAAGGTCAAAAAATTATAAAAGATATATATATGAAGTTTGCTGAAGAAAAAAAAAATAGGGTCTTTTTTTTTGCAAAGTAATAGGTTATAAAAGTGAAAATTAAAGGAATAATAGAGGACTTAAAATTTTTTTAAAAGATTAAAAAAAAAAAAGAAAGAATGATCGTAAAAATAGTAAAAATATATCTAGGACTTTCTCTGGTTTTGTTGTGAGTATTGTGGGTTCAGTTCATTTTTGGCTAGTTCCTTGGTCCAACTTACATTTCTCAAGATCTATAGGCCCCTTCCTATGTAGTCGGTAGTAACCACAGGGTTTAACCTATTGCCTGTAGCTTACAAGGCAGTTCCCTCTGTTATAGCTTCTTCTGTTTGCTGGTCTCTTCAGTGTCTGGTTTCCGCCCTGACACAAAGGGGACGGTGGAGGACACTTTTTTTTTTTTTAAGGCTCACTTGTTCAGTCTCGCTGTGGGGAGGGAGGGAGGGATGCTGCAAACAAATAACACTGGTGTGCGCTCGCAGTGCCTCAGCCACACTGGGTCTGCCCCCGCTCACGGCGCGTGTAGCCTCCCTGCCCACACTGCTCGGGCTCTAGGTTGCTCCACTGGGAACCATCTGTGGCCGGCCCTGGGCTGCTTGCACCTCCCAGGTCCAAGCCGCTTAGGTTCAGGCACTCGGGTAGTCCTCAGAGGCGCAGACTCGGTTGGGCCTGCGTTTTGTGCCCTTCCCAGGTCCGAGCAGCTCAGGTGATGAGGTGTTTGGCGAGCGCGATTGCTGCGACTTATCGCCTCCCCGCCGCTCAGTTATCTAGGTGTACAACCTGCGCACCTTCTCAGGCAGATGTTGACCGTCCAGACCCCCAAGAAGTTTTAGTTAGCAAAGAAGCCTGCTTACAGTTTTATAGATAATGTCTCTCTGGGGCTGTGATTGCCCCCTTCCGGTTCTGGCTGCCTGTCACCGGAGAGGGAAGGTCTGCAGCTGGCTATCTCTGTTCAGTCCTTTGTTCCGTGCGCAGGCCTGGCGGTGTCTTAGGTTAGGGCTGGCTTTTCGCGTGGTAGATATCCCACATTCTGGTTTGCTAGCCCAAATTATTTCGCTCAGATAGCGCTCAGGTTATTCAGGCCAGCTCCTTACTCTAAGCAATGCAGCCCGCGCCACACCTCCCTGCCCAGCCCCTGCTTGCTAATGGCGTGTGTAGGCGTCTGCGCTGCTTCTCTGCTGGGGGAGTTACCCTAGGGCTCACAATCTGTGGGTTTTAATTGTTTGTTTATTTTTTCTCCCTGTTATGTTGCCCTCTGTGCTTCCAAAGCTCGGCGCAGATTCGGCAGTGAGAAGGTTTCATGGTGTTTGGAAACTTCTCTCTTTTTAAGACTCCCTTCCCAGGATGGAACTCCGTCCCTCCCTCTTTTGTCTCTTTTTTTTGTCTTTTATATTTTTTCCTACCTCCTTTCGAAGACTTGGGTTGCTTTTCTGGGTGCCTGATGTCCTCTGCTGGCATTCAGAAGTTGTTTTGTGGAATTTACTCGGTGTTTAAATGCTCTTTTGATGAATTTGTGGGGGAGAAAGTGTTCTCCCTGTCCTACTCCTCTGCCATCTTGGCTCCTCCCCTTCTGTTTTCCGTCTTAAAAAAGTGAATACAGTAGGAATTTATTTTCCTGTTATCTGTTAATCCTCCTGCATTCACTCGTGTATTCAGTGTGTTCTTATTTATGTACTGAGCATCTGTGTGTGCCAGGTACAACTCTAGATGTGGTTTCAAGCTATGGTTCCATCTTTCTTTGAAAGTTCTTTTGTTATCAGCTTTTCCCCCAAGCCTCCTTTCATTTTTGAGCCCTAACCTTTATGAGATGGCTCTTCGAATTTCATCTCACTCTTGTGTTTGTCCTTGGTAAAATGTTTCTATGCCATCTTTTCTAATTATTAAAGTCTCTTCTCACCAGAGCGCCCTGCGTCACTATTTGGTTTCTTTTAGCGTTTTTGGTTGAAGACTGGGTGATACTGAATGACTTAATCATCAGTTCAGTTTTATGTTTTTAACACCTCCTATCTCTCATTAGTCACCTTCCTTTTCATAGTTTCTGATCACAAGCACATCCTTATCATCTCTCTCTTTGTGTGTTTTCTTTCTAAGTCTGATTTTCTGGTATTTCATGGTAAATGTATGACTAAGTCTTGGGTTTCCTTCCCAAGCTATCTTATGCTTTTACATGGTAACGCTTTCTCCTCAGCTTACCCTCCTGTTCTTTTTTGTTGATCAGTTTTAAACCTAAAACAGTCTCTAGATGTTTTCAGCTCTCCTCTGAAGAGCTAAAGTGTCTGTAAGAAAAGATATTTATGAGTAGGTTGGGTGAAATTTCTAAAGGAACCTGAATAAGAGGCACAGTGTTCATTGGTATTTGCCTCGTCCTATCTGTCCATCCATTTCCACACCTATAAGATGAGGATAGTAATGGAATGATTGTCCCAGAGCTGCTGCAGAGAATGCATGAGTTAACACTGTGTATGTCACAGGGTGCTTTTGATATATTATCACTGCCTTTATTGTTATTCTTCATTACTGTTACTGCCACCTCCAAATCTTGGCCCCAGTTTTTTCTGAACTAAACTAAGAAAGCATCTTCCGGAATCCAGATCATACCTTGGATTGGGTACACAATTATATCACTTTGTTTTCATCTTAATTCAAATCTTTTCCCGTGTGTTTCCATCCTTATTTGTCCCAGTTTCTATAGCATTGTATAGAAGCTTGACAATCAAGGCAAATTCCTTACCCCACCTATCATAGCGGTTTCCTTCACACAGTATATTCTTACTGAAAGCATGAATTCACCTCCAAGGAGATCGTGACTTGCTGAGATGGAGCATTTGAAGTTGTTGCTTCAAAGATAAAAGTGATGGAGGGATTGAAATCTGTTTAATAGCATGAGTTTGTTTTTACATAAATAATTACATTCTTGGAGTAAAAAAGCCCTGATCCTATCATATACTCACTAACCACGTGTTATGCAAACTTCTAATTTCTGTTGGTCTCAGTTTAACAGCTTTAGACTCAGTTAAGTCACTCAGTCATGTCCGACTCTTTGGGACCCCATGAATCACAGCCCACCAGGCCTCCCTGTCCATCACCAACTCCCGGAGTTCACCCAGACTCACATCCATCAAGTCAGTGATGCCATCCAGCCATCTCATCCTCTGTCGTCCCCTTCTCCTCCTGCCCCCAATCCCTCCCAGCATCAGAGTCTTTTCCAATGAGTCAACTCTTCGCATGAGCTGGCCAAAGTACTGGAGTTTCAGCTTTAGCATCATTCCTTCCAAAGAAATCCCAGGGCTTATCTCCTTCAGAATGGAGTGGTTGGATCTCCTTGCAGTCCAAGGGACTCTCAAGAGTCTTCTCCAACACCACAGTTCAAAAGCGTCAATTCTTCGGTGCTCAGCCTTCTTCACAGTCCAACTCTCACATCCATACATGACCACAGGAAAAACCATAGCCTTGACTAGACGGACCTTTGTTGGCAAAGTGATGTGGCAAAGTGATGTCTCTGCTTTTGAATATGCTATCTAGGTTGGTCATAACTTTCCTTCCAAGGAGTAAGCGTCTTTTAATTTCATGGCTGCAGTCACCATCTGCAGTGATTTTGGAGCCCAGAAAAATAAAGTCTGACACTGTTTCCCCATCTATTTCCCATGAAGTGATGGGACCGGATGCCATGATCTTCGTTTTCTGAATGTTGAGCTTTAAGACAACTTTTTCACTCTCCACTTTCACTTTCATCAAGAGGCTTTTGAGTTCCTTTTCACTTTCTGCCATAAGGGTGGTGTCATCTGCATATCTGAGGTTATTGATATTTCTCCCAGCAATCTTAATTCCAGCTTGTGTTTCTTCCAGTCCAGCATTTCTCATGATGTACTCTGCATATAAGTTAAATAAACAGGGTGACAATATACAGCCTTAACATACTCCTTTTCCTATTTGGAACCAGTCTGTTGTTCCATGTCCAATTCTAACTGTTGCTTCCTGACCTGCATACAAATTTCTCAAGAGGCAGATCAGGTGGTCTGATATTCCCATCTCTTTCAGAATTTTCCACAGTTTATTGTGATCCACACAAAGGCTTTGGCATAGTCAATAAAGCAGAAATAGATGTTTTTCTGGAACTCACTTGGTTTTTCCATGATCCAGCGGATGTTGGCAATTTGATCTCTGGTTCCTCTGCCTTTTCTAAAACCAGCTTGAACATCAGGAAGTTCATGGTTCACATATTGCTGAAGCCTGGCTTGGAGAATTTTGAGCATTACTTAATAGCGTGTGAGATGAGCACAATTGTGCAGTAGTTTGAGCATTCTTTGGCATTGCCTTTCTCTGGGATTGGAATGAAAACTGACCTTTTCCAGTCCTATGGCCACTGCTGAGTTTTCCAAATTTGCTGGCATATTGAGTGGAGCACTTTCACAGCATCATCTTTCAGGATTTGGAATAGTTCAACTGGAATTCCATCACCTCCACTAGCTTTGTTCGTAGTGATGCTTTCTAAGGCCCACTTGACTTCACATTCCAGGATGTCTGGCTCTAGGTCAGTGATCACACCATTGTGATTATCTGGGTCGTGAAGATCTTTTTTGTACAGTTCTTCTGTGTATTCTTGCCATCTCTTCTTAATATCTTCTGCTTCTGTTAGGTCCATATCATTTCTGTCCTTTATCGAGCCCATCTTTGCATGAAATGTTCCCTTGGTATCTCTAATTTTTTTGAAGAGATCTCTAGTCTTTCCCATTCTGTTGTTTTCCTCTATTTCTTTGCATTGATCGCTGAAGAAGGCTTTCTTATCTCTTCTTGCTATTCTTTGGAACTCTGCATTCACATGCTTATATCTTTCCTTTTCTCCTTTGCTTTTCGCTTCTCTTCTTTTCACAGCTATTTGTAAGGCCTCCCCAGACAGCTATTTTGCTTTTTTGCATTTCTTTTCCAGGGGGATGGTCTTGATCCCTGTCTCCTGTACAATGTCATGAACCTCAGTCCATGGTTCATCAGGCACTCTATCTAACAGATCTAGTCCCTTAAATCTATTTCTCACTTCCACTGTATAATCATAAGGGATTTGATTTCGGTCATACCTGAATGGTCTAGTGGTTTTCCCTGCTTTCTTCAATTTAAGTCTGAATTTGGCAATAAGGAGTTCATGATCTGAGCCACAGTCAGCTCCTTGTCTTGTTTTTGCTGACTGTATAGAGCTTCTCCATCTTGGGCTGCAAAGAATATAATCAATCTGATTTCGGTGTTGACCATCTGGTGATGTCCATGTGTCGAGTCTTCTCTTGTGTTGTTGGAAGAGGGTGTTTGCTCTGACCAGTGAAAAGTTGTTTCCAAGTTTGAAATTCTGTTTTTCTCATCAGCTATCTTGAAAACAACTCTTCTGCTGTTGGCCACCTCTGTTTGGGTATATTTACTGTGGCAGATGTTAATTCCAATCAGTTTAATTTAATTGCATTTTAACTATCTGCAGAAGACCTTTGTTCTTTGCAATAGCAGAAAGCAAATTAATTTTGGCATAATTAAAAATGCAGTGGGTCATAAAAGTTAAAACAGTTTGATTTATCTCAGCTGATAATTAAATTAGCTTGAGTGCATAGTGTTTCCCACAATAATAAAATTTCATACCATCTCTTTTTCGGCACAGCCTCACGGTAGAAGACGGCAGAAAAACCACTCGTGTCATCTGAGAAAATATATAACCAAATGAAAAGCAAGCTTCATATATCTAGTTCTAGGTGGGAAACCCAAGGGTCCAAAATTTAGTTTTTGAAAACTAAAAACAATTCCTGGGGTCAGACGTGGTCTTTAGGTTTCATGGCAGTTTTATTTTCTTGGAATGCTTTTATGTCCTAATAATTGTCAGAGTACAGAAGTACAAAATAGTTTTAAATAGCATCTCCTCCCTTGTGTAATTTACATGAACAAGCAGAATCTGAAGATCAAATAGTCCTGAGGCTTTACTTCAGTAATCAATTCTAATTTTCATAAGTAAATTCCAGTTCGTCTATGACTTCATCTGTCTCTGCTGTGAGTCTGCTACTATCAATCACTTTTAAATCATGTTCGTATTAACGTGTTGCAGGCACTATTCTCTTTTTCTAGATTTCTGAGCTTTGGCTCATCTCAAAGCTACAGAAAGCTTTCATTACTGTTGATACAGAAGAAATTAGTTGAATATGCATAAGTTCCTTTTTTTTTTTTTTTTCTATCTTTGGAATAGAAATTGGAAGGAGGAAGAAACTGAACCTTAAATGTTTTGGATAATGTGCATTTTGTTTATCTGCATAATAACTGTGTTTCCTGAGCCAAAAGCCAGGAGGTAGAACTGCATTCATAGTAGTAGTAATAAAAAGTGTTTTAGAAAGTCCTGCATTAGGCCTGGGGGCTCTCCTTCCCTTCGGACTCCCCTCAGATAATTGGTGTGGAGGAGAAAGGAGAAGATGGTGTTTGCTCACGTGGCAGTGCTCTGGCTACCACCTGCTGTCCATTAATCTGTTCCTTTTTGGCTTGGGTTCTGGGAAGTCCTGTTAGCTGCCAGGGCTGCCAATGTCTGATGCTTCTTCAGCGTTTTTCTCTTTTCTACCAGCCTGGCTTCTCAGGCCTATTTGAACCACAAGGTATATGAAGCAAAATGAAGCTCGTATTGGAATTATAATAATTTAGAAAAAAAGCAAAACAGCCCTTTTAGTTTCTACTGACTTTTCTCTATCGGAGCTGCTCTTCTGGGAGCCAGGCTGAAGGACCATCTGAAGGACAGGTGCCGTGTTGCAGTCAGGTACCCTTTCAGTGTAACCTGGCCAGACTGGCACATGCAGATCCCCGTCCCATTGTGGGATGCTCTTCTCCAAGAGACTCAGAGGTGCCCTAGACAAATGTCTCTCTCTGGAGAGTTGTGTCTTTCCTCTGGAAATAGCTCAATGCAGGGCTGAACAATATAGAGCCTTAACACTGGCAGTTGTGTACTGCCATAGTGATCGCTGTTTCCTGTGGCTCCGACTCTCCCCTTCCTTCTTTCTTTAGAGACGTTTTTCCTTTTTTTTTGATGTGGACATTTTTAAAGTCTTTTTTATTGAATTTGTTACAATACTGTTTCTTTTTTATGTTTGGGTTTTTTTTTGGCTGCAAGGCATGTAGGATCTTAGCTCTCCCATTAGGGATCAAACCCACACCCCCTGCATTGGAAGGCGAAGTCTTAACCACTGGACCACCATGGAAGTACCTTCTCTTGATTTTTTGTGTTGGACTGTGTGTTGTAGCCGCACTGTGTACTGAGGCCCTTTTGTTAATAGGAGTTCGTTAAATCTTTAATTGCTCCTCTATTTATTGTTTCTGCTTCTGTCATGCCACCCAGATACCTGACATAGTAAGTTGGTAGAAACAAGTCAGAACATCTGCCAAATAATTTTAATTGATTAGAGTTTTGAAGACAAGTTGCCCAGTTGAACATTTTAAGGTGATCAATCAGTTCAGTTCAGTTGCTCATTCGTGTCTGACTCTTTGTGACCCCATGACCTGCAGCACACCAGGCCTCCCTGTCCATCACCAACTCCCAGAGTTCACTCAAACTCACGTCCATCGAGTTGGTGATGCCATCCAACCATCTCATCCTCTGTTGTCCCCTTCTCCTCCTGCCCTCAATCTTTCCTAGCATCAGAGTCTTTTCAAATGAGTCAGCTCTTCACATGAGGTGGCCAAAGTATTGGAGTTTCAGCTTCAACATCAGTCCTTCCAATGAACACCCAGGACTGATCTCCTTTAGGATGGACTGGCTGGATCTCCTTGGAGTCCAAGGGACTCTCAAGAGTCTTCTCCAACACCACCGTTCAAAAGCATCAATTCTTCGGTGCTCAGCTTTCTTTATAGTCCAACTCTCACATCCATTCATGACCACTGGAAAAACCATAGCCTTGACTAAATGGACCTTTGTTGACAAAGTAGTGTCTCTGCTTTTTAATATTCTGTCTAGGTTGGTCATAACTTTCCTTCCAAGGAGAAAGCGTCTTTTAATTTCATGGCTGCAATCACCATCTGCAGTGATTTTGGAGCCCAGAAAAATAAAGTCGCCACTGTTTCCACTGTTTCCCCATCTATTTGCCATGAAGTGATGGGACCAGATGCCATGATCTTAGTTTTCTGAATGTTGAGCTTTAAGCCAATTTTTTCACTCTCCTCTTTCACTTTCATCAAGAGGCTCTTTAGTTCTTCTTCACTTTCTGCCATAAGGGTGGTGTCATCTGCATATCTGAGGTTGTTGATATTTCTCCCGGCAATCTTGATTCCAGCTTGTGCTTCCTCCAGCCCAGCGTTTCTCATGATGTACTCTGCATATAAATTAAATAAGCAGGGTGACAATATACAGCCTTGACATACTCTTTTTCCTCTTTGGAACCAATTTGTTGTTCCATGTCAAGTTCTAACTAGGGATGCTCTAAACTTTATGAAAGTGAAAGTATTAGTCACTCAGTTGTGTTCGACTCTTGGTGATCCCATGGACTGTAGCCCACCACGCTCCTCTGTCCATGGAATTCTCCAGGCAAGAATACTGGAGTGGGTAGCCATTTCTCTTCCAGGGGATCTTTGCAACCCAGGGATCTAACCTGGGTCTCCTGCATCGCAGGCAGTCTTTACTGTCTGAGTCACCAGGGAAGCCTCGTAAACTTTTAATATGTCTTAATTTTCCTTTCCTTTCCCTCCTTTGTTATCAAACTTTTGAAAGACCTGTGATTTAGAATGGTAAGTAGATATTTAATGTGGGAATCCTTAGTGCTAAGTTACATATCAGACTTCGTTTCTTTGGGCTTTGTGTTTGTGAAGCAGTGAAGAGTTTGGAGAAAAAAAATACAAATGATGTGGAAATCAAAGTTCAAGATCTTGGAGCCATATATGTATCAGTATCCCCTTGACTTTCTGATCAGCCTGTCCCCAAATTTTAGGGATCTTAGAGGGGTTCATCCCTCTTAGAGTCTGAAGATGTGTTAATCTTAGGGTTCTTCTTTTTTCTGATTTCACCTGACTCATCATTCTCTAACTCCTGCCCTCCAGAATTATTGGATAAGAAGATATGTTTAAGGATGTTCTTTTTGAATGAAAACCTGTAATAAGCATAGGTCCAATTGTTGCATTTTCTGGAGGAAATATTATTGGAGACAGTGTTTCCTAGAGGATTTCAGTCTTTTTCCCTCCATACTGAATTTGTAAGACTATTACCTTAAACATTAAGCTCCTACTTAATACCTTCATTTCATTTTTGCACCACTCTTTGGATTTGTTTGTGTTCCACATGGAAATTCCAAGAATCACAAGCCTTAAGTGATTTGAAACTAGAATCCCACCAGTTCAAAATTTGCAAAATGCATTAGTTCAGAGAAAAACGGGCTCCTCTGCTTCTTACATCATTTTCCACATGATATTTTCCACCAAAAGTTTATGTTATGTGACAAGAATATGGACTGTTATTGACTGGAAAATGGAAGGTGGAACAAGATTTGTAAACACTCACACAGGAAGACAGTTGTCCACCCACAAACCTTACTTTCTTTTCAGCATGCCACATGAGTCTAGCCAGTGTAGTGTGTGATGGTCATTTTATGGCCTGTGAAGTCCCTACCCTCTGTTTCTAGAATGTGTGGATCTTTTACAACCTGTACAACCTCAGTAGCACATTCCTAGGGTAGCAGAATATCCACATTGACAGCTCATCTGCCTTCTTGGCTGAGCCACACTAGATACTGTTTCATCACTACACTGTTTGTTTCTTCTTTAATTTCTCTCTGAACAACAGAAGAAGCCTCACTATCTCTCAGTGCCTGAAAGGACAAAATCTTTTATGAACTTTTTTTCTTTTGCTTTCTTTGGTTCCTCATGTCCTTATTTTTCTCCAAGACAGTACCCAAAATAATTGAAGAAGAGACTTGAGATATTTGCCTGTTTAGAGTGCTGAACTGTTAGAAATATTCCAAAAAAGTTGTGTATTTTGATTACTGAGAAGGCTCCTTCTCTTGCTCAAAAGGGCAATGATGACCTATTCCATGAGCACCTACTTTGAGAAGTAGGGCAGGGCTGGCTGACCTAGCTCCACTGTGCAGGTCTGGATCCACTCTAAACTTTAAATATGGTGCTTAGTCACTCAGTCGTGTCTGACTCTTCGAGACCCCATGGACTGAGGCCTACCAGACTCCTCTGTCCATGGGATTTTTTTCAGGCAAGAATACTAGAGTAGATTGCCATTTCCTCCTCCAAACTTTAAATGTAATATGTCCTAATTTTCCCTTTCTTTCCCTCCTTTATCATCACACTTTTAAATGACCTGTGATGTAGAATGGTACTGGATCCACTGTGAAGACCTCTGATAGAAATCATTGCCCTTGTTGGTACTGAGCATCTATGAATGTTGACCCATAAAAAAGAATAAACAGAAGGCAGAAAGGAAAGCTCAGGCTTGGATGGAAGACAGATAGACCGTTGTGTTTTCTTTCTTTCCTCTTTAGAAGTCCACCTGGACCCCTGCAGAACGTGGTGTCCCGTGGCAGACTGTCAGACGGTGTGCCCCGTCGCAACAAGTGACCCAGGACAGCCCGTGCTGGTGGAGTGCCCTTCCTGCCACCTGAAGTTCTGCTCGTGCTGCAAGGATGCTTGGCATGCAGAAGTCTCCTGCAGGGACAGTCAGCCCGGCATCCTGCCAACAGAGCATGGGTAAGGAAGGAAACTTGATCTTTGGGATCATTCACCCGTGTTCTTAGAAATCTGTTGCTTGGAGAAAGAGCCATATTGTGATGAAATGTCTAGGTGAGTTCTTTACCTGCAAGGCTTTCCTGAGAAGTATCTCAGAATGGGTATGTTATTAACTAAGAATCACCAAATCAGCAGGTCTAAATGGATTTTAGTTAATTACCCGTGAATAACTTTCCAGGTACGCTAGAGGTAGTCTTAGGAGAAGGCAATGGCACCCCACTCCAGTACTCTTGCCTGGAAAATCCCAGGAGCGGAGGAGCCTGGTAGGTCACAGTCCATGGGGTCACTAAGAGTCGGACACAACTGAGAGACTTCATTTTCACCTTTCACTTTCATGCATTGGAGAAGGAAATGGCAACCCACTCCAGTGTTCTTGACTGGAGAATCCCAGGGACGGGGCAGCCTGGTGGGCTGCCGTCTATGGGGTCGCACAGAGTTGGACACGACTGAATCGACTTAGCAGCAGCAGCAGAGGTAGTCTCTCTGAGTTTTGATTTCTCTTTAGGTAGGAGGCTGTGGTCCTCTGGTTCTCTGTATGTAGGAAGTCATAGCTTTTGTCCACAGCCATTTGCTTAGGTACCATGACTGCCTACAATTGACACACATCATTCTTGCTTGTGAAGAGGTGCGGAAATGATTTTCTTAGCTGACTCAATTGCCGGTGCGTGGGGTGTGCCAGTCATATTAAAAGAAACAGCAATAGAAACAACAGCCCTTCAGGGTAGTATGCTGCTAAAATTCATGCTTACTAGAGGAAAAGAACTTATCTTTTGATATTTTATGCTCTGAAAAAAAAACAATAATGAGGTTGAGAATTTGCTATGATGAGAAGCAATTCACTCTGTACCATGCAGGACAGAGGGTATTTATGGCAGCGGCAGGGCCCAGAGTGAGCGAACTTTGTGTTTGATCCCTTGATTTGCTTGAGGCTACGGCTGTTTTGCATCAGCAAGAACAGAAATAACAGTGTTGGCTAGTTGGCTTAATCACTCTGCATCCTTGAAGTATGGAGGGCCATTCTCCAGGAACAGAAATGCTACTTGGTGTGATGCTGTGCTTAAGTTGCCGACCAAATACATCAAGAGGAGAAAAAGAGCTAGCACATGTGGCAGGCATGTGCCCACTTAACCAGTACCAGGCACATTTTCACTGCCACCCAGCAAGGTCTCCAGGAATCACAGGACAATGTGAAGATCCCAGAGGAGAGACAGAGTTCTGACATTGCCACTGGTATCTTTGTGACTTTATGCAAGTCACTCAGCCTCTATGAGTCTGAAAGTGAAAAAGTGAAAGCCACTCAGTCGTGTCTGACTCTTTGAGACCCCATGGACTATAGAGTCCATGGAATTCTCCAGGCCAGAATACTGGAGTGGGTAGCTGTTCCCTTCTCCAGGGGATCTTCTCAACCCAGGGATTGAAGTCTAGTGCTCTATTAAAAAAAAAAAAAAGAAATGGGAGGAATGAAAATGGCGGCTGTCCCACTGCGTTATAGGGTTATTATGAGCATGGAATCCAATCATAAGTTTGACCACACTTTGTGAACCTGATGTCTTCATGTGCTGAGTTGTGGTTTTGATGAATAGTAGCTAAAATGCAATCCAGGCCTGGCTCACACAGGCCGCCCTCCACCTCAGTTCCACTTATTTTCTCTGCCCCTTGAGCCTGTAAGCTTTGCTGGCCTGTTCATCTATCCGAAGCAGGTCTTTTCAATGATATTGGGCATTTATTTGAAAGTATTGACGATTGACTCCCTCCCATCCCCATCCGTTTGTTTATTTGCACAGATCGTTGTATAGATGATCTCTGCCCCTGTTGGATCCTGAGCTGGTTTTTCCACCGCGTGGCAGACTTCTTGTACTTTTTAGTCAGACAGCGTGTGCTCAGAGAATGAAAGACTAATTTGGCAAAACAATGGATTAA
Organism: Bos indicus x Bos taurus; assembly: GCF_003369695.1. Taxonomy (NCBI): domain Eukaryota; kingdom Metazoa; phylum Chordata; class Mammalia; order Artiodactyla; family Bovidae; genus Bos; species Bos indicus x Bos taurus. Next base: position 40,187,792 of record NC_040098.1, on the reverse strand, counting down.
TCAGCTATGGAAAATACAATTATGTAATTCACTCAAAGCTAAAGATAAATAAATTAAGCTTCTTTGTTTTGCGTTATCTGAACAAGGAGTAATCTGCACTGCGCCTGTTTTTACCCCCACCCTGTTCCTGGGACATGAAGTTAAGTACAGCCAGCAACGAGTTCCCTCCCTACCTATCAGGAGCCCTGAGAATTCAGTGGATGACCACAGAGTTCAGCTGTTTAATTATATTCAGCCCACTTTACCCGTAGCTCTGGTTGGTGTACATCTTGTCCTAGATTTTTAAAATCACTCAGCATTCTTGATCCTTACACTATAATTTCTCCTTCATTTCTTTCTAGAACCCTCTTTGGGACGGAGGCAGAAGCCCCTATTAAGCAGTGCCCAGTGTGCCGGGTTTATATCGAGCGCAACGAAGGCTGTGCTCAGATGATGTGTAAAAACTGCAAACACACGTTTTGCTGGTACTGCCTTCAGAACCTGGACGTAAGTGCAGCCCAGAAGAGTCTCCCCGTGTATCCTCCTCCATCCTGTGTCTATGCGACAGCCCATATCTGATGGACTTTCCTTTTAAAACATTGAACCTGTTTTGTTTTGTTTTTCCTGCCAAAGAAAGTTATTTTTCCTTAATGAAACATCCTGAGCCTGCTTCTTCACATACCTCTCTCTGATTACTTTAAGTGTGTCGTCCTACCTTTAAAGGCAAGCTTTTGTTTTAGGGACATTTCCAGCTTTGGGGGCATTGTCTCATTCTGTTGTTTAAAGAACTATGAGCATGGTCGTTTGATTTTGCTCTTGTAATGAGTTACCACAGACTTGTGGCCTAAAGCAACACAGATGTGTTATCATTAGTTCTGTCCATCGGTCATCTGACATGGGTCTCCCTGGATTAAAGTCAAGTTGTCTTGGGACTGTGTTCTTTCTGGTGACTCTTGGAGAGGATCTATTTCTTTGCCTATTTTAGCTTCTAGAGGCTGCCTACATTCCTTGGCTATGGCCCCTTTTTCCATCTTTAGAGGCGACAGCATCACATCTTTCTGAGCCTTCTTCCATAGTCTTAGCTTCCAGAGCCATTCCCTCTGACTGAGGGAGAAAACGTCTGAGAAAACGTTTCTGCCTTTAAGGACCCATGTAATTAGATCGTGCCCTTCTGGATAATAAGGGCTAATCCCCCCACCCCACCCCAGCCCATCTCAAGGTCTTTAATCACACTTGCAAAATCCCTTCGGCCATGTAAGGTAACACATTCACATGTTTTGGGGAATAGATCATTGGCATCTTTAGGGGAGATCCTCTGAGTAGGAAATGGTAACCCACTCCAATGTTCTTGCCTGGAAAATTCCATGGACAGAAGAGCCTGGCGGGCTACAGCGCATGGGGTTGCAAAGAACATGACTGAGCACAGCACAGCACATCTTTAGGGGATCAGTTATTCTGCCTGTCACAATTAGATTGCTTTTTTCTTCTTTAATTTAAGGAGAAAAGCCATTTAAATGAGTGGCATCTCTTAATTACTATTTCGTTCATGAGCGTGACAGCAAGATTGTTACTGCTCTCCCAGGGTTCCCTTCCCACATAAGGGATCTGGTCTAATTGTTCTTTCCCCCCGCTATTTGTGAGGTATGTCTTTTCAAGTTCGGGTACAGTTCCATTCAGTCCAGTGCTGAGGCTAATGGTAACCTCATTTAAAAGGTAATATGAAGAATTGGTGAGAATTCTATTGTTTTCAATTCTAGTGTTTTACAGTTTGCAGCGACATATTCCCTTTAGATATTCCCTATTTTGGCAGTTTGTTTATAGTTATTCCCTGTTTTGGCAATTCGGACCTTTAAAATATGTTTGTATCAGTGTAAGCCCTCAGTCACGGTTGGATGGGTGGCTCTTCTTTTTGCAATTTTTTGTTTTAATTGCTTGAAAGTGAAAGTTTCTCAGTTGTGTCCGACTGTTTGTGCCCCATGGACTATACAGTCCATGGAATTCTCCAGGCCAGAATATTGGAGTGGGTAGCCTTTCCCCTCTCCAGGGGATCTTTCCAACCCAGGGATCGAACCCAGGTCTCCCGCATTGCAGGCGGATTCTTTACCAGCTGAGCCACAAGGGAAGCCCTTTAATTGCTTTGTTTGTTTCAGTTTGTATCGGTCTTTAGCATTATACACACTCAGTGAATGCAGTTAACATGGCTGCGTGCTGGCCACCACATGCCTGGTTTTTAACTAAAAATTAGATAAGTTATTTAGGCTGACATCTATGAGTAAGAATCTTAATCAGCTTGATGTCAGGGTTTCAGGAAGGCATATGCATTGGGGAGGAGAAATTTGACCTTTTAGACTCTAGAATCTCCATGACTCAGGTTGACAGACAGGTGTTCATTCTGTTAAAAAATGTGATTTGTTATAACCCCTTGAATTACAATTAAGTTTGAATTATAATAATGTTTGATATTTGAGATGTCTCCTAATTCCAAATGAATGATACTCTGGATGAGGGTATGACTCATGATTATGTACCCCTCATGCTTTACAAATGAAACAAATCCAGTTTTTTCCCCTTCAGGTTTAACCAGCTTGTTAATAGGATTCACATCCACAGAGGTTGAGCCCATGAGGTTCTCTTTAGGAGGCAAGAGCCTAGGGGAATAAATATGTGTGCCAGATCGCTGCATCCTTCGGCTGAAATGTGTTCTGGGTGTGGTGTTGCAAAGAACACAGTGTTGTCGCTTGAACTGTTCTGGTTCTCGAGGTGAAATGGTACAGACATGAAATTGCTAGGTGCGCGGCATCTTCTGGTCATTGTGTTTTGAGGCCTCATTTTCCTGGATTTTGGCCAGGGACCGTTGGCTTGTGGGTCACGATGTGTTTCTGTAGCCAAGTGTTCCGTGTCAGATGATGGTGTTGGTCTTTATTTATAGGGAAGTTTTAGTGTCGGTCTAGAGGAAGGGGGATTGTCCACAAGCCAAGCCTGAGACCAACACCAAAAAGAGTGATTTTGAGTTTTGCTCTGGGGAGTTGGGTTTGTTCCCGCCTTGATTCTCATCTCCACTGTTTCAGAGGATGAGATAGTCTTCATCCTCTGCTTTGGGATCCTCAGAGACTTGTCCCCTTGGGTTCTATCTTCTCTCTCCTATGACTTCAGCTTCCATTCCCTGCTCTCTAACCTACCCATGGATTCAGTTATGTCCCATTTAACAACAAGTAACACTTTTCTCAAGGCTGCAGCTTTGCCTTGCTGCCATTCTGTTTCTCTCCTTCCTTTAGAAGCCAAGCCTCTAGCTGTTGACACTCCAGTCATTGCAGTGACTCAGATAGCCAGACCCTGACTGTGTTCTCTCAAGGCTTTGAGTGATTCCTTCTGAGTAAAATCCAATGGATACTTTAGTCCTCCCCTTTCCTAGATTCTCTGCTGCCTTTGACATCTTGATCACCTCCATTCCAGTGAGACCATCTCCTCTGATTTCCTTTCTGGCTGCTGCTCAATTTCCTTTCCAGGTTCTTCTTTGGTCTACTCTTTTGTTTTCTCCCAAATTTGTGTAGAATAGTCACTTTATTAGTCAAAGTTATCCAGAGAGACAGACCCAATAGAATAGATAGGTGGGTAGATAGATTGATTCTTGGGGATTTAGCATAAGGTATTTTTTCACATGGTATTGGAGGCTGAGAAGTCCCATGAGCAGCTGTCTGTGAGCTGGTCGGCCCAGGAAAACCAGCAGTGTCCTTCAAAGCTCAGGGAGCCAGAGAACAATGTTGTATATTCCAGTTCAAGTCTGAATGCCTGAGAAACAGAAGTGCCAAGGGCAAGAGAAGATTCCAGCTGAAGTGGTCAGGGAGACAGTATTCCCCTTGGCCTGCTCTTAAATATGTGTCTTCTATACCCTCTCCCTGGGTGTAATCTCATCTACTTCTCTGGATTCTTTGGCCCAAGGACACTGTTTCCCAAGTCTTCTTCCCAGAATCCAGATATGTATAATCAGCTGCCTTTTGAACAGCACTGCTTGTACGTCTCAAGTTCAACACGTCCAAACTGTGGCCATCATCTTCCCAACAGAATCCTTCTCTATGTTGTCCCTTCCCTCAACAAAGTCCCTGCCTCCTACCCAGTGCTTCTCCCTCATCTGGGGTTTCTTCTCCCTGGTTCCCCATCCCATAGTTACCTACATAATTCTGCATGACTGTATTTACCTCTTGTCTGTCTCAGCCACTGGCGTGTTATCTCAGCTGGTTTACGACAGCCTTTTAGCTATCTCCTTCAAGGTTCTTTCATTCCATACTGCACTTCTACTAGAGTTACCTTTCAAAGATAATCAGTCAGGTCGTTAATCTTCTTTAGAATCAATAAAGAGTCTCAGGGACTATAATCTGTTTTCACGCAATGATTTATAAAACTACTATCATCTAAGAATTGTCACTTGAGAGTTCTTAGAGGCCATCGTTAATTTTATCCACTGAGGTGATCTGATGGGGTTAGTACCTGTCTCTCGATTCAAAAACTGTGTGTTTACCAAAACCTCTCTCTTTGTTTTTCAGAATGACATTTTCCTCAGACACTATGACAGAGGGCCGTGTAGGAATAAGCTTGGCCACTCAAGAGCCTCAGTGATGTGGAACCGAACACAGGTACCCCGACCTTAGGAGGAGCATAAGAGAAGCCAGGCTTTGAATGGGTTGAAAAGCCCACCTACTCAGTTTCCCCGCCTCTATTCCCTTCTTACTCATCCCAGCCTGAGAGGTTCTGGGAAACTTCTGGGCGTGAAGTTAATCCAGAAGCCCAGTCTCCTAGAGAAGTGGAGAGTCAGGGCGACAGAGCAGACAAGAATCAGACTGGCCAAAGAGTTCGTTCAGGTTTTTCTGTAATACCTTATGGAAAACACTCCAGCAGAATAAAGGCAAAGCCGAATGCTCGTTTCTCCTGAAAAAAACTGGTAGAGTGAATTCCCTAGAGCCCTTTGGGGCATATTTGCTATGGAAGGCAGAAGTCTTAAAATCCCATGAGCTGTGTTGGGGCATGGAAGCCTCTGTACATACCGTTGTGTGCTTACGTGGCAGGCTCAAAGGGAGTCCTGAGATTTATTTTTAAGAGTTTTTCATGTTCCTTTTGAGGAAGTTGGTGTTCATAGCCTAGTAGCCATTATTAACATCCCTCTGAGGATGTTACCGTTTCCTCTGAGACTGCTGAGAAACAAGTAGAGAGGCAGCCAACACCGACAGTTCGTGATCCCACTGAGCTTGCGCCAGAGCCTGAGTGAGCATTTGGTTTGTCCTTGGTGTCTCCCTGCTTTATCTCCAGTTTAGACCATTGCCGGGCACTGGATGGAAGCTCTCATATTTGTAACTGCGTCATGTGCCTGAGACGGTGTCTTAGTTCGAGCCGCTGTAACAAGTGACCATAGAATGGAAGACTCAGACCACATATTTATTTCTCATGGTTCTGAAGACTGAAAGTCTGAGACTCAGGTGCCAGTGTTGTTGAGTTCTGATGAGGACACCCTTTGTGGCTTATAGATGGCATTCTTCTCACTGTGTCCTCACATGGCAGAGAGTAGAGAAGAAACCAGCTCTCTTGTGTGGCTTCTTATAAGGGTGCTAATCCCATCATGAGGACTCCACCCTCATGGCCTAATTACTTACCAAGGTTCCCATTTCCACACATCGTCCTCCACTTAGGGATTAGAGTTTCAATCTATGAAATTTTAGCAGGGGGCAAGAGCAGTCCACAGCTGATGGTGGTGTATATACATAGAAAGACTGACGTGCTGAATAGGCTTTTCTTCTACATTTCCAGGTGGTTGGGATTCTCGTGGGGTTGGGCATCATCGCCTTGGTGACTTCGCCCTTGCTGCTTCTGGCTTCCCCGTGCATCATCTGCTGTGTCTGCAAGTCCTGCCGGGGCAAGAAGAAAAAGCATGACCCGTCCACAACCTAAAGAGCTCAGTTCGTGTCCGTGTGCCGCAGGTGTCTGGGTTATACAAGACTGCAGTGCTAAAACCCCACTTAATGAACTCACCTTCTCCTCCCTGCCAAACTTTGGAAGTGCCTCTGTGTCCAGACTTTGAACTTGCCTGCCCACCTTTGGCATCCATAAAGGCCAAGCGCTTTTGTGTGTGTTCCTGTGTAAAGAGAGCCCAGGTTCAACAGTCCAGACTGTGTCTGTGGAGTGTGTTGAGAAGCTCTGGGTTGATGAAGAGAAACTAACACATCATCGTGTTATCATTCAAAGGCTTCCCCAGTGGACTGTTCAACTTCCCACCAAATCCATGAAGCCTGAATGAACACTCGGTATAATAAATGCACTGCCAACCATCACGACACACACTCTCACTGAGAAGCCAGAGTCTGTCCTGGGTTGATTTGACCATCACAAGAAGCATAAAGAAAACCTCCTGTAGGAGGGGAAGAATAAGACTGTTTAAGGGGAAATTCTTGTAAGAATTGTTATTCTCATGGGAATTATAAGAGGGCTGCTTATCTTGGGAGTTGATATGGTGGTTCTGCCGGTTACTGGGCGTGCTGATTTCGCCAGTAAGTTGGCAGAAACACAATAGGTTTCTCCTGTGTGATCTCAGCTTCAAGCCAGAGAGACTGCTATGCCAAGGGAGTTGGCCCTTCCCAGAAAAAGGGCTGCATGCAGCAGGTGAAACCGTCTGGTCTAATTTAGCATCTGTCCCTTGGGTGATCAACTTTGCCTCCAGCCAGTAGTGGTGGTCTGCAGGATTGTTTAATATGAAGTTTGGGTAAAGTGGCAGGGATTCAGAATCGTCATCGTAGGTATCAGGGACCTTTCTTGAGCTCTCTGTTCATGTGCCCAACAGGTTTAGAATTGGACCTACCAGTACCCACCAAGAGTGAATATTAAAGTCATAGATATATCCAGAATCTATGTAACTTGCCACTTAACTAAAGTTTGAATCCATTGGGCATGAATGGATATCTCCAATAGTACAC